>NC_059362.1:13139741-13786825 GCF_019703515.2 Myxocyprinus asiaticus | reverse complement strand
GAGAGGTCCACAAGAAAACTACAAAGAAAGGTAATCAGAGAACTTTACCCAGTAACAGCCAGAGAAGACTAATGCACACACTTGTTAGCCGCTTTCTTCATCATGATGAAGCTTCCACTGTAATAAATTGGAAATCCTGAGAAATTTAAAATAAAAATAAAAAAATAAAAAAAGCAGATATTCCATAAGAGAGCCTTAACAGTAACTATGGCAAATCTTCATACAAGATTTCGCTCTGAGAATCCCAGGCACAACCATTCCAAGGCTCAATACTTTAAACTTAAGCCATTTTGGATTGGCCAGTGAAGAGTCACAGAGAGAGAAACATGTGCTTGCAAAACGCATGAAAACTTTGGCTTGAAGGTAAAGAAGCTACACCAGCTTGGGGTCATAGAAACATCATCCCTAAGGGACACTGTACAGGTCAGTGTGTGTAGTGAAGATGACATGTCCTGCATGTACAGGACATGCAGCAATTGCAAGCATAAGACATTTCACACAACACAGGAGCCTTCAACAAAAGGATACATCATTGTATGGGAGGAGTGGGTCAATAAATCTGTAACAAAGAAATGCAAAGATGGGTCCACTGAAGAGAAGGAAGTGAGGAATGTGTATCTTGAGAAGAGGCATAGCCTACCTCCATTGAAAAGCTGGTGGAACTCACACAGGACCACCTCTCAAACTTCTCCAGACACATTTATAACATAAAGCACCAGTTTGAAAGACTGAGGAGATTGAGAGAGACCCTGACCCAGAATGATGTAGTAGTTCACATAGACTACAGTAAGAACTATGCTTGTAAATACACCAGGGAAATAAAAGAAACTCACTTTGGAGGTGGCAACCAGCAGGTAACTCTCAATACTGGAGTTATCTATCTCGGTGGGGGCAGGGTGGAGTCATTTGCTTCGTTGTCACATGGGCTGACCTTGACCCAGTACTGAGGAGCATATGAGAGGAGCATCCAAAT
Organism: Myxocyprinus asiaticus; assembly: GCF_019703515.2. Classification (NCBI taxonomy): domain Eukaryota; kingdom Metazoa; phylum Chordata; class Actinopteri; order Cypriniformes; family Catostomidae; genus Myxocyprinus; species Myxocyprinus asiaticus. Next base: position 13,785,852 of record NC_059362.1, on the reverse strand, counting down.
GCCAGGAACATCCACTTCATCTCAGATGGGCCCACATCTCAATATCAGAATAGAATCAACTTTTACCTAGCCTCAACAGTGCCGTTCATGTGAGGATTTAAGCATGTAACATGGAATTTCACTGAGGCGTCCCATGTAAAGGGTGCTTCTGATGGAGTGGGCGGCGCCCTGAAAAACCTGGCTGATAGAATTGTGTCCTATGGTACCAGCATACCAGATGCCGGCACTCTCTTTGAGCAGCTGAATCTCAATTCATCTGTGAGGCTCTTCAAAATAACAGAGGAGGATATCAAAACAAGTGGCAAATTAGTATTAGTAATAATTCATCAGGTGAGTCAGTTAAAAACAACAACGTATTCAAACTGAATGACAACACGCTGAAGTATCTATACCTTAAAAGAGAGAAATTTACTTTTGTACTTACCTGGGTTCCTGGAGGAAATATCCAATAAAATATAAACAAGAGATGGTTTAAAACTGAAGTAAATTAAGCATTGAAATGTAGTTAATTACTGTTCATGCTATGAGTGTATTATGGATGTTATAAAAAAGAGAGAAACTTATATACTTACCTGGGTTCCTGGAGGAAATATCCTACAAACTCTAAAAGAGAGATAGTTTAAGATTGAAAGATATTGGAACATTGGATTATAGAAGATCCGTTAGTATGTGATGTGAGTGTAAAGATCAAAATATACAAAACAGTGCTTAAATAATTGTCTGTATTCTCTATGTCTTTATACAGGTGTGACGGAGCACTGGGAGCACTAGAGGGCTGTAGTATATAAGCTCAATGAAAAAGATATTTAGGAAAATGATCGACTATGCCACCCCATGGAATTTCACCTGAGGAATTTATTGCTAGAAACTAAGAAGTAGCACTAGGACACACAGGTTCACTTCCAAAATGAGGACAAGAGACGTGGGTGCAAAATACAAATAGAAAACACTTTATTTTTGACAATACCAAAAATACATTAAATTATAAAACAGTTAAAATCAGTTTTCCACCATCCACGTGAGGATACTTCCAAACCTTAGACTAAAATCTCACAATAGATTCCAGAAGAAGGATTACCTATAAACGCCTATACATAAAAGCAGTCACTCCTTTCAAAACACAAAATTATAGAAAGGAAGAAACAACAAAATGTATTTAAACAATATAACAACAAACAAGGAGCTGAGGCTTACCGGAAGAAAGGACAGATACGGGTGGACTTGGAAATCACACTCCCACACACACAACCGTGCACTCAAATACCACTCCACACACATTTACATTTACATTTATTCATTTGGCAGACGCTTTTATCCAAAGCGACTTACAAAAGAGGAAAACATAAGTGAATCATCTTAAGGAGACAGTGGTATGAAAAGTGCTGTATTACAAAGTTTCACTAGCATCATAATAATATTCAAAACAGAATAAAGTGCAACAGAAAATATTTTTATTTTTTTTAATGACTGGTTAAGTGCTCATGGAAAAGATGTGTTTTTAATCGTTTTTTGAAGACAGAGAGTGAGTCAGCTTCACGGATGGAGTTGGGAAGGTCGTTCCACCAACGTGGTATGATGAAGCTGAAAGTCTGGGAAAGTGTTTTGGTGCCTCTTTGTGTAGATATAACAAGGCGACGTTCCTTAGCCGACCGCAGGCTTGTAGTGGGCGCGTAGCTCTGCATAAATGATTTTAGGTATGCTGGAGTAGACACAGTGACTGTTCTGTATGCCAGCATCAGAGCCTTGAATTTGATACGTGCATCAACCGGCAGCCAGTGGAGAGAGACAAGGAGTGGTGTAACATGTGCTCTCTTTGGTTCATTAAAGACCAGGCGTGCTGCTGCATTCTGGATCATTTACAGGGGTCTAATTGCACATGCAGGGAGGCCTGCAATGAGAGCGTTACAGTAGTCCAGTCTAGTTATGACAAGTGACTGGACAAGCAGTTGTGTGGCATGTTCAGAGAGGAAGGGTCTTATCTCCCTGATATTGTAGAGTGTAAATCTACATGATCTTGCGGTTTTTGAGATGTGGTCTGTGAAATTTAGTCTGTTGTCGATGGTTACCCCTAGATTTCTGACTGATTTGGAAGGCGTTACTGTAGTTGCACCCAGCTGCACAGTGATGTTGTGTTCAACAGCAGGGTTGGCTGGAATGACAAGGAGTTCAGTCTTGGCTGGGTTGAGTTGCAGGTGGTGCTCCTTCATCCAGGCTGAGATGTCCGCCAGGCAGGCAGAAATTAGAGCAGTCACTGTGGTGTTGTTCGGCTGGAAAGACAAGTAGAGTTGTGTGTCATCAGCGTAGCAGTGGTAAGAGAAACCATGTGCCTGAATGATGGGTCCCAGTGATGTTGTGTATATAGAGAAGAGAAGTGGCCCAAGCACTGATCCCTGAGGTACCCCAGTAAGTAGCTGATGTGGCTTGGATACATCACCTCTCCAGGCTACCTTGAAGGACCTACCTGAGAGATAGGAATTAAACCAGTCAAGCACAGTTCCTGTGATGCCCAGCGAGGAGAGGGTAGAGAGTAAGATCTGATGGTTGACTGTGTCAAAGGCTGCAGAAAGGTCCAGCAGAATCAGGAAGGATGATCTGGATTCAGCTTTTGCCCATCTCAGCGACTCAGTGACAGACAGCAGGGCAGTCTCGGTGGAGTGTCCACTTTTGAAGCCTGACTGATTGTCATCCAGCAAATTATTCTGTGAGAGACAGGCAGAGATTTGATTGAAAACTGCCCTTTCAAGTGTTTTTGCCATGAATGGGATGAGAGAGACTGGTCTGAAGTGTTCTATTTGTGTGGGATTAAGTGCGGGTTTCTTCAGCAGCGGGGTTACTCGAGCCTGCTTAAATGTAGTGGGAAAAGTGCCTGTAAGTAGAGATGTGTTAATTATGTGTGTGAGTGCAGGTAGGATGGACGGAGAAATGGCCTGGAGAAGGTGAGAAGGAATGGGGTCAAGGGAACAGGTGATGGGGTGGTTGGAGAGGAGGAGTTTAGAGACCTCAGTGTCAGTCAGAGGAGAGAAAATAGAGACAGAAGAGTTGCATACAGGAGACAGGTGTTTGACAGGGTGTGGTGCTGAGAATGTATTGCTGATGGTTGTAACCTTATTAGTAAAAAATGTGGCGAAGACATCTGCTGTCAGTGATATGTCTGGTGGTGGAGGGGGAGGACAGAGAAGTGTGTTGAATGTTCTAAAAAGCTGCGAGTGTCTGTGGTGCTGTTGATCTTGTTCTGGTAATAGGAGGTTTTTGCAGATTTAACGTTATCTGAAAAAGTTGCAAGCAGAGACTGATATTTACCTAGATCTGCTGGATCTTTAGATTTCCACCATCTCCTCTCAGCTGCCCTGAGGTCAGTCCAGTGTTCACAAAGGACGTCAGACAGCCAGGGGCTTGGTGGTGTAGCACGTGCTGGCCTAGAGGAGATAGGACAGATGTTGTCTAGACAGGTTGTTAAAGTAGAGCATAGTGTGTCTGTGGCAGTGTTTACATTAAGCGTGGTAAATACATTTTGTGTAGGAAGAGAGGTAGAGACAGCAGTGGAAAGGTGAGAGGGTGAAAGGGAACGGAGGTTATGGCGAAAGGAAACCAAAGGTGGAGTCTGTTTTAATGTAGATGGGAGGGTCATGTTGAATTGAACAAAGTAGTGATCAGAGACAAGTAAATGAGTAAGAAGAATATTTGAGTTGGTACAGTTACGTGTAAAAATGAGGTCCAGCTGGTTGCCCGATCTGTGAGTTGCTGTGGTGTGTAGTTTTTCCAAGTCAAATGAGGCCAGGAGAGTATTCAGTTCAGTGGCCTGGGGCTTGTCTTGGTGTATGTTGAAATCCCCAAGAACCACAAGTGGCTTACCATCCTCCAGCAAGGAGGACAGCAAGACATCCAACTCCTCAAGAAAGTTTGTCAGCTGATCTGGAGGGCGATAGATGACAACAACATGTATTTTTTTCCGACCTTGGCACACAATTTTTGAACATAGCGCTTGTTATTCCGAAGTGTTTAACCCACAGCTGGTCGATAAACTGGGTCCTCACAATCCACCAGAACAGTTTTGAGAGCGGACGATCCCAGGTATGTGGAAACTGGTGGTGTGTGGGCATCACTGTTGTTTCAGCCCACATTTTATCAGATATTACACTTATTCTGTGGTGTCTTATGGTTGCATTTAATAAAATGAGATACTTGCTTCAGTCTTGCAAATAAAACTGTCCCCAAATCAGGGAGAGGAAACGTGCAACAATTAGTATTTTCTTAAGTCTAATTTTTATAAAAATGCTAAACATTTTGGATGGAAACCCAGCAAGTGTCTGACAGAGCAGCAGACTGATCTTCAGTTGGACGACGAGATGGATTCCTTGAAGTCAATAAAAAGGAAAACCAAGTAAGATTGTGTACGAGTTAAAGTTATTTCACACAGGCCTATATAGCAGGATCTTATATCACTGTGCCATAAGACACATTAAACATGCAGTCCTGTGCAAAAGTTTGGCCACCCCTAGCCAAATTACATGTTTTGCTGAAGTAAAAAAAAAGACAACACAATCTTTTCAGTGAAGACACTCAAACTTTTTTGTGCACATTCATTATTTATTTGCTTAATTTAACAGATAAAACTAATTGAAACAGTAAATGTGGTAGGTGCAAAAGTTTGGACACCCTTTCAGTCAATAACACCACCTTTGTGTATAACAGATGTTTAAATTGTGTTGTGTTAATTTGATGTTATTGTAAATTGGTATATGTCTCATCACTGTCACGACTGCTATGTTGATCGGAACTGCACCCAAGAATTTCACACACCATTGCACTTGTGTATATGGCTGTGTGACAATTAAGTGATTTGATTGATTTGATTTGATTTGACAGAAATCAAAGCTTCTTATATTTCTTGTAGTCTGCTAACAGTCTCTCTATTCTTCATTGAGGAATGTTTCTCCACTCTTCCTTATAGAATGCTTCTAGTTCAGCAATATTCTTAGGGTGTCTTGCATGCACTGCATGTTTTAGATCTACCTAGAAATTCTGATAAAATTTCATCTGTTAAATTAAGCAAATAAATAAGAATTGTGCACAACAATTTGCATAAATATGTCTAAGTTTACGTGAGTTCACTGAAAAGATTTTGTTGTCTTTTTTTACTTGGAAAATCAACAAAACATGTAATTTGGCTTGGGGTGGCCAAACTTTTACATACGACTGTAAGGGCATACATATTTCTCATTGATTTGCAAAGTAAATGTCTCATTCGATTTTTGATGGGGCATAAATTTAACATTAGAGATTACTTAAATGTTTATTGACCATAGATTAGGACTAAAATATTTGTTTATATAAGCATGATGCAATATTAAAAAAGCAAGAGCAAGATTTTGAATATCAGAAGTTGCAGAGATTCGTGGTCATTTACATTTTTTTTTTTTTATTTACATTTTTTTTTTTGTTTTTTGAATAAGATGTTTTGTATGTTTTCTTCTCCAAAGAGGGAAGGGGCGGTGTGTAACACAAGCATTCAAAAGGAGCACTCCCAACAAAATCAAAATTGACAAATCCCAACATAACAGCTCATCTGAAAGGCCTCAAAAGTCTTCAGACACTACTTCAACATAATCCACACTATCCATGTCTCAACTAAGTCCTACTGAGAGCTGAGTCCCAGCTAATATCTCATGCTGTGATCCTTTCCCAAGATGTAAGATTGTTTTTGCTAGTTTCATAATATATATTCATTTAGTATAACTCATACCTGTATGTTCAGACTCAGACTGCCAGAAACAATAATATATTAATCTTATTACTGTTAAATGTTTCAGCACTGCTACATGAGACAATAGCAAAACAAAAAATGATGATGGATCAAAGAAGGAACCTAACAAGAATGGTGCAAGATCAGCAATTAATAACCAAGGAAATCACAGCTGCTAACAGTTTGGCTCAAACATGCCTTCCCAATGAGGAGCTTCTATCCAGTCCATAAACCAGAAGAATGGTGGTAGGTAATACTGCTAATACTTAAGTCTGTATCTGATGATTACTGTTAAATATATCATAAGTTGTGGGTGATTTACTTTTTGAAAGTTTGATTGACTTATCAAATCTGGCCAGTTTTGTGCTAGTGCTAAGCATACACTAGTATTGTTGGCTTAATATTGACTGCATGTTTCTATAAAATTTCAGGTGCCTGTGCTGTGGTTGTTGGGTGGCGTTGAGGAGTGTTTGAAATGTGTGATAGGAAGACACCTGGGTCTTAAAAGAGTGTTGCGACTGGTAAGAGCTTTTGTTGTAAACATTTAAGGAATTAACCTTAAATCTAGACACTTTTCGTTATGAGCTTGTGCAAATAGAATGTTCCAGTCTTTTGTTATGATGGACGGCCAGTTCTTGGAATGTGCTAAAGGCCCTCTTTATTTAGAGTTAGATTTCATCTGCTGTTCAACAACGTTTCTGTATTTACTCTAATCTTGTATGCTCTTCTCCTAGATGCTATAAGACAAAATCCACAGTGTCCACAGACAACAGAGATGGAGGTGCAAAAAAGAATACAAATAAGTTGACTTGAATTTTCATCTTACTGGTATACTGTATGTATATATATATATATATATATATATATATATATATATATATATATATATATATATATATATATATATATATATATATATATTATTATTATTATTATTATTATTTTTTTTTAACAAGGAGACCAAAGACAAATACTGTATACACAGTGCACAATGAACAGCATGTGAGCATATATACTGCAAATGTAATGTATAATTTTAAATGATAGCTTAAAAACTTGTAATGCTGCTTTTGTTTTTAACAGGTAATACTTTTCAGGGTACTTATTTTTATTTGTATGGCTTTATTGTCTTTTGCAGGTTGTTTATTTATTACAGTTTCACATAATTCTGTTTAAAACCTTTTATTATCCATCCTATTTTATAGCTTTTTGTTTTATTTTGTTATACATTGCATGCTTTTGTAATTACAAAATGTATGTAATATGTTTAACAAGTTTTACATTTAATGCTTGCTTTTGTAAAAATAGTATTTATTGCATATTTTACATTTGTATATTTCTTTTTAGATAGTTGTACTTTTTTAAATGTTTAACAATTTTGCTAACCTAAATAAAACACATTATTTTCAACATTCTTTGCTTTTGCTTGTTTTATTTAATTTTTTCACTTATTTAATAAAAAAACATTAGCAAGCCCCATATCTAAATTTAATATGTTAAGCTGCTTTCTGGCTAACATCTCATGATTCTGGTATAACTGTGGACCACTTACGGCTGCTTTCTGGGGCTTCACGGTAAGTTGTGGGTGAGTTCTGGGGTGGGTGTGAAATGTGTTTGGCTGTGGTATGGCTGACTTCAGAGCTTTCTGGTGTAGTTGTGGTCCAGTAACGGCTGCTTTCTGGGGATACGGAGGACACAGGAAAGTTATGGCTGAGTTTTGGTCTCTTTCTGTTGTGGGTCCAGTCAAATTTTGGCAGCTGACTTTTGGGCCAATTTTGGACCATAATTCCATGTGGTATGTGGGCCTGACTCGCTTCCGAAATGCACCCAGATCTGGCTCAAGCCTATTTTGCTATCTGGGCAGGCAACCGACACAAAGTGTAGAGAGGGCCAGTCTACTAGCCTCTTGTTGTGAAACAACATGCATCACAGCCCTTTGGGAGATGTCGCTAACTCAACCAGGACACCAAAGTCAATTTTGTACTCTCAGCTGCATTATTTATTGGCCTCAGGTAGTATGGATTATCTGCTCTGCTTGCCTGTTTTTTATGGTTGCCTGTCTGGTGTCAAAAGTGTTTTTAAGATGTTGGTACTGCAGAATAACTTGCAGCCTACTCCTTACTGCTTATATCCTCATCACTCAAGATACAGGAAGAAGCATGTGACACCCACCCCATTTGTCCTGGCCTTTGTTTTAAAGGTGATGTGTGTAATTTCTATGCCACTAGCATTACCAAATGGAATTGCAAAAATAATGATTGTTTCCAAATGGAATTACAAGCATAATGATAGTTTCCATAGAGCTTTCCAAACACCTATTGTGCCACCCACAGGTGCGCAGTATAAGTGGGAAATCAACCTACGAATTCACATTAAACTGGGATAGGACAATTTGGACCAAATTAATGTGCTTTAATGACAGTTAATTAGAAAGTTGTTGTGGACTCCTCCAGCCCTGACACACATGCACACATACACACACAGTTCCCTTTATTTATTTCATCCATTAGATTGAGAATACTACGACACGTGCATATCTCTCCATCTAAGTTCTCAGGTATAAGGTTGGTGTGCTGGATGTTTCCACATACTGCTGAGAAATGTCATAAGATTTCTCCCCAGTCAAATAAATGTAAACTTCTGTAACCAAATACAGTTAGCTGAGCACAGCTGTGCACTTGTATGCTTGGGTGGAATCTGGAGAAAATTATTTCTCCCACATGATTGTAGATTGCCCGACATGAATCAAATGTGGTGACATTACAAATAAACCTGTGAAGTCGTTCAGAATCTACAGGGGATTGAATGCTAAGCACAATTTCCTAGAGTTACATTAGTAATTCAAACAGAAGTTCAATTTGGCACGCATATGATATTGAAAGGAGGACACATCTCTTAACATGGCAATTTCTTCTTCTGGCAAATTTATGGCAGAACTGTGTAAGATTTAACACAAACACAGATCTCTAAATAGAGTGCTTACACAAAAGGAAAATAGTGTGTTTGTGCCAAACACAGCAGTCAGGCAATCCTTGTATCTGAGGAAAACTTAACAGTTGAAACTTAACTTACATTAACCAACAAAATGAAATTAGAATTATTTGAATGTGAAAAAACAATACACATTAAACATTTATGTTATTAGATTTTACATAGTGGCGAGAAAATGAGTGGTTCTTGACCATGCAAAACTGATTTTTGGGTGTTATGGGCACGGCTTGACATCAACTTTTGTCTCACCAGCCACTGTGGCGAGTCATATTCTAAAGTCACTAGCCCCTCAGCATTTTCACTAGCCAAAAATCCCTCGCCCCACAAAAGGTGATAAAACCATCTGGAGACTGTAGACTTTATTTAATTTTAGTTGAACGAGAATGATATGAGTTCCCTATCTGTCACTCACTCGACGATGTGTCGATGTAGTGACACTAGGGGTCACTCTTGGGAGCCCGAAACACCTCTGGTCTTGATAAAAGGCCAATGAAAATTGGCGAGTGGTATTTGCATACCACTCCCCCGAACATACGGGTATAAAAGGAGCTGTTATGCAACCACTCATTCAGATTTTCTCTTCGGAGCCGAACGGTCGATGTTCACTGAGCTGAATTCCACGGTTGTTCATTCACCTCTGCTGGATTTGACAGCGCATTTCAGTGGCTTCTCCCTCCTCTGCACTAGTGCACTGCAGAGAATGCCCCTGGCACTTCGGCAGAAATAAAAGAGTATATTTCTCTAAAAGAGCGGCACACACGGAACGTCTTTTTAAAGACGTGTCTTTTTAAAGATGCCTTTCCGTTTGTGTGTTATTCCTGGTTGCGGTCGTTATCTCTCGCCTTCTGATGGTCACGATCACTGTCTTTCGTGTCTGGATGGATCATGTACTCATTGTGAGAACATGACCATGGCAACATTGCAGTCCTGGCTTGCCTTCGTAAGAAAGCAAGTCACCCCTGTGGCTCCCCACCTCGGTCCTTCTACCTATGGGTATGAGGCCAGCGCGGCTAGCACTGGGGGCGATTTGGGGACCCCAATGGGACTACCTCCGCCGGGTATCCCCCCGCGGACCTCCCATTCCCCAGCACGCTTGTCTCCCCGATCGGGCTTCCAGATGAGTCCGCCGGCTCGTCTCATGGCAACTTCGACCTCTTGTTCGGAGCCCGTGAAGGTGATGAGCTCTCGAGCGCAGCATCGGAGAGTGGGCTCGTCCAGTCGGACGCGGAAGCCTCAGCTGGGATCCCCCCCTCGGGTACGGTCGCCCAGTCACAGGCTGATGCGGAGATGACAGACATGCTTTCCCTGTCAGCCGCGAGCGACGGGATAGAGTGGAACCCTCTGCCCTCCCCTGAACCCTCGCAGCTTGATGATTGGTTCCTGGGCTTGCGGTGCCGCTCACAGCCACGCCCCACCCCAGTTCCTTTCTTCCCGGAAGTGCACGAGGAGCTGACGAGGTCGTGGGAGGCACCTTTTACTGCTTTAATCTTTCAGCTCCCTCGCCCTCACTACCCTCGATGGTGGGGCGGCCAGGGGCTATTCGGCGATCCCTCTGGTGGATAAGGTGCTCACAGTGCACCTATGCCTGCAGAGCGCCGCCACCCGGCAAGGGCGCCCAAAGCTCCTGTCCAAGGCCTGTAGGTTTACGTCTTTCCTGACGGCCAAAGCCTATGGTGCCGCTGGACAAGCTGCCTCTGCCCTGCACGCTATGGCTCTCCTGCAAGTCCACCAAGCCAAGGCGCTAAAGGAATTGCATGAGGGTAGCTCTGCCCCGGGATGGATGCAGGAGCTGTGCTCGGTGACCGACCTCACTTTCTGGGCAACAAAGGTCACGGCGCGGTCTCTCGGGCGGGCGATGTCACCTTGGTGGCCCAGGAGCGCCACCTTTGGCTCAACCTGGTCGAGATGGGAGAGGCCGACAAGGCATGGTTCCTTGGTGCCCCCATTTCCCAGGTTGGCCTGTTCGGCGACACTGTCGAGGAATTTGCCCAGCAGTTCTCGCCGGTGAGCAGCAGACGGAGGCTATCCGGCATATCCTGCCCCGGCGCAGCTCAAGATCCCACATCCCACCTGCTCGTTGCCAAGTGCGTCCCCCTGCGGTGACTGCACCGGCTCCGCCGCAGCCCACCCCTGCGGCCCGGCCCCGGCATGGACACTGCAGGAAGCAGACGCCACCCATCCACGGCCGGCCGCCAAGAACCCGCGAAAGGCTTCGAAGCGCCCCTGAGATGGGCGACCCAGGGACGACGAAACCCGCTGCTCTGGGGCTGGTAAACATACCACTACATCCCCCAGTGGAGGGCCGGGAGGAGAATCTTTTGTTGCCTTTTCATTTACTTTCGCCACATACCCAAGTGGCTGCGATACCCAAGAGTTCAGCAAAAGAGCAGTTTCCTTGTTCCCTGGGTCACATACCTGGTGCGCACGGCCGTCATCATGACCACCGTCCACCATTCCATTTTGGAAGGTTTGGCGCTCCAGCTGTGGTCTCCCCGCCCCTGCACGCCCAGCTGTGGCGTCCATTTCACCTCGGCGAAGGGCGAGAACGCCACTACCTTGTGCGCGGAGATTGCTACCCTCCTACAGAAGGGTGCGATAGAGCCTTTCCCTCCGGCCGAGATGAAGAAGGGGTTTTACATCCCCTACTTCATTGTACCGAAGAAAGGCAGTGGGTTGCGGCCAATTTTGGACCTGCAAGTACTGAACCGGGCTTTACACAGACTCCCGTTCAAGATGCTGATGCAAAAAGCATTCTAGCGATTGTCTGGCATCAAGATTGGTTCGTGGCGGTAGACCTTAAGGACACATACTTCCACATCTCGATTCTAAATTCAGTGCATGTGGAGGAAATAACCGTCAGAAGCGGGGTGAGTTGGCTATAGTTCCTACTAAATCTTCGCTAAAAGTTAGCAAACCCCAGAAACCTTCGGAATAGACACTCAGCGATGGCTTTAACCTTTGCCGGGTCCATATGCACTCCCCCGGTTGAAACGATGAACCCCAGGAATGGAACCGACCGTTTATGAAAAACACACTTCTCCGGCTTTACAAACAACCGATTCTCTAGCAGTCACTGAAGAACCTGCCTGACGTGCTGCACATGGTCTTGCATATTCTGGGAGAAGATCAGAATATCGTCAAGATACATGAATACAAAACGATCGACCATGTCTTAAAGCACATCATTCACGAGCCCCTGGAAGACGCCAGGGGCATTAACCAATCCGAAAGGCATGACTGTGGAGGGGGACATGGTCTTGTGTCTGTTAGTGGGGAGAGAGGAAGAGGTAAGAGCCATCACCTGGTGATTACTGACACTAAACACCTGTGTCTCATTTCAGTGATGGTGGAGACGGGCTTTAAAAGGCCGGCAGAATGCTAGACAGACAGAGAGAGTCCGAGTCATGCACACCTGACCCAAACTGGAGCTGTACGCTGTAAAGCTGTTTATTTCTAATCTGATGAGTTTATGATGACTGTTATCACTGAAGCTAATGTGTGTGAACTAAAGTTCTTGTTGGAAAATAAAGTTTGAGTGAAACCTTGAGAATAAAAAGAGCACTCACATGGACTGCAACGCCGACTCCCACGTCCTCCTTTCCACCCTGTACTAAGAACTTTGCAATGACCAAATATTCAAAGTGCCCCCTATGGGTGTTAAATGCCATCTTCCACTCATCCCCCTTCCTTATACGGACCAGATGGTATGCGTTCCGTAAGTTCAACTTTGTAAAGTCGGATGCCCCCTGCAAAAGTTCGAAAGCTGAGGACAGAGTAAGCAGCGGCAGAGGGTAACAGATCTTTTACCATGATGTCATTCAGCCCTTGACAATCTATGCAGGGTCTAAGCATGCTGTCCTTCTTCTCCACAAAGAAGAACCCCGCCCCTGTGGGTGATGAGGAAGTGCGGATGAGACCGGCTGATAAAGAATCGTTTATATACCTGTTCATGGCCTCCCTCTCGGGAGCCAAGAGTGAATACAACCGTCCTCGAGGCGGAGAGGTGCCACAATGCAATTCAATAGCGCAGTTGTACGGATGATGAGGAGGAAGGGTTGAAGCATGGGATTGACTGAATACCACCCTCAAGTCGTGATACTCCAGTGGAACACCTGAAACATCTGCTGGCTCACCCTGCAACAAAACACAAGACTGGACAGGGGAGACAGCAGAGTTAAGACAGAACAGAAAGAGCTCCAAGACAAAACAGAGTTGGTTGTTCAATCTATGTGAGGGTTGTGTGTTATCAACCACGGGTGTCCAAGAACAACTGGGATAGCTGGAGATCGTATGAGGAGGAATGACAGCTGACAGCTGTTCATTCCCAGAAACCATCGTAACAGACTTGGTAGAGTGGGTGATGACAGAGAGGGGCGTTCCACTAAGCGTGTGTGCAGGGATAGGTTCGTCCAGTCGGAATCTGGGAAGCTGCCATTTTAGGGCTAAGTCCATGTCGATTAAATTTCATTCTGTGCCGGAATCCAGAGAAAGCCGAGATAACGTTGCAGGTACTACCACTCTGCAAGCGAACCGGAAGGAGAGTGCAAAGTCCGGGGGCTTTGTCTAGGGGTGTTGCGCTCGCCAGTAACCCCCTTGCTATACATGAGCATGATCTTTTAACAAACATACAGCTGAAAGGTGGCCAGACCGGCCGCAAGTGAAACACAAGCCTATGAGGAGCCGATGTTGCCACTCTCTACATGAAACTGGGAGCCTGCCCACCTGCATGGGCTCAGGAGAAGGATGAGGATCAGAAGAGGCAGGAGAAGGAGAGGCTAGAGGGTGAGCCTCAGTGGTCCGAGCAGATGAGTATGGTGTCGGCGAAGTTCTCGGCATTGAGCCAGACGCTGATCGACTCGAATGGCTAAATCCACTAAGTCATCAAATCGAAGGGGCAAATCCAGTGAATAAATCTCATTCTGGACAGTCACATAATCACTGCAGAAAGCGATCCCACATAGCATGGTCATTCCAGTCACTGGAGGCAGCCAGCCTGCGAAACTCAATCGCGAATACCACTACCGACCGGTTCCCCTGGGAACGTTCAGACAACACTCCCTGCCTCCCAGCCCTGAGCAGTGTGATCAAAAACCGGCAGAGCTCAGTAGAAAACGCCTCATGGGACGAGCAGCAGGCATGATGGTTGTCCCACATCGCCATTCCCCATTCTCCAGCCTTCCCAGAAAGGAGCGTGATAACAATGCAATCTTCATGGTGTCAGACGTAAAGGTAGAGGGTTGCATGGAGAAGAAGAGTGAGCAGCGTAAGAGAAAAGCTCTTACAGATCCCTCACCTGAGTATGGAGCTGGGGGAAGGATTCGGACATCGGATCTGTTCGCTGAGGTGTGTGAAACCGTCGAGGGGGGGAGGAGGTAAATCCTGTGCCGGACTATGATCAGGACAAAGGTGGAGTTGCTGAACCAGTGTAGTAAGCTCCGCGAGCTGTGAGGTCATCATTTCCATGGTGCAGTTCGATGCAGAAATCTGCTCTTGATGTCGACCAAGCAGAGCCCCTTGCTGAGACAGGGCAGAGCGAACAGCAGTCTCCTCCACCGGGTCCATAGATGGCTGGTTTATTCTGTCACACTGGGGAAAGACAGGACCCAAACGCAGAGGTAAAGCTCACAAGTCTTTAATAAAACAGTCTACACAAAATTGCTACATCGCCAGCTCATTTGAGCTCAGTAAGGAAGCCACTGGGGTGAGGATAGTGTGTTCATCAATGTGTGTGCTTTGGAGGTCCAGAACAATCCAAGAGTGGTGTGGTGCGAAGCAGAGCCCAGAACTAGTCTCCCAACACGCGGGCAGAAACCAAGGAATCCTCCTTGAGCGCGATCACCAGGCAAACACCGCAGGAGACAAAGCAACCAACAGAACGGAACTTCACACTAAACAGGAGAACAACGTTAAGGTACAGCAAACAATAAACCAGCAAACATACAGGGAACACACAAGGAATAAAGTAAGGTGTGCAATCAGAGGAAGACAGTTGGAGTGTGTGAGAAACCCATTACCGTAATCGACGTCTCCCCGGGAGCGATCAGCATTCCCATGGAAACGCCGATTATGCTTACCAAGCTATGACATAAAGTACAAAAGTACAAAAGGAGATGTTAGGTAGATTAAACTCAGTCACCATTCACATTCATTGCAATTTTTAACATTAATAGAAAAATTCATGAATGTTTTTTCCAATTATGGAAAAAAGTCTTTTTTTTCACTTTACTATAGGTGGTGAAATTGAATTATGAACGGCATTTCTTGCTTGATGTGTCAGATCGGTATTTATTTTTGTCAAATATGTGTTGATGTGTTCATGATTATATTGTGGCTCATATATTTTGAAAATGGATTGTATGATTACATCTTATATGATTGTGTTAATGTGTACTCAGTCATATCTGGTGAGCTCTTTATGTGATTCTATGTTGTGTTCTGTACTGTGAGATATAAATAAAATATAAAGAAATAGAGAAAAAGGAGTGCGGATCATCTTGTTTTTGCAATTATGGAAGAAAGAAAGTCCTATGGGTTTGGATCAAAAGAAAGGTAAGTGAATGATGACAGATTAATTATTAAAGGAATAGTTCACCCAAAAATAAAAAAATGCTCTCATAATTTACTCACTCTCATGCCATCCCAGATGTGTATGACTTTCTTTCTTCTGCAGAGCACAAATTTAAAAAAAATATTTTTAGAATAATATTTCAGCTCTGTAGAGCCATAAAATGCAAGATAATGAGTACCTAAATTTTGACGCTCCAAAAAGCATATACAAGGCAGCATAAAAGTAATCCATAAGACTCCAGTGGTTAAATCCATATCTTCAGAAGTGATATGATAGGTGTGGGTAAGAAACAGATCAATATTTAAGTAAATTTAGTACGCCCCCAGTAGGGGGCGTATGCATGAAGAATGTGAGTCACCAAAAACACAAGAAGAAAAATGTGAAAGTTAAAGGAAAACTGTCCCATGGTCTTTGATTCTTTAATGGATAAACTCAGTGTGCCGGCCTCACCCGCAATGGCAGAAATGCACAACAGTCCAATGTGGTTGGACTACATCACAGCAAATCTCATTTGTGATAATTAATACCTTGAGTATTAATTGCAATGAGTGGACACGGCGGTCCGTAAACTGTACAAGCAATAACCTTGATACACAAGAATAACACACTATAATATTCTATCTCTGCCCAGACGTAAACCTCTTACTTGAATCGCATGAGGATGCACCTAGAATGTGTGTTCATCCGTCCTTTAACTCCGACACAGTTCCTCGAGACTTGGGTGATGATGGGAGGCTGTTTCCTCACTCTGTCGGCGGGCGGTACGGCTGCTGATTCTCGGCAAGCTGGCAGAGAAATCAACGATGTCGACTTGATTGAACATGGAAGAGAAATCTTTTCTCTCTTCACTTCTGCAGGCAAATAGATGAAGATGCGGATTGCTCGGCGGTCTCCTTCGGATCAGTTAGAGTGTTCAGTGGAACACAGAGTAATCTCAACTCGTCCAGCGAGATGGAGATTGTATGGCCACAGTTTCAAGTCGGACATTACTTCCTTGTGCCACGAGGCTACACCTGAGAGCAGCGATGAGCTGCATCTACACACGGCGAGCAAAGTTGCTGGAAGCAAATCCCGGAAGCATCTCAGAGATATTTCTACTCCTGATGACATCATGGTTGAGGGACGTTCTGTTGTGTGCCTCATCCAATAGGAGTTGAGAGTTATATCCTTTAGTGAGCAAGGCTTCATGGTATTTGTAGTCTGTTTTGGACTCCCTTTGTTTGATTTTGGCGTGGTTTTTATCAGTGAGATTTATGACTTGGTATGTGGTCCTGAGTTAGGTTTTACGACTGTGTTAGGCCTGCCTTTGTCTTCTATCTGAATACATGAGGCCCAACAAAAATGTACTTAAATATTGATCTGTTTCTCACCCACACCTATGAATTCACTTCCAAAGACACTGATTTAGCCACTGAAGTCATTGAAGTCATGATATTGCATTGCATGTTATTGCATGACTGAATCATGCAAGTTTTCGCTCTGTGCTGTCCCAGAGCTCTGGCTCTATCTTTCGAACATGCTGGTGTGTGCCACGGCGGTTCGCATGAAAGCAAGCTTCATTTGCCCCGCACAGATGCGTGAGTAAATTATGAGAGGCATATTTAGTGCTTATACTAAGGCTCTGAATGTGGGATGAATACAATTAAATTTGATTCGGCTGCAGCCACTCGCCAAAGTGGCTAGTAAAGGTTACCTGCCACTGCCGATTTCTACCCGCATTTTGCGGGTGTTAATGTCAAGCTCTGGTTGTGGGTGGTTGCCAAGGAGTTGCTATACGATTGCTAGGGTGTTCTGAGTGGCTACTAGGGCAATGCTTTGTGGTTGCTAGGGTGTTCTGGGTGATCACTACTGTAGCATCTGGACCAATCAGACACACAACTATTCATTATTTAATGAATAATCCAACAGACGTCTCAAGACAGTAACAAGCAAAGGTCCAAGTAGGCCCAAGCAGACTCTGAGATGTCTGCTCTCCCACTCCCCCTTTGCTGACACTGGTCCAGCAACTAGTGGACCTCAGAGACATTCCTTGTGGGGGAAGGTAGCCACATGCAAAAGCAAAGGAATGTGGCTGAGAAAAACTCACTCCATTCCCCCATAGGAAAGACACATAAAGCCCATAAAACAGACTTTTCTTCATTAATTTATAGACAAATTGTTCTATAAATGAATATGCATATCCTCAGGACATTGTGTGTATGATTATTACTGTCTCGTATTGTGTCTTTTGTACTGTATACAGTTTTGTGCATGCTTTATGACAGAACCACTAGATAATATAAAATTATTGGTATCATGCTTCCTATCAAATTAATCCTTGTGTGATGCCCTAAACATTGGAGTATAGCACCCCCTTATAGCATGCATTGTATACTTGTTATATTAATCAGAGCATAAAGGGGCACAAACTGCTAGCTTACTCCAATCATGCAAATGAGTCAGCTTCCAAACAAAGGAACTTTTCCCGCTGGAAAATTGCACCTTTCTCATTGGTCAAGCCAAACTCGAGAGGAGTGACCTCCCTCAGGATTTAAAGGGCACTGTCGGAGTGACCTCCCCCACTCTCTCTCTCTTCTTTTTTTTCTCTCTCCCTTCTGCTCATGGTTGCAGTTTGTGTGGGACCGGAAACACCCAGTCCGACCGCGATGTCGCGGGCCGGCAGGCCTCAAACACATCAAGCCATGTGTAACTTCCTCGACCATAACGGAGTCAGACTAACACCGCAAGTTCATAATTTCTTCATTCAAGAAGAAATTGATTGCAACTTCAACACCATCAACTCAAAGAACCATCAAGACTTTCTCCTGAGACTGCATCCGGGCTCTCTCTCTCAACAGCCAAGGCATTGCAAGTATCATACAATTAACTAACTAAACAGAGGTTTAGAATAAGCTGTGAACCCCTTTGTTAACAAAGGTGCTTTGAAGTAAGAAACTGATGGTTCTTTCAGATGGTTAAATTACCCTTTTCATAGCTTCATTCCCCTGTTCTGTTCCGGTTTCATTCACTTTTCCATTTCCCATGTATGCGTGATTTGTGTGTATGTGTTTGTTTAGATTAGATATGGGTTCGCGATTTAGTTACATAAAGCTTTTGTGTACATTCTTGCGAGTTGATTCTGGTCTGCTTGTAAATCAACGTCAATTTAATGATTTGATCACAGCTACATGCTAAGAGTTATTTTTCTGTGGCCACGAAAAATATCCTTTCTGAGAGTTGATAGACAATCAATACTGAGTGTTCGCTGGACAAACAGATTAATTGATTGTAATGTTAATTCAGCTACATCAAGTTAATTCTATTAACTGATCCAAATATTTATAATTGATTATAACGAGTTATGATTAATTAGTCATATTCCCCTTTTAAAGACAATTTGACTATGGTATATTTTGATAAATAATCTCATCCCTGTTTTTAGAATATTTTGCTTCAAAGCTGTACCTAAATATGTGTAATATTATTTTCAATAAGCCATGAGAATAATATTACTCCAATAAGAGAATTAATCATAATTCCCTTATTAAAGCTAATTCCTTACAATAGAAATTGTGAGTGGATACAACAAGACGTATTATGATTTTAATGGTAGAGAATTTTATTCAGACAAATAATCTACTTAATTGTCATTTATCTAATTTAAAATGGTTGTCGAACGCAACTAATTCCATTATAAATTTCCTTACATAATAATGTAGTATAAGGACAGTTAAATTTAATTCCTAGCTCACACATACTGTTTCCCTACATATAATGGTGGAGGTACGCGGGCATTTTAACCCATCTCATGTACATTTATACTACCAAATTCGCTACACTATGTTGTTTTTGGTGTTTTATAGCGCAGTGCTATGTGGTTGCTAGGGTGTTCTGGGTGGTTGCTAGGGTGTTGCTAGTAGGCTGCTACGATGTTCTGTGAGTGGTTTTTAACATTGCTAGGTTGTTGTTAAGATGTTCTGAGAGGTTTTAAGCACATTGTGATATGGTTACTAGGTTGTTCTGGCTTTTTTAGTGCATTGCTATGGTTGCTTAGGTGTTCTGGGTGGTCCTAGGGCAGGGGTGGCCCCAAAAGGACTCCAATATGGCCCGCAGGATGATTTGAGAAAAAATACTTAAAAACATTTACATCTATTTAGACTATTACATCAAAATGATGATCTTTTTTAGCTACAGTAGGGCAGATAAACATTTGAATTTACTGTGTTACATAGATGTTATAACTTGCATCATTGGTGGAATTTATTTTAATTACGCACAACATTCAGCGCTCGCAGATTCATGCCTATCACTGAATGCCCAGCATGTCTTCACAACAGTGCCATGACAACTTATCCCACTGTGAACAGGGTTGGGAGGGTTACTTTTGAAATGTATTCCACTACAGATTACAGAATACCTGCTGTAAAATGTAATCTGTAACGTATTCCGTTAGATTACTCAAGGTCAGAAACGTATTCAAAATACTTTGTATTACTTCTTCAGCACTGTTAGATTTTTTTACTTGTTTTGACAATAACAACTCTGCCAGTACAGTGAGACAAAATACACATGTTAAAAAAACATTCTCTGAAAAACCTAAATTTCTTATGCAATGTTGTTTCTAAAACAAGATCAATCAAATTGATCTTGTTTTAATGATTTTTAGATATTTTTACAGGTAAACAATAAAAAAATTATTATCAAGGATACGATTTTTGCCCTAATATCAAAGGTCTTACTAGAAAAAAATTAATTCTGATCCAACGTGAATTTTCTTGATAAAAAAATATGATCGTGCCTGGTAACGTGCATGTAAAATGGCTAGAAATAGCATTTTAGCTTAGTGTAAAGCTGACAATTTACACAAGGTTTATTTCTATTTCTTCTGCTCCAAACTTACTTCAAACTTACTTCTCTGTCTGCTCGCATGAATGTAACACATCATAAGAAAGTGTTTCACTGCTGTTCAAATGCACTTTAGATCGCATCATTTATATGTATAAATGTTTTCCATCTGAAAGGACTAAATATTAAATGAAACAAATGACAATAAAATGCAAACTAATCCCTTCAGTAATCAAAATACTTTTTGAATGTAACTGTATTCTAATTACCAATTATTTAAATTGTAACTGTAGTGGAATACAGTTACTTATATTTTGTATTTTAAATACGTAATCCCGTTACATGTATTCCGTTACTCCCCAACACTGACTGTGAAGTTTGTGCAAGTCTCTCATGACAATAATGACAACATGGACCGGTATAAGGATAAATACTAGAGGTAATAATTTTTCTATTATTTCCAGAATTATAGTTTTTACTAAGCGGGTTTGTAATTTAAAGTACAAGAGGACGATTTGCAAAAGCTATCCAGCCCAGAGCAGTGAGCGGTTTTCTTTTTCTGTCAGTATTGTTGCTTGATTCTCTACTACTAATTGATGTAACCTCCGGTTAATGAAATGAATAAATTCCATGTTCTCCCTTTTATATTACCCCAATAGTAATTAAAGCAGCATATAGTTTATACTGCACTTACGGTGTTTCCTGCTCCGCTGGTCTAATTTTACCCACCGCCAAATCTCCAGCGTCACAAATAAAGAAATTATATTTTACCCAAGTTTTGATTTTGCAGTTAGATTGAGGTCATGAAAAAACAGCAAAACAGCACATCTTTCTGTTGCTTTGTGTTTGCAGTGCTAAAAACCAATGACTTTCAATGAATTTCTCCAAATGCCAACACATGAGTTATTGGATCAGTCTGACAAATCCTTCACTGAATGAACTCAGTAACCTAGTTTCCATCCACTTTTCACACTGTTTTCTTATCGACAAAGTGAAAATGCGTAAATTGTTTTTTGCAAAATTTGCCGTCTTCTGCTTGTTTCCATTCAAATGGCCTTGTATCGATAAAAATGGTGTGCGTGATGACGTCATGCTTAAAAAAACACTTTGTAGCATAAGTTTTGGTTTATCGCAAAATAAATTTGCTCGTAAGCCGTTTCCATACAGAAATGTGTGTATATCACTAATTGTGTACCTTTCGCTTCCCATGATGTCCCTAATTTTTTTTCAGCCTAAGTTTTGGTAAAATGGGGAGGGTATTGAGGCAATTCATTGAAATTAGCCAGCTTACTCTCATTTTAATTTCTCAAATAAATGCAATCAGAAGAGGAGGAATTGCAATCAAAAGGGAGCAATTGCCCTTCGGACAGGACTGTAATATTGGTCCTGATGTTGCGCCCATCGCAGGTTGCCACCGTTTCCGACCCGAAAACGAATTGTCATGGCCCTGTTCAAGCTGGCAACCTGCACCAAGTAGTGGGGGACACTATTGGTCTTAGTATAAGGACCATCCATCAATGTGTATGCTGTGTGCACAGCTATTAAAGAAAAATTGATGCGGTGTAATATCAGGGTTTACATATGATACATTCCTGATATTCAGTAGGCTATTTTGAACAATCATCTAATCTAAAGCATTGCCATCACAACTGCATTATGTCCCGCATATTTGTACAGAAACTTTTAACGACCAACTGAACTTGATCAGTTCTAAAATTAATTTTAGCATCATAATGCCATTTACATTTTCTGAAGAAGCTCAGCAAATGCAATCCGAGGTAAAGAAGGTTAGATTTAAAATATATAAAAGTTTTAAAATGTTCAAAAGCTAGTTTTCTGAAAGTGAACTCAGCATTGGACAAATAGTTCTGATAGTATAGTCTTGAAAAAAGCGTAGAACATTCTGAGAATGTCATTCAGCCAACTTTTTTGTCTACAGAACAGGGTAAGGCTAATTTAAGTTTGTGTAAAAAAAAAAAGGCAGCTATATAGCCCTAACAATATTATTTTTTCATTTGGTAATTTATTTGTTTTTAATTTAATGCTTTATTTGTTTGGTAATTCATTTAAATTAATACAGGGAATTTTGCCTGCATGTTTTCAAATGTAAGCTGAACAATAATTTTATACAATTTATAGAATTCTATGTTCCAAAAAAGCACACTGAAGCTTTTCTATTGTGTATTTATTTTTAATTTAAAACATTTTGTGCACAGAAATTATATATATATATATATTTGTATTGTGGGCTAATTGACTGCCGTCTATTATTTTGAATGGTGTGGAAAAGCAACTTTAATAAATAAATGGATGGCTACCATGATTACATTAATTGCAAAGAGTGGTCATTCATTTGTTCTTCATGCACTTGTTGATGAAAGGTATTTGTGCACTCCTGGAAGTGTCATTACACATACAATAAATTGACTTTCAAGGATGAATGATTAACACAGGCTAACGATTGGGGTAAATTCTGTCATGTGACACTATATTTTTGCGTTAATGCCAATTTTCTCGACAAAAAGTGTTTCCAAACCAGTTTTCTATGACATTTGCAGTTTCGACATAGAGTTTATGTGCTAGAGTATGTCAACACTTGTGAAATTTTAGTGATAATTTGCGTTTCCATCGGCTATCGGTAAACTTTTTGATGCACTACACTTTTTGGTGCAAAAAAAAAAAAAAAAAAAACCGTAGATGGAAACGTAGTTAATGAAACACAGCAGCTGAGTTATGTCTGATTCACTTACTAAACCGCAAGTCTTTGCTCTCTGTTATGCAAAAATTAAACAAGAACCGTTTTGTGTGGACCAAATTCATTAAAAACTTAGTTCAGTCATTACACTTGCTGTTCAAATGACAACATTAAGATAAGAGACAATTCTTGTAATAAATGGTTTCGTTATTTTAATACATTATTATATAGTTTGGCCCTCATGCAGTGACACTTAGCCAATCTGGTCCTCGACCTAAAATTAGTTTAACACCCCTGTCCTAGGGCATTTCTTGATGGTTGTCAAGGTGTTCTGAGTGGTTTTTAGCGCTTTGGCATGTTGTTTTTTCAGGGTGTTCAGGGGGGTTGCTAAGGCATTGCTAGGTGGTTGTCAGTGTGTTCTGAGTGGTTTGTAGCACATTGCTATGTGTTTGCTAGGGCATTGCTAGGTGGCTGTCAGGGTGTTCTGTGAGTGGTTTTTAGCAAATTGCTATGTGGTTGCCAGGGTGTTCTGGGTGGTCGCTAGGGCATTGCTAGGTGGCTGTCAGGGTGTTCTGTGAGTGGTTTTTAGAACATTGCTATATGGTTGCTAGAGCCATTCAACATGGTTGCTGGCGTGTTCTGGGTGGTTGCAAAGCATTGTTTGGAGGTTGCTAGGGCTTTTTGAATGGTTTTTAGCATATTGCTGTGCAGTTGCTTCGGTGATCTTGGAGGTTTATAGGGTGTTCTGAGTGGTTTCTAGGTGGTTTCTTACTGGTCAGAGTAAAAAGAGCCTGAATATCACACTATAACATCTCTGTAACATTTTGGTCTCTAGATATGGTTCAGGTCCCATGTATGTAGGATTGTTTCACTCTTTTTATCATCCACCATGCAAAGATACATTTAATCACTTCAAAAAGTACTAGCACACCTCTCACACAATTTGATGTATCATTCATGTCCACAGCACAAATGGTGCAAGAGTTATGCACCCAAGTCAAATACTTAGGGTTAGGGCCTTGTTCAAATTCCAAACCCCATGTGTGAGCACTAATAAGATTTCCTGCCATTCTCTTCAGCCACCTTTGTCTCTGGTTCTATACTCTCATGTGTATGCATACAGTGTCTTTGAGTGCTTCAGATAAATGTAAGCAGAGACTCCATTATTTAATAATTAATTTGATTAGCTACTGCCTAATAATTACGGATTGACTTATAGTATTTGTGGACTGTTAGCATAAGCATAAACAACCCTCCTTTCCACTCCTTTCACCCACATGGAACATGGCCAATTCTTCAGCACAGACCACATGCTATGGTTTAAATGGTACTTTATATCATATCTAAAACTAATCAGCCCCTGTGCGATTTTGTAAAGTAACTGGAACCTTTTACTCCCAGTTCAATAAGTGCATACATCATGGTGCCAGAGGGCTGTTCACAGTGTGGATGGATATCATTAATCACAGCAGAGTCAAAGGGAGTCATGTATTCTATTTATGGCCTCTGGTAGCTCATGTGTGTTTAAGGTAATCTGCATTTCACATAAATGAACACATTTCCTGGAAAATTTCTGGAATGTTTAGCTTTACAATGTATTTTTTTGTTGTTGTTGTTGTTGTTGTTTTTCAGAGGACAGTACATTATATTTAAT
Organism: Myxocyprinus asiaticus; assembly: GCF_019703515.2. Lineage (NCBI taxonomy): Eukaryota > Metazoa > Chordata > Actinopteri > Cypriniformes > Catostomidae > Myxocyprinus > Myxocyprinus asiaticus. Next base: position 13,761,377 of record NC_059362.1, on the reverse strand, counting down.
GCAGTTTGTATAATCATTTGTCTATTTGGACATCTAGCTGAGCAATATGTTACTGTCCGTAGTAATGCGAGTTGTGTCTAGACTCTACAACTAAGAATTAAGATAAAGAGTAAATTAAGAAAGAAATAGGGTCTTGCCACAAACAAAATGTTCGGATTTTAATAATCTGGTTGTTAATTTCCTTTTAAAAAGCTTTTTTATTATTATTATTATTATTATTATTATTATTATTATTTTTTTTTTTTATCACAATTCACATTTCATTAAAGGTGGTGTAAGCAATTTTTTTCATGGAAAGGTATGCAGAAAATGTTCCAACTTCCTGAAAGATATTAATGAAATGATATAGAATAAGAATGAAATAAGAGCCATGAGATACCTCACCAGTCTCTGTGACAGCTCCAGACTCTGTAAAGAGCAAACAAAAATGTGTCCCTGGGCCACAGACAATGATGCTTTCTGACTGTCAATCATTTTGCGCGTTCTCATAGTATCGTAGTTGCGGTGAATTATTTAGGCTTACATCCATTTTATGCCATGTTGTTCATAACAGTTTTCAGTTGAGGGTGCTATTTTGCTGCTGTTGTTTTTAACAACCATTTCTGCACAATGTCGGTCTCAATAAAGCTAATTTTGTATCTTTGGAGTGCAGGTTTTAGAAAGAGAGGGCATGGCTAATCCAACTGCTCAGTCTTGTGGAAGTTAGGGGTGGGCAATAACACTTATTTTCTTTTCGAACCGATACCAATAATTTCAAGTCCAATATCGTAGATACTGATACCAATACTCATATAACTGATAGTTTTTTTTTTTTTTTTTTTTTTTTTTTTGCGATTTCTTGGGATAAAATTTATAATATAATTTTTAGTCACAATTCATCTTTTTTTTTTTACATTTATGAGCCTAAACAGAGAATTATTAGACTTCTCTTTTGTTTACCGTTACAAAAATTAACCATGGTTTCACTACAGTAACTATAGTTTAACCATGAGATTTAAAAAAAAAAAAAGGTTACTACAATATTACTTTAGTAAAACCATGGTTAACTATTTTTTTAATTACTTATTAACAACAATTACACACAATTATAAGAAATAAGAAATTTCACCTTTAGATATGTTATTTTAGTGTGAATTTACTCCAGAAGCTGTTTCTCTGATTTTCTCTCATTACCTCTACAAGGTACTGATCCCTTTTCTTTTTAACGAGCCTTGTGACGCCGCAAGCGCTTGTCTGCTTGTGTCTTTTAGCATGCATGTTAAGATGAGCGGAAGACAAAATAGTTCCCATCCTGCACAAGTATTTGCTAATATGGCCTAAATCTTTTTATTTAACTTTGAAGCTTATGATTATTGTTCATGTTCATGGTAACCAAATAATAATATCCCTAGTTTAAAAATCTAGATTTAAAATCGATATTTTTGTGTGAGGATCGATTTTTTTGATACAACATCAGTATCGGAAGTATCGATACTTTAGGATTGATCCGCCCATCCCTAGTGAAAGTAGAACGGCTGAAATAGCTTACAGCACCTTTAACCTTGTTAATTAAACAAAATTTTACTGTACAGTAAGTAGACACAGTGGCTTAAAAAGTGTTTCACAGAGTAACCACATTACCCAGGTCTTTCATTTTAAAAAGAGAATTTTGCCTGTTTTCAATGCCAATTATGTCTGGTTCTGAGACAAACACTGATAATATGAAACCTGCCTCCTGAATTTACTCCAAATGTTTTCCAGTATGCTATACAGGGACATCACTAATGTTAGGAGGCATTTAAAATGAACTTATACCAGAGGCATTCATGTATATGGAATGCTTTTATTAGCCATAATGTGATTTTTAAAGAGCTGTGATGGTTTTGTTGTTCCTTTTAATCTTACTTTAAAAGCTAAACTATACAGTATATGGCCACACTTACACCTGATATTAACATCCATCTAACATGATTTAAGCGGAATGCTCATTGTAATTTTAGTCAAGCAGCTATTATAACTGAACTATGGATGTGCATGCTTCACATGATTTACATTTATTGATTTGGCAGATGCTTTTATCAGAAGCAAATTATCTGTCACTACATGGAAATAACATATGGAATTAATTAACAGAGGTTCGGGAGGAGCATGTTAATTTTAATCGGACAAATCACAGCCAACGAGCAGGAGTATATAAGCCGCTGCTTACCTGCTTCCTGTGACAACTATCCTGACATCCCACCTCCACCCCATCTCCACATTTTCTCTAGATCCATTATCTAAATAAGTAAAGTCCGGGGGGGTAATCAGGACTCGAGTCGAGTCTCGAGCTCCAAGCCCTCCAGTATACGGACAGCAAGCCAAATACGTTTACTGCTTCAACACAAGATTACATTAACATACGAACTACTGAACCAAGATGTTTGTGAAGTACTGTGCTTAGCTGTTGACACCATTCCTGAACTTTCAGAGTATGGACTGCTTTAGATGAAGCTCCCAAGCTACTATTGGGATAGTAAAGCTTTCACTGTTTGCACACTTCAGAATTTCAACAGATGCAATATTCAGAGTTCCCTATCTGTCACTCACTTTACGTTGGTGTCGATGTAGTGACACTAGGGGTCACTCTTGGGAGCCCGAGACACCTCTGGTCTTTGATAAAAGGCCAATGAAAACTGGCGAGTGGTATTTGCATGCCACTCCCCCAAACATACGGGTATAAAAGGAGCTGGTATGCAACCACTCATTTAGATTTTCTCTTCAGAGCCGAACGGTCATGCCCACTGAGCTGAATACTACTGTTCGTTCACCTCTGCTGGATCTGACGGCGCATTTCAGCAGCTTCTCCCTCCTCTGCACTGGTGCACTGCAGAGAATGCCCCTGGGCGCTTCGGCAGAAAAACTAGAGAGTATATTTTCTGAAAGAGCATTTTTCCCCTCTAAAAGAGTATATATTTCTCTAAAAGAGCGCACACACGGAACGTCTTTTTAAAGACACGTCTTTTTAAAGATGCTTTTCCGATTGTGTGTTCTTCCTGGTTGTGCTCGTTATCTCTCACCTTCTAACGGTCACGATCACTGTCTTTCGTGTCTGGGCACTGCTCACGCGGAGACAGCGTTCGTGGATGGTCATGTTCTCATTGCGAGAATATGTCCATGGCAACGTTGCGGTCGCGGCTCGCCTCCGTAAGAAGCGAGCCACCCCAGAGGCTCCCGCCTCGGTCCTTTTACCCACGGGTTTGAGGCCAGCGCGGCTAGCACTGGGGGCGATTTGGGGACCCCAATGGGGCCGCCTCCGCCGGGTATCCCCCCGTGGACCTCCCATTCCCCAGCACACTCATCTGCCCCGATCGGACTCTTTGTCTGCTTTGGTGCACAGCGGAAAGGAAGCGCTGTCTCCAAGCAGAGGATCGCCCACTGGCTCATTGACGCCATAACTATGGCATATCTCGCCCAAAACATGCCGCCCCCGGTAGGGCTACGAGCCCATTCTACCCGTGGTGTAGCGGCTTCTTGGGCCCTGGCCAGAGGTGCCTCTCTAACAGACATTTGCAGAGCAGCAGGCTGGGCAACACCCAGAGCCCCTCTGCCCCAGTCTCCATGTTGTAGTAACTCCTCCCCCATTGGGCAGGATCTACCTTGAAGGCTCTCCACTTGGTTGGAAAGACCATGTGATGTATTCTTCCACTTAAATATCCCCCCCCCCTTGGGGCGAGGTGTGGTCTCCGCGGTGTCCTCCCCTTGGGAGGGACACCCCCCGACTAGACCTGGCGGCCCAGTCGGATAATCCCCCTTTTTTTTTAGGGAGAAAGAGAAGGGGAAAGAGGCCACGACTGGGTTAAGCCTGTCTCTATCTCCGGGTAGTCGACTTGTCCCCAAAATGGGCCGTTCGACACTCATAACTGTGTTGGGGGAGGTTACGTGTCGACCTGGTGTGCTGGCAGGTTCACGTAACACAGTTCAGCCTTGTGGCGTTTTGTATAGGGACCCCTAATGTCACTACATCAACACCAACATCGAGTGAGTGACAGATAGGGAACGTCATGGTTACTGGTGTAACCTCCGTTCCCTGATGGAGGGAACGAGATGTTGGTCCCTCCTGCCACAATGCTGAACTACCCGCTGAAATGGCCGGACCTTATATTGGCTCCTCAGCGTAAAACCTGAATGAGTGGTTGCATACCAGCTCCTTTTATACCCGTATGTTCGGGGGAGTGGCATGCAAATACCACTCGCCAATTTTCATTGGCCTTTTATCAAAGACCAGAGGTGTCTCGGGCTCCCAAGAGTGACCCCTAGTGTCACTACATCGACACCAACGTCTCGTTCCCTCCATCAGGGAACGGAGGTTACACCAGTAACCATGACGTTTTGTTCACATACTGTTTCATGAATACTGAGGATTCTCAGACACACTCGAACACACTCTTTGGATATACTGCATTTTGCATACTAGTAGGGAATTATGCATATTTGCTTTTCCATATGTTATGATTTGACACTACAAATCTGATGTGGTCACCTGCATTTCTGACTACCTCCAAATGTGGTTTGAGTGATCCAGTCAAAAAACGTTTTGGACCCCATTTACACCTTCATACATTTAGCACTGTCATCTTGTGATCTGATCGCCCAAGATGAATGTAAATACCAAATGTAAATACCAGATGTAAATAGTGTCCTATATATAGACCCAGCATGATAAGGATGTCCCGAATCAGTTCCAATACTGCGCTTATGTACTATGAGTACTTATGTACTTATGTGCTCATAAAAATGCTCCAATATCAAAAACCGATACCATCTGACATATAAAATCACGTTATGTCCTAGTGAAACTATTTAACCGCAACAGCTGTGATTTAATGAGATACATTTATTGTCTACATGTACTACGCCCTTCAAATCCCTATAAAAAATTCGAGAATTCAAGGCAAATTTTCCACCAAATATGCAAATGTTCGCCGTAAATGTTTGCCATAAGTTTGCAGCTGTTTGCCGGTATTGGTGAACCTACAGCAAACCTTTGGCAACAATGCAAAATGATGTGTAAATGATCAGTGGCGAATTTGCTGCAAGTTTGCGGCAAATTTGCCATGAACTGTTGATTTTTGTAAGGGTTGTGTGTGCTTCTGAATGTGTGGAGCTGGTGTTGTGCAAACATAAAGACAAAAAGTGCTCATATCTTAATAATGAGCAGCAAATTTACAGCAAGTTTGCTGATAGTTTAGATTTTTTGTAAGGGATTGTATGCTCCGTTTCTTGCTGATGACAGCAGGAAGAGCATTAATTCACTTTGTAGCACGAGGCACATTCAGACTACCTATTTATTTAATAAAATAGCAGCCTTTAATAGCAAAATAGTAGGTTTAATAATCACTTTGTGTCACTACCATCATAGCAACACAGAAATAACTCAAAATAAAAGCTCAGCCAATACAAAAGCTCAATTTAAATGGAAAAAAGTATGACAGAAATAGATCACTACTGTATAGTTATGTAATGTTCTCTGTAATACTACTAATACTAATAATAATGAGATTAATCAATAGTAATTGTATTGTATTTAAGCAATATCTCACATCTGTAATCCAGCACTTTATTTGACAAAATATACAGTGCATCCGGAAAGTATTCACAGCGCTTCGCTTTTTCCACATTTTGTTATGTTACAGCCTTATTCCAAAATGGATTAAATTCATTATTTTCCTCAAAATTCTACAAACAATACCCCATAATGACAACGTGAAAGAAGTTTGTTTGAAATCTTTGCAAATTTATTTAAAAAAAGAAAATGAAAAAAAAAAAAAAAATCACATGTACATAAATATTCACAGCCTTTGCCATAACACTCTAAACTGAGCTCAGGTGCATCCTGTTTCCACTGATCATCCTTGAAATGTTTCTACAACTTGATTGGAGTCCACCTGTGGTAAATTCAGTTGACTGGACATGATTTGGAAAGGCACACACCTGTCTATATAAGGTCCCACAGTTAACAGTGCATGTCAGAGCACAAACCAAGCCATGAAGTCCAAGGAATTGTCTGTAGACCTCTGAGACAGGATTGTATCAAGGCACAGATCTGGGGAAGGGTACAGAAATATTTCTGCAGCATTGAAGGTCCAAATGAGCACAGTGGCCTCCATCATCCGTAAATGGAAGAAGTTTGGAACCACCAGGACTCTTCCTAGAGCTGGCCGCCTGGCCAAACTGAGCGATCGGGGGAGAAGGGCCTTAGTCAGGGAGGTGACCAAGAACCCGATGGTCACTCTGACAGAGCTCCAGCGTTTCTCTGTGGAGAGAGGAGAACCTTCCAGAAGAACAACCATCTCTGCAGCACTCCACCAATCAGGCCTGTATGGTAGAGTGGCCAGACGGAAGCCACTCCTCTGTAAAAGGCACATGACAGCCCACCTAGAGTTTGACAAAAGGCACCTGAAGAACTCTCAGACCATGAGAAACAAAATTCTCTGGTCTGATGAAACAAAGATTGAACTCTTTGGCCTGAATGGCAAGCATCATGTCTGGAGGAAACCAGGCACCGCTCATCACCTGGCCAATACCATCCCTACAGTGAAGCATGGTGGTGGCAGCATCATGCTGTGGGGATGTTTTTCAGCGGCAGGAAGTGGGAGATTAGTCAGGATCGAGGGAAAGATGAATGTGGCAATGTACAGAGACATCCTTGATGAAAACCTGCTCCAGAGCGCTCTGGACCTCTGATTGGGGTGAAGGTTCATCTTCCAACAGGACAACGACCCTAAGCACACAGCCAAGATAACAAAGGAGTGGCTACAGTACAACCCTGTGAATGTCCTTGAGTGGCCCAGCCAGAGCCCAGACTTGAACCCGATTGAACGTCTCTGGAGAGATCTGAAAATGGCTGTGCACCGACGCTCCCCATCCAACCTGATGGAGCTTGAGAGGTCATGCAAAGAAGAATGGGAGAAACTACCCAAAAATAGGTGTGCCAAGCTTGTAGCATCATACTCAAAAAGACTTGAGGCTGTAATTGGTGCCAAAGGTGCTTCAACAAAGTGCTGAGCAAAGGCTGTGAATACTTTATGTGATTTGTTTTATTTATTTTTTTATAAATTTGCAAAGATTTCAAACAAACTTCTTTCACGTTGTCATTATGGGGTATTGTTTGTAGAATTTTGAGGAAAATAATTAATTTAATCAATTTTGGAATAAGGCTGTAACATAACAAAATGTGGAAAAAGTGAAGCGCTGTGAATACTTTCCAGATGCACTGTATCTCCAGTGTTGTATTTTAGATTGTGCTGTGAGGTACTCAGGGCTCGAGTTGAAGGGGAATGCGAGGGTATGCCATTCCCCTTGTTGCAAGAAATACCAAAAAGCTTCTCCCTAGTTAAACCACCACCCCCTTACCATCCCCTTTAGATTAATTGTGTCATGTATTACTTAGAACTTATCATGCAAATAAATGTTTTATTTATTAACGTTCTCTACGATTTTAAATAATGGAGATTAGCCGATCAGAATTAGATTTTGAAATGTTTGGGTTTTCCAGATTTCAAGAGGTGCAATCCTCCAATCAGAGCTTTACACTTCCACATTTTGGAAGTATTCTGCCAGTGTGATGCTTTAGTTGTGCAATCTGGCATCCTTGAGTGCACAAGCTCTCTCTCTGCTGCAAAAATGCGCCGGTTTTCTGAAAACACCGGCTAACAGGTATGTCGGAGTTTAGCGATGGGTTGACTTGTCCTTCCTAGTATTCACATGAAACTTATGCCACTGAAGGTAATGCAAGTTTTCAAAAGTTTCACAGACTTTCAAAAATGACCAAGAGAACAGTTAGAGGAAATATTTTGTCTTCTTTAAAAAGAAGAGAACAGAAGGTAATATATTGCAATGACACGTGAATATTTAAAACATGTAGGTACATGTTTTTAACTCAAACAATCTTTAGGGTTTCACTCATTAAACGTTTTTGTGTATAGAACAACTTTTTTCACCACTGTTTAAGCATCCTTCATAGAAACAGCCCAAACATTAGTAGAAAAAAATGTGTATGTGACAGTCAGCAAACGATATAAGAAAAAGCTTTTTCATGATCATAACGTGGATTCTTTTCACAAAATTCATCATAAAATACAATAAAATAGGGTAACAGATGCATGTTATGGTCATTTGTAAGGGTCAGTGACGTGACGCTCATTTTTATGTATTTTGTTTTACATAAATAAATGCAATTCGCACAAAACTTTCACTTGAATACATCTCTTCTATGATATTTTCAATTTCTGAGTTTAAAGTCATACTGATATTTTTCAGGGGCTTAATGTACAAAATATAATGTGGTGTCTAGAGACAGTAAAAAAAAAAAAGTCAAATTCTCATTAAAAGCTGAAATTCTTGAAAAAAATAAACGTTGTCATGACTAGTGCAGAATAAATCTGTTTTTGTTATTTCTTAAAAATAAGCAGCAAAACAATTGTGTAGGATCTGACTAACCAGGCAAAAGAAAATTAAGAAGAATTAACAATTAAATTTCTATGCAAAATGACTTGAATCCAGGAGCTACACTGATATTTACTTTCCAAGTTATTAAAACTAGGACACAGAGAGGCCCCCAAAATTCCTCATTGTCATAAATTAAAAACTCTGCTCTGCTGGCACCAAGGAGTCTGAGCTGACCAGCATCTGGCCAATAAAACTGTCAACAAACAAAGGACAGCAGGATGTCCAGGATAGCACAGACCAGAAAACCCTCATATTAATAATCATTCACATAACTTAAAGGCTATATTCTAATCATATCATATCCTTTTGTCTTTCGATATAAACAATTTGCTGCACTTAAATTAGACTAATTAGGGAGCATGAGACATTTCCTGTGGAACGCATGACCATCCACCATCTCCAGAAATCCATTCAGTCAGAACAACATGAACACTTAAAATTATATACTGTATGACTATCCTCATTGTTCAAGACAGAGAGATTGAACAGACACGCACTGGATCTGAACCGTTGAACTCTTTTTAGCAGGACACAAAGCTAATGCTCTGCTCATAACTTCAAATGTACAAATGAACTTTTCAAGTGTAAACACATATAAGGACTTCACATCTTAATCCAGGAAATTTAACACAAACACTAAAGAACTTTTCTTGGGTTTTTACAATACATATACATGTATTATGAACTATAACACTATAAAAAGTATCATTCTACACTTCTGAATGCACATAACCTAATTTGTATATGCTAAGATGCATCACATGATGCCAAACTGTGGTTAGAATCATAGAATGCATTATTATGACCTTGTGCATACATGATGCTCAATTATACAATGTATAATAATGTATATTAAAATGTTAATGTGTAGTGAAGTAACCATAAAGAGAAAGTATGTCATGTTTCATATGTAAATGCTTGCCTGTTTCTGTAGAGAATGCTGATGTTAACAGATGTCATGTCTTTGTTATGAGAATGGGAAGGATGAGACGAGAGGGTGTGGATCCAACAGCAGAACTATTTAAGAAACCAAGATGAAACTAAAACACTGGAGCAAACGGGAAAACAAATATAACAGCAGATTGCTGGCTAAAATAACATAAATACACTAACAGGCTAACAAACAAGCAAACTAACAAGAACCGACAAAGACTAAGAGAAACATGAGGTTATTTATACAAATGGGAACTAAGACATAACAAGGAACAGCTGGAAACAAAAAGAGGATTAGGAACAGGTGTGTGTGATCAATAAGGTGCATTATGGGCAGTGTAGTCTAACAGTCAAAACATAAAAGGTGATGGGATAAAACAAGGGAGTTTGTGACAGTACCCTCCCTGACTAGACACTTATGATTGGCTCAAGAGACCTTTGGGGTGCGGCCAACCTCAACTCAACAAAACCTCCCCTCTAAGGACGAACTCTATTCTTCTTGCTTGTTCTCTTTCTCCACGCTCTTGCCTCTTCCTCTCTTCTCTTCGGCGCCCCTCTGCCCAAGTTCTGCACAATGTAGTGTTCAGGAAAGCTCGGAAAGCAAAGTTCCAAAAAGAGTTCTCTTCCCTGCGCTACGACTCCCTTGCGGGAGGCCTCACTTCAAAGCCTGATCCTTCCAGCACTGAACACCTGGCATCCACGATTTTAACAAAACAACGACGGCACAACCAGAACTTTCTACTGCCCCAGCCAAAGAGCCAAAGCAATGCAAGGAAATGCAAGTACATCTCCAGACTTTTGCTAGAAAGTGCTGGTGTTTTATTTAAATACTTCGGGTAACCCAATTGCAAATCGAGGTATACTAAATGAAGTATCAATGGTCCAGGGCATGGTCTATAGACACCATAATGTTACATTTTTTCTGTACAGATCTTTTCCATTCACCTTCTGTTACTGCTCACTCACCAACCTGTTTTATGTTTGTCTATGTGTTAGTTTAGTTTTATGTTGTAGATTAGCAATAAAGTCTTGTTTGTATTCAAAGAGAATTTGTCTGTGGTATATTTTGATAAATAATCTCGTCAATTGATTTTTAAAAGATCTACGCTCCGAGCTTGAACAGAATTTCAACATATTTGCGATCTTATTTTCACTGGCCATGAGAATAGTATTACTCTAAAGAGTTAACAGATGTGTCATATCAACTCAGCATGGCGAGTGATCAGACCTTAAATCTTTCAATAAGTTAATTAATCATAATTCCATTATTTTTTTATTAAAAATTTTTTTATTGACTCATAAAACAAAGAAAAAACACAACATATATACATTGAGTCAACATTTAACATTTAAACCCCACTATTACCCCTCCCTCTCCCCAATCACCAACCCCAACCTGACCCCCAATGAACCCTTGCATCTCTAGATGCAGACTTGATGTTTTTTAGAATCCTAGCCCACACTCCCTTCTCCAGTACCAAGTTTAAATATTTTCCCCATAATCTCTTAAGAGAAGTTGAAGTTCTATCCCCCAGACTATAAATTATCATGGAGTAATACACTGATGCCACATGTCCTTTTCCAAAAGCAGTAATTACCTCTTCCAGAGTATCTACCGCTTTAGGGGGGTGTATGCTACTCCCAAAAACAATACAGAGCAGGTGGCGCAGCTGTAAATACCTATAGAATTGAGATCTTGGAATCCCAAAAAGTTGAACCAAATTTTCAAAAGATCTCAATACTCCACTCTCATATAGGTCACCGAATGTAGTAACCCCCCTCACAATCCAGTCTGATCAGCAGAAAGGGGACTTATTAATACATAATTTAGGGTTCAGCCATATGCTTGAGGCAACATTTAAATCAATTTCCGAATTAAGCACTCTGACATTTTGTCCATACCGAGTGCAAATACGAGATAACAGGGTGTAACTTAACCTCTCCAGTTAGTTTGATAGAAAGGCTTTGCTATGGCGAAATAGGGGTAAGAACTTCCTGTTCAATATAAAACCAGGGAGGGGCTCTCTCAGGTGGAATCGACCAATGAGCCAAATGCCTGAGATCAAATGCGTAATAATAAAATAGAATCTTGGGTAGGCCTAGCCCACCTTTGTCAATATTACTGAAATGTAATTTGGGACGTTTACCATTCCAGATGAAGGACTTCGCTATGCTATAAAATTGCTTGAAATAAGAGAGGGGGACATCCACAGGGAGAGATTGTAGCAGGTAGTTACATTTTGAAATACAATTCATTTTAATAACATTAACCTTCCCAATCATAGATAAATGTAATGAAGCCCACCTGTCCACATCACTTGAAAAACTTTTTATTAAAGGGTCAAAATTAACTGACTAAATCAAACAAATTTGCTGGGAATACAATGCCCAAATACTTAATGCCCTGTTTGTGCCACTGGAAGGTGCCTGGCTGGAAAGCCGTTACTGGGCAGTACACTGTCAGAGCCAAAGCTTCGGATTTGAACCAATTGACTTTATATCCTGAGAACTCAGAAAAGGAATGAATAATTCTGTGGAGGCAAGGCATAGATCTAGTAGGGTCGGACAAATAATAAAATATCATCTGCGTAAAGCAAAATCTTATGTGCCATACCTCCCACCACCACCCCTGGAAAATCATCCTCCTTTCTTATTGCAGCTGCTAATGGTTCAAGGGCAAGACAGAACAATAAGGGGGAAAGAGGGCAACCCTGCCGGGTGCCCCTATCCAGAGTAAAATTATCTGAAATTAATCAATTTGTTTGTACCACCGCTACTGGATGTCTATAACTTAATCCATCCAATAAAAATCTTCCCAAACCCATATATTTCCAAAATCTTAAAAAGATAATCCCATTCTACCATATCAAATGCCTTTTCGGCATCAAGTGAGATTGCAGCGACCGGAGTCTGATCATTCGCCACTGACAACAAGATATTGATGAAACACCTAATGTTATCAGAAGAGCTGTGGCCCCAAATAAACCCCACCTGATCTGTATGTATAAGAGATGTCCTAACTTTACTTAATCAGTTAGCCAGAATTTTTTACAATATTTTTATGTCTAGCTGGATCAGGGAAATTGGATGGAAACTCTTACACTCACTTGGATCTTTGTCCTTTTTAAGAATCAGACTGATCCTTGCCTGTAGGCAAGGCCTTAATTACCTTGCCAAGCTCCTCCAAGGTTATCTCAGAATCAAGAGAATTTTTTTGCTAAATCGTTAGTTTAGGGAGTTCTAATGGTTCCACAATGTTCCTAATATCTTCATCAGTAGATGAAGACGTGAAACTATAGAGATCAAGATAGAATTCTTTAAAAACATTATTAATATCAATGACCGAGGTAAATATTTCACCACGAGCAGATTTCACTGAAGGAATGGTAGAAAAAGACTCTCTTATGTATCTAGCCAAAAGCTTCCCTGCTTTGTCCCCTGACTCAAAGTATGACTGTCTTGCCCTGAATTGCCAAAACTCCACCTTCCACAACAAAATAGTACTATATCTGTATTTCAATCGGGTCAATTCTCTGAGGCCATCAGACGACATTCAGCGCTTCAGCTCTGCCTCAGCGCTTTTAATATTCCCTTCCAATTCCACGGGTTCTCATGCTTTGGATTTTATGATGAATGAGGCATACTGTATGATCCAGCCCGTAAGAACCGCCTTAAGTGCCTCCCAAGTTGGTCTCCATATAAACATTAATTTCAGCCTTTAACATTTGTAAAAATTCAGGATTTTGCAAACGGGATACATTAAAGCACCAACTATATGATTTCTTTTTCTCCAAATGTGGCAACACCTCTAAACTCACCAGGGCGCAATCTGAGACTAAAATGTTTCCAATTGAGCAATCAACAACAGATGAAATGAGGGACTTATATAAAAATCTATTCTAGAATAAATCTTATGGACTGATGAAAAAAATGTAAAGACCATACCAGATGGGTTCAAAAGTCTCGAAATATATGTAAGGCCAAGATTTTTACACATCCTGTGAAGCATCAATGTTGCTCTAGGGGGCTTGCACACTTTTGCTTCACTATGATCAAGGACTGAGTCCATCAAAAGATTAAAGTCTCCTCCCAATATTATATCATGAGGGGTGCCAGAGGCTGTTAACATCCCTTCAAGTTCTATAAAAAAGCTGTGATCAGCTTTTGGTGCGTAAATATTAACCAAAATCAGCCTTTGCCCCAGAATTTCTGCTAAAACAATAATGACTCTTTCTAATTTATCTTTAATCTGTTTGAGACATTTTAATTGTAGATGTTTACTTATCAATGTAATGACTCCCCTGCTCTTACTCGAGCCAGCACTAAACAAAACATGCCCACCCCAAATCTTCCCAAATATTTCAGCTTCCTGCAGGGAAAGATGCATTTCTTTAAGAAACACTATATCATATATTATGTTTAAGAAAAGAAATTACCTTCCTTTTTTATGGGGTGCACCAGCCCATTCACATTCCATGTGGAGAGAGATAATCCACTCATGTTAACATTTGACATATTAGAAAAAAATAGACTACATTCCAATATTAGTGTAACAATCAAACCCCAAACTTTCCCCTGAGCCAAACAAACAGAAAAAAGAAAAACATGCCCATTAACCCCACGCATGACAGCGCTAACCAGCGTCCATCCCTCTAAACACAAACAGTCCATGTATGCCTACGAGAGTCCCCGCAACAACTTTGCTGTCGGATTGTTCAAGTACGATTCTTTTATAAAAATTTTGTGAGACAGAATTACACAGCAAAAAATAGTCTATAAAACAAATTCCAGCCAATAAGCAGAATAAACACAAAGAAAGTGTAGATTCATCCACATAACTGTCCAAAGGTGTGTTCTTCCACAGAACAAGCTCCAGCCACTAGCGGAACCAGCACAAAAAAAGGGGCTGTTCAGTTCTTTGGGCAGTCAAATGAATGTTCAGTAAGCCGGCCCATTCGGCTGGTACATGAGTGCAACAAAATCCCCAGTCACTCCAGTGTCCTGAAAGAGATATTCCACAAAACAAACTCCAGGCCACAGGAGGCATAAGCACCAAAAATTTGCATATTCATCCACAAGCTGTCCTGAAGAAATGATATTACACAAAACAATCTCCAGCTGCTAGGCAGAACCAGCACAAAAAGAAACGATAAAGGCGCCCAGCTTCCTCGGACAGTCAAGTGTATGTTCAGTGAGTCAGGCCCACTATGCAGCAACATGAAAATCACCAAATGGCTTACTCACTCCATTGTCTTTATGAAGGACAATGCTTGCTGTGGGCATGTAAATCCTCTACGTCCATCCTTAGTATCTATTCTCAGTTTGGCCGGAATCATCAGAGCAAAAGCGACCTTCCGTTAATGTAAGAGATTCTTACATTCCCTAAATCTTTCACGTTTCTCTCTTGTAGAATTCGCAAAGCCTGGAAACTAGAAAATGCTGTGGTTCTTCCAAGAAAGCCGTCCTTTACTCCTTGCCTCACATAACACGAGATCTTTATTGGATGATCTTAGAAATTTGGCCAGAATTGATCGGGGCCTGTCTCCCTCAACAAATCTCAGAGCCGGGACCCTGTGAGCTTGCTTGATTTCCAGCTTATGGCCTGTTATGTCGAGCAGACTCAGGAAGAGCCCGTCTAGGAATTTTAACATATCTCGGCCTTCTTCATGCTCAGGAATTCCAACATTTCGGATGTTGTTTCGTCGATTATGATTCTTCAAATCCTCCAGTTTTTCCCAAATGCATTGCAAATCCACCTTGGTCGCTAGTGGGTTAGCAGCTAATTCCCTCTCCAGTGACTCCAGATAATCGATCCGTTTCTCGATGTCCCCCATTCTTGTAACCATCTTAGTGAATTTCGTCTCCATGGCCGTAAACGTTTGACGTATTACAGCAAGATCCTCCAAGTCTGCAACGACCTTCGCCAGCATTGCCAATATACTCGACAGTTGACGCAGGATCTCTCCTGCCGCACTGTTCAAATCGAGTCCCTGGTCTGCGGCCCTGTCTGGGCACTACACGACTCCCTCCATAATTCCCTTATTAAGCTAATTCCTTACATATAAATTGTGAGCTGGTAAAAGAGCCTGTTGTATTACATATTTAATGGTGGAGAATTTTTATTCAGATTTATAATCTGATCATTTGTCATTTATCCTTCTTATAATGGTGGTCGAACGCAGCTAATTCCATTATACAATTTCCTACATATTATTGTTGGAGATATGCAAAGTCGCGTTTGCATTTATACTACCAAAATTTTCCTACAATTGCATTTTAAAATATGATTCATTTAAAAAAAATGCTTTTGTCCACCAGATCAAAGCCATTTTGTTGTTTATGATGACCATAATAAACATAAAACATAGTGGACACATTTAGACCCTCAAAACTGAGCATGATGTTTAAAAAAAAATCTGATATTTATTTTGACATTTTATGAAAAGGCACATTTTATTCAGGTCAGGTAGTGTTGAAAAATGTGTATAAAAACTTTTTTGAAATTAATAAATTAATTAATTAAAATTAATAAGTAAGCTGTTTATACTCGCATGCATTCAAGGTGCAAATAAAGTATTATTAAAATATGTTTTAGTTGATGGTTACACCACATTACATTTTTAACGTTTTTTTGTAGAAAATGCTATAAAGATTTTTTTTTTTTTTAAATGTATGAAACCAAACTGGACACAAATATAACATTTCTATATTTTTATTTGATTATGTTTGAATGAATTAATGTATTTAAACACAATTTTGATTTTAAAATTGAAATAAACTGTTGATATGGAATTTCAGAAAAAATAGAACAAAAAACAGGTATCGTACTCTGTATCGGCAAGTTGCATTAGGAAATATTTATGATATCAATTGCTGAAGAGATTGTTATTTTCAGAGGCATTAGTGTATATACTAGTGCGTTAGTCATTAAAAAAAGACACTACTGAGAGTACTGTAAAACACAAGTGCTGGAGTGCTGTAAACTGTAAACAAACAAAGTCTACAGTTTGAAAAACTTCAAAAAGCTGTCTTTCAAGGATTATATTGCTTTTGTATAGCTCCCTGTTCTAGCCCCATGGCTCCTCTTCAAACACATCCTTACCCGGCAGCCCCCACTACCCAAATCATTGAGTGGGTAATGAGTTTATTCCACAGAGCAGTTCACAGAGTGCCATCTGCTTTAGTCTACAAAACCAGTGCCAAATGTCAGATTGGAAAGTTGAGTGTCTGCATGCCTGCATGACTGTGAATGTTCAATAGGGGTGGAAGGATATCCAATGCTTGGTTTGTCTGCTTACAATAAATCTGACATTGTTCTGTGTTCAGAGTGTGGAGCTATGCATCCCGTCAAAAATCTGTGGATGTCTTCAGCTGTGGTGTCCTTGTATTACTATTCAGTGCTTGACCTGCAATTGTTTGTGTACCTTCTTAGGTTTCCTTCAATCTTTGCTTGAACTAAACCACAAACCATGTGGAAAAACATCTCACAAAATTCAAAGGTTGGATCTCATGAAAGCCAAGCTATGTGCTGTCACGGTAATCTATTGTTAGCTAATCTGACAGAGCACAACAGGCAAAGAAACACAGAATAAATACACAGACAACATCAGGAACCTGCCAAGACAAATATTTATCCATATAAAATGGTCTGGAAAGAATGTATGGAGTGACCTCATTAGTTAAATCTTGTTTTATTTTTCTACTAAAATGTTCCTAAACAGTGTGTGTGTGTGGGTATACAGTGGCTCCCGAAAGTATTTGGACACATTTGGGAAAAGTGTAGGAATTCTGTCCACAAGGTAATTTTTAGTGGATATATTCAGTCTGTTCTCCTCAAGTTCACACACGATCCTTACGCTGGTTTCACATATCCACCGTGAGCGGGGCGTGAGCAGCACGTTTTCATTTTGCTGCCCATATGAACATACTGAACCCTTCGCATTGCAAGCGAGGTGATGCGTCCCAGATGTGTCAGCGAGCAGATAGTTTAGGCCCCGAGCCTATTTTTGCTGCGTGGCTCATGCTGAACTCAGCGGCTCTGGATGCAGTAGAAAACTAAAGTAATCAGGAGATTTTAGCAAAAACAAATAAACAATATTGTGACAAGGAGGAGGGTGTAGCACACCTGGCCCCCAATTGGGCTAATCAGCTGAGGAGAGGGATAAATGCAGCGGAATGCGGCAGTTCGGGAGAGAGCCACATGCAGCTGCCATGTGTGCGTTTGTGTTCTGTGTGTCTTTTTAAGTTCTTATTAAATATTATTTTGACTGTTCAGCTGGTTCTCGCCTCCTCCTTTCTCAACCTTAACCGTGTGACAAATATTTAAACCAAACAAATTATACACTGCGATTTACAGGTCTGCATCTTGACCAACTTTTTTGGAAATTTCAGTCTTTCCCCATTCAAGTAGATAGGAGCTGTACTTTTATGTCGCTTGTTTACAAAGAAAATAGCTGCCCAACCTGCCCGAGAGTGTTTCAAAGATGACCGGCGAGTGGACTGGCTTGCCTTGAAAGGGACTTTGATATATTAACCAATCACAAATAAGTACACTGATAAACAAGTGCACGTGACTGCCCGCCATTGCCATAGGAACCTAGAAAAGAGACGCAGCCAATATGAAAGCCCAAACGCAAAGCATTGCTCATGCCTCGCTCACGCCCTGCTCACGGAGTATGTGTGAATCCAGCGTTAGCTGGGTGCTTCAGCTATTGTTTTATCTTTTGAAACCTAACCAACCAGTTTTTGTCAAATGTTTTGTTTAAATTGTGATTTTGTGCTTTATTTCTGTAAAAAGATTAATTCCAATCGGTTTGATATATATATATAATATATATATTATTTTATTATTATTATTTTATATATATATATATATTTTATCTAATGCTTAATATTTTATCTATATCTAATTGTTAAGTTTCCAAATTCATTAATGGGGCCATTATCTTCATAGTGCAATAAACTCTTTATTTTACAAGTTATGTTGCTTGGTTCTAGGGGAGTGCGACAATTAAACCACAAATGATCAATGGCATGATTCCATTTGGCCGTAATTCATATTTCAGGCACATTTGGCAGACCTTAATTTAAGACAGGAAATCAAAACTGACTGTAATGTAATGGGACAAGTGAAGTAGTTTACTTTTATGAGGGTCCCACAAAAGTCGCATATCTTCTTCTTATAAAACAAAAGAGCTTTGAGCTAAATCATTTTCTGCCATAAAGCATTTTAGCATTTCAGACTAAAAGAACTAGCGTCTTACCTTAGCCAATGAATTGTGAAATGAAAAATGCACCCAATTCTCAAAAATACTTCAGTCATACAGCATGTTGCCCAATTTATTCAATGCTAAATGATAAAAATAAAAAAAAGCAGTGGATAACTATTTAACATCAACCAAAATCCCCATGCTATTCTTCCCTTCTTCTGCCAAAAAGATATATGAAAATGTTGATTGTTGACAGAACCGTGAATGAAGGTAGCGGGGTGTCTAGTGATTTAATAATGCTTTAGAAACTGCACAGTCTGAAAGAGGTCTGCGGGAATTGCTTCTGACCAAGTGTACTGTCTGAGAAGAGATAATAGCCCCTTCCCCCTGTCATAAATAGGGTATTTGCCGCACACAATGAAAAGGATGCAGTGCCATTTATTCAGACTTTAAAGATTCACTTACTATTCTGTAGGAGATCAAGACACTCAAAATATCTTTGTGAATCATAGGAAACGATGAGGAATTTGGCACATGCATGGAAACAGCTATTAAACAATAGGTCTAACCTCACCCATAACTTTACTATTGTATTAGTCACTGAAATGTTTATGAGATGAAAAAAGAGTAATGTTTAAAAACAAAAGCACACAAACATAGAACACATGCTCTGCTAAAGTTTCCTGTGAAGCATAATTTGTGCCAAAAGGTAAAATAAAAAATGGAAAGCTTCAATTTTCTGTTCTCATCATGGTCAGAAGCTTTGAAACGTTTACAAATGTTTTTTTTTGTTTGTTTGTTTTTATCAAACCAATGCTTCGAGGTGCGTATCTAACTGGCCAAGTCACGTGATTTCATGCTCTAGTGGCTATTGAAGGCACTTCAGCACAGAAACAAACATACACAACACATTATAGTTTCAATTGTCTTGCATTGCCTTGCCGGACAGCGAAATACACATTTAATAGGTCCTGATTTCCTTCTCTCAACCGCCATGCAAAACAAGCTGAATTGCATTATATTATCTATGCTGATGAAAGTGGTTAGGAAATAATGTTCAATTGCTATAGCTCACTCTGCTTGCTCTGTAATGTTATGTTGCTAGGGTTACAAACAGCGCATTAATATCGAACATTGACTAAAACTGACCGGAACTACCTGTGCATTCAACAGTTTTATATATATATATATATATATATATATATATATATATATATATATATATATATATATATATATACATACACTACTGGTCAAAAGTTTTGAAACACTTCATTATTTATTTTATTTTTTTTTCACATTTTATAATAATAGTAAAGTCAATGGAACTATGGGAATTATGTTGTTGGGCCTCATGTATTCAGATAGAAGACAAAGGCAGGCCTTACACAGTCGTAAAACCTAACTCAGGCCCCCACATAAGTCATAAATTATGCTGATAAAAATCATGCCAAAATCTAACAAAGGGAGTCCAAAACAGACTACAAATCCCATGAAGCCTTGCTCACTAAAGGATCGAACTCTCAACTTCTATTGGATGAGGCACACGACAGAATGCACCTCAACCATGACATCATCAGGAGTAGAAATACCTCTGAAATGCTTCCGGGATTTGCTTCCAGCAACTTTGCTCGCCGTGTATAGACGCAGCTCATCGCTGCTCTCAGGTGCAGTCTCGTGGCACAAGGAAGTAACGTCCGACTTGAAACTGTGGCCATACAATCTCCATCTCGCTGGACGAGTTGAGATTACTCTGTGTTCAACCGAACACTCTAACAGATCCGAAGGAGACCGTCGAGCAATCCGCATCTTCATCCGTTTGCCTGCAGAAGTGAAGAGATTAAAGATTTATCTTCCATCTTCAATCAAGTCGACGTTTCTGATTTCTCCGCCAGCCCGCCGAGAATCAGCAGCCGTACTGACCGCCGACAGAGTGAGGAAACGGCCTCCCGTCATCACCCAAGCCTCGAGGAACCGAGTCTGAGTTAAAGGACGGATGAACACACATTCCACCTGCATCCTCATGCAATTCAAGTAAGAGGTTTACGTCTGGGCAGAGATAGAATATTATAGTGTGTTATTCTTGTGTTTCAAGGTTTTTGCTTGAACAGTTTGCGGACCACCGTGTCCGCTCATTATTAATACTCAGGGTATTAATTATCACGAATTTGATTTGCTGTATTGTGGTCCAACCACAGTGTGCTGTTGTGCATTTCCGCCATCACAGGTGAGACCGGCAAACTGAGTTTATCCATTAAAGAATCAAAGAACATGGGACTGTTTACGAGCCGTCCACCGCGTCTCTGAGTGATAAACTAACAGCTGCTTTCTCTCCCACGATCGTGAAATCGGCTTTGGGGCCGTCACTTAATTCTCTCTCTCTCTCTCTTGTACTAACCACACACGCACACACACGCGTGACCACTCACAAACATTCTGGCACACATTTTTGGCTCGTAGATAGCTTCCTGATAAAGCTCAGCTTTGTCCCTAAGCTACCGTACAAGCAGATACACGCAGTAAATGGTAGACCCCATTGACTGGTTTCTCTCCGCCCACATTCGCGGCCATATTCCTTGGCCGGAAGTCTCGCGTGACATACTCTCCATGAGAGTCACGTCCGCCATTTTGTGTGCGTCCTTCCTTACACACACACACACACACACACACACACACACACACACACACACACACACCCTCATGTGTTATAGGATTATTTTGATTTCCATATCTAATCATATCACTGTTTAGTTTGTAGTTGTAAGTCGGAAGTTTATTGACTGCATTGTATTAATTATTAATTGATATTACTGCATAAATAAACTTTGTTTATATTACAAAGAGAAGTGTTTTGGTTTGTTTTGCATACACCTGTGTCATGCTGACGGGATGTCAGTGCTCGGATTCAAGCCTTCATTCGTTGTTTTTTTCCCGAAAATCGATATTCTTCGGATGTCGATTTTCCTAAGAAAACAATCTAATATTGAGACTGTTATACTATCTGGTTATTAGTCCGAATCCAGGGTGGTGCCCCGTCGATGTTAATCCTTATTAATATTCTGCTGATTTTTGATAATTGATAATTATCTTTGATGATTTTTGAATTTGAATGATCAATAAGCTAGTGCTAATTTTAATTAATGTTTCATCGATGTTAACAATTAACGATTATCTTTGATAATTGTTGATTTAAAGGATTAAAAAAGCTAACATTGATTCTCATCAATGTTCTATTGATTTTAATAATTAATAATTATCTTTGATAATTATTAATTATTGCTAATAACTAAACCCGCTCCTAAACGTAGCACACTACATTTACTGGAGCCCCATATGAGGTTTTAATGAGTTAGCTTCAATTAATTAATTTAAATATTAATTAATAACTAAAGAAATAATTATTAATTATTTCTGATAGTAACACTGATCTAAACAACTGAGTAAAGCCCTACAATGTTGTGACTAAACAAAATCCAAAATAAATCAAAACTGTTCTGTATTTTAGCATCTTCAAAGTAGTCACCCTTTGCCTAGAATTTGCAGACATGTACTCTTTACATTTTCTCAACCAACTTCTTGAGGTATCACCCTGGAATGCTTTTTAAACAGTATTGAAGGAGTTCCCATCTATGTTGGGCGCTTATTGGCTGCTTTTCTTTATTATTTGGTCCAAGTCATCAATTTCTAAAACTTTTTTTTTATTTTTTATTACATTTTAGTTTCATAATGAAATAAACTAACATGGTGCGACAATTATATCTTTGTCTACAAAACTAATTTCAAACATTTAAGCATATGCCTTCAGATCAAAAGATTTTTAAGATCATGAGAAACATTTCAGTAAAGTGTTTCAAAACTTTTGACCAGTAGTGTGTAATATATATATATATATATATATATATATATATATATATATACATATACACAACAGTTAGTTATGGTCCTTGAATCTGATTTGATGAGAGCCGTTCCAAAAGTGCTGATAAAGGAGTCATTTCAGCACTGGGGTGCTTTACTGTTTGTATCAATCAGTTGTGTTCATGGTGTTCCAAACTAGTGTAAGAGCAGTACAGATGTGTAAAAGTAGCTGGATGTGGGGATTTTTATTTATCCATATTCATCCCGAAGGTGATGAGAAAAGACTATCTTTTATGTCTTATGAGCAAGTTAAGGTGACATTGAGAGAGACTGCACTATCAGTTAAGCCCAAAGTATACTTCTGTTAAATGCAAACACTTGCCATCTGTGTATAGGACATGTGAAAAAAAAAAAAAAAAAACATGCACAGGATGCCTACCTGATAACCAAGTTGGGATGACAGTCTTAAACTTTCAACATGGCAGAGGAAGTTCTGTGTTTCTGTGTCGGTGTCAAAATAAGAGTTCTCCAAGAAATATACAAGAATGAATCTGGCGTACTCCATGTTTTCTCAACGGCAATAAAAAAGTTGAATGTGAGTGAAATACTCATAGGATATTCCCAATAGCACGTCCGATTACCACAATTGTGCGGATTAATATACCACACTACAGCTGAGAAATAGAGTTAAACTAACAGCTTCAGCATTACTGTTCATCACTGCTTGGGATTTGCAACAGACGCAGGTAATTACACGTGCTCAGTCTCTCTCTCTCTCTATCACACATACACACACACACACATGTCCTTATTACTCCAATAACTTGTTAGAAACAACCCAAACCCTCGTTATAAGTTCTAAAGTGATGCTTTTGAATAGTAACGGAGGCTTAGGTGCATCTTTTGAACTAGCAACGGAAGATTCTGAGCCATGTCGAAAAAAAGTAGTTCTACACACAAGAGTTTTTGGGACAGTCATTAGTTTTTCTGTAGTTATTAATTTACTTGTTTGTTGAACTGTTATATAAAAGCAACATCACACAAGCAAGAGTGGTGTTTTGTCCATATATCAGCATGACTGTGATTACTATAGAGTATGTATAAACAGTATATATATCTATATATATCTATATCTTTATATATCTTTATCTGTATGTATATATATATATAGTGCATCCGGAAAGTATTCACAGCGCTTCACTTTTTCCACATTTTGTTATGTTACAGCCTTATTCCAAAATGGATTAAATTCATTATTTTCCTCAAAATTCTACAAACAATACCCCATAATGACAACATGAAAGAAATTTGTTTGAAATCTTTGCAAATTTATTAAAAAAAAAAAAAAAATGAAAAAAAAAATCACATGTACATAAATATTCACAGCCTTTGCCATGACACTCAAAATTGAGCTCAGGTGCATCCTGTTTCCACTGATCATCCTTGAGATGTTTCTACAAATTGATTGGAGTCCACCTGTGGTAAATTCAGTTGATTGGACATGATTTGGAAAGGCACACACCTGTCTATATAAGGTCCCACAGTTAACAGTGCATGTCAGAGCACAAACCAAGCCATGAAGTCCAAGGAATTGTCTGTAGACTTCCGAGACGGGATTGTATCGAGGCACAGATCTGGGGAAGGGTACAGAAAAATTTCTGCAGGATTGAAGGTCCCAATGAGCACAGTGGCCTCCATCATCTGTAAATGGAAGAAGTTTGGAACCACCAGGACTCTTCCTAGGGCTGGCCGCCTGGCCAAATTGAGCGATCGGGGGAGAAGGGCCTTAGTCAGGGAGGTGACCAAGAACCCGATGGTCACTCTGACAGAGCTCCAGCATTTCTCTGTGGAGAGAGGAGAACCTTCCAGAAGAACAACCTTCTTTGCAGCACTCCACCGATCAGGCCTGTATGGTAGAGTGGCCAGACAGAAGCCACTCCTCAGTAAAAGGCGCATGACAGCCCACCTGGAGTTTGCCAAAAGGCACCTGAAGGACTCTCAGACCATGAGAAACAAAGATTGAACTCTTTGGCCTGAATGGCAAGGGTCATGTCTGGAGAAAACCAGGTACCGCTCATCACCTGGCCAATACCATCCCTACAGTGAAGCATGGTGGTGGCAGCATCATGCTGTGGGGATGTTTTTCAGTGACAGGAACTGGGAGACTAGTCAGGATTGTGGGAAAGATGAATGCAGCAATGTACAGAGACATCCTTGATTAAAACCTGCTCCAGAGCGCTCTGGACCTCAGACTGGGGCGAAGGTTCATCTTCCAACAGGACAACGACCCTAAGCACACAGCCAAGATAACAAAGAAGTGGCTCCGGGACAACTCTGTGAATGTCCTTGAGTGGCCCAGCCAGAGCCCAGACTTGAACCCGATTGAACATCTCTGGAGAGATCTGAAAATGGCTGTGCACCGACGCTCCCCATCCAACCTGATGGAGCTTGAGAGGTCCTGCAAAGAAGAATGGGAGAAACTGCCCAAAAATAGGTGTGCCAAGCTTGTAGCATCATACTCAAAAAGACTTGAGGCTGTAATTGGTGCCAAAGGTGCTTCAACAAAGTATTAAGCAAAGGCTGTGAATACCTATGTACATGTGATTTTTTTAGTTTTTTATTTTTAATAAATTTTTTATTTTTTAATAAAAAAGATTTCAAACAAACTTCTTTCACGTTGTCATTAAGGGGTATTGTTTGTAAAACTTTGAGGAAAATAATGAATTTAATCCATTTTGGAATAAGGCTGTAACATAACAAAATGTGGAAAAAGTGAAGCACTGTGAATACTTTCCGGATGCACTGTATATATATAAATATATATGTTAGGGGTATGCAGCGAAGCAAAGCCATTATCTGTATCTGTATTTGTATTTGTTCATATGACATAATTATCTGTATCTGTCTCTGAATTTGTATACAACCAGGTGTGGGCAGGGCTTAAACCGGAAGTGCGTTAAAACTAAATGTACACCCATTTTTAAATGTTACTCTTACATTTATAGTTTTTATTAATAAAATATGCCTTGTGTACGCCTTACTAATAATAACCATAATAATAATAATAATAATAATAATTAGTATTATTATTATACAATTATTATTAAATTATAATTTTATTGTTTATTTTTTCTTACCAGATGAAGCTGCATTTGTTGGCCACATTTACTGTGGAATATGTTGTTCACTTTGGTTTCTCCTGGTATTTCTGATATTAATATCTGCCTGAAACAGAATTTTCATTCGTCATGTTTAACAACATTATTCTGGAGGCAGGAGGTATCAAGCAAAATTTGAAATGTCAAGCACACAATCTGCAGTGAATGATAAATAAAAATTCAAGCATTAAAAGAAATATAAATCAAAACAACCTACAAACAGGTGAACGTCCCGTAAGTCTATCAGGAATTTTTACGATAGGACACCATTATTTAGATCAATAATAATAATAATAATAATAATAATAATAATAATAATAACAATAATAACAATGTTACATTTATTCAGCACTTTTTCAAAGCTCAAAAACACTTAACATTCTCAAATTTAACAGTCTAAAGAAGAACAATAAGAAAAAAGACAGAGAAAGTTTCAGATTCTTTGTTTTACATAAGCAGGAATATTCTGAATAGATGAATACTGTATGGAGCATTTAAACCTTTATGGATCATTTGAACTTTTTCATAATAAAGTCTTAACCAGATAATTACCTTAATCGCTAATGTGAATATAAATGTGGTCAACTTTAAGAGATGGCTAGATGAGCTCTGATGTGCAGGGCTCAAGACTGCGACTAAAATGATCGCAAATGTAACCAAAAATATTTGATTGCGAAAATAATTTAAAATCTAGTTGCCATTGGCGACAGTCATGTTGTGTGCATTCATATGCGGTTTCGTCAGATATCTTGTGAGTTACTGAATACATCTTTAGAGCACGCACCAGCGTGTCACAAGCTGCTTTTCACCCGTTCTTTTTCTGACAGCTTGCTGCACCGCATGCAACAACAAACACAGCGTGAGGGAGTCATGGACAAATGATTATTTTGAACCGGATCTTTTTCTTGAATCATCCAAAAAGAATTGAGGGTTTGAACTCAGATTATCAGTTTGAATCAGATTCACTTTCTCAGCGAAACAGCCATCACTGAGCTCACAATTGGGAGTGCAGACATTTCAAAATAAGAGTCCCATGCATATTTAGGGCTTCTTGATAATTAAAAGTCCCATATTGTGTATCACTTTTTTTCCTTCTGGTAATTATTGATTGGGATTGGAGTAGCACAATAAACGGCATCTGGGATTTAATTCAATTTGCATACTTGTTGTCTCTGTGTCTGGGCCATCCGGTAACAGTAAAGAAAGACTAAGTCAATATTTTAAAACAATTTATATATATATATATATATATATATATATATATATATACACACACACATACATACATACATACATACACACACACACACACACACACACACATGCTGATCAGCCACAACATTAAAACCACCTGCCTAATATTGTGTAGGTCCCCCTTGTGCCACCAAAACAGCACCAACCCACATCTCAGAATAGCATGACATTCTTCTCACCACAATCGTACAGAGCAGTTATCAGAGTTACAGTAGACATTGTCAGTTCGAACCAGTCTGGCCATTCTCTGTTGACCTCTCTCATCAACAAGGTATTTCCATCCACAGGACTGCCCCTCACTGGATGTTTTTGGTTTTTGTCACCATTCTGAGTAAATTCTAAAGACTGTTGTGTGTGAAAATCCCAGGAGATCAGCAGTTACAGTAATAATCAAACCAGCCCGTATGGCACCTACAATCATCCATGCGATTATCTAATCAGCCAATAATGTGGCTGCAGTGCAGAGCATAAAATCATGCAGATACGGGTCAGGAGCTTCAGTTAATGTTCACATCAACCATAAGAAAGGGGGAAAAATGTTATCTCAGTGATTTGGACCATGGCATGATTGTTGGTGCCAGATGGGCTGGTTTGAGTATTTCTGTAATTGTTGATCTCCTGGAATTTTCACGCACAACAGTCTCTAGAGTTTATTTTATTAACAGCTCTATACAATTGTGGTGAGAAGAATAGCATCTCAGAATGTTATTCTGAAATGCGGGTTGGTGCTGTTTTGGTAGCATGAGGGGGACCTACACAATATTAGGCAGGTGGTTTTAATGTTGTGACTGATCTGTGTATATATAAAATCAAGCTTTTGACACTTAGGACAATTGAGGGACTTGCACACAGCTATTACACAAGGTGCAAACATTCATTGATGCTCAAGAAGACAACACACTATTATATGCATACTGTAATTTATGTAAATATCTGTAATGTAGATTCTGAAGAGCAGTACTAAATAAAATATATTTTATCTCTTATATTTGTATAAATTATGAAAGGGGTGTGAACATTTATGAGACAATAGGGTATGCAAACTGATCTTCTCAACTATATATACTATTTATTAAACCTTTGATTAATTGGTTATCACCTGTCTTCCTTTTCTTTGGCTGTCTATCTTGTTTCTGAACAGCAATCTATATCGAGCAACTCTGTGATTTGGCAACCAAAAACAGCCATTTGGCTCCTTAATATTTCAATTTACGAGTCAATGGCTCCCAAGTCATTTTTTAGTATGGAGTCCTGACGTGAAACCATCACTTCAGGTCAGGAATTTATCATCGTGCTCAGATTTAGGCTATAAATAAATACATGGGAATCACATGTGAATCATGTGATACATTAACATAGACATTTCAAGAAGTGGTAAGTGTACATGATGTCATATCTTAGTTAATATTATACTTGACAAGCTCCAGACGTGCACAATTTACAGAGACCGCAAACGGAGTCAAGAGCGCAGCCATCCAATCCGAAATCACACTGTGCGCATTTTCATTCATAAGGTTTATACTTTAGAAATATTGGCTGCACAAATTAATTGCAATTTAGAATGTTCATTTTTCAATATCGCTTTATGCTTGTATTATATATATATATATATATATATTATTCAGAGGAAGTCATTATTTGTGCCTTTCCGAATAGGGTATTCGGCTTCGGGCACATCCCTAATATATATATATATATATATATATATACACAGTTGAAGTCAAAAGTTTACATATACTTAGGTTGAAGTCATTAAAACATCTTGGTTACTGATGTAACCTCTGTTCCCTGATGGAGGGAACGAGACGTTGTGTCAATGTAGTGACACTAGGGGTTCGCTCTTGTGAGCCCCAATTACCTTTGCTTTATTCTGAAAAGGCCAATGAAAATTGGCGAGTGCAATTTGCATGCCTCTCTGCCCCGGACATACTGGTATAAAAGGAGATGGCGTGCACCACTCATTCAGAGCTGTGCTGAGGAGCAAAGAGAGTAAATCACATGGACTTATTGATGGGGAAGTTCACATATGGAATGTTGTCACTGGGGAGGGCCCTATCTATGGAGAGGGTACACAGCAACAGTGGCCGAGGCAGAGCAGAGCTCTGATGAGGGGAAACAAAGGGTTCACCTGAGGGGAAACCAAACAGTGGAAACGCATCATACGGGATTACCGAGGGGAGAATCACCACGTATGGAGCACTGAGCGCAAGTACACGGGCTCACCTGAAAAGGGGCATACCAGGAGTACTGGGCCTGGTGGCGTTACTCCTCTGCCGAGTTCGCCACCGAATAGTGCTTAAAGAATTAAAGAGGTGTCCAGTGTTCACCAGTTGCGGGGAACTGTTGTGGACAAGATAGCACACATTTTCACCTTAAAAAAGGGGAAAGGCATAATGCAAGCAATACACCCGACTGGCTGACCGTCCTAACTGTTGTCACCCCGTAACAACCCCATCGAAACCGGTTCTATGCGCATGTTGTAGAACCTCGCAAAGGTATTGGGTGTAGCCCAACCTGCTGCTCTGCATATGTCTGCTAGAGAGGCGCCCCTCGCCAGTGCCCAGGAGGATGCAACACCTCTGGTGGAGAGCGCCCGGACTTACAAAGGGCACGGCAGGTCTTGTGATTGGTAAGCCAGAGAAATGGCATCCACAATCCAATGGGACAACCTTTGTTTGGAGACAGCTTTCCCCTTCTACTTCCCTCCAAAGCAGACAAAGAGCTGTTCCGAGCATCTTAAGCTCTGCGTGCGGTCCAAATAGTTGCGCAGGACGCGAACTGGACACAGCAACGACAAGGCTGGGTCTTCCTCCTCTGAAGGGAGTGCTTGCAGGTTCACCACCTGATCCCAGAAGGGAGTGGTGGGAATTTTGGGCACGTAATCGGGCCAGGGTCTCATGATCACGTGAGAGTGTGCCGGCCCAGAATCCAGGCATTCGCTGGTGACAGAGAGCACCTGCAGGTCCCCAACCCTCTTGATAGAAGTGAGCACCACCAAGAGGGCCATCTTCAGTGACAAAGTGCTGAGCTCGGCCTGCTCCAGGGGCTCAAAGGGGGCTCTCTGTAAGGCAGGTAGGACCACAGAGAGATCCCAAAAGGGAACCAGGTGCGGTCAAGGGGGATTCAACTCCTCATGCCTTTGAGGAACCTGGTGATCAGGTCGTGCTGCCAAGAGGGTCTCCAATCCAGTGTATTGTGATATGCTGCTATAGCAGCCATGTACACCTCCAGGGTAGAGGGAGACAGCCGTCTCTCCAGCCCCTCCTAAAGACCCGACTGCACATCTCTGTGGATCTTCCCCGTAGGAAGAACATCAATTTGCAAAGAGACCACTTCAGAGCGTACAGCCGCCTCATGGAGGGGGCTCTGGCCTGAGTGATCATGTGTACCACCGCTGGTGGAAGGCCTGCTAGGTCCTCCATATCCCATCCAGGAGCCAGACATGGAGATTCCAGAGGTCTGGCCGTGGGTGCTGGAGCGTGCCCTCCGCTCTTCCCTGAACCCTTGCAGCACAGATGGTTGGTTCCTGGGCTCGCGGCGCTGCTCAAAGCCACACCCCGTCCCCGTTCCTTTCTTCCCGGAAGTGCATGAAGAGCTGACAAGGTCATGGGAGGCACTTTTTTACTGCCCGGTCCCGATCTTTTCAGCTTCCCCGCCCTCACTACCCTTGATGGTGGGGCGGCCAAGGGCTATTTGGCAATCCCTTGGTGGATAAAGGCGCTCGCGGTGCACCTATGCCTGCAGAGAGCCGCAACCTGGCGCGGGTGCCCGGTACATCTGACGTTGTCCCTTTGGTCCCCCTTGTGTGGAACTTGGACGCGTGACTTGCACTTTCCAATCCGTCGCGATGGCTGGTCCGGACCATCTGACTTGGCTACGTGATTCAGTTCGCCAGGCATCCACCCAGGTTCAGCGGTGTCCACTTCACCTTGGTGAAGGACGAAAACGCTGCTACCTGTCCCTCTGGCCGAGATTAAGAAGGGGTTTTACAGCCCCTACTTCATCGTACCGAAAAAAGGCAGTGGGTTGCGTCCAATCTTGGACCTGTGAGTACTGAACCAGGCTTTACACAGACTCCCGTTCAAGATGCGGATGCAAAAACACATTCTGGTGAGCGTCCGGCATCAAGATTGGTTCGCGGCGGTAGACCTGAAGGACGTGTACTTCCACGTCTCGATCCTTCCTCGACACAGACCCTTCCTGCGGTTTGCATTCGAGGGTCAGGCATATCAGTACAAGGTCCTCCCTTTCGGCCTGTCCCTGTCTCCTCGCATCTTCACGAAGGTCGCAGAGGCAGCCCTTGCCCCGTTAAGGGAGGTGGGCATTCGCATTCTCAACTATCTCGACGACTGCCTAATCTTAGCTCACTCTCGGGACATGTTGTGCGCACACAGGGACTTGGTGCTCTCACACCTCAGCCGACTAGGGCTTCGGGTCAACTGGGAAAAGAGCAAGCTCCTCCAGTTCAGAGCATCTCTTTTCTTGGTTTGGAGTTGGACACAGTCTCTTTGACAGCGCGCCTCACGAACGAGCGCACCCAGTCAGTGTCGGTCTGTTTGAAGGCGTTCAAACAGAAAACAGCTGTGTAAGGGGGTTCAATGGAAAGGAGGAGGCGAGAACCAGCTTAATAATATAAATAATAATTTAATAAACAATCCAAACAAAATACACAACCAAAAACACACAGTACAGCTGTCTGCAATTCTCTCTCTCTCTCGAACTGTCGTCCCCGGCCGCCTTTATCCCTCACACACCCCATCAGGCTGATTGGGGACCGGGTGTGTCTCATTCCAGCCCGGCCCCGCCCTCCTCGGCTCAACACTCCTCCCGGCGTTGCCTCAGGCCGGGGAGCCCCCAGCATGACGTACATCCCCCCACCCTTCCTCTCCGGGAGGGGCGTGCCTTACGCCCCGACTGCCGGCGGGTCATCCCCGCCTTCCTCGACCTGGGAGGAGACAGGAGGGGAAAAACAACAAAACAAAATGGCGAGGGAAAGGCCAACACGGAGCGACAGAGAGAGAGAGAGAGAGGAGAGAGAGAAAAAGAAACTCACCGGTTCTCTGATGCACCGTCGTGTGGTCCTCGATCACTACTCCACCCTCTCAGGCGGACTGCAGCCGCTCCTCCCCGGGCGGACCAGAGTCAGACCTCCGACCCCCAGCAGACAGAACGCCCCTCCGCGTTCTCGGCGTCCCGTAGGGACACTCCTCCGCCCCTGGTAGCGGCCCTACCACTCCAGGCGGTCGGGGAGTCGCTTCCCTCCTCCCCCCGTGGACGGCGGTCTTCTCTCGACCCCTCCGCGTTCCCGGGGGACAGCAGGGCACTCCTCCACCCCCGGCAGCGGCTCCCTCGCTCCAGGCGGTCGGGGAGTCCCGTCACCACTCGCCTCGTGGACGGCGGCCGTTCCCCGCGTCCGTGTGGTTGGGCTACTCCGTCCCCCATCGGACAGCAGCGGCGCTCCCATGGGTGGACGGCAGTGTCGAGGACTCTGCGACGGGAATCCCTCCTCCTTCCCGGGTTTCGGCACCAGTGTAAGGGGGTTCAGTGGAAAGGAGGAGGCGAGAACCGGCTTAATAATATAAATAATAATTTAATAAACAATCCAAACAAAACACACAACCAAAAACACACAGTACAGCTGTCTGCAACAGTTGCATATGTCAACCGCCAAGGCGGTCTGTGCTCTCGTTGTATGTCACAACTCACCCGTCGTCTCCTCCTCTGGAGTCAGCAGCACTTCAAGTCGCTGTGAGCCACTCACATCCCGGGCAACCTCAACACTACAGCGGACGCGCTGTCACGACAGGTTACCCTCAGGGGAGATTGGAGACTCCGCCCTCAGGTGGTCCAGCTGATTTGGAGTCAATTTTGACAGGCACAGGTGCACCTGTTTGCCTCCCAAGAATCCTCCCCACTACCCACTCTGGTACGCCCTGACCGAGGCCCCCCTCGGCATAAACGTGCTGGCACACAGCTGGCCCCCTGGCATGCGCAAATATGCATTTCCCCCAGTGAGCCTACTTGCACAGACCCTGTGCAAGGTCAGGGAGGACGAGGAGCAGGTTGTCCTGGTAGCACCCTACTGGCCCACCCAGACGTGGTTCTCGGTCCTCACGCTCCTCGCGACAGCCCCCCCCCCCTGGCGAATTCCCCTGAGGAAGGACCTTCTTTCTCAGGGACGGGGCACCATCTGGCACCCATGACCAGACCTCTGGAATCTCCATGTGTGGCCCCTGGACGGGACGTGGAAGACCTAAGCGGTGGTAGACACGATCACTCAGGCTAGGGCCCCCTCTATGAGGCGCCTGTATGCTTTTAAGTGGCATCTGTTCGCTAAGTGGTGTTCTTCCTGACGGGAAGACCCCCAGAGATGCACAGTCGGATCAGTGCTTCCTTCCTGCAGGAGAGGTTGGAAGGGAGGCTGTCCCCTTCCACCTTGAAGGTGTACGTTGCTGCCATAGCAACACACCACGACGCAGGTGACGGTAAGTCCTTAGGGTAGCACAACCTGATCATCAGGTTCCTAAGAGGTGCCAGGAGGCTGAATCCCCCCAGACCGCACCTTGTTCCCTCATCAGACCACTCTGTAGTTCTTCAGGGTCTACAGAGAGCCCCCTTTGAGCCTTTGCAGTCAGCCAAGCTTAAGGCACTCTCCTTGAAGACTGCCCACCTGACTGCGCTCACTTTCATCAAGAGGATAGGAGACCTGCAAGTGTTCTCTGTCAGCGAAATGTGCCTGGAGTTCGGTCCGGGCTACTCTCAATTGATCCTGAGACCCCGACCGGGCTATGTGCCCAAGGTTCTCATGACCGCTTTTAGGGACCAGGTGGTGAACCTGCAAGCGCTGCTCCAGGAGGAGGCAGACCCAGCCCTATCGTTGCTGTGTCTGGTGCACGCTTTACACATCAATTTGGGTCGCACACAGAGCTTTAGGATCTCTGAGCAGCTCTTTGTCTGCTTTGGTGCACAGCGGAAAGGAAGCATTGTCTCCAAGCAGAGGATCACCCACTGGCTCATTGACACCATAACTATGGCATATCACGCCCAGGACATGCCGCCCCCAGTAGGGCTACGAGCCCTGTCTACCAGGGGTGTAGCGACTTCCTGGGCCCTGGCCAGGGGTGCCTCTCTAACAGACATTTGCAGAGAAGCAGGCTGGGCAACACCCAACACACTTGCAAGGTTCTACAACCTCCGGGTGGAACCGATTTCATCCCAGGTAGTGGCACGCAATACAAGTGGATAAGCCCGGGATAGCCGGCCAGGTGTATCGCTTGCACATAGTGCCTTCCACCTCCTTTTGAGCTGAAGACATGTGCCATTAATTCCCAGTAGTGTTCACAAACTATGTTCCCTGGTTGACTTCCTCTGAGCCCTGTGGCAGTCGAGTTTTCGGAGAGACTCACTGCCAGCCCAGTAAACGTGCTAACTAAGAGCCCTGTTCTGGGGTAGGTGCTCCGCATGTGGCGGTTCCCTGTAAGGCTAACCCCATGCAATATATATCTTCCGCTAATTTGTTTCCCTGTTGGCAAACTGCATCTTCCTTGGGCACAGCTCCTCTGCCCCAGTCTCCATGTTTTTAGTAACTCCTCCCCCATTGGGTAGGATCTACCTTGAAGACTCTCCACATGGTCAGAAAGACCATGTGACATAGTGTGCCAGTGACTACCCCTTTGTGTGCCAATGCTGGCACATATGCTATAGGTTGCCGACCCCTTCTCTACAACAACATCCATTGGTGGAGTTTTTTGCATCACATCACAAAAATCTTTGTCTTTGACTTTGGTGGGCAGCTGAGGTATATCCTGTCGCTTAATTTCCATTTTATATGGTTCTTCAGAGCAAAGAGGCTCCTTTGTTGAAGAAGGAAACAGTCCGTTTTTGCTTCCTTGTTAGCAAGAAATTCAATTTTGGTAGTTAGTCATAATAATATTGCAACATGACCTTGCAAGCAATCAGAGTGTTAGTTCCAATTTTTTTTTTCAACAAAATTCAGACCCACCCAAATTGTGCTAATTTCGAGAAGCCACCATGTGGCAAATGTTCATGTCTTGAGATTCACCTTTTATGTCACAAACCTTTTGACCTCCGGCTAGTGATTGTGGCGGAATGACCTGCCCCTCCCTCTCATCATCATTGCCCTGCCTCTTAGCTCTGTCCTGCAGACAGGCCCATGATGGGAGTTGGGCAGGAGAAGGGAAGAGGTGCATCATTAATAAGCCTTGTTTGGGCAGCGAATGATGAGGCACACCTGAATTGGATGGAGCCTCATCGACGCTGCCATAAAAATGCAGAGTGCGCCTCTTCTCGGGAAGCCGGCTTCTATTCTCCATGTGTGCACACACTGGCATGCTTGCAGGCCCAGGAGCCCCAGCACATGTTGGATGTGTCAGCGGGGAGGACAGCACATGTTGCGGCCGACAGGCTAGGAGGCCGGGCCGCCTTCACCTCACACCTGCCATGGGCCTACGAAGACCCATGTGGGTCATCGGACCTCGCTCACGCCCTGGCCATGGACATTTCCCCCAACCTTCACTGATCCCCGTTTCACAGCAAGGATGCCAGATTCTCCTTTATTTTGGACACTTTTCCCCCATGGACACTTTATTTTCCCCATTTTTTACATTTTATGTTTATTATGATTTCCAATAAACACCTCTCTGAGGCTTGACGCCACACCCTCTGTGTCTGTCTCTTGCTCACCCCGCCAAACCAGATATTACATTTGCAAAGAACTAAGTGAAATAATGCAGCTTTTTGTCTCATTACTGTTAGGATTAAGGTTAAAATTGGGGTTAGGAGTATATTTATATAATTACTACTCAAATGTTTAATTCGGATGCTTGCACATGTCTTGCGCCTTGCATTGTGTGAAGGCGTGTGCATGCATTCAACTGTAGTGCTACTGGAGGACAGTTCAGAAATTTGGAAAGCAGAGACCGATTTTAACAGAAAATTTTTTTGACCTTCTGTCACCTGAATATTGTCATATTATCTTAATTGTCTCAAGGCATTGTGCTTACTTAATGGACAGGATTTTTTGAAAGCACAGAAAAAAAAAATTCAGAATTTTATAAGGCAACATTATTGACACTTCTTTAGGTTGCTATATGAGGGTGCTTGGCCAGTCATATACAGTAGGTTGTTCAAGCACTGTCAAGCTCCCTGTGCAGCCTCTGCCTAAGTAATGCTATCGAGTTGGCACCCTGCTGACAGATGGATGCATGCTGAAAGAAAAGGCACACATACACAGTCCCCACCAATTCCATTAAGCTGCGAATAAATGCCCTTGCCCCTTAATTACTTTCACATCTTTAGGCTACATGTATGTCAGGAGCACATATCAGAACTGATGCAGGTTTACCGTACTGTAGAAGCCAACTTTACTGCACGTTGACTCTGGCAGGACCGCTGTCTGAATTCACTCCCCCATCTGCAGATTAGGGCCCTTTCATCTGCACTCTTGTTGGCCTCAGATGTACCTGCCTTATGGTAGCCTTATGGATGTTATGGATAACATTGCTTACCACACCTTTAAAAATAATGTTTGATATTTAGTAGTGCTTGACAGCTGTTCCAGAGGATACTTCAGTGGATTTTACAAGAGCTTTAAGAAGCTGCCAAAAGCATTAAGGTGAAGCAGTTTGAGGACAGCACAGCAAACATTTATCGGTGAGTATGAATATAAGCTTTCTGATTGTTGGAGAGTTTTGAATGAGCAGAGTAATATGAAATAAAAGAACAGCAACTTAGACCCTCTGCAGATAATTGTTTACTTGAGGATAAAATATATATGTGTGTGAACATTAATAAATATACATCATATTATAAATCACATCACAATTTTTAACTCTATTGACTCTCCTGACTGTTGCCCTACTCAATTAATATTTTTTTCCAAGTAATGTGCGACTGAAACTGATGATATAAACAATTATCTGCACCTGTGAGGTAAACGATATACATAAATTCTGATTCATGAACAATGCAATGGGCTCACATAGCCAAAGAATAGAAAAGATCAAATTAGGTAAATGAAAAAAGGGGCCAAGACATTACTCACTATTGGCTGATTTTTAGCAGGTATGATAGAAACTTTCACTTAGTGCAGTACTTTAATGGCACATCCATACATAGTACCACACTTGGCAAGCAATTGATGAATAACATTAATGCTTGAGAAAAAATGCTTGAGAGTGGTTCACAATTTTTAACTTAAAAGAGCTGGGCAAAAGCCATAGTAATGGTACACATTTGATGTGTTTATACAGTGAGAATTTGGTCCCTGAAAATGGCCTTAAACTGTCTCCATTACATTAGTATGTCATCAGCAATCTGTGTTGATTTTGTCAAGTGTTAATGGCTTTTTCAATTTGCTTGTCAGTTCCTATCAACTGTGAACATTTTCAAGCAACAGATTGAAAGGCTTACAAACAACAACACAGAATACAGCTACAAAATACTATGGAGAGCTTTCTTGAAAAAAACAAAATCATCATGACATGGAGAATCTCTTTATTTATTTATTCAGATGATGAGCCACATCATGGACTCATTCAATAAGCTATTTTCATCATAAATGAATAATAAATTTGTTGACTTTGGCAACTTATGAAAACAGGCAGGTCAGCTTAATATGAACAAACTGAGAGATGCATTAATGACTAATCAAAACAAACAGTGCCTGAATAAATTAGGATAAAGACTTGCAAAGAGGCTCTGGCCATTCTGCAAGTAAAGAGAAACAGTGAAATCAAAGCTATGCTTTAGCAATTAACAAGCAGAGTGGAGCAGAAATGGCATCATTAATTTTTTTAATGGATCAATTCAAGGATCAAAATTTCCACCCACTTTGTTTTTAATGAAATAAAAAAAATTATTTCCCTTTGGGAACAATTTTCCCCCCACTTTTAAATATTCCTTTCCTCTGATCAGTGTTTCATTTCATTATCTCAATAAGATGCATACTCACATCATTGATTTGCACTCACTATTCACTGGTGTAACATTTTCATTACCCATGTGCTCTTTTCGTACACTCAAAATGTTGCACACTGTCAGCTCTCCAGGGAGTCAAGGTTTGTGCTGGTTAACTTTGGCAGATAGCCGCTACTGGTAGATGCACCACTGTGTGGGAAAAAAGCATGTTTCTCCATTGATTGCCATCCAAAGTATCCATGTATTCTGACCAAGGAGGTGTAATCAGATATGGTCATATGTGATTATTAAACCACAAAAGGAAGCAATTGCACCCCAGAGTAAAAAGGTGATGTGTTGTTCTGTTCACGCATGATGCTCGTGATATGATTTTTCAGTTGTCTTAGAGCGGTTCACATGCATTATGAAGGCAAACTACTGCAGGTTCACCCATTCATGCAATTTCAGTGTTCCTCTTGTCTTGCTTTTTTTTTTGGTTTGGTTTTCGCCTCTGTTTTGTGTCCTTTGCAGGAGCTGGTAATCTGAGCAGTTTATTGGAAACACCAGTGCGCAGGTGTTCCTGAGTATTTAAATAATCTCTTCCTCCTCTCCGAGCAGAGATACACACTCAGAGACTTTGAATGCTGAAGCAGTCTCGGCCCAAGCTCCGTGCTGGCTCTGAATAAAAGGACACGGACTGGCTTGATTTGACTTTAAAAGTTTTTAGTTTTGTTGTAATAAACATCTGAACACGATTTATCTCTGCCTGTCGCCCCTTTATCTTGTTGCGACCGTCTCTGGCATGTAACAAATGGGGTGTTGGGCGCTTCGTTCAGGAGCGTATTTGGTTATTAGCAATAATTTATAATTATTAAAGATAATTACTAATTATTAAAATCAATGGAACATTGATTAGAATCAACATTACCTTATTAATCCTTCAAATCAACATTTATCAAAGATAATTATTAATTATTAAAATCAATAGAACATTGATTAGAATCAACATTAGCTTATTAATCTTTCAAATCAACAATCATCAAAGATAACTATCAATTATCAAAATCAGTAGAATATTAATAAGGACAAATATTGCTGGGGCACCACCCTGGAATCAAGGACTAATAACCAGACAGTATAATAGTTTCAATATAGGATTGTTCTCTTAGGAAAGTCGACGTCTGGAGAACATCGACATTCAAAAGGTAAACAATGAAGGCTTGAATCCGAGCACTGACATCTCCTGACAGCCCTTGACACAGGTGCGTGCAGAACAATACCAAAACACTTCTCTTTAAAGTATAACAAAGTTTATTGATGTCATAATATCAATTAATAATCAATACAATGCAGTCAATAAACTTCCAACTTCCAAATACAAACTAAACAGTAATATGTTTAGATATGGTAACAGATAAGCCTATAATACATGAGAGGAAGGTATGTGTGTGTGTGTGCGTGAATGGGTGTATGTGTGTGTGTGTGCGTTAGGAGAGAAGGAGGGCACAAAATGGCAGACGTGTCACTCGTGAAGAGTACGTCACGCGAAGATTCCGGCCAGAGGATGTGGCTGCGAATGTGGGCAGAGAGACTAGTTAATGGCGTCTACCCATTTAACTTGTGTCTCCACTGGTACGATAACTTAGGGACAAAGCTGGGCTCTATCGCCAAGTCATCTGCTTGCCAAATGTGTGTGCGGATATGTTTGTGAGGGGTCATGTGTGTGTGTGTGTGTGGTTAGTACGAGAGAGAGAGAACAGAGTGATGGCACCGAAGCCGGTTTTAGCGATTGTGGGAGAGAAGGCAACCGTTAGTTTTATCACTTAGAGATGCAGTAATGGCTCGTAATCCATCCGCCGTGGTCGTTTATTCTTTAATGGATACCGGTCTCGATGGCTGAAAAGCACAAACAGCCTAACGTGGTTGGACGACAACACAGCAAATCTCATTCGTGTTAACAGTAAGTTACAATAATACTTTGAGTATTATTAGCAGCAATGAGCAGACTCGGCAGTCCGTAAACTGTACAAGCAATAACCTTAATACACAAGAATAACACACTATAATCTATCTCTGCCCAGATGTAAACCTCTTACTTGAGTCGTGTGAGGATGTGGGTAGAATGTGTGTTAGAATGCGTGCTCGGAGGAACACGGAGAAATCTCAGCTCATCCAGCGAGATGGAGATTGTATGGCCAAAGTTTAAGTACGTACGTTACTTCCTTGGGCAATGAGGCTACACCTGGGAGCAGCAAGGCTCCAACTAGATGCGGCTCATACTGTCGCCGGAAGCGAAGCTTAGAAGGAATTTCCGGGTTTTATACTCTCGATGATGTCATGATTGAGGGACGTGTTCTGTCGAGCGTTTCATCCAATAGGTGTTGAGAGTTCGATCCTTCAGAATTTCACACATAGGTGTAAAGTGAGCAAGGCTTGATAGGATCTGTAGTCTGTTTTGGACTCCCTTTGTTTGATTTTGGCACCGTTGTTGTGGCTATCAGGCTTTGAGTGTTCCTACAGTCCGCAGTCAGGCTTTATGACTGTATGTAGGCCTGCCTTTGTCTCCTATTTGAGTGCATGAGGCCCAACAGGGGGCTCGTCATAGGTTAACATGGGTAGAAACACTGCGTATTCTTCACTCCATCATACTTTGAGAAAGGACTTTTTTATGCGGTAAGCTGAACGAAGCATGTTTTTGAAGAATGTAATGTAATGTAATTCTGAAAAAAAAAAATCATATGGTGGGGGAGACAGGTGGAGCATAACTTTTTTATAATAAATTCATGGTAGTATAGATCAAATAATATTAATGTTTGATTTGTGGACGTTTAATTCAGTTTAAGTAAATAATTAAATTAAACTTGGTGGAAGTTTTGAAATTGTTTTCATTTTCAGCATCGTCTTGTTAGGTTTAACAACAAAATATCCCGTAAATTCGGCAACTAAGCACCCTCAAACGTATCTAACACGTGTCTTTGCGTGTTAACTTTGATAATAGTGTTCATTTCATTGACTAAATTATTGCTGTTTACTGTTAAATGCTGTTTTGAAATAATGTGTGCAGTTTTAAGACCTGTATAAATACAAACAATTAAGTGTACACTTCCCTGTTAGGCTCAGAAGTGTGTCTTTAACCAGACATGTCAGTGTTTCTGTTTTAGTTTGTTATTTTGGAGCTGTGCAGCGGTTAGAGTTTTTGTCTCGGGAGCAAGCCCGAGGTATCAGGGAATCACCAATTGCTGGTTGTTCTGCTGGCCTTGTGGCATCAGTGCATAAATACCCACTGCAGCCTGCTTGAAGATTAGGGTCTACATAGAAAGACAGGGATTTATTTGTTTAGACAGAGAGGAGGGAAGTGATATACTTAAACACTGTTTTTGTTTTTTCTTCTTTACAACAAAATAAAAAAATAAGAAAAACAACTGGACTGTGAATGGATATGAGAAGGCAGAGGGAAGTGACGGATCTGGAAGTGAGTTAGGAAGTATGGAAGTAGGTAGCGGGAAAAGCAAAGACTTAGGTTCAGCAGGAATTAAAATACTCGAAAGCGCAGAAGATACAGACAGCAAAAGGTAACTTCAAACTGTGAAGAAACAGTGAGCAAAGCATAGCAGCAGCAGCAGCGGCAGGAAAACAGAATGAAGAATATAAAGTAATCATTAAACTGATTCAAGAAGGTGCATCGTTCGGAGAATGGAACCCAATTCAGCCAACTAAGTCAATAAACAAGTTGGTAAGAGAAATTAAAAGTGCCAGGATTCTGCAAAGCGGAGCACTGTTGATTGTTTGTAAAGACAGTACTCAACAAGGTAAGGCTATAAAATTGAATACAATTGAGGGTAAACTAGTGCTAGATACACTGGTTGGAAATAAAAAGATTGTCAGAGGAGTTATCTCGGGGGTACCCACAGCCATGCCAGTTGAACAAATAAAGGATAATGTAGTAGGGGCAAAAGTGATTGAGGCAAAACATCTGAAAACAACAAGAAATGGAGAGAAATGTGACATCTTAGCGGTAACGATGAAGTTTGATGAGGAAAGACTACCGATGAAAACGATTATAGGCTATATGAGCTATGAGGTCAGGCCTTACTTTCCCCGCCATTGAGATGTTTCAAATGTCAAAAGTATGGGCATGTAGCGGCCATATGTAAAGGGAAACAAAGATGTGGAAGATGTGCAGGTGAACATGAGAACGGAAAGTGTGAAAGGGGAACTTAAAGTTAAAATGTTGTAACTGTGGAGGAGAGCATAACTCTAAGCCTATCGTGGATGTGAAGCCAGTAAGAGAGCAGCATAAGTGCAAAGAATAAAAATATCTCAAGGGATTACATATGCTGAAGAGAAACCAAAGCAAAGCATTACAGAAAACAACAAAACAAAACCATGTGAAGGGTGTGCCAAAATAAAGAAAGATACATTAATTGTAGGTAAAAGCGATTTTGTATTATTCATGGTGGATGTGCTAAACTGCTCAGCACAAACAGATAAGAAAACTGAGAAGATTAAGATAATAGTGAAGTCAGCAGAGAAATATCTTGGAATCAAAGGTTTGGGATGGGAA
The DNA here is from genome assembly GCF_019703515.2 of Myxocyprinus asiaticus. NCBI lineage: Eukaryota > Metazoa > Chordata > Actinopteri > Cypriniformes > Catostomidae > Myxocyprinus > Myxocyprinus asiaticus. The sequence continues at coordinate 13,719,015 of NC_059362.1, read as the reverse complement.
GCTGTTGAGGAAATGTTAAGTGGGGGAACTACTAGTTCACAACCATGGGATGGCGATTCTTCAATGCATTAATTATTCTGCAGTGGAATGCAATAAGTCTCATTGCTATTGGTCAGGAACTTAAACATTTTATATTAAATTTACAAGATAGACTGCATGTAATATGTATACAAGAAACATGGTTAAAGTCAGAATGGGATTTTGTTATATATGGTTATACTGCTATCAGGAATGATAGGAAGGATGGAAAAGGTGGAGGTGTGGTAATATTTGTGCAGAATGGGATGAGATACAATATAATTAATATAGGGAAAGAACATGAGTCAATAAGAGTCAAGATTTGGGCAGGAGAGGAGGAGTTAACAATCATTAATTATTATAACCCATGTAAAATGCTGAATCATGATACACTAAATACTGTTGGTGGACAAATACAGGGTAAAGTGGTATGGTGTGGGGACTTTAGAGCACATAGTACACTGTGGGGAAGTAAATATACTGATGCAAATTTATTGATGAGAAAAGATTAGTGTGTATTAATGATGGTAAAGGTACAAGATAAAATAGTATGCAAAACAGAGAAAGTGCAGTAGATCTGACCCTGACATCATATGAAATAGCAGGTATCACAACGTGGGTGTGCTTAACAAAACATCAATTGGCAATGATCATTATCCCATAATGATTAGAGTTGGAATAGTAGTATATCAGCAAGGGTTAATGAGAATACCAAGATGGAATTTTAATAAAGCCAACTGGGACAAGTTTCAAATATTAAATAAGGTTAGATGTGAAGACCTTCTAAGGGAGAATCTAACAGATGTGGATGAGTTTAATAAAAAACTGGTCACAGCAATTATACAGATGGCAGAGGAAACAATTCCAAAAAGTGTAGGGGGCAAGAGGAAACAATTCCAAAAAGTGTAGGGGGCAAGGATAAAAAGAGTGTACCTTGGTGGGATGAAAACTGTATGAAAGATGTTAAAAGAAGAAATAGAGCTTTTGGACAATTAAAGAAACATAATTCATTAGACATGTTGATTCAATATAAAAGAACACAAGCAATAGTCTGAAAAACTATAAGAACAGCAAAACGTGTATATTGGAGGCATTATTGCAATTGTATAGGTAGAGAGACTCAGCTGTTGGATGTTTGGGGAATGATCAGAAGAATGAGTGGCATGAGAAGGAAGTATGAAATACCAGTGTTGCTCCAAAATAGTAAAATAGCAGTTAGTAACATAGACAAGGCAGAGCTTTTGGCTCAAACACTAGTGAGGATTCACAGTTCGGAAAATTGATCAGCAAGATAGGGACAATACACTTGCACTAAACCCAAGTGTAACAGTAAGAAGAACTACGTCAGGAGAAAATTTAGACCTACCTTTCAGTATGTTTGAGTTAAAGAGAGCCATCACAAATACACAACAAACTTCCCCAGGGAAATATAATATCTGCTAAACTATGTTGGCACATATGGATGACAGTTCACTTGCTGCAGTTCTGAGATTGTTTAATATCATTTGGGAAACTGGCATAATTCCATCAACATGGAAGGAATCTGTTATTATGCCAATCTTAAAACCTGGGAAAGACCCATCAGACCCTTCAAACTACAGACCAATAACCTTAACATCTCAATTAGGGAAAACAATGGAACGGATGGTAACTGAGAGACTTAATTATATCCTAGAAAGTAAACACCTGTCCTCACCATATCAAAATGGATTTCGTAAAGGGAGAAACACAATGGATTCTGTTTTATGTCTAGAGTCAGAGATCAGAAAAGCTTTAGATGTTGAAAAAGCCTACGATATGTTGTGGAAGGAAGGACTCCTTATTAAATAAAATAAATTAGGTGTAGGGGGTAGGCTATATAATTGGGTGTTAGATTTCTTGTTTGGCAGAACAATATACTGTATATAAGGGTAGGTAAGGAGTGTTCTAGTATGTTTTTAGTAGAAAATGGAACCCCACAGGGCAGTGTGTGTAGTCCATTGTTATTTAATATAATGATTAATGATATCTTTGAACAGACAGAACAAGGTATAGGGAAATCGCTATATGCAGACAACGGAGCCCTTTGAATTAGGGGCCGGAATCTAGAATATATGCAGAAGAACACGCAGAAGGCGATTAGGACAGTGGAGCAATGATCAAATAAATGGGGTTTTAAATTATCAATAGTAAAGTTCCAGGTGATATGTTTCTCTAAATGGCATAAATCACTTTCATTGAAGTTATATGGTCAAACACTTGAGCAAGTTAGTGTGATTAGGTTTCTTGGGGTTTTATTTGATGACAAGCTCACATGGCGACAGCATATAGATAAAATAAAAACAAAATGTAAGAAGATCAACAATCTGCCTGTCAGGACAGGACTGGGGAGCAACTAATATTAATTGCTGAATATATACTGGGCCCTTATGAGAGCAACTTTGGATTACGGTTGTGTTGCTTACATGTCAGCAGCTGAGAGTAACCTTAAAAAAACTAGATACAGATCAAGCCCAAACCCTAAGAATATGCAGTGGGGCTTTTAAAACATCTCCAGTAGCAGCAATGCAGGTTGAAATGGGAGAGATGCCATTGTGCATTAGAAGAATAAAACTTATGCTTCCATATTGGGTTAACCTGCAGGGGCATAGTGAATCGCACCCTGCAAAAGCAATCTTGCAGGAGTGCTGGGAGCACAGCAAAACAATCTTTAGAAGTTTTGGGTGGATTGGGAATGTGAAAGCAGGAAATGTAGGTCTACACAGAATTTAGTATTTTCCTACTGTCACATATTCAGATAACCCTCCCTGGTTGTTTGTGATGACATCCATTGATCTGCACTTACAAGAGGAAATAAAAGATAAATTAAAACAGGTACCTGCCTGGTACATAGTTCAAAACTATCTTGAAAAGCACTTTGCAGATAAGATGATGGTATTCACAGATGGTTCAAAGGACCTTGAGACTGGACGCACAGGCGCAGCAGTTTTTATCCCACAGTGTGACATAACTATTAGAAAGAGAACAACAGATCACTTGTCAGTGTGTACAGTAGAGCTTGTGGCCATAATGTTAGGCCTACAATGGATAGAAGAAAACAATCAAAAGAATGAATTAGTTGCATCTGATAGTTTGTCAGCACTCACAAGTATCAGTTCAGGGAAGTCCTGCAGACAGGATATTCTACATGAAATATATCAAATGATATACAGGTTACATAACAATGGTTTGAATGTCTGCTTCACTTGGGTTCCTGCACATGTAGGTGTGGAAGGAAATGAGGAAGTGGATATATTAGCTAAACAATCTCTGAAATCACAAACAGTTGATTTGCAGATTTCATTAAGTAAAGCAGAGGCTAAAGCCATCATAAAGGATCAAATTCAAAAAGTATGGCAAGAGTATTGGGATATCCATGATACAGGAAGACATTTATATAATATTCAAAACCATGTTGGTGCTGGAAGAGAGATGGGTAGAAACCAAAGGGAAGAAGCAGTTATTACTCGTCTCAGAATAGGGCATACAGGACTCAACAAGACACTTCATATAATAGGTAAACACCCAACTTTATTGTGTTTACACTGTAATCAACTAGAATCTATCCAGCATGTAATAGTGGAATGTAATGTCTACGAGAAGGAAAGAAGGAAACTATGAGAAGCACTTAAAGATCTGAAGCTTAACTTCGCGTTAAGGAACATCCTTGGAGTAGCAATGTGACAAATATATGGCCAGTTAATGACATTCTTGAAAGAAACAGGCTTGATAGAGAGAATGTTGGTGTTATTTTTTTCTTTATTTTTTTTCTTTCCTTCCTCCCAGCTAATCTCCTGATCCACACTCCAGTTCAGTAGGTGGCGGTAATGCACCTGTAAGCTGGTTTGCCAACTGCCAATAAACCCTAAAAGAAGAATATGAAGGCGGAAGTTAGATTTGTTGAGAAGTAGGAAGGATTGTCTACCTGCTGCATGCCATAGTCTAGAGTTCTGGTTGGGAAACTTGTTGTTTCAAGCCCAATATGAAGTAAGACACTGTTTTCTTTTCATTCTTTTAATGTGTTTTGTTGATTTTGTCTTTGTATTTGTTACTGAATTCTTTCATTTGTATTTCTTTGTTGTTAGAGTTTGTTTGCTGCTATGCTAAATAGCTAATGCCAGATTATTGCTGTATTTGTAGAAGGACTCTATTTCCTTTATGTAAATCTTTGTCCTTTGTGATCCTCTGGGTGAGATCCTTTGGATTTATTTTGGGTTCTTCTGTGTTCTGTGACGATTTGAGGAGCACATGAACAATGCACGTCGCCTTTGTGGATCCTGTTTGGATTTATGCACAATGGATATGAAGATGTGACTTTTTTTGGTTATTTGACTGCATGGTGGATTATTTCATTTTGGAAGATTATATTTATGTTCACAGTCATCTATTGCTACTGGTGTTTCCTTTCATCGCTGGACAATAACAGATAAGGCTCTTGCACTCATCAAACTCGTGTACGGTTGTTGTATTGCATCAATATTGAACTCCTTATCATTGTTATTGGTTTCACAGACTGATTAATACTCAGCTGAATCTTGATTCAGTTGCACTCTTTATTTCATTCTCATATACACTTTATGTTTGTGTTTTCAATATCAAATGTTGGTTTATTTTGTTGTTCTGAATTCATCTTACATAAAATTACAAAAGCCATTTATGTTGCTGCTTTAATGTTTCATTGTTTTAAACATTCATTGATATATGTTAGTGTTAGCGGGTCCTCCCTAAATCAGATGTATAGCCTGTCTGGTACTCACAGAAGTACCGGACAGTTATAAAGTCACCCTCATGGATAAGGGCGTACTTAAACCTGACTAGTCCAGTTACCCATAGCTCATTAGCTGGTGGGATGACATTTGAACAACAAAAATTATTATAGTTCCAGATGGAACAGCGAAAGATGGAGCTTGATGCTGAACTTGAGAAATGTAAATAGGTCAGCAAACCGAATTGTCCCGACTTGATGTTGAGAGAAGAAAATTAGAAGTAGATCAGCATCGTGTAGAGTTAATGAAAGAGGTTACTGGAAGCACTGCTGTCTCTAGAAAGGAAGTAGCGGGTGAAGTGCCTACCTCCAAATTTAATGTTGTGGACAACTTGAGATTAATGTCCAAATTTTGTGAAGAAGATGTGGAAACTTTTTCACGTTGTTTGAACATGTAGCTGACCTTCAGGGCTGGCCAGATAAGAATCGCACGCTGATGATTCAGTATGTAGCAGGTGATCTCTCTCCACTGGTAGTGTACTGCGACCATAATCCACTAATGTTTTTAAATACTCTGAAAAACCCAAACTAGCAGTTAATGTGCTGGTGCTTATACTTTCAACCTTACCACTTAGATGTCCACCACATTAAAGGGGCAGATAATGTTATGGTCAATGCCCTTTCTAGAGCACCGGCTCATAAAAATATGCTTATTTCAGTTTGATATTTAACTGTCTTTTTTGCACTCTTTTTCTCTGTCTGCCCTATCTTCTTTTCCCAGGGCCCGTGTTTCTGAAGATTGCTGGTTACGTGATAGTAGTTGAGGGGACAGACAGTTGTGAGATGTTTTAGTATTTTTGTTAAATTTTATGTAAACCTAAAGAGCTAAACTGCTAAATATTAAAGTCAGCAGAAACCTTTTGGTTCTGTCTTATTGGGGAGGGTGTGATGCCCTCTCGCCTTGCTTTGTTTTGTTTTGGTGTTCGCCTCTGTTTTGTGTCCTTTGCAGGAGGTGGTAATCTGAGTGCTTGATTGGAAACACCGGCGTGCAGGTGTATGAGTATTTAAATCATCTCTTCCTCCTCTCGGAGTGGAGATGCGCACTCAGAGATTTTGGATACCGAAGCAGTCTTGGCCCAAGCTCCATGCCGGCTCAGAGTAAAGGGACACGGACTGGCTTGATTTGACTTTAAAAGTTTTGAGTTTTGGTGTAATAATCATCTGAACATGATTTATCTCTGCCTGTCTCCCCTTTATCTTGTTGTGGCCATTTCTGGCATGTAACAGTATCAAATTATGACAATAAACTTTACAATAATAAATAATATTCCACTGGGTTCCAAAACAAGGTTGACTGAAATTGTTGTTTTTGCACTGTTCCTTCAAAAACACAGTGTTCCTTGTGTAAAATATATATGTATTATTGTGTAGTTGTATTGGTTCATATAAATTATATTTATTATATTATAAAGTAAATGCCATTATTTCTTGTGTTCATTTAGTGAAAAACTGTGGAAAACATGCCTTCATTATCGACATTAACTAGATTTTTTACGGGCTTGGCTACAATAGCTGTTTGGATGAATTAGTTTTTTTTTTTAATTTAAAATCACTTTTATGTCATTTCTTAGCAAATCAACAATTATTGAGATATACACTCACCGACCACTTTACTAGATACACCTGTACATCTACATATTCATGTGATTATCTAATCATCCAATCATGTGGCAGCAGTGCAATGCATAAAATCTTGCAGATATGGGTCAGGACCTTCAGTTAACCCTTAAATGCATGGTAATTTTCCTAAACACACTTACATATCCGGGAGACCCAGCACTTGTATCTATTAAAAATGGATGAACAAAATGCCCAGATAGTGTCTAAATTTCAAAATATTTTCTAGACAATTAGAAAATAATAAAAATATATTTTGATGTATTATTTTATATAAATAAAAAAGATAATGCCACAAATCAGGACAAATCTAGAAAAGGATTAATTATTTTCACACTGAAATTTCATGAGATGCAACTGGCTGCCAAACACATATTGAGCATCGCATAACAATCTAAACTTAAGATACACATCTGCTACACCTAATTTACACACAGGCTACACATGTATTTTCTCAGGTACTTATTGAGTCTAAATAGATGAACAACTGAAAAATTATTTCAGTAGTACACCCAAATGACAATAGCTAAATCATGCTGTTCATGTGTTACATTTGCTATAGTTTAGTTCAGCGTTGTTTCTTTGTCAGCTAGCAATGTCAAATGTAAATAAAATCAATCATTGAAACATCAGCACCACTTGACTAAGAATTAACACGTAAAATATGTGTACACGCATATGGGATACTGATAATTCACCATTGTTGATAGTTCATTGTTGCATAGAAAATCAAGGTGATATAGTGTTTATTTGTATGAATATTGTACTACTTTCTCTTGTAATAAACAACTAAATAGATATGAAGTAACTATAAAAAAATATAATTTATGGAAGTGTGAAGAAAACAACAACACTCTTACATACCTTGGGTCTCTAAAGACCCTATATACTTTTGGTACTTAAACCATTATACAAATAAAAAACAAATTGTTGCATTTTTTATTTTTATTTTAACACTATTTATAAGAGATAGATTGAGGAATACTAAAGAGGTTTGGGCACAACTCCAAAAAATGGATGAGGTACGGGGGTGGAATGAGGTCCTGGGTCACTAAATAACCGAGGTATGCGTTTAAGAGTAAATGTTCACATCAACCACCAGAATAGGGAAAAAAGTATTATCTCAGTTATTTTGACTGTGGCATGATATTTGGTGCCAGACGGGCTGCTGATCTCCTGGGATTTTCACTCACAACAGTCTCTAGTGTTGACTCAGAGTGGTGCCAAAAACAAAAAAACATCCAGTGAGCAGCATTTCTGCGGACGGAAACGCCTTGTTGATGTGAGAGGTCAACGGAGAATGGCCAGCTAACAGAAATGCTACGGTAACCCAGATAACTCCTCTTTGTAGTGAACAGAATAGTATCTCAGAATGCACAACATGTCAAACCTTGAGGCGAATGGGTTACAACAGTAGAAGGCCACGTCGGGTTCCACTTCTGTCAGCCAAAAACAGAAAGCTGAGGCTGCAGTGGGCACAGGGTCACCATAAGTGGACAGTTAAAGACTGGAAAAATATAGCCTAGTTTAATGAATCTTGATTTCTTCGTAGGCCCACTACAGCATCAGCATTCTGTTCTTGGCTGACAAAAGTGGAACCTGACGTGGTCTTCTGCTGTTGTAGCCCATCCGCTTCAAGGTTCGACAAGTCTTAGATGCAATTCTGCTCACTACAATTGTACAGAGGCGTTATCTGAGTTACTGTAGCCTTTCTGTCAGCCAGTGTCCATTGACCTCTATCATCAACAAGGCATTTCCATCCACAGAATTGCTAATCACTGGATGTTTTTTTGTTTGTTTTTGGCACCATTCTGAGTAAACTCTAGAGACTGTTGTGCATGAAAATCCCAGAAGACCAGCAGTGACAGAAAAAATCAGCCTGTTTGGCACAAAAATCATGCCATGGTTGAAATCACTGAGATCACATTTTTCCCCATTCTGATGGTTGATGTGAACATTAACTGAAGGTCCTGACCCATATCTGCATGATTTTATGCACTCTACTGCAGTCACATGATTGGCTGATTAGACTATCACATAAATAAGTAGGTGTACAGGTGTACCTAATAAAGTGGTCAGTGAGTGCATCATATGGAATATTGTGGAACACTATGGACGCAAAATGCCGAAAAGGGGACCCCTGGTTGGACTGCATGTGGCTTTGGAAATCGTAACCCTGCCACTGCCTACCTCTGCCATTTTGAACCAATGTGCCAGAGCAGAAAGGAACTTTACAGCAGCTCAAGTGCCCCAACTGGTCAGCGTGTGGTACTTATAAAAAAGTACAACAGAATGATGTTATTGTTCTGAGTCATAGTCTCTTATATGTCCCTTGAACATGGTTTTGTGAGGGTAGTGTGGTATAGGGGTTAAATGCTCAGAACTAGAAGTGGCAAGATCCCGACAAGAGGCAAGCCATGAACTATCAAAATTATGCACTTGGACAAGGTACTCAACCCAGACAGCTTATAGTGACTGTCCCTGGTATAAGTGTCTTTGGACTTTAAATAAAAGTGACTCTGTTAAATGACTACTTAATGGTGCTGTGAAAGTACCAAAAATGGGAAACACAAATTTATCACAATAAACAATAATCTTTAACTAATAACAAGAAGGAATCAGAACATTTAGGTGATTAAAAAAAAAGTCTATGCATAAAGGCCTGAGTATACTTTGGTTGTCCGTGTTGCCTGCTAACTCCACGCACAGTATGTGTGACACAAATTTCATCATCATCATAGATTTTTTCGACTAGCAGAAATTCCTCGTCTGTGTGCATCGTCGCCACATGTGCCTGCAGTTGACTGTACTAAAAGAGTATCACAAAAGAGTCATAGTGTGCATGCGTTGAATGCATTTATATTCACTCGTGGTCAAAAGAGTATACTCTGAAAGGCAACGTGGTCAACCGGGCACAATCCAATTCAGAATGCAGAAGAAGGCCTTTAGTCTGCTGGATAAATAACCTTTTCTTTTTTCTTATTTTTTTACTCCAGTTATAAAATGACCTCCCCAACTGATTAAAAAATATATATATATATTTTGGCACAGAAATTCTTTTTGATTAGACTCTTAAACCTTTGTGTACAATGTAACAACATCATACAATGTAAGTGTATGGTGAGTGAGGCTCAGCCCATAACATTGTGCCTAACATCAAATTTTGTGTTCCACTGAACAATGTCATACGGGTTTGGGACAGCCTGTTGAGTAAATGAGAGTTCTCATTTTTGGATGAACTTTAACAAACTGACTGCAATAGGTAGATAATCTTATAACTTATCAATCACAGCAATCAAAATATTAATACAAAATTTTGAGGATAGAATATTTTTCTAAGTGAAAAGTGATTCTCTGGTATGTTTGTATCTGTTCCTGAATCAGACAGAAAACAGATGCTCTCAGGCCATATGTTGAACACAGATGGATCCAATGAACAATAGCTGAATTTTATCAGATTGTCCAACAGTTGCCAGATCAAGGTCAGCAACAGCTTCCTATCAGGTTGGAGAGAAAACACAGAAATGAAAATAGAAAGAATCATGTTGTATACCAGACTCCCACAATGCTTAAAGTTTCCAAGGTGCATCTGGAGTTGGCATCTGGGGCGCATTCTTTCTGTGCCAAATCAGGGAGTTGTAATCTGAGTCACCTCAGGTAATTAAGCACAATCATCTTTAATAATTGCATTTTTAGAGAATGTGCATTCTTTACTGGTTCTCAATTACACAAAGGGCTTAGGACAAGGCAATCAGAGTATAATTTTGTTAATGGAACTTGAATGGACTGATCCTCTGATATTAATAGCAGCCGCATTAAACACTGCTCGTCCTCTATCTCAATTGCTGCATTGCATATGGGATGGATTGCATGTTGATTTTCATCAGACCTAATCAATGCAGTCTGGACTTGATGACTTGAAACACAGTTGAGGCCAAGGCTAACATCATTCCTTTTAAACTCTATACGGAATAAGTAAATGGGCAGAAATGAATAATAAAAAAAGACATCTTATTGAAATGTTGTTTTCTATTTTCTACATGACAGCATATTGGTCTGTTTCCCTTGTCTCTGATTTTAGCAGAAATGAAGTCCAAGGCAACTGGCCCCACTGTGTTTCCTTAGATTATATTGACAACAATAGTGGAGCTAAACAGGAAGGGAAGATGGAAGGAATGATATTTGTTGTGTAATGCGTCATATTATTACAATGCTCATTTAAAGCATTTTGAACATTTATTATCTCTGTAGACACTCTCTAATTTAAAGTGACTTAAAACACTGCATAACTTGTCGTCTGACAAAATTAGCCAGTAAAGGAACTCAAGTGCCCATAAAAATGTAGTACAAGTGGAAGAGCTATTTTATTCAACTTAAGAGTTTTGAGGACCTTTTGCCAAGAGTGCAATGAAAGAGAATGCATGCCTGTGCCAAAATGTTAGAATTCAGGTAGGGAGGTCGAAGATTATTTCTATACCTGGATGTGTTAAGCTCCTTTAAAGTGGGAGAATTAAATTATGAGATACAAGCTGATTCAGACTGATTTCACAGTGAAATCGTAAGCAGTAGGTTGATTTTTCTTTAGCTAAAATTGACCCTTCACTAAGCCCCGCCTTAAAAGTTTCTGACCAATCCTGTCTTAGCAACTGTTGCTGTCCACCACTTCTCTGGAACACGTTTGCTGTTTTCTAATTAGAGCCTAAAGGGGTAGTGTGTTTGAGTAGTTTCAAGCAGAATTGTATCTATGATGTTAAATTTAAAAAAACATTGTTGCTGGGTCACTTTTAATAGTGACACGAGGTACCCAGAGTGGATACACGCAGTGTATCTTTAAATAAATTATGAGAAGAGCTTCCTATGGATTAAACTGTTTCATTCTTCATTCCCAAATGAACATGCATAACATCAGCAAGGACACCTACATTAGCTCCAAGATTAAAGATAATATCTTAACGTTAATTATTTTATGTATTGACTCAGGTCTTAGAAAAGGCAATAATAAATAAAGAGATCACAGCATTATAGTGAGGGTGTTATGAGATGTTATTAGCAGTTCTGTTCACTTAAGCTAATGTTATCAGGTGTGTAATCGCCATCAAATTATGCTTTTCTCTTTTCTCTTTTTAAGTGACTGTAATCATTTTCCTCAGTTCTGATTCACAGTCTCTACAGTTTTCAATCAAATTACTGTGTAGTTTAACAATTTCTTTTACAAAAAACATCAGAGAAATATGCTTTACAATGTCACTCTTCATTCCAGCCCACTTAAGAATATTGTCGATTCCATTTATGGAAATATTTTGCCAAAAAAACGCAGTGTTCACAGCACTCTCCCATTCATTCCTATGGGAAGTTCTGCAAAGCTTATCAGAGCAAGCAATGGGGGCCAAGGGGGGCGGAGCTTAGCTAAATATCAAATGGTCTGTGCTTACTGAAATTCGAAACATTGCCCCCAGTGGCCAAAGCGGTAAGTGTTTTTGGGTGGATAGGCACAGCTGAACTTCATTTTCCAGTCACAAAGCAAGTGAAGATGGGTGCATATTTTATAAACTGTACCCTTAAATCAAAAACCTAAACCTAACCCTTAGTGGGGTAAAAATGTAATGTTAGAGGGAAAAATGCAACCTCAGAATCTCGCTCATGACTGATTATGTGAACACGATTATGTCCCCGATTATGAACCCGGATCTCACATGCTGCTGACGCAACATGCTTGTCAGTACAAGTTAGGGCAAGTGGGATTTTGAGGGGAACTAGAAAGCGGAACCTGGACATTATTAAAAACCATTACCGGAACATGCAGCTAAGATAACTGGAGTATATTTCAACATACTCTTTTCTGTAACTACATTACATCATGTTGATTTCTTGCCAGACTGATAAGATGATTTCAACTAAAGTATATCCAATCAGAATGAAGTAAACAAGAATCAGGAGAGATTACGTAAAACAGTCTATATAAACTGTGTTCTGACTTTTCTCCGGTGTTCCACATATGTGACTGATGGGACCCGGCCGCATACTAATAAACAAGCAAAGCAGAAACTGGAGTCTGGGTTAATTATTATGCTGCAGCATAAGTCTATATTTATGAGTTAGGTATTAGAGTGAAGTCACTAGCGTGTAGTGACAGAAATACAAGATTCTCGGACTGAGTGAGTATTGTCTGTGGGCAGGATGCTGCCAACCTCTCAGGCGGATGCTGAGTTGTAATGTGCTGAGGAAGTGCCAGCGAGCTGGGAAACTAGGATACCAGCAAAGGTAGGGAAGTGATTTAGGGACTTAGGTCTACTAGGGTCAGTATTTAGAATTTCCATGACATTTTCTAACCTAAGATCCTATCAAATGAACACATCATCAACAGATCAGATGTTACACAATACAGAAATTAAAACGGCTGATTTTATCTCTTCTTGTAGTGAGCAAAATCAAATGATTGAACCCACAATTATATTTGACAGATTAAATACTTTTCTGGGACTTGAAATTGAGATTTCAATGAAAATAATGTTGAGATGTTTATGAAGTTTATGACTTGCCACTGTCTGTATGCTGAACTGAAAATGCATCTTAAAAGTAAAAATAGATAATAATTATAACAATGATGAATTTAATTATATATATATACACTATATTGCCAAAAGTATTCGCTCATCTGCCTTTAGACGCATATGAACTTAAGTGACATCCCATTCTTAATCCATAGGGTTTAATATGACGTCGGCCCACCCTTTGCAGCTATAACAGCTTCAACTCTTCTGGGAAGGCTTTCCACAAGGTTTAGGAGTGTGTTTATGGGAATTTTTGACCATTCTTCCAGAAGCGCATTTGTGAGGTCAGACACTGATGTTGGACGAGAAGGCCTGGCTCGCAGTCTTCGCTCTAATTCATCCCAAAGGTGCTCTATCGGGTTGAGGTCAGGACTCTGTGCAGGCCAGTCAAGTTCTTCCACACCAAACTCGCTCATCCATGTCTTTATGGACCTTGCTTTGTGCACTGGTGTGCAGTCATGTTGGAACAGGAAGGGGCCATCCCCAAACTGTTCCCACAAAGTTGGGAGCATGGAATTGTCCAAAATCTCTTGGTTTGCTGAAGCATTCAGAGTTCCTTTCACTGGAACTAAGGGGCCAAGCCCAGCTCCTGAAAAACAACCCCACACCATAATCCCCCCTCCACCAAACTTCACAGTTGGCACAATGCAGTCAGACAAGTACCATTCTCCTGGCAACCGCCAAACCCAGACTCGTCCATCAGATTGCCAGATGGAGAAGCGTGATTCGTCACTCCAGAGAATGCGTCTCCACTGCTCTAGAGTCCAGTGGCGGCGTGCTTTACACCACTGCATCCGATGCTTTGCATTGCACTTGGTGATGTATGGCTTGGATGCAGCTGCTCGGCCATGGAAACCCATTCCATGAAGCTCTCTACGCACTGTTCTTGAGCTAATCTGAAGGCCACATGAACTTTGGAGGTCTGTAGCGATTGACACTGCAGACAGTTGGCGACCTCTGTGCACTATGCGCCTCAGCATCCGCTGACCCCGCTCTGTCATTTTACGTGGCCTACCACTTTGTGGTTGAGTTGCTGTCATTCCCAATCACTTCCACTTTGTTATAATACCACTGACAGTTGACTGTGGAATATTTAGTAGCGAGGAAATTTCACGACTGGACTTGTTGCACAGGTGGCATCCTATCACAGTACCACGCTGGAATTCACTGAGCTCCTGAGAGCGGCCCATTCTTTCACAAATGTTTGTAGAAGCAGTCTGCATGCCTAGGTGCTTCATTTTATACACCTGTGGCCATGGAAGTGATTGGAACACATGAATTCAATTATTTGGATGGGTGAGCAAATACTTTTGGCAATATAGTGTGTATATATATATATATTATGTTGTTAATCTAAAATGCTCAAGCTTGATTCTAATATTCAATTTTACCAACATGCCTAATGTTTAGGTGATCTTCAAAGTTAATGCATTTTACAGTTAAGCAAAATTGCAACAATGTCAGCCAACTGTCTTTGATAAACAATTTGAAAATGTAAAAAAGAATATACAGTTGTGCTCAAAAGTTTGCATACCCTTGGAGAATTGGTAATATATGTACCATTTTTAAAGGAAACATGAGTAAGCATGCAAAACACATTTCTTTTATTTCTTATGGGATTCATATTCAACTGTATGTTATAACAGAATGGCACAATTATAAAACAAACATGGCAACAAAGAAAAAAATGAAATGACCCCTGTTCAAAAGTCTGGATACCCTTAGTTCTTAATACTGTGTATTGCCCCCTTTAGCATCAATGACGCGTGCAGTCTTTTGTAATAGTTGTCTATGAGGCCCCAAATTCTTAAAGGTGGTATAGCTGCCCATTCGTCTTGGCAAAATGCCTCTAGGTCATGCAAAGTCTTTGGTCGTCTTGCATGAACTGCACGTTTGAGATCTCCCCAGAGTGGCTCGATGATATTAAGGTCAGGAGACTGTGATGGCCACTCCAGTACCTTCACCTTTTTCTGCTGTAACCACTGGAGGGTCAACTTGGCCTTGTGCTTAGGGTCATTGTCATGCTGGAAAGTCCAAGAGTGCCCATGCGCAGCTTTCGTGCAGAAGAATGCAAATTGTCTGCCAGTATTTTCTGATAACATGCTGCATTCATCTTGCCATCAATTTTCACAAGATTCCCCATGCCTTTAGAGCTCACACACCCCCAAAACATCAGTGAGTCACCACCATGCTTCAGAGTGGGGATGGTATTCTTTTCACTATAGGCCTTGTTGACCCCTCTCCAAACATAGCACTTATGGTTGTGACCAAAAGCTATATTTTGGTCTCGTCAATCCAAATTACAGTGTGCCAGAAGCTGTGAGGCATGTCAAGGTGCTGTTCGGGCATATTGTAACCGGTCTTTTTTGTGGCATTAGCGCAGTAAAGGCTTCTTTCTGGCAACTCAAACATGCAGCTCATATTTGTTCAAGCATCGTCGTATTGTGCTCCTTGAAACAACCACACCATCTTTTTCCAGAGCAGCCTGTATTTCTCCTGAGGTTACCTGTGGGTTTTTCTTTGTGTCCCGAACAATTCTTCTGGCAGTAGTGTATGAAATCTTTCTTGGTCTACCTGACCTTGGCTTGGTATCAAGAGATCCCCGAATTTTCCACTTCTTAATAAGTGATTGAACAGTACTGACTGGCATTTTCAAGGCTTTGGATATCTTTTTATATCCCTTTCCATCTTTATAAATTTCCATTACCTTGTTATGCAGGTCTTTTGACAGTTCTTTTCTGCTCCCCATGTCTCAGTATCTAGCCTGGTCAGTGCATCCACATGAGAGCTAACAAACTCATTGACTATTTATACACAGGCACTAATTGCAATTTAAAAATCCACAGGTGTGGGAAATTAAACTTTAATTGCCATTTAAACCTGTGTGTGTCACCTTGTGTGTCTGTAACAAGGCCAAATGTTCAAGGGTATGTAAACTTTTGATCAGGGCAATTTGGGTGATTTCTGTTATCATTATGATTTAAAAAGGAG
Source organism: Myxocyprinus asiaticus (assembly GCF_019703515.2). NCBI lineage: Eukaryota > Metazoa > Chordata > Actinopteri > Cypriniformes > Catostomidae > Myxocyprinus > Myxocyprinus asiaticus. The sequence goes on along the minus strand of NC_059362.1, from coordinate 13,703,055 downwards.
CCAAACAACTATGTGATAATACATGGCTTCATATGATCGCTATCCTTAAAAAAAAGACCATTTGATCATATGATCATTTTTTGCATGATCAGTCATATTTTCAAAATCAATTCCAAAATGTAACAATTTCTGTCAGGGTATGCAAACTTTTGAGGACAACTGTATATATATATATATATATATATATATATATATATATATATATATATATATATATATATATATATATAGTATATATCAAATTAATCATATTTGTCATCTTTATATATGTGTGTATCACTCAGGATTTCAATCAATAGTGTCTCAAAACATTAAGTAATGCTTTCTGATATACAACTAGCAGGCCTGTTAGTTTCCTGGATGTGTGGTGTCTGTTGGCATAAAACCAACTGGCTTCTCATTTTTCTATCAAATCACTACACAGAGCCAAACATTGATTTCATTATGGTAAGTAAAACAAGTAGTACCAATGATATAATTGTTTTTATAATCATGTCAGATCTTATTTTGCTGACAAGATCTTGTAACTATAAGAATCTTTCTTTCTTTATATAAACTTCTATTGCTACTCTATTGAATGGACACTGTATCATTTAGTCATAAAAATACAAAGTGACTAATTTGCAAGGACAGGGCACTCTGAGATACTATGCTCATCTAGAAAAGGTCAAATAAAAATAGCATTTCCCATCGAGACCCATGGTCCCCATGTGTTCATTAACAGACAGCATGCAGTGGCCTTCATCCTTGGACACTAAGATGAAGAGTGTCTGCCTCTACCTCATCTCTGTGTGGCAAGCAGAGACTCTGCAGTCCTCATAGAGTGAAAATGGAATCCATGTGGCCAGCATTACTATAATGCTTCTACTTTTTGGGTTTATTTATTTTTTTAGGGTTTTTGCCTTATACAGTAATTGGATAAATAGAGATAGAACAGACATTTTTTAGGGAAAATTGGATCAGGACATACAAGCCATACTCAAACCTGTTTCACCTGCATGAACATCACAACTCCATCTACTTCGTTTAACAGTGGCGTGCACAGATGGGGGGCAGCAAGGGCTCAAGCCCCTGCCCTTTTCGAGCCCAAATCTTAAGGTGCCCTTCTGGTTGTCTAGAAAATGAGGGAAATCTAAAAAATAAAATGATGAAATAAAATTAAAATCTTGCAATTTTACAATAATAGTATTAATGTGTCAATATGAAATTTCCTTGTAAATCGCAGAAGCATTTAAGAATATTATGCAGTGGTGCCTTTAACAGCACACGCTACAGCATATCGGAAAAGTTTAGGCTACCATGGTAATACTATCTTGATACCATCATTGTACCATAATTCTGGAACATTATTGCTGTAAGGCCCTAAATACTAATGCCAGAATATAGTAAAATAACATTATATTTTTATTAAGTACTACAGAAAATGTCAGTTCTATAATGAGGATGATAAGACCAGAGTGAAAGCAACAGAGATGACAGGATGAAGTGAGGAAGAAGAGATGAGAGAAAGTGAAGAGAAGAGTGATGAAACAAGAAAAAGATTAGAGCCCTACCGTAGAGCCGAGGCGTTACCATGGTACTAAAATAGTCCATATTTTTCATGATATTTTCATAGTACTCCAGGGTATTTCAAAAATACCCTGGTTTTACTATGTGATATGTAAAAACATGGCATTACCACAGATTGTCTAAAAAACATTGTAATACCACAGATCATCTAAAAAACATTGTAATACCATAGCACTTTTTGTGAGAAAGATAACAGAAAGGTTATTTGTGATGAAGAAAATAATGTAAAAAGTATTATATTTATCTGATAAAAGAAACATGCTTAACATTATGAACGCAGATGTATACGTATGCAGTATATATACTGTATATCAGTGGCCTTTTTTATCCTTTCGCCCCTGCCCCTGCTGAGGTCTGTGCATGCCACTGTCATATACTGTACTTAGTCAGATTGCTGTGCGTACCCTGAAATTAAAATCCTGGACGTGCCTATGGTTATCATTGGCAGTCAACATCATTCTGCAGGCAAAAAGCATCCGGTGTTGGCCATGTAGAAGTAGTTGTGTATTCTGTAATTTGCAAGCAACATACAGGATAAATCTATCCTAATACTTTATAATAAATATTTTGTTATGAATATTTCCCCTAATAATACCTGTCCTTGAATAGTGATAGCAAGTAACAAATCATGTTCACAGCTGTGATCTGCCCAGCCCCAACTCACTGTATGTATAAACAGTACATCAAGCCAATTCACGATGACTTTAAGCTGTTGCTTTGATGGAGGGTCAAAGGAAGGATACACAACAAATTGCATGAAATGCATGTCATTTCAGCTGTTATTCCTCTTTCTTTCCCACTGTCTGTCACAGTCTCTCACTAGATCTGTCTCTGGAGTTATGAGGTGTCTATCAGTGCTCGAGGCTACATGCTGTGCTGAATCTGCAACTTCAACCCACTCTCCTCAGCATGCAAAGACCAATAAGTCATCTCTCAACCCTGGGATATTATTCCCACAGATATCCAACCAGCCACAGAATGACAGGAGGATAGACTCTTCAGTGAAGATCTGCATGTTTTGTTACTCTTGCTGACATACAAGGGCAAGGCCACATAAGGGTCAAGGTGGCTCTGATCCACCAAGATTGATGGCTGGACCATACAGTGTCGGAATCAGGGTTGGCAGGGTTACTTTTAAAATGTATTCCACTACAGATTACAGCATTCATGCAGTAAAATGTAATTTACAACATTTTCCTTCATAGGGTATGTAATGTAATCTATTTAGGCTTGACCATGCAATTAAAAAGAATGGGGAATGGAGCTTTAAATCCACCATAAAATAAATAACTATTGTCGGGCTTTACTGGTTGTTTAGATCAGTGTTACTATCATAAATAATTAATAATTATTTCTGTAGTTATTAATCAATATTTAAATTAATTAATTGGATCTAATTCATTAAAACCTCATATGGGACTCCAGTAAATGTAGTGTGCTATGTTTAGGAGCAAGTTTGGTTATTAGCAATAATTAATAATTATCAAAGATAATTATTAATTATTAAAATCAATAGAACATTGATGAGAATCAATGTTAGCTTTTTTTATCCTTTAAATCAACAATTATCAAAGATAGTTGTTAATTGTTAACATCGATGAAACATTAATTAAAATTAACACTAGCTTATTGATCATTCAAATTCAATCAAAGATAATTATCAATTATCAAAAATCAATAGAATATTAATAAGGATTAACATTGACGGGGCACCACCCTGAAATCAGGGACTAATAACCGAATATTAAAACAGTCTCAATATTAGATTGTTTTCTTATGAAAATCGGCATCCGAAGAATATCGATTTTCGGGGAGAAACAATGAATGAAGGTTTGAATCCGAGCACTGACATCCTGTCAGCATGACACAGGCATATGCAAAACAAACCAAAACACTTCTCTTTGTAATATAAACAAAGTTTATTTATGCAGTAATATCAATTAATAATAAATACAATGCAGTCAATAAACTTCTGACTTACAACTACTAACTAAACAGTGACATGATTAGATATGGAAATAAAAATAATCCTACAACACATAAGGTGTGTGTGTGACAGTGTGTGTGTGTGTGTCAGTGTGGTTAGTGAGAGAGAGAGAGAGAGAGAGAGAAAGAGAGATTATTAAGTGATAGCCTGAAAGCTGATTTCGCGATAGCTGGAGAGAAAGCAGCTGTGCTTATCACTCAGAGACGCGGTTTTACGAGCGGGGCTCGTAAAAGTCCTGCGTTATTTGACTCTAATGGATGAACTCAGTTTCTGTCTCACCCGCGATGGCGAAAATGCACAACAATCCAATTTGGTTGGACCAAAATACAGCAAAACAAATTTGTGATAATTAATACCCTGAGTATTAATAATGAGCAGACATGGCGGTCCGTAAACTGTACAAGCAAAAACCTTGAAACACAAGAATAACACACTATAATATTCTATCTCTGCCCAGACGAAACCTCTTATTTGAATCGCATGAGGACACAGGTAGAATGTGTTTTCCTCCGTCCTTTAACTCTGACCCGGTTCCTTGAGGCTCGTGTGATGACGGGAGGCCGTTTCCTCGCTCTGTTGGCGGGCGGTACGGCTGTTGATTGTCAGCGGGCGGTACGGCTGTTGATTCTCGGCGGGCTGGCAGAGAACTCAGAAATGTCGACTTGATTGAAGATGGAAGAGAAATCTTTAATCTCTTCACTTCTGTCGGCAAACGGATGAAGATGCAAATTGCTCGGCGGTCTCCTTCGGATTCGTTAGAGTGTTTGGTTGAACACAGAGTAATCTCAACTCGTCCAGTGAGATGGAGATTGTATGGCTACAGTTTCAAGTCAGACATTACTTCCTTGTGCCACGAGGTTGCACCGGAGAGCAGCAAAAGCTACGTCTATGTTCGGTGAACGAAGTCTAATTTCAGTGGACTTTACAAAACATGCCAAAAGCTTTTATTTGTGTAGTTCATCTTCTGCCGCTTATCTGGGACCGTGTCACGGTGGCTGAAGATTAAGCAAAGCAGCCCATATGTCCTTTTCTCCGGCCAAATCCTCCAGTTCATCCTGGGGGATCCAAAGGCGTTTCCAGGCCAGTCGAGAGCTATAATCTCTCCAGCTTGTTCTGGGTCTTCACAGGGGCCTCTTCCCATTTGGACATCCCTGGAACACCTTCACAAGAAGGCACCCAGGAGGCACCATATACCCGACCAACCTCAACTAGCTCCAAGCTGCTTGCTACATTAACCCTTTCGCACGTGAGTTTTTTTTTCTGTAATGACAGAGTAAGGGATCTCTGTTTGTCTGGGAAAGGAGGAAGTGGGAGCCAAATCCACATTCAACAAGACTTAATTAACACAAATGCTGAACTGAAAGCATAACATAACAACATAAACACACATGACCACTGCTGCCTGTGTGTGTCTCTCTCTCCCTCTAGCATCCCCAGCTCCTCCTTTGTCTCTCTCCTGCTGACTGGGAAACTCAGCACCGGGTGTGCATCCTCACGGACTGGCAACACCCTCCTCCTCATCACAGACGGATTCCCAGCGTAAGTGCTTAAAGGGGAGCTGTAATTAAAAACATCCTGGTTACTTGCGTAACCTCCATTCCCTGATGGAGGGAACGAGACGTTGTGTCGATGTAGTGACACTAGGGGTCACTCTTGGGAGCCCGAGACACCACTGGTCTTTGATAAAAGGCCAATGAAAATTGGCAAGTGGTATTTGCATGCCACTCCCCTGGACATACAGTTATAAAAGGAGCTGGTATGCAACCACTCATTCAGGTTTTATGCTGAGGAGCCGAGACAAGGTCCGGCCATTTCAGCGGGTAGTTCAGTGTTGTGGCAGGAAGGACACAACGTCTCGTTCCCTCCATCAGGGAACGGAGGTTACGCAAGTAACCAGGACGTTCCCTATCTGTCACTCACTCGATGTTGTGTCGATGTAGTGACACTAGGGGTCCCTATACAAAACGCCGCAACTGGCTGAACTGTGTTACGTGAACTGGCGGCGTGTGATGGGCAGACAACTGTGGGCCTTGTAGCCAGCGCACCAGGCCGACACGTAACCTCCCCCAACATAGTTATGAGTGTCGAACGGCCCTTTGGGGACAAGTCGACTACCCAAAAGATAGAGACAGGCTAAACAGTCGTGGCCTCTTTTCCCTTCTTTTTTTCCACTCCCTAAAAAACAAGGGGGAATATCTGACTGGGCTGCCAGGTCAAGTTGGGGGGTGTACCTCGCAAGGGGAGGACACCGCGGAGACCACACCTCGCCAAAAGAGAGGGGGGGATATTTAAGTGGAAAATATGTCACATGGTCTTGCCGACCATGTGGAGAAGTCTCATGGTAGATCCTACCCAACAGGGGAGGAGTTAATACAAACATGGAGACTGTGGCAGAGGGGGCTCTGCCCAAGGAAGACGCAGTTTGCCAATAGGGAAACAAATTAGCGGAAGATATACATCGAATGGGGTTACTTACAGGGATGTAAGAGAGTTAGTATGTCTGTTAGAGAGGCACCCCTGGCCAGGGCCCAGGAGGCCACTACACCCCTGGTAGAATGGGCTCATAGTCCTACAGGGGGCGGCACATCCTGGGCGTGATATGCCATAGCTATGGTGTCAATGAGCCAGTGGGTGATCCTCTGCTTGGAGACAGCACTTCCTTTCCGCTGTGCACCAAAGCAGACAAAGAGCTGCTCAGAGATCCTAAAGTTCTGCGTGCGATACAAACAGATGCGTAAAGTGCGCACTGGACACAGCAACGACAGGGCTGGGTCTGCCTCCTCCTGGGGCAGCGCTCGCAGGTTCACCACCTGGTCCCTAAAAGGGGTCATGGGAACCTTGGGCACATAGCCTGGTCGGGATCTCAAGATCATGTGAGAGTAGCCCGGACCGAACTCCAGACACATTTCGCTGACAGAGAACGCTTGCAGGTCTCCTACCCTCTTGATGGACGTGAGCGCAGTCAGGAGGGCAGTCTTCAAGGAGAGTGCCTTAAGCTCAGCTGACTGCAAAGGCTCAAAGGGGGCTCTCTGTAGACCCAAAATAACTACAGAGAGGTCCCATGAGGGAACGAGGCACGGTCTGGAGGGGTTCAGCCTCCTGGCGCGTCTCAGAAACCTGATGATCAGGTCGTGCTTCCCTAAAGACTTACCATCCACTGTGTTGTGGTGTGCTGCTATAGCAGCAACATACACCTTCAAGGTGGATGGGGACAGCCACCCTTCCAACCTCTCCTGCAGGAAGGAAAGCACCGATCCGACTGCGCATCTCTGGGGGTCTTCCCGTCGGGAAGAACACCACTTAGCGAACAGACGCCACTTAAAGGCATACAGGTGCCTCGTAGAGGGGGCCCTAACCTGAGTGATCGTGTCTACTACCGCGGGTGCCTGAGTGATCGTGTCTACTACCGCGGGTGGTAGACCGCTTAGGTCTTCCGTGTCCCATCCAGGGGCCAGACATGGAGATTCCAGAGGTCTGGTCACGGGTGCCAGATAGTGCCCTGTCCCTGAGAAAGAAGGTCTTTCCTCAGGGGAATTCGCCGGGGGGGGGGGGCTGTCGTGAGGAGGGTGAGGTCCGAGAACCACATCTGGGTGGGCCAGTAAGGTGCTACCAGGACGACCTGTTACTGTTGCCGTGTTGTCTGTCTGAACTAACATGTGCTTGCCCTGGATCAACAGCTGGAACCTCCACATGGCGAGCAGAATTGCCAACAACTCGAGGCAGCTGATGTGCCAATGCAGCCGCGGGCCCGTCCATAAGCCAGCGGCTGCATGCTTGTTGCAAACAGCGCCCCAGCCCGCTTTGTAGGCATCTGTCGTGACCACGACGCACCTGGAGACCTGCTCTAGGGGAACACCTGCCCGTAGAAACGAGAGGTCGGTCCAAGGGCTGAAGAGACGGTGACAGACCGGCGTGATGGCTACGTGATGTGTCCCGTGGCCCATGCCCATCTCGGGACTCGAGTCTGAAGCCAGTGCTGAAGCGGTCTCATATGCATCAACCCGAGCGGGGTGGCCACCGTTGAGGATGCCATATGCCCCAAGTATGTTGGAGATTATTGATGGGTTGATGTGTCCTTCCCAGTGTTCAAATGAAACTCACTCCAATGAGGGTACTGCAAGTTTTTAGCTCACTTTCAACAATGGCCAAGAGAACAGTTCAAGGAAAGTTTTGACTTTCCTACACCACTGTTTAAGCATCCTTCATAGAAACAGCCCAAACTTCTGTTAATTTTTTGGATATTGATCGATCGAGAGAAAACCTTTTTCATGATCTTAATGTGGATACTTTTCTCAAAATTCATATAAAAAATACAATAATAGAGGGTAACAGGTGCATATTATGGCTATGTATAAGCAATAGCTCCATGAATCTTTGCCATTGATAGAGAATGTAAACATTACAAATTACACATATTCTACAACAGTATATTAACTATCAATCATCATTGAGTGAATACAAAAGTTACATTAACTGTTCTTGTGTGGAATATATTCATACAGTACAATGTGGCAGAAAGCATATTCTTTATCTGTAGTGGACAAAATGGCAGCTGCACTAACATCTGTCTTTCATCTACAGATTTCTTGTTCAGTAAATTATAAATTATCAATACAATGACTTTTATTTCATCACAATTTCATTCTAATAGATGGTTTATTACTTTTATATTAAGTTAACTGCAATCTTTGCCTCCATCAATATGCAAGGCAAGACAATTCATGCAATAGTTTGGTACAGACACAGTTAGACATTAACCCTTAAGCCACAAACATTCTGTCCTGCCAGTACCTGTCAGCTGAATCCGGAATTCCACGGGCTAAAAAGTCCCGAAATGCCTCCTTCAGCCTGACGGCTTCCTTCACCATTGGTGCCTTTTTTCCTCCATCCATCTACACATAGGCTACAGTCGCTTGTCTCTCAGCATCTCCCTTACATGCTGAAGTTCCTTTTGCATTTTAAGTGTAATCATGGAATTAATTTGTCCAGCACTTGGAGTGGTGAACTTGTGGTCAAGAGCAACATTAAATGTTTTTAACCCTGCCGATCACTATTCATTATTGATGATACTCTTCCTTTCCGCATCTTTAGCCATTAATAATTTGTAACCCTTACAATGGTTGCTTTGGAAATGCACTTTGAGGTTTGTGGAATTTTTGTTTCTTTTCATTTTAACTCCACAAATTGTACGATTGGACTTGACAATCATAACCTTTCGATAATTCACCTTTGGCCTAAGGTGCTCTGGTACCAGCTACACTTATAAACAACCTTGTGTTCAAACATGGTGTTTGTTATGGCCAATCCTTGACTAGCACAGAAGTCTAATTACAAAACACCATTTGAATTCAGATCAGGCAGGCCATTCCTCCCAATCACTCCCTTACAGGTTTCTCCATCATTGCCAACATGTGCATTTAAATTGCCCAGCAGTCCCCAGATTGCCCCTTCTCCGGGGCCTCACTTACGGTCTCCAAGAAGGCTGAAAACTCTGAACTGTGTTTCGGTGCATAGGCACAGACCACAGCCAGACCTCTGCCACACAAAGTCGCATGCAACACTTTTGTCTACTGGGATAAACTCCAAGATGGTAGTACCAAGCCAGGGGCTTGTGAGTATCCCCACACCAGCTCGGTGCTTTCGCCCTGAGCAACTCTGGAGAAGGAGAGAGTCCAACCCCAATCCAGAAGTTTGGTTCCAGAGCCAGAACAGTGCAAAGAGTTGAGTTCAACTAAATCTAGCTGGTATCTCTCAACCTCACACACCAATTCCGGTTCCTTCCCCACCAGAGAGCTCACATTCCATGTTCCAAAATCCAGTTTATGTAACCAATACCCAGTCTGCGCAGGCCCCCCCTTTGCCTGCCACCTGCTGGGCATTGCAGCGGTCCCCTATTTATCTCCTTGCAGGTGGTGGGCCCAAAAGGAGGCAGTCCCCCGGGTGGGTCCCATGGGTCAAAGCCTGGCTACCAGGCACACACCTGGAAGCTCCTCTCCTAGGACTGGCTCCAGGAGAGGGCCCCGGTTTCCCTGTTCTGGGCAAGGTTGCTCTATTTCCTACTGGCCACATCATAGGGGAATTTTGGATTGCTCTTCGTCTGGCCTCTCTCCTGGGACCAATTTGCCAAGGGAGATCATACCAGAAACTTCAGAAGCAGCTTCAGTGACACCTTTGCTGTGTAAAGATGACTTTAGTCCCCATAGATTAGTGGAATAATAATTATTATTATTACACAATATTGAATATCATACAATATGAGGCATCTAATGGGGGCAATACCCCATTCAGAAATTAATTTCAGGCCCTGATATAGTACATAGTGTAAATGTTTCATATGATTTTAGTTGTAATGCTGAGGGAAATGGTAGTCAAGTGAGCTCATTTCTTTTGAAATTCCTCTGCCAGTTTGCCAGCAAGCAAGTTAGTAGCCTACCATCTTACATTTAGGAAAGTGCCAGGTAAAAGTGAAGGAAGAGAGCAGAAGAGAATTAATTTTAGAAGAGAGTAAGAAGAGTGATGCAAAGAATGTGACCAAGGGCAGGGCCCTTGTGCTGTGGAGTCAGCTGCAATATTTCCTTTATTCAGTCATTGTTTATAAATGTTTGTTTAGTTCACTTTTATGTCACAAAGTGTAGAAAAGAATTAAGTCATATGTAACAGAAAACAATTAAAGTTGATCAACCTCCGTATCGGAATTTCATTGAGACATATTCAACAAAGTATGATAAACCATAGATCATCACATTACTACATCCGTCACGGTCAAAATACATAACATCCGAATTGTCCCCCTTTTTAAATCATAGATAAGTAACGTGAAATTTCAATGACATATTTACCACTAAACTAGAAATGTACCAGTTTTTCATTTCAGAAATCTGGTCACCTTAGTTGGTAGTTGTTTACCATTTTCATTGTTGTCCTCCTCTGTCTGTAAAGTAAAAAAAAAAAAAATAAAAAAAAAATCACAGATTCAGCTTTAGGGCTGCAAGTAATGCCAGTGCGTCTTTTAAAAAAAGCTATTCCATCAGACCTTGATTGAAAATCTTTAGTAACCGAAGCCGACATCTATTTCATGTGCCCATGTCCTTGGTTTTCATCCTAGGAAGGTGTCTGGGGACCTGCAGATGGATAGAGGAAATTTGAGCAAAAAACTGAATGTCTCGAGCAAAAGAAATCAATTCAGGCATAGACTGTTGTGATCTCAGTATCAAGCTTGGTGAGGATTCTCATCACATGAGCCGTCAGCAGGGGTCATTTCAAACATAGCCTTATAAAGAGTAATTTTTTTCAATATTTTAGAATGGAAAGTTTGAAAATGAACTTTATTTTGGCTTGACTGTCATGTCTGAAAAATTACAACACTGTGGATTTTACTTTAAAATGATTATTATTATTATTATTTTGCATAAAACAAAGTTTAAAATGGAACCATCAAAATCCAAAACAAAGCAAAGCAAACAATGACATAAGGAAAGACATTCAACTGATTAGGAGCTCAAAGGATTGTTGATAATCTAAATGGATTTTCCTTCCCCCAATACTCGAGCATTTAGCATGGAATATGACCGATTATCTCTGTTAAGGCAATATCTCTGTTAAGGCATGATTCTCATATCTTTGTCATAGTAATCATGTTGCTTTCTTCTCTTAAAGAAAAAAAAAATAAAAAATTAAGCTATTCCTGACAATTTAAATCAAACAAATCTGAGGGGGAGAATTATTTATTGAGGGATGTGCATGCTGTTTTAGGCAAATTTATAAATAATATATAATAATAATTCAATTGCAACACACTGTTATAAGGAAACGTCACTAGCGACTTTTATCCTGTACCACCAAAATGTCACTCTTGTGCTGTATTCAAATGATTTTCCCATCACTCTTGTGCCATATTCAAGTCATTTCAGGGGTTTCCATTATTTTACCCAAGGCTTAACTGTAGGGAATAAAATTAAGCTGAAACAATTAAATTGCAATGAAAGTGGACACTGTCACTGTAAATCACAATAAACATAGCCCATTCAACTTGTGCGCTATACAGTATGTGAGCTATATATCAAGTACTCTGAAATCATATTGTGACTGCATTTATCTACCTGTATGTTTTGAAATTGTTGTGTAATTGTTAGGCTTAGGGGTGGGGTTAGGGGCTCAAATACAGTACATTTACATAATAGTAAAACTATATTATACTGGCATATGCATGCATTTAATTAAACATTTAGCATTAGACTGAAACTTTAAAACTGAGGTGAGAATGTCCAATTTCCTGGACAATTACTAAAGGCAATATCTGCATTTACCACTTAATTTGTTCTTAATTAGCATTTTATTACCAGAGCAGACGTGAGACATGTTATGTAAGAGGGTACATGTTTCAACTGTCTTAATAAACACTCCACTCTTAAGAACCCCTTGGAAAATTATCTTTTGTAAATTGTTCATGCTACATTCGTTTAATATATGACATATGTAGTTTTGCTTATTTTAGATGTATTGAAATATTTTCAAATGTGTATTTCATATGTGATACACACAGACTAAGCTGTTCCAATATTATGTTGTTCATGTTATTCTGTCTGGTGTCATATATGAATTGTAATTATGACTAAAAATTAGGGCTGGCAATCGATTAAAATTTTTAATCGAATTAATTACATGGTATGCCGATTAATTAATCGAATTAAATGCAATTGATCACATATTTGCTTAGAACGCCCCTCAAATAACAATAATTCAATAAATAATGATTAAATCATTATAAATAAAATATATATTATATAAAATAATAATATAAATAATTAAAATGCTTTACATCATTGTGGCACACAAGTAAAGCATTAAAAAAGACGGTAACACTTTACAATAAGTTTCCATTTGTTAACATTAGTTAACAACATTAGTTAACATGAACTAACAATGTGCAATACTTTTACAGCTTTTATTAATCTTAATTAATGTTAATTTCAACATATACTAATACATTTCTCAAATCAAAAGTTGTGTTTGTTAACATTAGTAAATGCACTATGAACTAACATGAACTTACAATCAACAATTGTATTTTTATTACCTAATATTAAGAAAGATGAATAAATGCTGTAAACAATGTATTGTTAATTGTTTGTTCATGATACCTAATGTATTAACTAATATTAATGAATAGAACCTTATTGTAAAGTGTTATCAAAAATACAATTCAAAAATTGGCTTTAGTATGCAACATTTTGTTTATTTCCATATTACTGAACTTATGTCATCTATCTATCATTGACCTACAGTTCACACAATCCATTTAGCAATTGAATTCGTCAGTCAGTCCGAGATATATTTATTATGAGGGCTTTTCTAAGGACGCGTCAATGCACACCTGTGTCAGACGCTTTTGGAGCGTCTCGTTTGCGATGCATCATAAACATACTGTTTTTAGGTCATCTGTCAAGTTAAACATAGTTTGAAGCTTAGAAAAACACGTCTTGTCTGCTGTTGGTGAGTGTGGTTGTTTCTCTGTATAACCGTGTTGCCCAAACAGCTGAAGTTTTGCTTACTGCCCCCTGGAGAAAACAGGTGGTACTTCAAGCTTGAATTGCTCAGATGGAAGGAATATTCCTTATCACGGTCCAAGGACATGTTTACATGCGTTAATTTTTTTTAACACATTATAGTTTATTTAGTTAATCGCACTGAATTAACACATTAAATCGACAGCCCTACTAAAAATGTTTACAAATTCACATACATCAAGCCTTTCCCACTAGCTATGGGTTAATTACAGAAAATCTTAGTCATTGGTGAATGTTTGGTCCCACAAATTGGTATGATTAGTTAGATTTTTTGTTTCTCTTTGGTTGTCCTTCCCTTTCAAGAAGGTAACTTTGACGCTGCATCAGAAGCTGACACTATGGGAGCACCTCCAAGAGGTGGTGACCTTATACCATTATGCCAATTTGATTGGCTGGTGATGCTAGGCGCTCTGTCTATGCTGACGTCATCGTGGGCATATAAGCCAGAGCCCAGCGCCACATCATCAGAATGAGAATGGTCCAGACCCTGAATTTCTCCAACAGCTCGGGCTACCAAGGCCACTGCTCAGGCCATTGACAGATCTATGGGTAGCCTGGTGTCTGCTCAGAGCCACATCTGGCTAAATATGTCAGATTTGAGTAACAGAGACAAAGCTGTCCTACTTGATGCCCCGATGTGTCAGCAGGGTCTCTTTGGTGCTGCTATTGATGCTTTCACCAAAGTGTTCCAATCTGCATATAAGCAATCGCTGGCTTACAGATACATCCTGCCGAGGTGGAATATTTCTGTAACCCAGATGGTTTCCTCGTGATCTACCTCGGGGCAACATCCAACAGAGTATTGCCATGACTAACCCTGTGTCTTCCCACTGAGTGGAGACAGAGCCACTGGCGGCCTGAACCCATGAGGAAGGTTGCGCTTCCTGGACCCCGTCCCATTGGAAAAGTTACTTCTGGGTGGGCCAAGCATTCCTAATTGTTTGGCACCTATGAAGTGGGGTCATACACACACGGACTAGTTTACACTGCTCTCCCCGTGGTTCCATGTCGCAGTCAAGACCAGATGTCTGTTTTAGTTTGTTACAACCAAATAAAGTTTGCAGACCTTTCTACAGTTGCTTGTGGCACTAACAACTTCCCAAATATGGGCAAATTTCCAGCTTTAACCTACCCGGTTATTCTGAGCACTCAAATCACAGATGACACAGTTCAACCGCTGTGTCCCCTTACCCGCTTCGTGGACACATAGCATGCTCTCTCGGGGGTAACCTTGAGTGCTCCAGTTTATAAAGAACCCACCAATCTTCAATGATGTTTGTTCCACCACTGTACCGGTGCATGATGCACCAACTATACTCTCGGAAGTACAGATTCTTCTCACCAAAAATTCAATAGAGAACGTACCAAGAGGTGAAGAGCAGAAAGGCTTCTACAGTTGTTATTTTCATATCAACAAAAAGAGTGATGGATTGCAACCCATACTGGACTGGACTTTTGAATGGGATGCTCAGGAAGTCTCCGTTCAAGTTGGTGACTCTGAGACAGATCCTGCCTCATGTCCACCCTCTGGACTGCTTTGTAACAATTGATTTGAAAGATGCATACTTTCATGTGCAGATTGCCCCTCGTCACAGGCCATTCTTGAGATTTGCCTTCAGAGGGGTCTGCATTCCAGTTCAAGGTCCTACTCTTCAGGCTGTCCCTGGCTCCATGCACATTCACCAAATGTGATATGCAAAACTTGCTCTGATGAAGCTGAGCGGCCTCTGCATATACAATTACTTAGCTGACTGGCTGTTGCTAGCTCAATCAGACACACAGGCATGCAAGCACAGGGATCTGTTGCTGATGCATTTGAAGCAGTTGGAACTCAGGGTCAATTGGATGAAAGCATATTGGTGCAAGGTCAGCAAGTTTCCTTACTAGGAATGAAACTGGACTTGGTAGCCATGTCAGTACACATGATGGAAGAATGTGTTCAGTCCATTCTCCTACACCTGACAAGGGTCAGGCCAGAGCCAGAGCTGTGGAGACTACTCATGACTAGGGTTGGGAACCCAAGAATCAGTTCTTGTTCAGAACCGGTTCCACTCTTTACAAACTACCGGAATCGTATGATCTGCATGACTTTCGGTTTCCAATGCAGATGGAACATTGTACTAAAATACTCTGACAACGTTTCCAGCGGCACATTTCAGCAGCAGGTTCGAAGCATGAAACATAGAGTGCTTCTGGTCTAGTCAAGTACATTATTAATCTGACACTGATGTGCAAGTTGTGTCCAACTCAAAATTAAATTAAAGCTTGAAGTACAACATTTCTCAACAGAACACAGTCTAAAATGTCTCTTGAACTTTTAATGTAATGTCATGTTATTTTAGACCTCTGAGACTTTAATCAAGCAGTGCAGTTACTAACTGGTTGTTCATACGACAATGTTAATTAAAGATACACAAGTTTTGTAATACAAGGAATTTTATATAAAAAAAAAATTTTTTTTATGAAATATGCCATCACATTTCTTGTTTGTTTACATTTCTTTTTTACATGTTAAATATAGCCTAGTTAGGATCAATTATTGGATTGGATTTATGTCTCTGAAAAATAAGGAAACACACCTTTTACAAGAATTGTATGAAATGTATTTCTGATGTTATATTTGCTCTGCAGTCAGTTGCCAACTAATGCAATCCTTTAAGATTTCTACAGAGGACAGTATATCCAATAAGAATTACATTTCTCATTTTCAAATAATTCTTCCCCTAAAGAACTAAAAGCATTGCATGAATCATTACTGGACCATTAAAGAACTAGAATAGTTAAGAGGAATCGGAACCTAAATCGTTAAATTGCTTAGTATTCCCATCCCTACTCTTGACCTCTTTGAGGGCTTGTCTGTAAGCAAACACCTTCAGTTCAGTAGATTTCTGCATGGTGCGAGATAAATCAGACCCTTTGCTCCCCTCCTGTTTTGGGACTTAGTGATATCAAACGTGCTTACAGGTTCCCCATTTAAAGGGTTCCCCATTTAAAACACTATAGGTGGTAAGCATATGCATACTCCCCATTGAAGACTGTGGTGCTACTCACTTTGACATCAGTAAAACGTGTTGGGGACCTTCAGGCCTTTTTGGTCAGTAACTCTTGCTTAGAGTTCAGACAAGGCCTGTCAAAGGCCATTCTTAAGACCAGGAAAGTTATGTGCCCAAAGTCCTTGCAACCCCCTTTAGGGCTAAAATTGTTGCACTGCAAGCATTCTCTCCTGTTCCCATCACACAGGGCTAAGAGACTGCACATGCTCTGCCCTGTGAGGGATTACGCATGTACAGTGACCAAGCGGGTCAATTCAGTGTATCTCTTTGTTTGCTTTGGAGGGAGTTCACGGTGTTTGGCCATCTCCAAGCAAAGAATCTCCCCTAACACCACTCAAACTGTGTTCTCTCCAATCCCACTGGTGTGAAAGAGCACATGTGCAATATCTCACTACCCTGTTGCCTAGTGTCATTGAACAAAACTGTCATGTACATTGTACTTGAATTTTTTGCTGTCTAACCTTTCCCCATTGAATGTTTCACCATCCATTGACCAAGGGGGTGTGGTTTATTCGGCACCCCCTTTTGTGTGGTGCCCCATTTCATTGCATATTGTTTTTGTGCCCCTGAAACAATTTTTCAAATCTGACCAAAAATTCGATCCCGAGTTTTAGGTTGTGGACAATGCAGCAGGCTACTGTGAAATGTCATACTGCATCCAGGCACCTGAAATCATTTGAAATTCTAAAACAAATATATGCCCATCTACACTGTATGTCTGGATATGTCCTCAGTTATTGCACTTCTCTCCATTATTTTATCAGCACTTCTGTTTAGGGGGCCTGGTTAGCTCAGCGAATATTGACGCTGACTACCACCCCTGGAGTTGTGAGTTTGAATCCAGGGCATGCTGAGTGACTCCAGCCATGTCTCCTAATCGGCCCGGTTGCTAGGGAGGGTACAGATTTCGGTGGGGCGCGTGGTGAGTTGTGCGTGGATGCCATGGAGAATAGCGTGGGCCTCCACACGCGCTACGACTCCGCAGTAATGCACTCAACAAGCCACGTGATGAGATGCACGGATTGAGGTGAGTCACTACGCCACCACGATGACTTAGAGCGCACTGGGAATTGGGCATTCCAAATTGGGGAGAAAAAAAAAAGAAAAAGAATAAAACACTTCTGTTTACCACCTGGGGAATTTGATAGTGACATGTCCCTACCATCTGCCCGTTATGCAGTACCTCTGTCTCAGGGATTTATTTGAACAAATGTCTTGGCCTTTCTCTGAAAGCATACTGTTGTAAAGGAGTGAAGGACAAATAAGTTGCATATAGATTTATATTTTAAATGTATAATACCATCCATCCATCCATCTTCTATAGCCACTTGTCCTATGCAGAGTCGTGGGTAGTGCTGGAGCCTATCCAAGCTGTCTCGGGCCAAAGGCTGTATAATACCAAGCAGCTTTATAAGCTTAAGTCTTAATCATGCACTCATTAATTTTTCTTCATTTAAAAAGTTTTACTAATAAATATATTAATTGTAATTTTGAAATATATGTATAAAATCATGAGCACTCAAATGAGATGAAGACTCCAGTCATATCAGTAATCTTATAAAAGCTGTTTCATTCTACATGTAGAGGGTCTCCTCATGGGTGCAGCCAGTTTAGGACAACATGACAGACCGAATACTACTCTCTTAATATTGGTATCATCGGTACCTGAAAACGATTGTGTTTGATTGATGCTGCATCCATGCCCCTAGATATCAGTGTAAGCCCAAGATGACATAAACAGAAAATTTCTGAACACAACCTAAGATAAAAGTTTTTTTTTTATTTTTTATTCACTTTATAGATCATTTCCTTTTTAGTGGCTTTTCCACAGAGAGCACCTGGCTCCAATTGTTGTTGTGTTGCTACAGTGCTGACAGAAATAAGGTTTCTTTGTACAGCTCTGCTTTTAGCAACTATGCACAGCATGCATAATCATGAACAATATGCAAGTGTGATTACATCTCAGCATGCACTTGCAGAAATGAAAGACTGGAAGAATGGGAATTGTTATATTTTGTCATGTACTGTTTATATATTTATTTATTTATTATTTTTCTTCTTTGGCACGGTGAAAAAAATGCCTTTATAAATACAAATGTGCTGCGTTTGTATGATAAAATGTGCCTGCTTAGGAATAATTTATTTTAAAATAAGTAGCCACACTTAAATGTAAAACACTAAATTTTTAATGTGCAGCCAAGATTTAGTTTCTATATGGCATCTTATTGCTATAAAACTTTGTTCAAACCTCTAAAATCTCCTGTCAGATGCATTAAACATTAAGCATCTCAAGTCTGCAACTTCCACTTTTAAAATATGGTAAATACCAGTAAATACCAAGGAGGCATAGAAAATACCTGGGAAAAGCTAGCTTTCTCATTCATCTTAAAGGCAGGTGCTAGGCTGCTGCATTTTTTTTTTTTTTTTTTTTAATTATTATTATTATTTGATTTAACTATCTGAGCCGTAAATGCCATGTGAATAATTACTTCGGGGACACAGAAAAACAATGTTCAGACAACACTGATTGGCTGATGGCACCACAAACAGACAGGGGGGAAAATAAATGTCCATTTTAAGTCCATTTTACTCTTTTCAGAGCCCTCCTAAAAAATCAGGCTCTGGGAAAACATCTTATATAAAATAATGAAATATTTGCAAAAAAATTGCATTTAATTAGAATGCACTACTTTGAATGAACATACAGTATACACTGTAACAAAGTGCTGTAGATTGTACAGCACAATTCTGCAGAAATGTACTGTTTTAACATTTTACAATTTGCAACTGTAATTTGCAATGAATTATGGGTCAATAAAAGTATTACAGTAGTTAACAGTATATTTCCATGTCAACTGTAAATTAATTTACAGGTAGGACGTGTTGTGATTGTAGTTAATGCTTTTTACAATAATATAAAGTGATGTTGGCATTATGGGATTGTGCGGGCTACACTCAAGTTTGAAATCATTGGTGGACTGGAGCAGCACAACAACTATTCAGAATGTTTCATACATTTATTTTAATTTATATCAAGAATTGAAAATAACATCTTTTTAAACTCGCTAAAATGCTTATTTCATTGAGTGTCTTACGGAAGGTGTAAGCAATCCATATTTTGAACAGGAACAAATCATAACATTATAATGCTAAATGTAATGAATTATAGCCATTCATAGTTTGAAAACAGCGTGATATGATGATATCGATGGTAAAAGTCCGCTTTCAATGTTTTCTGTTATGTTTGGCGTTCTTAGAGGATTGTCTCGCTAACCTTACGTCTCTTATTTCAGGCACAAGGCAGCGGAAAGCGTGACGGAGGCGGCATGCTATTTTGGCTGAAGTGGTGAGAAGAACCTCAACTACACGGTGAAAACATTGTACGTGCAGTCAGCTTTAGCTGACACAGTTCATTAGTAAATGTCATGTTAACATCTGTGGATTATGCAATTTTCTCATTTAAATCGCCTTTTTATTTATTTGAATGTCTTATTTAGACCATTTGAATTAGAGAGCATTACTGAGAAAGATTGCTGTGCGATGGGAAGGACACAATATTTAGACTGAAGTGCAGGTAAGACGAAAGTCAACTATATGATGAATATATTGTACATGCAGTCATCTGTAGTTGACGAAAAATATATATGTCATGCTAACATGTAGCTTTCTCATTTAAATATAAAAAAATAATATTTTATTATAAATATATATATATATATATATATATATATATATATATATATATACACACACACAGATATATATATATATATATATATATATATATATATATATATATATATATATATATCAAATATTAATAATAATTTGAATTTAATATTGAGAGCATTTCCTGTAGTGTTTAACAAGGCCTGCATCATATCTGTAGTCAGTATAAAGCAGTCTGCTACAAGCAATGTTCATAGTATCTTCCGAGATAACTGACAACAAATATAATAATATCTTTAAATTTTCTTTTTTTACTTGTTGACGTTACTCTCCGAGACTGACTGTCTTAGGTAGATGTACAAAACAATGTTCTGAAATCTATGATAAAATAATAAACTTTGACTGTTGTATTCTATTTTGCATATTTATAGTAGATTGCTTATAAGTTTATTCATTTTAGGTGAAATGATCTGTTTAACTCAGTGGATGCTGAGAATTGAGCGTCTGGTGGTTTTGACTTCGGCTGGATTGTCAGCTTTGCTTTCGTCTTATTACAACTTTAATCTTGTGTACCAGGAAGCAGGCATCTTGCACGTTCATATTTGTTCAAATGTAACCATGTGCTTGAAAATGTGTTGAAGTTTTGTTTTGTGGAAAAAAACAAAATCAGAAACATTTTGGTAGCACTTTACACCAAGATTGCATGTGTTAACATTACAGTACTTAATGTATTAGTTAACATTAACTAATAAATGCTGTAATAAAGTGTTATTCTTTGTGCATTTTGGTTAATGTTCATTGATACATATGCATTTCTTTACATTGAAAAGGTGTACATGTTAACACTACTTATACATTAACTGTCTTGAAATAACAATGCAAAACAAAATACACTTTTTTAGCATTTATTATGTTAGGGATAATGTACAGTCAGCTAGTCATTATCCGCTTCACGTCAGGGTTTCTTTTGCGATTACGATCGGTTAACTGTACATTATCCTGATTATTACACATCTAACTACCAAACAAATTAATAAATGGAAATTAAATAGATTTACCTTTAAATTGTTTTCATATGAGAAGAGAGACATAGCAGAGTCTCTAGAAGCAGCTAAATTCCTCCTCTGATTTGCGTCAGTGTTTTGGTGATGTGTATTTTGCAAAAATGTCAGTCGGATTGCTCATTATCCCACTTTATTACAAGACTATTTGCTAAATAAATGGACATGAAACATTGATTTAAGTTATTAGCTTACTTTGCAGAGTAACAGAAGTAGGAAAGATGGCTCGCAATTAGATTTGAGTATTCCAGAGAGCCTTGTAATAATCGTAGTTAATGTTAATTTATGCTCATACTAATACATTTCTTAACATTAAATTGTGAATATGTTAACAATGCATTAGCGACAAGAAACAATGCCTATTTACAGTGTTTATTTTTCTTGGTTAATGTTAATTTATACGAAGCCTAAATAATTTCTTAAAACATTATTTACCAAAAAATTATAGTTCTCTTGTTATTTACTCATCCTTTATGTCGTCTCAATCTCTTAGGACTTTCTTTCTTCCGCAGAACACAAACTAAGTTATTTTGATGGAGATATGATGTGAATATATCTGTACATATCAATGGGGAAAAAACCTTCAAGTTCCAAAAATTACACTAAGGTAATCCATGACTTGGGTGGTTTAATCCATGTCTTCTGAAGCGTGTACAGCACTCTGCACATGCGTCAAGTGTGAGGAAGTGTTATCGAGCTTCAAATCATGATCGCGCCTAGGAGACTGCAGATGTCAAGATTTAAAAAGAAAAAGGAGTTACATTTTGGTCTGTTTCTCACCCAAAACAGATCATATTGCTTCAGAAGACATGGATTAAACAACTCGAGTCAAATGGATTACCTATGCCTATGTCCTTTTTGAAACTTGGAAGTGTTGCATCCCAGTGACATTGTTTGGAAAAACAGACATCATATCTCCATAAAAATATCTTTGTTTGTGTTCCGCAAAAGAGAGTCGTATGAGTTTGAGACGTTTACTAATGCATTAAAGAATGTTATCATATAAACCTTTTAATGTTAAGAAATGTTTTAGTAGTATATATTAACATTAACCAAGATTGTAAAAGGTGGGTGTTCTTTGTTTTTGGTTAAAAAATGCAACCTTATTGTAAAGTTTTACTGTTATTTTTTTATTGAACTAGTTTAGTTCAAATTTGCACACTGCATCCTAAACCTTCGCTTGTGTTTTTGTGATTGATTCTTGTGCAGATGTTTTCTTGGAATCAACCCACCCACTGGCACCAAGACAGCCACAAATGGCAAAAGAATCGGAAAGGTCTCAGAGAAGAGGAACAACACAGAAGGTTAATGGACTGAATGATTAAGTAAGTACAGTAGTTTAAAATGTGTTTAAACCAGGACACTTCTATCAAAACACACTTTTGCCTTGATCGACATAAGTAAATCTCTATCTCCAACATGTTTATGAGTTAATTAAAAGCTGGTTGACACATCCACATGTAGTCTGTAATACCTAACCATGTGATTTGGATATGACGTGTTGTTTTAAGTTGAAATTATGTCACTGTAACTTGCATTTGCTTAATGACAAAATATGCTGTTAGTTTTAATATATAAATATTCTTTTTTACTTGTGGCAGCTTTGACTTCAAATACAGTGTATTCTAAAAAGTTAATGAATTTACCAATTTTTTTGACAAACAATATATAACAGTTTGCTATTGTAATAGATTATGTTTTCCAGCATTTTTACTGTAAAACTATTTTACAGCAAAATCTTGGCCTTTTTGGGTATTATTTATTGGCAACTCTAGTTACCAAATAAATACTGTAATTCAGTAAAATTTCAAAAAAATGACTGTAAAGTAGATTACAAGATTAATTCAATGTTACTGTGAAAAAAAAAAAAAAACTACTGTATTTCACATACAACAGTTAGCTGTAAATTACTTTCCAGTATTATGTTGTAATTAGTTTTACAGTAATTAACAACATTTTTACAGTACTTTATTGGCAACTTTTTTCCCAGGTAATTCCTGTAAATTCTACAGAATTATTTTTACAGTGTAGTTATGGCATTTACTGTATCAGAAGGTGCTAACTGGACCACGCTCACCAGCCAAAAATTTATCCCTTGGTAAATTCACTGTAGTTTTTATTTTAGTCAAAATCCAATAGATGTTTGTGTCAGGAAAAATAATTGTGTTGACTCACGGGTATTCTTGTCACCTATGTTAGACTCAGCATATCTGATCTACATATCGCCAGTCACAGTTCTACAACTCGCACTGGGAGCCAAGACTCTGCTGTTGACTGTCATCTAAGCAGAAGCTCTCCTTAGTGGATTACCAAGGAAAGACAGCATTATGAAGCATCTGGGGAATTGTGTGCCAGTGTCACTCAAGTTGAATGACAGCACTGCTATTGTTGAGTGGTGGACAGATATATCTTGACGTTCCAGCCTTCACTTTCTTAGACGCCCCCTTCAATCTGCCCTTACCCACAAATGAGACTGTGAGCATTCTGAGAGAATCGAGATCATTTTGAAGCAGTTGACAGCTGATGAGCAAAATTATAAGAGCGCATTAGTCACAATTAGGGAAATTCAACATAATTCAAACTTAAAAAAAAAAAAAAAAGAAATAACTACTGAGAAACTTTTGAACACTTTGCAGTCTGACTGCACCCTGCAGTGACACTAGATGTGCTCTTTGTCGGAAATTTCAGTGGTTCCACCAGACTATTGGGTGCAAATCAAGAATTGGCACCAGGATGAAATATGTAAGGGAGCATTTGAAATGTATATGAGGGCACACACAACACACTTTGGGGAAAGTATGTTATATTTAAAGAGTTTTGGCCATTGTGTGAATAAATTGTAGCCGATCGCATAAATATAATATAAATCTTTGAATTCTTGACAATTTATTTTCAAACAGTCTACTGTAACACTGTACCTCTTGTGGTTTATTAATAAATGTAAAATATTTCAATCAGTTGAATCAAAACTTGCTTCAAACTCTTAAAACACAAAACATAAGCAAAACAATATCACACATAAAACCACATTCAAGTGATTCAGGTAAAACTTTACAATCAATTATTCACAATTAATTAGTTCAGAAAAATCGGTTCAGTTGCTCATTTCCTTGAAAAAATGGACAAATAAATCAGTTCAAATATAATTATTTTGTCATGTGATTCAATCCAGTTACTCAATTACAAATGAATCATTTCAGTTGATCAGTGCGGGTAATCGACTCTTTTGAATAAATCGGTTCAATTAATTAGTTATATGAATCAACTATTTTGAATGAATCGGTTCAATGAAAAAAAGCAAAATGAATCAATTATCCTACCACTTCATCAACAACGCAACGTAACCCTTTCTCTGTTATTAGTCAAAGGAATCTTGTCTGTTTAGCTCACCGTATCCAAACACCTTTTCAGCACTCTGATGAGCATTCAGTGCAAGGACAAGTTCTCATCCAGTATCACTGGAGTACAGAAGTTTGTAACATTCAGTTGAAACACAACAGGGAGAAAATCGACAGAGGGGAAAAGAACCTGGCCTTGCATAAAATAAAGATGACAGTCTATTTATTCATCTCTTCACATCTCAAAATTCTCAGCATTGTAGATAGAGCACTTCAAGTATTCTTCAGTATGTGAAATTGTAGCTGTACTCTGTTTCTTCCAATAATACTTGTATTGTCACTCACTGTCTTTGTATATTTGTTCATTAAGCTCAAACTCAGTTGTTTATGAATGGCCTAACTCTGGTGCATTATTCACTGTGTTACCTGAAATGCATGGCCATGCACGTGTTGGCAATCCGCTATCATCTTAATTCAATCTATATCAATCCATCTCAAATGCCTCATATTTTCATCAATAATGCATTGTAAGATCAATCATTTAAAGGTTTCATTCACCAAGGAAGATTTATATGATTGCACACACACACAGGGGCTTCTCTCGTGATGAGTCAAGTCTTTAAATTAATGGCAAATTTTCTGTAAATCCAGGTTATCCTCCTATATTTATTTTCGTGAATCCTCGATTGGGGGTTTCAAAGTCTCATCTCAAGTTTCAGTGGCAGCTTGAATCACAGCCTTGCCAAATGTGGCAACCCTTCAAACAGAGAAAAGTTTCACTCAAACACTTCAATATAATCTGAAATCAATCAGATGTCCAATGTAATCAACACTTACATTGAAGTTTGTGGAAAAATCTGTTTCTTCAGATCTAGTTCTCACTCTAATTGTGTTCAAATGCTCGTTCCCTGTTTCTAATGTGGGAGGGAGATTTCCGGGCGAGACTTAATGACTGTTCTCATCTACGTCCTGTGGCAAAAGAGTAGGGTCGTTAATGAACGATTAGTTCATTTTGAACTATATATTTAGTCATATTTCATATGATACTGGAAGAATGAGTACAACTTTTGTGAAAGTGTCTTCTTTTTAGTGCAAAGCAATAAAGTATGCAAGTCTTGGGACATACTATCACGTCATCTTGAAACCAAAGACCCCTCACACGGGCATCCTGTCATCATACACTGACCTGTCAATCCTCTTGTTAAAGTTATCATGAATCATTTTCACTATCATTCATTTGTTATTTCTTATTGCATTTCATTTACAATACACTAAAATGCAGGGGTGTAAAGTACTTGAGTAATTATACTTCATTAATATCCTCAAGTATAATTTTTGGAGATTGGTAAACTGAATATTTGAACTTTTACTTAATTACATTTTAACTCCTTACAATTTTATTTAGACTTGAAAAGTACTTGTTACATTTTTTGGATAATTTTCTTCCATCTTACCTTACTACAAACAAACCAAATGAAGTGTGCTGATGCCCAGTTTAAGTTTAATGTTATTTATGCGGCGTTCCATTCAAGTCAGGTGTGCGATATTCCTACTTGATACACTATATTGCCAAAAGTATTCGCTCATCTGCCTTTAGACGCATATGAACTTAAGTGACATCCCATTCTTAATCCATAGGGTTTAATATGACGTCGACCCACCCTTTGCAGCTATAACAGCTTCAACTCTTCTGGGAAGGCTTTCCACAAGGTTTAGGAGTGTGTTTTTGGGAATTTTTGACCATTCTTCCAGAAGCGCATTTGTGAGGTCAGACACTGATGTTGGACGAGAAGGCCTGGCTCGCAGTCTTCGCTCTAATTCATCCCAAAGGTGCTCTACTGGGTTGAGGTCAGGACTCTGTGCAGGCCAGTCAAGTTCTTCCACACCAAACTCGCTCATCCATGTCTTTATGGACCTTGCTTTGTGCACTGGTGCGCAGTCATGTTGGAACAGGAAGGGGCCATCCCCAAACTGTTCCCACAAAGTTGGGAGCATGGAATTGTCCAAAATCTCTTGGTATGCTGAAGCATTCAGAGTTCCTTTCACTGGAACTAAGGGGCCAAGCCCAGCTCCTGAAAAACAACCCCACACCATAATCCCCCCTCCACCAAACTTCACAGTTGGCACAATGCAGTCAGACAAGTACCGTTCTCCTGGCAACCGCCAAACCCAGACTTGTCCATCAGATTGCCAGATGGAGAAGCGTGATTCGTCACTCCAGAGAACGCGTCTCCACTGCTCTAGAGTCCAGTGGCGGCGTGCTTTACACCACTGCATCTGACGCTTTGCATTGCACTTGGTGATGTATGGCTTGGATGCAGCTGCTCGGCCATGGAAACCCATTCCATGAAGCTCTCTACGCACTGTTCTTGAGCTAATCTGAAGGCCACATGAACTTTGGAGGTCTGTAGGGATTGACTCTGCAGAAAGTTGGCGACCTCTGCGCACTATGCGCCTCAGCATCCGCTGACCCCGCTCTGTCCTTTTACGTGGCCTACCACTTCGTGGCTGAGTTGCTGTCATTCCCAATCGCTTCCACTTTGTTATAATACCCCTAGAGTTGACTGTGGAATATTTAGTAGCGAGGAAATTTCACGACTGGACTTGTTGCACAGGTGGCATCCTATCACAGTACCATGCTGGAATTCACTGAGCTCCTGAGAGCGGCCCATTCTTTCACAAATGTTTGTAGAAGCAGTCTGCATGCCTATGTGCTTCATTTTATACACCTGTGGCCATGGAAGTGATTGGAACACCTGAATTCAATTATTTGGATGGGTGAGTGTTTACTTTTGGCAATATAGCGTATCTCCGATCTCCAACCATGGATGCATTCCATTGCCAGATGCTCGGAAGATGACACTTAATGAAACAAAACTGTTATGCTCCCGTTAGCTTAGCAGGTGTTTGACTGTCACCAGAGATGTCTCCTAGCAACCCAATTCATAAACAACCTGCAATGCTAGCATTTGTGCTACAGGTGTATGATTATCAAAAGAGAGTATCATTGGGGGCCTGGGTAGCTCAGCGAGTATTGACGCTGACTACCACCCCTGGAGTCGCGAGTTCAAATCCAGGGTGTGCTGTGTGACTCCAGCCAGGTCTCCTAAGCAACCAAATTGGCCCGGTGGCTAGGGAGGGTAAAGTCACATGGGGTAACCACCTTGTGGTCGCGATTAGGGGCTCTCGCTCTCAATGGGGTGCGTGGTAATTTGTGCGTGGATCGTGGAGAGTAGCATGAGCCTTCACATGCAGAGTCTCTGCGGTGTTGTGCACAATGAGCCATGTGATGTGCGGACTGACGGTCTCAGAAGCGGAGGCAACTGAGACTTGTTCTCCGCCAACCGGATTGAGGTGAGTAACCGCGCCACCACGAGGACCTACTAAGTAGTGGGAATTGGGCATTCCAAATTGGGAGAAAAGGGGATAAAAATGTAATAAATAAATACGTAAAAGAGAGTATCATTTACCATGTTTTGAACACTTGCTACTCTGCTAAAGTTTGTTAAACAAGCTTTAATATCATGTAATGTAGGAACTTTGACTCTTTTATCGATATTTAATAAAAGTGAATGTTTATCACTTATTTTGTATATCTTCCTGGGTGCTGACATGTTTGTGTGACGTCATGCACCTGCATCTCAGCGAAATTAGAGTTTAAAATTTACGCATGACTTTCCAAGTTGGAATTACGAATTCAAGTGGCATTCCATTGTACTTTCCTTAGTAGGAAGGAAAATCTGACTTTCCAAGTTGAATGGAACGCAGCAATAGTCCACCAGTTAGATCCATTTTAACTAGTGGTCCACCGATATATATCGGCAAGGCCAATAAATCAGACATTTCTAATTATCAACATCGGCCGATACATTTTCCCATTTGGACGATTTGTTTCTTGAGGGCACCAAGAATCACCTGCTTTAATGTGAAGTGACTGAGACATGTAAACGACCAGGTCACGGTTTGTTTTGTTGCTACGTGCCATCGTGTTACTACAATAATAGACTGGTGTGCAACACTGTCTCATTTAAAAGGTCCACATATCAGAGTCATTGCAGACGCGTTTGAGCTCATAACATTGAAGTATTTTCCCTTTCTCTCCTCAACAGTTCCCTGTAACTTTTAACTGTCTTGTCAAATGATAAAAAGGCAAATATCAATAAATCGAATATCATATACCATCTGCAAATATGCGCATGTCTCGTTTAAACAGATGTAATAAACCAACCTCACAAAACTTGAGCAGATCCAGCATCCTGTGGAGCGCTCATTTATATACCTCTAAAGCACGTATTCTAACAGTTTCTCCTCAACAGTTCCCTGTGACTTTTCTAATGATAAAAAGCAAATATCAATAAAACTTCTATTATATACTGTCTGCAAATATGCAGATATCTCGTTTAAGCAGATGTCATTCACAAACCTCCCGAAAATCAAGCATTTTCTTCCCGTCGAGCACTCATCTAATATCTTCCTCTGAAGCGCATATTCTATCAGCCAGAATCAAAACTTCAGGATCAGGATCAAAAGTTCCTTTGATTCACAAATCATGACGACAATCCAAGCAGGCGATCCTGGCTGAGTTTGCTGCTACACACGCTGGATCAGCATGAGAGCAACCAAAGTCTTTCTAGCAAGTCAGTCCACTGTTGGCCATGTTTGGAACGCTCTCGGGAGGCTATTTCTAGTCATGAAAGTGCAGCTCCTATCTACTTGAATGGGGAAAGTCTGAAATCTCCAAAACGGTTGGTGAAGTTTACGATCAAAGAACATATTTCAAATCAGCAGTAAAATCTGACAACATTGGTATCATAAATGGTGCTTCTTTACCTAGGATTACACTAACAAACGCAATCTTCCCAGCTTTTATAGCTAATGCGCATGCACGATAGTGAGTTGATTGACAGGCAATGTCTGTATCTAAAAGGTGATTGGCTCTTTTACCAGTAAGGCTGGACTTCCTGTCTACATCCATTGACCGTTGGTTGCAGTTGGGCATTCTAATTTCTCCCATTCTCTGCTAAATAGTCTCTTGTGCAACTTCAAAGTAAAATTGCTTCACGTGTGCATCTTATTCACTATATATACAATTGGTTTGATTCGGTATGTTTTAAGAAAATGCGATTGCTAAAGTGGACATGCCATCTATGGTTGCTGGACTACTGTGTTTTTTCCTTCTTCCTAATATATTAACAATTTCTTCATGTGCAAATAAATTACTAAAATGTGATGACTAAACAGAAATCAGAAGAAACTGCTATATACCATTTTAAATACAATATTTTTTTTATTCTTTTTTACAAAGTTAAAGTTTTGTGTGAAATTGAGTAAATATAGTGCTGAATAAGAGTTTATATATATATATATATATATATATATATATATATATATATATATTATTATTATTATTATTATTTATTTATTTATTTATTTAATTTATTTATTTTTGTATTTTTATTTTTTTGCGATTCAATGGATTCTAAAAAGCCATGGATAGATCTTTTACTCTATGCACAACCCTCCACTACAATGAGAGGAAATCACTTTCATTTGCAACCAAATTCTGTGCCATATGACTAAAAATGTATATATATATTTTTTGGGACTCAAGATGGCACCGAGTATGGCTGCTGCGTTGTGAGCTCCGACACAACATTGTAGTGTTTTGTTTGTTTTGTTTTCAATTCTTATGTTTTTTGTCTTGGATGTTGTCTGCTTTATTGTCTACGATAGACAAACACTTTTGGACTTTGGTTCTGCAATTACACACCATAAACCGGACTTCAAATTCCTCAATGTCGACCTGCTGTTTACAAACACACCAGCGGAACCCTTTTTCTGGGCAGCCCGGCCGCGAAAACGCAAAAGGAAAAGGGGAAACAGAGCCGGCATTCTCATCAGAGTAAGACATTGTGCAAATCGACCCCTGCTACCCAGTATTCTACTGGCAAATGTTCAGTCTCTGGACAACAAGCTCTGCGAGCTGAGAGCGCGGATCTCTTTCCAACGAGAGATGAGGGACTGCTGCATTATCTGCCTTACGGAAATTTGGATGTCTGCTGAGATTCCAGATTCAGCCATTGAACCCGCGGGGTTCTCCGTGCACTGAGCGGACAAAGCGAAAGACCTCTCAGGTAAAAGCAGAGGTGGTGGTGTATGTTTTATGATCAACAAATCCTGGTGTGATCAGAGGAACGTACATTCTATCAAGTCTTTCTGCTCTCCTGATCTGGAATTTCTCATGCTTTTGTGTCAACCATTCTGGCTACCGAGGGAATTCACAGGAGTCATTATCACTGCTGTGTACATCCCACCACAAGCCAACACAGACCGGGCACTCAAGGAACTGTATGGGATTATAAGCAAGCAGGAAACCGCGCACCCGGAGGCCACGTTCATTGTGACCAGGGACTTTAACAAAGCCAATTTTAAATCAATCACACCAAAATACCACCAACACATTAGTTTTAACACACGAGGGGACCGGGTTTTGGACCATTGCTACTCTCCCTTCCGGGACGGCTACAAATCCCTCCCCCACCCACCATTTGGCAAATCGGACTACTCTTCCATTCTGCTTCTGCCCGCTTACAGGCAGAAACTGAAACAGGAAGCACCCACCCTCAGAATGATCCAGTGCTGGTCGGACCAATCAGACTCTACGCTACAAGACTGTTTTGATCACGCGGACTGGGAAATGTTCCGGTCCGCCTCTGATGACCACATCGAGCTTTACGCTGATAGTGTAACGTGTTTCATCAGAAAGTGCGTAGAGGACATGTTCCGACCAGAATAATATGGATCTACCCGAACCAGAAACTTTGGATTAATAGGGATGTTCGCGCGGCACTTGATGCACGGACCTCTGGTTTTAATTCCGGGAATGCGGAGGAGCAAAAACAAGCCAGTTATGCCCTCCGAAAAACTATCAGAACAGCAAAACGTCAGTACAGGAACAAGATTGAAGGACAGTTCAACACCACCAACTCTAGAAGCATGTGGCAGGGAATTAACATCATCACGGACTTTAAAGGGAATAAAAACTCCGCCTTGAACACCGCTGCCTCTCTCCCGGATGAGCTAAATACTTTTTATGCTCGTTTTGAGGGAAATAACACCGCCCTCGCGGAGAGAGCTCTCGCGGCCGAAGCTACAGAGGTTAGTTCACTCTCCGTCTCTGTAGCGGATGTAACCCGATCCTTCCGACGGGTGAATATCCGCAAACTCGCGGGTCCAGAAGGCATTCTGGGCCACATCATCAGAGCGTGCGCGAACCAATTGGCTGGTGTTTTTACGGACATTTTCAACCTTTCCCTCTCTTTGTCTGTAGTCCCCACATGCTTTAAAACGTCCACCATTGTGCCTGTTCCAAAGCAATCCAAAATCACTTGCTTAAATGACTGCCATCCTGTTGCTCTGACCCCCATCATCAGTAAATGCTTTGAGAGACTAATCAGAGATTACATCTGCGCTGTGCTGCCTCCATCACTAGACCCATTGCAGTTTGCTTACCGCAACAACCGCTCCACTGATGATGCCATTGCATCTACAATACACACTGCTCTCTCCCACCTGGAAAAAAGAACACTTATGTGAGAATGTTGTTTGTAGACTACAGCTCAGCATTCAACACCATAGTGCCCTCCAAGCTTGATGAGAAACTCCGGGCTCTGGGCTTAAACAGCTCGCTGTGCAGCTGGATCCTGGAGTTCCTGTCAAGCAGACGCCAGGTGGTTAGAATGGGCAGCAACATCTACTCATCACTGACCCTCAACACTGGAGCCCCGCAGGGCTGTGTTCTCAGCCCACTCCTGTATTCCCTGTAAACACATGACTGTGTGGCAACACACAGTTCCAATGCCATCATTAAGTTTGCTGATGATACGACGGTGGTAGGTCTGATCACTGACAATGATGAAACTGGTGTCAGGAGCACAACCTCTCTCTCAACATCAGTAAGACAAAGGAGCTTGTGGTGGACTTCAGGAGAAGAGATAGAAAACACAGTCCCATCACCATCAATAGAGCACCAGTGGAGAGAGTCAGCAGCTTCAAGTTCCTGGGTGTCCACATCACTGAGGAACTCACATGGTCCATCCACACTGAAGCCATTGTGAAGAAGGCTCATCAGTGCCTCTTCTTCCTGAGATGGCTGAGGAAGTTTGGAATGAACCGCCACATCTTCACAGGGTTCTATACCAGCACTGTAGAGAGCATCCTGATTGGCTGCATCTCCACCTGGTACGGCAATAGCACCGCCCACTACCGCAAAGCACTGCAAAGGGTGGTGCGAACTGCCAGGCACATCATTGGAGGTGAGCTTCCCTCCCTCCAGGACATATATACCAGGCGGTGTGTGAAAAAAGCTCAGAGGATCATCAGAGACTCCAGCCACCAGGGCCATGGGCTGCTCTCACTGCTACCATCAGGCAGGCGGTATCGCAGCATCAGGACCCGCACCAGCCGACTTCTTGATAGCTTCTTCCCCCAAGAAATCAGACTTTTGAACTCTTGATCTCCCACGATCAAAATACATCAGCACTGCACTTTATTACTCTTAGTCTTATATTTCACACCGGACTGTCATAAATTATATTATTATTATATTATATTATATTCTCTCTTAACAACACACTGGTAGCTTACTATCAACCGACAGCCTGAATGTCAGTACAGTACAGTACAACCTACTGTACATTTTATATATACTATATATACTTTTTTATTGTATAATGTGTATTCTATATTGTGTGTATTGTATACTGTACATTGTATGTTATTATTTGTATATTGTGTTATGTGTAATTATGTGTATAATAGATTTTAAATTGTGTTGTAAATCTGATGTTTATTGTAAATTGGTATATGTCTCATCACTGTCACGACTACTATGTTGCTCGGAACTGCACCCAAGAATTTCACACACTCTTGCACTTGTGTATATGGTTGTGTGACAATAAAAGTGATTTTATTTTATTTTATTTTGATTTATTTAGCAACTGGCTGGAAAATATTTAGATTTCACTCACCAGTGAATGAATTGTGTATTATCGTGGTGGAGTATTCAGCATCAAGATCCTTGCACTGTTTTTTTGAAAGTAAAAGTTGTTCTGTGTGTGTCCAAAGTCTAGATCCATGCAAACCCATTTGTCATTGAATAGTGTTTCTTTTAAAACCCTTCCTTTTCTCTACAGTCAGTTGTTGATCAAAAAAAAAAAAAATTTAAAAAAATAAAAATAAACATTTTATTCTAATCAGGCATAGCACAGATGAGATAAAGCCAATCAAGTCTCTCTTGTTAACATGCACACATTTACAGACGCTGTGTTTACAAAAATGCCGGGATTCCTTAAAGAGACAGTACCGGTTTTTAGCACGTGTTCAACAACTCAGTGTAAATGCCTGTAAATAGTACAAATTATACAATTAAACAATAGACATGTATATATATATATATATATATATATATATATATATATATATATATATATATATATATATATATATATATATATATGCCATATGGTATCATATTTATTGATTAAATACATAGATTTGTTCAGTTTTAAAATGTGACAAATGATGAAATACTAATAATGTACTATATATATTTTCATAATGTACTAGAAGGTCCCCTGTACACACCAATCCTTTAGCAAAGTCACCGCTTATGTCACACATGGAAGTGGTGGCAGAAACTGTCTGTAATCAGTAAACTTTTATCAAAATTCCGTTGCTGAAAAATGATTTTGAGGGTTATTGTAGACGGCTGTGGCTTCAAGCCATCAACAGAGATGACTGGACTGAGAAGATTAATTCAACTCACTGCTTTGCAGCAAACATATAAAGCGAACATTATTATAGATATGTTATTAACTCATATCATTGTAATAATTGTATAGCTAAGAATATTTGTGTATTTATGATGATTTTGTGCCGTTCTTTCATTTAATCATCTAATCTGTCAAATCTAACACAACAGTCTATCTGATTTCTGCCACCACGTACTGCACATGTGCTGAAATTTGGATTGGTCTATAGTTCACAGCATTAGCTGAGAGAAAATGTATTTCATATGTAAGCAAAAGGGACATTATAACTGAAATATACCCATTTTATTCTATATTGAATCGAAATCGAATCGAGAGCTTGTGATTCAGAATCTAATCGGGAAATCTGTATCAATACCCAGCCCTAGGCCCTACCTTAGTGAATTATTTTTTCTTTAGTGGAGTTAGTAAGGATTCATATTAGATGAAATGTCTCCTTGGTCTCCCACTCACCAAAGACATTTTCAAAAATTCACCATCAAATCTGTTTTTATTCTTGCTATGTTAGTTTTAATTCTTTGATACGTAAGTACAATTTAATGTGGTACTTTTTAAACTTCACTCAAGTATGTTTCTGGCTAGATACTTGGACTTTTAACTGAGTACAATTTTCACTCAGTATCTATACTTTTACTGAAGTATAATTTTCAAATACTTTTTGCACCCCTGTTAAAATTCTTCCTACCATATTGGAGAAGAAACAGCATGTCATTAAAGATCTGTCGTTTGATGCTGGAGAGCCGCTGATGTGTTTTTTTATTTTTATTTTTTTATTATTATTGCATTTATAGTGCTGATGTTTTGAAAGAATGATGCATGTAGTAATATGTAGTTATTGCAAACCAAACCTCTATTCCTAACTTTATCTCTATTCAATGTGTGATGTTCACAATGTGTTTTCATCATTACAACAGGCCATTGAAAGAGAATCTGACCTCCGCTATATTTCAGTGATACAATAAATGACAAAAATAAGAACAAATGATACCAAATGTTAATTTTGATTCATTTTCTGTTTGTGATCATTCTGTTTTTAATTGATATGCCGCTGATACTTTTCCTTAAATATTTTATTTCAAGAAAGAAGCTCTTAAGAATAAACAAGAGCATCCACAATAAGCAGTACAAATACAATAGATGGTCATAAAAGAATGCACAATGGTAAGATGTGGATTATTAATAATTTACCCTTTTCCAAACACTTTAAATAGAGTGGCTTTATTTTTCGAAATGTAATGAGGTGATCAGCATCTTTGTCATACAGCAAGAACAAGTACAGTTGAAGTCAGAAGTTTACATACACTTAGGATGAAGTCATTTAAACTAATTTTTTAACCACTCCACAGATTTCATATTAGCAAACTATAGTTTTAGCAAGTCATCTACTTTGTGCATGACACAGGTCATTTTTCCAACAATTGTTTACTGACAGATTGTTCCACATTTAATTGATTATATCACAATTCCAGTGGTTAAGAAGTTTACATACACTAAGTTAACTGTGCCTTTAAGCAGCTTGGAAAACTCCAAAACATGATGTCAAGCCTCTAGGAAATTAGCCAATTAGCTTCTGATATGCTAATTGGAGTCAACCTGACTCCAATGGAGTGTACCTGTGGATGTATTTTTAGGCCTACCTTCAAACTCAGTGCCTCTGTGCTTGACATCATGGGAAAACCAAAAGAAATCAGCCAAGACCTCAAAAATAAAAAAAATAATAAATAAAAAATAAATAAAAATATAAAAACACTTGTGGACCTCCACAAGTCTGGTTCATCCTTGGGAGCAATTTCCAAACATCTGAATGTACCACGTTCATCTGTACAAACAATAGTACGCAAGTATAAACACCATGGGACCATGCAGCCATCATACCGCTCAGGAAGGAGACGAATTCTGTCTCCTAGAGATGAACACAGTTTGGTGCAAAAAGTGCAAATCAATCCCAGAACAACAGCTAAAGGACCTTGTAAAGATGCTGGAGGAAACAGGTAGACAAGTATCTAAATCCACATTAAAACTAGTCTTATATCAATATAACCTGAAAGGCTGCTCAGCAAGGAAGAAGCCACTGCTCCAAAACTGCCATAAAAAAGCCAGACTATAGTTTGCAAGTGCACATGGGGACAAAGATCTTACTTTTTGGAGAAATTCCCTCTGGTCTGATGAAACAAAAACTTTGGCCGTAATGTCCATCATTATGTTTGGAGGAAAAAGGGTGAGGCTTGCAAGCCGATGAACACCATCCCCACAGTGAAGCATGGGGGTGGCAGCATCATGTTGTAAGGGTGCTTTGCTTCAGGAGGGACTGGTGCATTTCATAAAATAGATGGCATCATGAGGAAGGAAAATTATGTGTATATATTGAAGCAACATCTCAAGACCTCAGCCAGGAAGTTAAAAATCGGTCACAAATGGGTCTTCCAAATGGACAATGACCCCAAGCATGCCTCCAAAGTTGTGTTAAAATGGCTTAAGGACAACAAAGTCAAGGTATTGGAGTGGCCATCACAAAGCCCTGACCTCAATCCGATAGAAAATTTGTAGGCAGAACTGAAAAAGCGTGTGCATGCAAGGAGGCCTACAATCCTGACTTAGTTACACCAGTTCTGTCTGGAGGAATGGGCCAAAATTCCAGCAACTTATTGTGAGAAGCTTCTGTAAGGCTACCCAAAACATTTGACCCAAGTTAAACAATTTAAAGACTGTGCTACCAAATACTAACAAGGTGTATGTAAACTTCTGACCCACTAGGAATGTGATGAAAGAAATACAAGCTAAAATAAATCATTCTCTCTACTATTATTATGACATTTCACATTCTTAAAATAAAATAGTGATCCTAACTGACCTAAAGACAGGGAATGTTTTCTACGATTAAATGTCAGGATTGTGAAAAACTGAGTTTAAATGTATTTGGTGTATGTAAGGTGTATGTAAACTTCTGACTTCAACTGTAGTTTCTATCCATATCATTCAACCAAACATATGTTACATTTTATGTTGATTATATGTTGTAAAAACATGAAAATCTGATAAAGTGCCATTGGTTTTTTCAAGAATGACAATTGTAAATTAGTTCTGAAGCGAACTGTCAAACTCCACTTCCGTCGAGCAAGGGGTTGTGGGCAAAAT
The DNA here is from genome assembly GCF_019703515.2 of Myxocyprinus asiaticus. Classification (NCBI taxonomy): domain Eukaryota; kingdom Metazoa; phylum Chordata; class Actinopteri; order Cypriniformes; family Catostomidae; genus Myxocyprinus; species Myxocyprinus asiaticus. Next base: position 13,665,847 of record NC_059362.1, on the reverse strand, counting down.
TAGCCAAAAAGTATTCATGGATCCACACTTCGAAAATCTACCGGAAATAGTAGACCACACGGACAACTTTAGGACACTTGATTATTAACATACTATGATTTGGGACACCCTAATTCTAATCTTGGATAGTATTTAGGGCAGATAGGGTGCAGACTAGTACATAGGTGGGTCTTCGGGTATGAGTCTTTTGTTCATTTGACACATTACAGCCGCATAGGCTATGGACAGAAAACAGAAATTAGTATAACCTTTCTTAAATACAAGCAGTTAGTTAGGTTTTATTTTTGCCCTTACAGTTACAGGAAGTGTTTCTGGACTCAAATTTTAGCGTCTTTATTTCTTGCAATTCATAACTTGTAAACAAAACAAAAAAGAGTAAGTTAATGCGGTAACACTTTACACTAAGGTTCCATTTGTTAACATTAGTTAACAACATTAGTAAACATGAACTAACAATGAACAATGTTTTTACAGTATGTACTAATCTTGATTAACATATATTAATACATTTTTAATATTCTTCTGTAAAACATTCCTTAAGTGTGTGTGTGTATATATATATATATATATATATATATATATATATATATATATATATATATATATATATTGGATTTAAGAGCCTATGATTGGATCATTATTGCAGTAATTAATATGTTTCAGCTGGCAACAATTCTTTTAACCCAAACTGATGCAGTGTTTAGCTTCTCATTTCTTAAACAAACATGTCGGAAGACGTATCCTGTGGTCGTGGAAAAGATGTTACTGTGTTTCATAAGGGTCACATTATTGCCTGCATCAAGCAATGAAAACAACTAAGGGGATTGCTGAAATCACTAGAATTGGGTTAAGAACTGTCCTACGTATTATTAAAACCTGGAAGGATAGTAGTGAACCGACAGCTTTATAGAAGAAATGTGGTCGGAAAAAGATCTTGAATGATCGCTTGATAAAAAGCTTGGAGTCACATCGTAAAAAATCATCAGTAGAACTCATGGCTATGTTTAATAGTGAAAGTAAGAGCATTTCCACATGCACAATGCGACCAGAACCCTGTCCACCATATATTGTATATGAAAGGATACAATGCCCCTGCCGGAATGCTTCAACGAAGTGGGTGAGTGCTTGCTAAGGCGATGCGTGGTCAAAGCGACGAGTGTCTGAAGTGAAGACCCGTTCACCGAGAGCGTTTTTGAGGGCAAGGTGGTGAAAACTTCACCAGAACACACAGGGGAGCAGTAATAATTTTAGCTGCAGGAACAAGAGCACAGGTGACGAGTCATCCTGTTCACGTCTTGCCGAAAAGAACATCCGCTGTAAGTGTATCCCAATGGCAGAGAGGGTTTCCTTGACGAAGTTGAATGTTTGTAATCGTGAAGGAAGAAAAATCTGAAGTAATATATAGGCCGTTATTCTACAAGGGTTTCAGCTAGGTCGTCGAGGCATTCCCTATACTGCTTACAGCAATGTCGAGTGAACTGAATTGAAAGGGAACTAATGTCAACCATTGGAACCTTATTGTAATGTGTTGTCATTAATGCTTTAAACTTTATCTGTATGATGGGAAAAATTACATTCACAAAGCAAGATGCCTTAAATTCAAGCCCAGTCCTAAACTGTTTATAATGAATTTATAACTTTTATCTTTTCTTCAGAAAATATCACAGATTTCAAAAGCTATGAGGAACCCCCATATTATTTACTTCACTATTGAACTGATTTTGGATGAATTTTAATTATTTCTTTTTTTTTCATGATGCAGCCCCTTGTTGTGTGATTTATGTCCCTCTTATGCACTTGGTGTGAACTGTAGACCCAAATCAAGTATGCCTTACAGAATTCCCCTTTGAATTTTCTGTCCATCAACTAAGACAATTTTACTTTAATTTTACACTTGACAGAAAATATTTTGTAAACACTTCCTGCATTAAATACATTTCGACAATTCATGTGATTATAAAATGTAATTTATTGTCCCACGGACATGTATTGATCAAATACAAAAAATTGCAACACACTGAATTGTAAGATGTAAAGAGAATAATTAATGAAAGACCAGTAATTGTCATTCGTGAATGAATAGTTTGTCTTCTATACTGAAACTAGTAGTGGTCACGTGACAAATGAAAGATAGACTCAGATCTGAAGACCCAGTAGGAAGACAAACAAATCATTTATTTTTCCTGTTGAGCCTATTTACCTGTTTCCTGTGACATCACTGTATGACAGCGCTGCCATGTTTGTGACCAAAATTCCATATACCTTCTGTGTTCTGCATGGTGAGATGTGACAAAAGCAGGCAACATTTTTTATTCTATTTATAAATCTTGATAAAATGATACTGCAGTATACTACCCAGAACAAAAATGTTATTTTTCTTTCAATAAAGTTATATCTTTCAAGTGACAAGTCTTCATTTCGACAAAGTCAAGTATCGATGAAGAGGGGAGCAAAGATAAACATGTTGATTTTCGCTTATTTATTCAGACTTGTCAGTTACATATATATACACTTGTCAATTATATTTATAACATCATTGAATCGGATACAATTAAACTGGAATTGCACATAGGAAGATATACCAATATACATAGGTATGTGTTATGATCCTGCCATTTTTATCTTGTTTTATTCTTATTGTGGTGGGGTCGTCCACCCAGCCATCAGGTTGTCCCATGTGCTTATGATTTCTTCTCTCCCTCATGTTTCCTTAGGTGCTGCTCAGTAGTGCAATCAGCATTGCCATGGCTTGTGTTTATGGGCAGCACCTGGTTTCAGTCCTTACTTCCCTTTATATTCTCTACTTTGTCTTGTCATCCCCGTCAGACCATTTTGTTTTGTTCAGTATCCAGTTCAGTTGTGTTGGTTTGTGTCAAGTTATTTTGGTTTCTCCCTTGTGAGCGTTTTGTTTCCTGTTTTATCCAGTATTTCTTGTTGATTTGTTTTTAGCTTATTTTGTTGTCTTGTTTTATTTATTTATTTTCTCCCTCGTGAGAGATTTGTTTTTATTTTGTTGGTTTTGTTTTGTTTTATTAAAACACCTTTCATTGCCATCCTGTATCTTGGGTCCTTCCTCCTAATACGTGACAGAATGATCTGACCATACTTTGGACCCAGTGGAGGCATGAAAGGTGTTTTATTGAGCCCAGCTCTGGCCCTTGGGGAATCGGTGTCCCAATGCCTCATTCGGTTGCCCTATCCCTTGGCCTGCTTTCAGCACATTCATCCTGTTGATGTCTTTTCTGTGGAGTTGGCCGAGGCAGACTCTGGGCAGGGTATTGATGAGACCATCCTCAAGCGAAATTTTTTTGACAAGTCTGGACAAGCACATCGATCCAAAGGAGCTGGGTTTGGTTTTTCATTTTTTCTTTTGGGATTTGGTGGACCACGTCTGCCAGTTGGCAGAGATGGAATGTCTGCTGTGAGAGTGGAACACCAAATCCCAAAATTCCCCTTTGTCTGTGTCTTTTGAGAGGCCCACTGAGCCCGTTATTGTCCACCGGGAGGCAGCCAAGTCATCGGCAGCTCCTTCAGGAGTCTCTCGGGCTTCTTGATGCTATCGCCAGAGGGGGCATGCTACCGACCGCCTGGAGGCAGTGGCCGTTCCCGCTTCTGACCTCCTGGAGGCGGCGGCCGTTCCCACCAACCGCTTGGAGGTGAGTGTAGTCATGAGTGTCATGATCCTGCAAATTTGATCTTGTTTTATAATGTTTTGGCAGGGTCATGACAGTTTCCTCCACCCAGCTCTCAGGTTTTCCCATATGCTTGTGTTTTCTTCTTTCACTCATTTTTCCCCAGGTGCGGCTCAGCTGCACAATCAGCGTTGCCATGGCAGCGTTGATTAGCACTGCTTGTGTTTATGGGTAGCACCTGGTTTCAATCCTTCCTTTCCTTTGTCTTGTCTTCCTTGTCAGATTGTTTTGTTTTGTTCAGTCTCCAGTCCAGTCGTGTTGCTCTGTGTCAAGTTTGCCCTGTCGGATTGTTTTCCTCTTCCTGTTATTTTGGTTTCTCCCTTGTGAATTTTGTTTCCTGTTTTATCCAGTTTTTCTAGTCGTTTTTTTTTTTAGTTTATTTTGTTGTCTTGTTTTATTTTTTTTTCTTCCTCGAGAGTTTTGTTTGTATTTTGTTGGTTTTGTTTTAATAAAACACCTTTCATTATCATCCTGTATCTTGGGTCCTTCCTCCTAATACGTGACAGGTATGCATGTTTATTCACCGGTCACGCATGAGACTTGGTGGCATACAGAGATAAATCACGGATAATATAGCGCTGGGCGATATGACCAAAAACAAATATCACAATATTTTTTTCATATTGCTCAATATCAATATTTATCACAATATACAATACTGTGCAAAAGTTTTAGGCACTTGTGAAAAATGTTGCATAGTGAGGATGTCTTCAGAAATAATACCATAAATGGTTTTCATTTATCAATTAATGTCATACAAAGTCCAGTAAACATAAAAAAGCTAAATCAATGTTTGTTATGACAACCTCTGCCTTCAAAACAGCACCAATTTTAATAGGTATAACTGGTCACAGTTGTTCTTGTCTTTTCAGGTAATCCCAGTCTGACTCAATGATGTTGAGATCCTGGCTCTGTGGGGGCCATGCCATCTGTTGTAGGACTTATATTCTATTCTATTTGCAAAAGGACACATCCTTTGTAGACTGTGGTATACAGAGCATCCTCAACTTCGAATTAGATTCCTTTAAACAAGACGGCCTTCGTAGGACAAACGGAAACAGAACGTGACCCCCAACAACACCCCAACACCCCAAATGGAAACACAACGTGACCCCCAACAACACCCCAGTGGTCACATGATTATAGACACATATGTATATAATAATCACACACATTATCCACTTCACCTCTCTCTCCACTGTCCCTCCCCGAAAGCCCTGCAAAAATGCCAGATATTTGCCACATTTCCCCACAAACAAGTCTAAATTCCCCAGTCTTCTGGATGACCCCTCTTCAAAAGCTGCCACCCTGCCCATCTTCGAGCACCACTCCTGAAATGGGGGTGCTCCAGCCGACTTCCATCCCCTTAAAACTATCTGTCTGGCAATCATAACGCTAATTAGGACCCATTTTTTTATGTGCTTATTTTCTATATTGATGACCGCCCCATCGCCTAAAATACAGAGTCTGGGACAAAATAAAATTTGAGTGCCCAATACCTCACACATAATACTCTGAATCATCAACCAAAATTCTTGGATCTTAACACACCTCCAAAAGACATGGGTTGTGTCTATGTTTACATAGATCCCAATAGAATCTATGTAAAATCTTCAATTGCATAAGGCGCACCCTTGCATCTCTAGATGCAGACTTGATGTTTTTTTAGAATCCTAGCCCACACTCCCTCCTCCAGTACCAAGTTTAAATCTTTCTCCCATACTCTCTTGATAGAATTTAAAGCTCCATCCCCCAGACTCTGAATTAGCAAGGAGTAATACACTGATGCCTTATGACCTTTTCCAAAAGCAGTAATCACCACTCCCAGAGTATCTGCCACTTTATGGGGGTGTAAACTACTCCCAAAAACAGTACAGAGTAGGTGGTGAAGCTGTAAATACTTACAGAACTGAGATCTGGGAATCCCAAAATGTTGAACCAAATTTAGTCTCATATAGGTCACCAAGTGTAGTAACCCCCTCACGATAATTTAGGGTTCAGCAATATGCTTGAGGCAACATTTAAATAAATGTCCAAATTAAACACTCTGGACACTTTTGTCCATGCGAGATAATGGGGTGTAACTTAACTTCTCCAAACAGTTTGATAGAAAGGCTTTGCAATGGCGAAATAGGGGCAAGAACTTCCTGTTCAATACAAAACCAGGGAGGGGCTCTCTCATGTGGAAGTGACCAATGAGCCAAATGTCTGAGACCGAATGCATAATAATAAAACAAAATCTTGGGTAGGCCTAGCCCACCTTTGTCAATCGACCTATGTAACTTATTGAAATGTAATATGGGACACTTACCATTCCAAATGAAGGACTTTGCGATGCTATCAAATTGTTTGAAATAAGAGAGGGGGACATCTACAGGAAGAGACTACAGCAGGTAGTAAAATTTTGGAATACAATTCATTTTAATAACATTAACCTTCCCAATCATAGATAAATGTAATGAAGCCCACCTGCCCACATCGCTCAAAAACCTTTTTATTAAGGGGTCAAAATTAACTCTAACTAAATCACACAAATTTGCTGGGAATAAAATGCACAAATTCTTAATGCCCTGTTTGGGCCACTGGAAGGCACCCGGCTGAAAAGTCGTTACTGGGTAGTACGCTGTCAGAGCCAAAGCTTCGGATTTAGACCAACTGACTCTGTATCCTGAGAACTTAGAAAAGGAATGAATAATTCTGTGGAGGCAAGGCGTAGATCTAGTGTGGTCAGAGGCGAATAATAAAATATCATCTGTGTAAAGCAAAAGCTTATGCGCTATATCTCCCGCCAACACCCCTGGAAAATCACCTTCCTTTCTTATCACGGCTGCTAATGGTTCCAGGGCAAGACATAATGGGGAAATGGGGAAAGAGGGCAACCCTGTTGGGTACCCATATCCAGACTAAAATAATCTGAAATTAACCCGTATATTTCCAAAATCTTAAAAAGATAATCCCATTCTACCATATCAAACGCCTTTTCAGCATCAAGAGAGATGGTAGCGACTGGAGTCTGATCATTCACCACTGACCACATGATATTGATGAAACGCCTAATGTTATTAGAAGAGCTGCGGCCCGAATAAACCCCACCTGATCTGTATGTATAAGAGATGTCATAACTTTACTTAATCGGTTAGCCAGAATTTTTGACAATATTTTAATTTCTAGCTGGATCAGGGAAATTGGACGGTAACTCTTACACTTGCTTGGATCTTTATCCTTTTTAAGAATCAGACTGATCCAGGCTTGTGTCATGGTTGGTGGAAGCTTTCCATTCATTCCGTATAAACTTCTAGCAAAAGTGGAGCCAGTTCTGTAGCATAAGATCTAAAAAATTCAGCAGCAAAGCCATCTGGCCCCGGAGCCTTGCCTGTAGGCAAGGCCTTAATCACCTCACCAAGCTCCTCCAAGTTTATCTCAGAATCAAGATCATTTTTTTGCTCAGTCATCAGTTTAGGGAGTTCTAATGGTTCCACAAATTTTCAAATATCTTCATCAGTAAATGAAAATGTGGAACTATAAAGATCAAGATAGAATTTTTTTTAATGCATTATTAATATCAATGGCCGAGGCAAAAATTTCACCACCAACAGATTTCACTGAGGGAATGGTAGAAAAAGACTCTCTCTGCTTTATATATCTAGCCAAAAACTTCCCTGCTTTGTTCCCCAATAGCCAAAAACTCCACCTTCCGTGACAAAATAGTATTATATATGTATTTCAATTGGGTCAGTTCTTTGAGGCCATCAGACGACATTTGGCACTTCAGCTCTGCCTCTGCACTTTTAATATTCCCTTCCGACTCCATGAGTTCTCATGCTTTGGACTTTTTGATGAATGAGGCATACTGTATGATCCGATCCCTAAGAACCACTTTAAGTGCCACAGAGGATACTGAGGACTAGTTGGTCGCCATATAAACATTGATTTTAGCCTTTAACATTTGTTGGAATTCATGATTTTGCAAAGGGGATACATTAAAGCGGCAACTATATGATTTCTTTTTCTCTGTATATGGCAACACCTCTAAACTCACCAGGGCGTGATCTGAGACTATGATGTTTCCAACTAAGCAATCCACAACAGATGAAATAAGGGACTTAGATATATAAAAAAATCTATTCTAGAATATATCTTATGGACTGATGAAAAAAATGTATAGTCCCTACCAGATGGGTTCAAATGTCTCCAAATATCTGTAAGACCAAGATTTTTACACATACTGTGAAGCATCAATGTTGCTCTAGGGGGCTTACACACTTTTGCTTCACTATGATCAAGGACTGAGTCCATCAAAAGATAAAAGTCTCCTCCCAATATTATATCATCAGGGGTGCCAGCGCCTTCAATGTCCCTTCAAGATCTATAAAAAAGCCCTGCTCATCAATGTTTGGTACGTAAATATAAGCCAAAACCAACCTTTGCCCCTGAATTTCTGCTAAAACTATAATGACTCTTCCTATTTTATCATTAATCTGTTTGAGACATTTGAATTGTAAATATTTACTTAATAATGTAATGACTCCCCTGCTCTTACTTGAGCCAGCACTAAAGAAAATATGTCCACCCCATATCTTACCAAATTTTTCAGCTTCCTGCAGGGAAAATGCGTTTCTTGAAGAAACACAATATCATATTTCTTACTTTAATAAAAGAAATAACCTTCCTTCTTTTAATGGGGTGCCCCAACCCATTCACATTCCATGTGGAGAGAGACAATCCACTCATATTAACATTTGACATTTTGACATTAGAAAAATTAGATTGTGTGTCAAAAATAAAATTATAAAGACCACATTCTAACATTAGTGCAACAATCAAACCCCGAACTTCCCCCCGAAACAAGGAAACAGAAAAAAGAAAAACGTGTGCATTAACCCGGCGCATGAAAGCGCCAACCGGCATCCATCCTTCTAAACTCAAACAGTCCAATATGCCTAAGAGAGCACCCATGACAACTTTGCCATTGGATTGCTCAAGTCCAGTGCTTCTGTACAAATTTTGTGAGACAGAATTACACAACAGAAAATAATCTATAAAACAAACTCCAGCCAATAGGTGGGATAAACACAAAGACATATAGATTCATCCACATAACTGTTCTGAATGTGTATTCTTCCACAAAACAAACTCCAACCGCTAGGCGGAATCAGCACGAAAAGAAACAAAGAAGGCACACAGTTCCTCGGACGATCAAGTGAATGTTCAGTGAGTCAGGCACACTCGGCTGTTACATGAGTGCAAAACAATGCCCTAATCACTCCAAATGTTTTGCAAGAAATATTCCACAGAACAAACTCCAACCAATAGGAGGCATAAGCACAAAGAACGTGCAGATTCATCCACAAACTGTCGCGAAGGAGTGTTACTCCACAAAACACACTCCAGTCGCTAGGCAGAACCAGCACAAAAAGAAACAAAGAAGGCGCTCAGTTCCTCGGACGATCAAGTGAATGATCAGTGAGTCAGGTCCACTCGGCTGCATAGACAGTACCACACAATAACTTACTAATTCCATTGACTTTATGAAGGACGTCACTTGCTGTGGGCATGTAAATATTTTGCGGCTATCCTTAATATCTATTCTCAGTTTGGCCAGGAACATCAGTGCAAAAGCGACCCTCCGTTGATGTAAGAGTTTCTTACATTCCTTGAATCGATCACGTTTCTCTGTTGTCAAATTCGCAAAGTCTAGGAACAAGAAAATGCTGTGGTTCTTTCAAGAAAGCCTTCCTTTACTCATCACATCGTGTAACACAAGATCTTTGTCGGATGATCTCAAAATTTGGCCAGAATTGATCGGGTCCTGTCTCCCTCAGCGGATCTCCGAGCCGGAATTTTCTGCGTAATTATTTTCAAAAAAATAATGTAAGTTTCCATTGCAGCAAAGAATTGTGGGTTGTAAGTGCCAACGAAGGATACACCTCTTGCATCCTCCAAATTCCTGTGGAAGAAGGTCGCATTTGTAGGCCGCATTCGGAGTGTCCTACTCGCTTTTCTGAAACGAGACAGCCTCTGTGAAGTGTGGCTAACAAATGCGACATCTGGAGCACACAGCCTTTGAAATTAAACACAGCCAAAAACTTTCTTGTGGTGCTCCACATTACAGCTCAGTAGGTGGTGGTAATGCACCATAAACTGGATTGCTAACCAGCAATAAACTTGACAAGAAGAAGAAACACTTTCTTGCCTGTAACAGCATCATGGATCATGAATAATCGTTTAACTAGTACATAAATAAACAGCAATAGTGTGGATGTCGGAGTTGTTGTTTCAGTCGTTAGCTGTTGTTTTGTATTGTCAGTGCTGTCTTGTTCGGTACACAACTATGTTAAATTAGCTGGATAGCTAGCGGCTATCAAGCCTCACTGTCGGTTTCCATGACAGCAGAACTGCCTGCTAATACTTCCTAACAGGCTGATTTCATGACTGTGATTCAGTTAGCTTGTCGTGTTTATAAATTTGCTGAACTGCTTGCTTTTTTTAGCAAAACATACCTGATCCAACCGTCTAGATCAGTGGTCTGACAACAAAATGTTCAAAACCGCGCCCCCCCTTAACTTGCCACAAATTCACCACTTAACATTTTCACATGCAAATGAACTTTGCGGCAAACTTGCGGCAAATTGTCTATTGTCACCAAAGGTTTGCCAGAGGTTCACCACTTCCATCAAAAAGCTGCAAACTTCTGGCAAACATTTGTGTTGAATCAAAAGCTCATTTGCATGTGAAAGTAAAGAGCTGCAAATTTCCTGCAAATTTGCGGCAAGTTTGTTGCTAGTTTAGATTTTTTGTAATATGTCATACATTGGTGCATGATTAACGGCTATAAATATTTCTATTTATAATATGAAACTGTATTTCTGCATTATTTTTTATCAAAAATACATGTTTGCCCTTATGACACTGGAATTACTTCATCACATGAGTCAGTGTCCATCTCTATGTGAATCTGCACTTGTCACAAACACATGAAGACACATCGACCTGATATTGTGTTGAACTTGGGTTACACACCGTACACTTAATATAATGTATATTATATGTTAGCTTAAATAATAAATTCATGTGCTTGTGTATTGCTGATCACATAAACAAGAAATAAAACCTTGAAACAAGTGAAAACATTTATTAAAGGAAACGAAAAAGGAAAGAACATTTATATTGGATCTGAGAGCAGTTGGGGCAAGAAAGCATGGATAAGAATTGATTTCTGTTTTGAATCATAGAAAATGAAACCACTATTTGCACTGAAAGAGCTCAGAAACATTGATTACACCACTCAGCCATTTACCTCATCAGACAGTGAAAGAAATATAATATTTCTCCAAAGATTGCTGCTTTTTGGGCAATGCCATTTACAGAAAAAAGAACAAACAGAAAGGTATCTCATTTTTTAATGCCATGTTCTCTTTCTTTCTCTGAGTCCTTTTCATACACAAACAGGATATTTTTGGGAGTTTGGTGTGTCCCATTGATTGGCTTATATGGAGTCTTGCGTGTGGTGTGAAACAGACTTAACATACCATTTTGTAAGCAGGTCAGATCATGGAACTACGGCTCATACTGAGTCTTGCTGTGTTTTCAACCATGGCTGATTGCTGTGAAAAGAAAAATGACATTAAGCTTGTCTGTTTCTCTCTCTCTCTCTCTCTCTCTCTCTCTCTCTCTCTCTCTCTCTCATTCTCTCTCCAAAACTATCTTATTACATAGAACATTATCTCTGTAGGTAGGCTGAGATTGCCTCTTGTTTTTGTGTGGTATAACAAGAGAGAAATAAAGTGTCGACACAGACATGGTGCAACACACTTGCCATTCAGTTCTTCATCATCTAAGCCCATCTGTTTGAAATGAGAAGACTAAGGCTGTAGAGATTAATATTCTTGCTAATCAGCCGAGTCTCATATACATCACAGGTGCTGTATGGTGGAAGGGTGTCCCATGTTTATCATCTAACCAAAGACAATAATTACATTAAGATTGTGTTTTAAATTATCAGACACAAAACCTCTGCACATCTGTTTGCTACATTACAGGCTGTCATTGCTGTCAGCTTGAGAAAGCTTCCAGAGCCTTTCTCTCAGAATTTAAATTAGAACCTGTCTTCTGTAACAGAAGTGAAAACTGTTATGATTCCATATTTCAGATGACATTGCCTGTCTTGCATCAGCAGTCAACAGGGGTGCCTTAACACACGGGCTAATACGGGCTAAAGCTCAGGGGCCTACAACACCCATGGGGCCCATTTTCCCCTATCCATGTTCGCGGGAGGAGCGCATTTAAGTGCTTTCAGCAGGAGACAGTTCACAGCAGTTCCATCCCCACCCACTCAACAACTGGAAGGGGACCTCTGCGGACCAGCGAGCCCATGCAGGGTTCCCACGCATCCTGAAAAACCTGGAATTTTGCAATGCAGTTTTTCAGTCATTGAAAATTAGAAAAATACCTAAATGTCCTGGAAAATAATTATTTGTCCTGGAAAATATTTAAGTATAATAAAACGGTTTGACTGTGTTGCTAGCAAGGATTTTGTTACATATACAAAAATATGGTAACGAATCACGATCGGGACTCGGAATAGAGTCAAATACACAAATTTGTTTTGTCACTGCCGGTGGCTGCGCATTGTGAAACAATATCAAAGGGTGCTTACACCCTCATGATTGATTAGAGCAGCAGCCAATCGTGTGCTTGGCAATCGCGGTCCAACAGAAGCAGATTGCTTGATTGGTTACTGCTATGGCCAATCGCGTGCTTGGCTACAGCAGCGCCTGCACAGCAGAGACGGGCTGTGTGCACAGTGAGAAGTGGCATTCGTGAAACTTCTCAAATTTCATAAACAAACTGAATGACATGTACCAACCGACTGAATGAGAGGGGCATGTTGTTTGTTTACTTCAGCAACGGCATGTGAGTCTACCTTGTTCATCACGCAGAGAAAAGGTCAGAAGAGCAGTGGAAATAAATATGAAGTGTTGTGTTGACATTCAACACAATCAGTGAAAATAAATATGAAGTGTTATATTGACATTCAGCTGTCGGTTGATAGTCAGTTATTAAGAGAAGTATAAAATGTGAGTCCAGTCTGAGGCTAATAAAGTGCGTTGCTGATATATGTATCGTGATCGATCAAGAGTTCAAAAGTCTGATTGCTTGGGGGAAGAAGCTGACATGAAGTCAGCTGGTGCGGGTCCTGATGCTGCAATACCGCCTGCCTGATGGTAGTAGTGAGAGCAGCCCATGGTTTGGGTGGCTGGAGTCTCTGATGATCCTCCGAGATTTTTTCACACACCACCTGGTATATATGTCTTGGAGGGAGGGAAGCTCACCTCCGATGATGTGTCTGGCAGTTCGCACCAACCTTTGCAGGGCTTTGCGGTTGAGGGTGGTGCTGTTGCCATACCAGGCGGTGATGCAGCCAGTCAGGTTGCTTTCTACAGTGCTAGTGTAGAACCGTGTGAGGATGTGGTGGTGGTGCGTTGCCACACAGTCATGTGTGTACAGGGAATACAGGAGTGGGCTGAGAACACAGCCCTTCGTGGCTCGAATGTTGAGGGTCAGTGATGAGGAGATGTTGCTGCCCATTCTAACCACCTGGCATCTGCTTGACAGGAAGTCCAGGATCCAGCTGCACAGTGAGCTGTTTAAGTCCAGAGCCCGGAGTTTCTCATCAAGCTTGGAGGGCACTATGGTGTTGAATGCTGAGCTGTAGTCTACAAACAGCATTCTCACATATGTGTTCCTTTTTTCCAGGTGGGAGAGAGCAGTGTGTAGTGTAGGTGCTACTGGTTGTTTAAATCAGTTTTACTATCAGAAATAATCGATAATTAATTGTTATTAATTATGGAATAATCAAATAATTAAATAATTAAATAGTAATTAAATAGAACTCATTAAATTCTATTCTTAGGGCACCACTCTTTGAAAAGAGAAAAATTATAGCAAGTTACTGATTGAGTCTCATAAAACAAAATCTACCCTGTAGGTTGAGTATCTTAATTGTTAATCAAAGTAATCAAAAGGGGAAAAACTAGTTAAATTATTGGTATACAAATCTAATAGTAATCTAGTTACAGTTAGTTTCTAACACCAATAAAATAATAGTACTCTGAGGTAACTTGGGAGTTCTTCACGTGGCAGAGGTTGGCTTCAACACAATATTCAAACAAAAACAAACAGGAGTACTTATTATAATATAACAAGAGTTATTATAATCAAGCAGTAGTGAACACAGCCAATACTCTCCGAATATAATCCAAAAATACAATCAAGGAAATCCTAAACTAACAGTGGAGCTATATGCTAGTGTGTGTGTGTGTGTGTGTGTGTGTGTGTGTGTCCAGATGTGGTAACAAAGGAATCAAAATGGAGGATCAGGTTCAAAATGGAGGGTTAAATCCAAAATGGAGCTGATACCATGTGAGGGTGGAAATGAGCGGACACACAAAGGAACTGACGAAACAGGTGGGAGAATTTGGTTCACCAGCCAGTGAACACAGCCAATACTATCCGAATATAATCCAAAAATAAATCAAGGAAATCCTAAACTAACAGTGGAGCTATATGCTAGTGTGTGTGTGTGTGTGTGTGTGTGTGTGTGTGTTCAGATGCGGTAACAAAGGAATCAAAATGGAGGATCAGGTTCAAAATGGAGGGTTAGATCCAAATTGGAGCTGATACCATGAGAGGGTGGAAATGAGCGGACACACAAAGGAACTGACGAAACAGGCGGGAGAATTTGGTTCACCAGCCTGAGTCGAACACAAACCGCGGCGCCACTCACTCAATGAATATCAGTGAGATAGAGAGAATGAGAGCGAGAGAGAGAGGAAAAGTGCATGCAGTTTAATTAAGGGTAACCGCTCGTAACAGCGGGACTGAATTACTAGTTCAGATCACTCAACAAAACAAACGTAACTCCAAAAGAAACTAAAACAAATCTCCCAACTCGAAAAAGTGAGCAGAGTTTAACATACAAATATACTCAAAACATAAGCATTTAGAATCAAAAATACGATTTAGTTTCACAAGAAAAAAATCACAGTTTCTAAACTAAATCTGCCCAGATATCAAGCCTTACTTGGGAAATCCTGTGTGATTTCAGTAGGGTTGTCCGTTGGAATTCCTGTTGCATTGAGCAGTCAGGAGAAACGGTCTGGATGGTCCCTTGTCTTACACTCGTCAGCGAAAAGACCCGTCTCTGCTTTATTCTTCGGATCCAGCGATGGAGAAGAATGCAGAAAGTAGTCAACGTTGAATGAAAAAGAGGGAGAAGGGAAACTGGTCGCCTTTCCGTTTTTCAAAATAAATTCACTGTTGCTTTACAGTGAAACTGAACCGGTTGATATAAGTATACTATAAGACTTGAACAAAGCTAAGTTAATCTTACTCTACCGTGGCCAAATGGTGAGGTTAGATAAACGTGGTCTCTTTGTTCTCAGTCCAAACAGAGGGAAAACTCCTTCAGTACGTGCACTGTACAGATGTCCCTTAACAGCCAGGCAGAGCTTAGCACAGAGAGGCCGAACTTCATCTGTCTGCTGGTTTTATTGACATGATGACGTCATCGGTCATAGGCCGCTTTCGACCAATGGCGTTTGAGACTGGGTCCATGGGCGGGACTTCGCATCCAGTTGTGAATTTGTGAAGGATCCTGGGAAACTGAGTTCAATGTCTCTCCTTTGATCATAGAACAAAGGGCCATGCGGTCTCTGCTGCCATTTTAAGTGGGCCAAGGCCCTACAGTAGTGTAAGTGCAATAGCATCATCAGTGGAGTGGTTGTTGTGGTATGCAAACTGCAGTGTGTCCAGTGAGGCAAGCAGCACAGAGCAGATGTAATCTCTGATTAGTCTCTCAAAGCATTTGCTGATAATGAGGGTCAGAGCAACAGGATGCCAGTCATTTAAGCAAGTGATTTTGGATTGCTTTGGTACAGGCACAATGGTGGATGTTTTAAAGCATGTGTGGACCACAGACAAGGAGAGGGAAAGGTTGAAAATGTCTGTAAAAACACCAGCCAGTTGGTTCACGCATGCTCTGATGACACGCCCGGAATGCCGTCTGGACCCGTGGCTTTATGGATATTCACCAGTCGGAAGGATCGGGTTACATCCGCTACAGAGATGGAGAGTGAACTAACATCTCTAGCTTCAGCCGCGAGAGCTCTCTCTGCGAGGGTGGTGTTGTTTCCCTCTAAATGAGCATAAAAAGTATTTAGCTCATCCAGGAGAGAGGCAGCAGTGTTCACGGCAGAGTTTTTATTCCCTTTGAAGTCCGTGATGATATTAATTCCCTGCCACATGCTTCTCGAGTCGGTGGTGTTGAACTGTCCTTCAAAATTGTCCCTGCCCTGGCGTTTGGCTGCTCTGATAGTTTTGCGGAGGGCATAACTGGCTTGTTTATGCTCCTCCGTGTTCCCGGAATGAAAAGCGGAGGTCCGCGCATTAAGTGCTGCACGAACATCGCTATTAATCCATGGTGTCTGGTTAGGGTAGATCCGTATTGTTTTGGTCGGCACTATGACATCTATGCACTTCCTGATGAAACACGTTATAGTATCAGCATAGACCTTGATGTTGTCATCAGAGGCGGACCAGAACATCTCCCAGTCTGCGTGATCAAAACAGTCTTGTAGCATAGTATCTGATTTGTCCGACCAGTACTGGATCGTTCTGATGGTGGGTGCTTCCTGTTTCAGTTTCTGCCTGTAAGCGGGCAGAAGCAGAACGAAAGAGTGGTCCGATTTGCCAAATGGTGGGCGGGGGAGGGATTTGTAGCCATCCTGGAAGGGAGAGTAGCAATGGTCCAAAACCTGGTCCCCTCGTTTGTTGAAACTGATGTGTTGGTAGTATTTAGGTACTATTGACTTGAAGTTGGTTTTGTTAAAGTCCCCGGTCACAATGAACGTGGCCTCAGGGTACGTGGTTTCCTGCTTGCTTATACTCCCATACAGTTCCTTAAGTGCCCAGTCTGTTTCGGCTTGTGGCAGGATGTACACAGCTGTGATAATGACCACTGTGAATTCCCACGGTAGCCAGAATGGTCGACACAGAAGCATGAGAAATTCCTGATCAGGAGAGCAGAATGACTTGATAGAATGTATGTTCCTCTGAACACACCAGGATTTGTAGATCATAAAACATACACCACCACCTCTGCTTTTACTTGAGAGGTCTTTCACTCTGTCCGCTCGATGCACGTAGAACCCCGCAGGATCGATGGCTGAGTCTGGAATCTCTGCAGACATCCAAGTTTCTGTAAGGCAGATAATGCAGCAGTCCCTAATCTCTCGTTGGAAAGAGATCCACGCTCTCAGAGCTTATTGTCCAGAGACTGAACATTTGCCAGTAGAATGCTGGGTAGCGGGGGTCGATTTGCGCAACCTCTTAGTCTGACGAGAACGCCGCCCCTCCTTCCCCAGACAAAGGACTCCGCTGTCGTGTTTGTAAACAGCGGGTCGGCATTGAGGTATTTAAAGTCTGGTTTTCAGTGTGCTATTGCAGAACCAATGTCCAAAAGTGTTTCGAAGATAATAAGGCAAACAACATCCAAGACAAAAAAACATAAGAATTGTAGACAAAACAAACAAAAAACTGCAACATTGGGTCAGAGCTCGCAACGCAGCAGCCATACTTGCTTGACGCTGGCTTTGACGCCTCGACTCAACTCATGCAAAATGTGCTTTACAATGACGTTGAAGCTCAATCGACAGCATTTGTGGCGTAATGTTGATTAACACAAAAGTTAATTTCGACTCGTTCCTCCTTTTAAAAAATAAAAATAAATAAATGACAGATATCTAGGTTACAGTGAGGTACTTACAATGGAAGTGAATGGGGGCTAATTTTTTTACGTTAAAATACTGAGTTTCAAAAGTATAGCCACAAGACATAAATACATGCATGTAAACATGATTTTACGTTGATAAAATCACTTACAAACCTTTTCTGTGTAAAGTTATAGCCAATTTTACAACTTTGTCACCATGACGATGTAATGTAGACAAACCCTAAAATGACTGTAAAAATGACAGTTTAAACAAGTTTACAGCTCAAATAATACACACGTTTTGACAGAAGAATTAATGCAATTGCTTTTGTAAAATTAAAAGCTTCACATTTCTGTATTTGAAACCCTCCAAAACTTTGCCCCAATCATGTCCATTGTAAGTGCATCACTGTTACTTTGATTTCTTTTTTCTCTCTCTCTCTCTCTCTTTTTTTTTTTTTTTTTTTTTAAAGAAAAGAATTTCAGAATGAGACAAAATTATTTTTTGTGGTAATCAATATTATGCCACAAATGCTGTCGATTGAGCTTAACTTGTATTTAACCTGGAATATTCCTTTAAACATTCGACAGAAATCAGTAGATTTGACATGCAAATTTTAATAAAGGAGAAGGTAAGGACGTTATTGATACTCATTTCACTATGTTACAAAATTTTTGCTCCTGGGTAGTAAGTGTTATTTCTTAATTGCTTATGCCTCAAAAGTACAGAAAATGGCTATTATTCCCCACAAACTTTGCTTTTGTGACCAGGACAGTGATATTTTGAAATGTACTTATTTCCAATGAGAAAACGGGCAAATTTATGTCTTTTCGTTCACATAAAGTCAGAAAAAAACAACATATGAATCCAAAATCCTTCTTTATCAGTGGTCCGACAAAGACACTGACTTTGACCTTTGCCTCAGACAGCTTAGGGAAGAAGTCTTGAAGGTACTTGAAAGCTGCCAACTCCTTATCTAGAGCTCTGACAAATTGTTTCATAAGGCCCAATTTGATGTGCAGTGGTGGCATCAGCACCTTCCGGGGGTCCACTAGTGGCTCCCACTTGTAGCTAATTCTGCACAATTGCGCAGATAATTTTCTATACTTGAAACATTCAAATAGATTAAATTGGTGCTTTTAGTGTATTCTTTAAAAAAAATAACCCTGGAAAACACGTTCGTGGATCAGTGATTGTCTCAACTTTTTCAACCCTCATGAGTTTGCTTCCCTGTGGGTTATAAACTTTAGATAACAATTTTTTTTATTTATTTTGTATTAATTCACACTGGGTTGGTAGCATGGTGATTCAGCCTTAATACCTCGGGATGTGAATTCATTTTCAATAATTCAATGATCAGAATCAGTTTATACCGTGATTACCACATGTAGTATGTGAAAACCACTGAATCTAGTCATAAAAATGGCATTAACAATAAAACACAGAATGTCATGGAATATGACATATTTGGATGAAAATTTATGTTTGAATGTACAATTAATCAAATTAAAATTGCTATATGTCCTAGTGTAATAATTAAACTAAAAAAAGTATCTGATTTGACTGAATAAATAAATAATCTGCAAGTGATGTGTGCTTCAAAATGAATGTGTAGAGACAGGCGCTCATACACTGAAAACATGTCAGCATGATCATCTTGTGTTTGAAATTACAGCGAGCACTCTGAAGTGCACAGCACATACAGACTATATTTATTTAATTAAATCACATTTTTACATGGATTAATAATCACAGTGAGCCATGGAGCAAACTGCCTATCTGGAGGTGAGAAACTACCGTCAAAGCACACAGAAACTGTGCAGAGGCAGGCGAGGAATGAGGATCTAAATGCAGATTTTAATGGAAACCAAAGATAAACAAAGTACTTAGAATAAAACTAAACAAAACATGGGAAACCAGGCACAGAATGTGACAACACATGCGAAGACTGACAAAGAAACCAGGGCAAACAAGGAAACAAGGAACACCTGGGGAAAACAATCAGGGGAAAAGCAATCATGAAAAGAAACTTCAAAGGACTACAAAATTAACAGGAAACAGGAACGGGAAACTAAACAAGAATTTCAAAATAAAAGTCTAAGCAAAAACACATGGAATACGTGACAGGAGCGGATTCTAGACACTCCAAAAACAAAACAAAAAACCAAATTGTCCATGGGGTGTGGGGGAAAACAGGCGGATGGCCAGGCAACCAGGGAGACCAGAGCAGACCAGGCGGATGGCCAGGAGACCAAGGAGATGACCTCAAGTTGGGGACTGAGTCAGGAGTCCTGGAAGGCAGCCGCAGGGCCGAGACAGGGTCAGGAGGCCTGGGAGGCGGCCACAGGGGATGGCATCACTGGCGACTAAGGCCTACGGTGCCACTGGACATGCCGCTTCTGCCCTGCATGCAATGGCTCTCCTGCAAGTGCAACAAGCCAAGGCACTGAGAGAACTGCACGAGGGTAGTTCTAACCCGGGATTGATGCAGGAGCTGCACTCAGAGACAGATCTCGCCCTCCGGGCGATGAAGGTCACGGCGCGGTCTCTTGGGCAGGCGATGTCCACCCTGGTGGTCCAGAAGCGGCACCTTTGGCTCAACCTGGTCGAGATGAAGGAGGCTGACAAGGTATGATTCCTTGACGCCCCCATCTACCAGGTTGGCCTATTCGGCGACACCGTCGAGGACTTTCCCAGCAGTTCTCGATGGTTAAGAAGCAGACGGAGGCTATCCAGCACATACTGCCACAGCAGTCAAGATTTCGCACCCTGTCTGCTCATCACCAAGGGTGTCCCCCTGTGGCAGAAACACCGGCTCTGCTGCAGCCCGCCCAAGGAGGCCGGCCCTGGCGTGGAGCCACCTGCAGGAAGCAGAAGCCACCCGTCTCACTGCCCGCCGCTAAGAACCCGAGGATGGCTTCAAAATGCCCCTGAGACGGGTGACGCAGGGAGACGGAGAACTGCTACAGACCTGGAGCTGGTAAACAGACCACTCCATCCCCGGTGGAGGGCCAGGTGTAGAACCCTTGTTTTCCTTTTCTTATAATTTCATTGCATGCCCAAAGGGCTGCGGTACCCACATTTTCAAGAAAAGAGCAGTTTCCTCACTTCCTGGGTCACACATTCGGTGTCCAAGGCCATCGTTATCATGACCGCCGGGCACCGCACATTTATGGCAGGCATGGTGTTCCGGAGGCGAGACCCGCACGCCCAGCTGTGGCACAATTGCACCCATGCCAGGACGGTTGCCCTCCTCCCCCATCCCGGACCAGTCCTATTGTAGGTATACGGTGCCAGGTAAATGCTTCGATGTCCCCAGACTCAGCACGGCCACGAGTTCATGGCTCAAACCTCCCCAATGTGGCACCTCATGCTCCGACCCGCCGCGAGGCCCCACCCGCCGGTACGTCCGACCCGATTGTTCCCTTGGTCCTCCTCACCCGGAGCTTGGGTGTGTGGCTTGCACTCCCCAACCCGTCGCGGTGGGTGACCAGGACTGTCCAACTCAGCTACAAGATTCAGTTCGCCAGGTGTCCACCCATGTTCAACGGCATCTGCTTCACCTTGGTGATGGGCGAGAATGCCGCCACCTTGCGTGCAGAGATCACCCTTCTACGGAAGGACGCAATACAGCCTGTCCCTCCTGCCGAGATGAAGAAGGGGTTTTACAGTCCCTACTTCATTGTACCAAAGAAAGGCAGTGGGTTGCGACCAATCTTGGACCTACAAGTACTGAAACGGGCCTTGCACAGACTAGATAGTGGTGCACCAAGATGCAGTTGACGGTAAGTCTCTTGGGAAGCACGACCTGGTCATCAGGTTCCTTAGAGGCGCGAGGATGCTGAATCCTCCCAGACCGCGTCTCGTCCCCTCGTGGGACCTCTCTGTGGTCCTTTGGGGCCTATGGGGAGCTCCATTTGAGCCCCTGGAGTCAGTTTAGCTAAAGGCACTCTCCTTGAAGACTGCCCTCCTGACTGCGCTCACTTCCATCAAGAGGGTAGGGGACCTGCAGGCGTTCTCTGTCGGCGACACGTGCCTGGAGTTTGGTCCGGGATACTCTCACGTGGTACTGAGACCCCGACCGGGCTATGTGCCCAAGGTTCCCACGACCCTGTTTCGGGATCAAGTGGTGAACCTGCAAGCACTGCCCCAGGAGGAGGCAGACCCAGCCTCGTCGTTGCTGTGTCCGGTGCGTGCTTTGTGCATCTATTTGGATCGCACGCAGAGTTTTAGATGCTCTGAGCAGGTCTTTGTCTGCTTTGGAGGACAGCGGAAAGGGAGCGCTGTCTCCAAACAGAGGATCGCCCACTGGGTCATTGACGGCATCGCTTTGGCACACCACGCCCAGGACGTGCCACCCCCCTTGGGGCTACAAGCACACTCTACTAGGATTGTGGCGGCCTCCTGGGCTCTGACCAATGGTGCCTCTTTAGCAGACATCTGCAGAGCAGCAGGCTGGGCAACACCCAATACCTTCACAAGGTTCTACAATTTCCAGGTTGAGCCGGTCTTGTCCCGTGTGTTGTCAGGTACGAGCAGGTAAGTTGCGGGACAGCTGGCCGGGTGCACCGCTTGCATATAACGCCTTTCCCCTCCCGGAGGCGAAGACGTGAGGTTTTTAGCCCCAGTCGTGTTCACGAAGTCGTGGACCCTGGATGTCCTTCCTCCTTAGCCCTGTGGCAGGTGAGTTTGCGGAGAAACTCATTGCTGGCCCAGTACTTGTGCTAACTTGGCCCTGTACTGGGGTAGGTGCTCTACATGTGCTGATTGCCCATATGTAACCCCGTGTGATGTATCTTTCGTGAGACGGTTCCCCCACTGGTGACCCCGCATCTCGGGCAGGGTGTGGTCTCCGGTGTCTTCACCTTCGGAGTGACACCCCCCCAACGTGGACAATATATGGCCCCCAACTGAACAATTTTTCCTTTTGGGGAGAAGAAAGAAGAGGCCGCGGCTGGGGCAGCTGGTCCCCAATTTTCGGGCAGTTGACGTCCCCGAGGTGCAGAGGACCGTACGACACTCGTAAGAGCATTGGGGGAGGTTATGTGATGGCCAGGTGCGCTGGCTACGAGGCACACAATGGTCTGCCCATCTCACACTGCCAGTTCACGTAACACATTTCAGCTAGTTGTGGCATTTTGTATAGGGACCCCTAGTGTCACTACATCGACACAACGTCGAGTGAGTGAAAGATAGGCAAAGTCCTGGTTACTTTTGTAACCTCCATTCCCTGATGGAGGGAACGTGACGTTGTGTCCTTCCTAACACAACACTAAACTACCCGCTGAAATGGCCAGGACCTCGTCTCGGCTCCTCAGCACAAAACCTGAATGAGTGGTTGCAAGCCAGCTCCTTTTATACACATATGTCCGGGGGAGTGGCATGCAAATTCCATTCGCCAATTCCCATTGGCCTTTTCTCAAAGATCAGAGGTGTTTGGGGCTCCCAAAGGTGACCCCTAGTGTCACTACATCAACACAATGTTTTGTTCCCTCCATCAGGGAATGGAGGTTACAAAAGTAACCAGGACGTATTCATTCAAAACTATGAGAAACACTAACGGTTTTTGTCTTAAACTTTATTCTAAATGCCTGCTACTTCTATAGATTGGACAGTTATGAAGTCAAAAATGATCATTCACATTGCAAATATATAGTATATATAAAAACAAAAGGCTTTTGTAATTAAATGTGTACATGTAATTTATTTCTACACCTGCCTTCGTATTTAAATCATATCAATGAATTTGTACTCCCTATTTGCTGAATTATTATTGTTGTTGTTGTTTTTAGGCAACTATTAATTATAATAATAACTATAAAACCAGCAATTATAATAATTATAATAATTATAAAAACAATTATGGAATCTGAGTAAATATTAATTATGAATTATACTGAATTCATCCATCTGCTAAACAGCAAGGTTTAATAGCAAACCTCAATAAACAATTCACAAAACCAACAACATTACTAACTTTCTTCAAAGATTATTTAGATTTAGTTTTTTGTCTTTCTCTATGTCTCAAGGGGCTAGGTGCTCTGACATCACAATTCATGAGTGCCTTCTATCATGAAACAAATATTACGTGACTGTGGCAACATTTTTGCAAAATAAAATTATGTGTTTCATTAGACGTCTCAGGGCAGTTCCAAAGTGAAATGTCCACTGTGTGGTGCTCAAAGTGAGTGAAATTTTCTTCCGAAGAGATGAGGTTTTTAAGGTTAATGTTCTATCGAGATTTAAATCAACAAAACTGACCTCCCTATCCTAAACCTTAAAGCTAACTCAGGCGTCCAAAAAAGCGAATGTGAGATGGAAAACACAATTTCTGAAGCAACCACGTCATTTTTTGTTTTTTCTATGACACTTTCAGCTCACCAGAAGAATCAGAATCAGCTTTATTGCCAGGTATGCTTACACATACAATGCTTACACATTTCTTAATATTTGTTATGTTATGGAATTGTAATGGAAGCAAGGATACTTGACCGCTTTTAATTTAACATGGTCAGTGTCACAAATTTGCTCACATTTGATCACTGACCTGGAAATAATGCAGAATTTTTAATATTTCATCTTCATTTTACTTTCCAAGTTTAGATGGGGAAAAAAATGGCAGATTTTAATGTGATGTCAGACTTTTAATGACAGACTATATATATATATTTATTTATTTATACACACACACACACCGATCAGCCATAATATTAAAACCACCTGCCTAATATTGTGTAGGTCACCCTCGTGCCACCAAAACAGTGCCAACCCACATCTAACAATAGCATTCTGTGATGATATTCTTCTCATCACAGTTGTACAGAGGGGTTATCTGAGTTACTGTAGACTTTGTCAGTTCAAACCAGTCTGGCCATTCTCTGTTGACCTCTCTTTCCAACAAGGCATTTCCGTCCACAGAACTGCCACTCACTGGATGTTTTCTTGTTTTGTTTTTGGCACCATTCGAAGTAAATGCTAGAGACTGTTGTGTGTGAAAATCCCAAGAGATAAGCAGTTACAGAAATACTCAAACCAGCCCGTCTGGCACCAACAATCATGCCACAGTCCAAATCACTGAGATCACATTTTTTCCCCATTCTGATGGTTGATGTGAACATTAGCAGAAGCTCCTGACCCGTAACTGCATGATTTTACCTACACAATATTAGGCAGGTGGTTTTAATGTTGTGGTTGATATATATATATATATGTGTGTGTGTGTGTGTGTGTGTGTGCACAATATTTGAGGATGTTTTGGATAGTGGCTGGATGAATCATCTGATTCAGGATTGTGAAGAGGTGTTTGACATTAATTTCTCGACGTTAACTGAGCTTCCATAACAGCCATTAAAGTTCAGCAAGAGACTGGCTGACACGCCAACATCAACACATGCTTTTCTTTCCTAGAATAGAGCAGATATCACCCCCATAGTAAGAGAGCTCCTCAACAACCCATTAAACACAACACAAGCCTAAAAATATCTGATTTTGATTGAGTCCTTATGCTAAGTGTCCCTTTTAGTATATAACACTAAAGTTGTCTGTTTTTTTAGCAGAAGCAGCTTTTTCTATAGCTTAATGTCAGTGTATCTTTTGGTCTTCCACTGCCCATCTGAGCCACAAGAAGAAAAAATTATTTTGCATTGACCAAATAAAGGGTGAGGCAAAGCAGATGCCTTTTTTCTTCTCAGATATGTGGCACCTGTTTAGACACTAGTTACACAGGTGACAATATTATTTGTGTTATACAACAGCGTCATACACCAAAACCACTTTGTGAAAGACTGTGAGAGGTGTCAGAGGCACTTTGTGAGTTACATCACAAAATAAACACTTGGGATATTGAAGAGTTGGAGTGTTTAGCTTGTTGCTCAAACATTTAGTAAGGGGACCCATTAGACATCTTACTTTATTTGTAAGCTATTGTAAAAAGCTTACAAATAAAATTACTTGATCAGATGCACACAATCACAGTCTTGACTGTCTTCTTTTACACACCTGGGGCCTCATGTATAAAACTTGGCATAAATTTCATCCTAAAATTATGCGTACGCACAACATTTTTCAGAAATATAAAACCATACGTATGCCAGCACCTACTTCCCTTTATCAGTCCAAGGTAGCGGAAGATTGTGCATCCAAGCACATTATTCATTTCCCACCCCGTTTCCTCACAGAAATAACCATACTGTATATGGAGCTTCAGCACCTCTTTTTATTATGCATAACCTCATCTACATATAATTACCATATCCATATTGCCGACCAGAAATGTGATACTACCGCGCTTAATGGGACGAAAACCTTTAGAAGATGTTTGCATGTTGCATGTGAAGACACTTCTGCTGAAAATATTTTTTCATCTTTTTTTTTGTTTTAGTGTAAAATACCTAAACATTTGTTTAACAAGATCAATTTACCTGAGAAGCATTAAATGTCTCTATTTTATTATAAAAGTGTCTCACACAATTGGGAATGATGCATACCTGAGAAACATAATTGAAAATTAAGAATTTTTAACAGAGTATATATCTTCTTATATCTTGAATATATCTTATTACTATATTATGTAAGTGTCTTATTCTCACACCGCTTGTAAACACATCCAAACCGAAACACATCCTCCTTCCTGATATGTCCACGTGCTAAGTCTTCTAGAAGCACTAATGCTGCCATTATCATTCAGAGCTGCATTCATGTATATTAGTGGTCAACCGATAATTGGTTATTTTATGGCCAATGCTGTTATCCAGAGAGCAGGGTGGCTGATAGGCCGATACAATGCCGATATATCACACAATTTCATATAGTAAATAACATAAACATAAAATTGCTAATATATATATATATATCTATGTGAAGCGCATTTACTTTGAAATTGCACTCATGCGCTCGTTCGGATCCAATGCAAGCACCAATCTCCTGGCAGTTTAAATGGCCTGGATTGCCTGCTTGGATTGTCACGGACTGACTGACATGATTTGTGAATCAGAGGAACTTTTGATTCTGATCCTGAAGTTTTGATTCTGGCTGATAGAATATGTGCTTTAGAGGAAGATATTAGATGAGCGCTCGATGGTAAGAAAATGCTGGATTTTCACAATAGAGCCAGACTTGCACTCTCTGACTTGCACTCTCCGATTTGCACTCTCCCTCACCTGCATTTCCTCTGCAAGTGACATCACTTGCAATCACCACCTGCAGTCTTGGCTATCTGTGACGTCACTTACAATTGACGCATTGGGACAGGTGTCAGATTCAGACATGTTTTACTTTTAACAGCGTGCAAGTCAGAATCATTGCCGTATGCATGATTTTTGTCAATATATAATTACACTTTGTGTTCAGAAATTTAATTTGAAATATTCAATATTACAAAGTTAATATATTTTGATTTGTTTACATATGGTGGCTCTGCGTTAAAACATTATCTAGCCAACCATGATATTGTTTCGTTGCTATATCTGAAATGAATAAACTAAATTATTTAACAACATGTAATATGTACTGTCTTGTCTCGTGTGTATTATATCGCTTACATGTTGAAACCACTGTATAGTTTACCGTCCCTATTTAGCTTTACTTCCTCGCATTGAAAACAGTGACAGGTGGTATAGTGGTGTTGTTGTCTTAATATCAAAGCTAAATGAAATCATAATAAAATTATAAATAAATCAACGTCGTGCTGCTTCCCTGCCATGTAGACGCGGTGCATAGGCACGATCCTAATATCAAGAATCATAACAAGCAAACATGAAAAGTTACAATATATTGTACACATATCAGTTTAGATAGTAGTGTGATTTGTGCAAATCTTTGGTCTCTTCTTTCCGTTCTTACAGATGCACCAGTCAATATTATTAGTTAGTGAAATCCCAGTGGTACCACAGTGCACAGCATGTTGCAGGATGTACCATTGATGCCCTGCTCTGAAACCAACCACATTCAAAAGAATTTAGCAACACTGGGAAGGCCATTTAAAAAAGGCAATTGTTTTCAAAGGTAGTTCATTACCCTATCCTACTTTTACTGTAGATGACTATTACATGCACAAACATATTCATTCATACTTTTCTTTTTAAAAGCATTCAAATGTACTAAGAATGATATTGAATTAGGCTATTTAAACTTAATTATGTAATTATCGGGCTTTTACGTGAACGGATTAGCATTGTTTTTCCTGATTTGCACACTGTGCTTCATCTACAGGTAAAAGATTATGTCGCTGCCATTTGCCCTGCAGAACTGAGGCTCATTACCATTGCCATAATTGCAGCAAAACTGTTCTTAGAAGACATGTAATGGAAGCTCACCTGCAAATATGCTAACCATCAACCCCCCCCCCCCACCACTAGCACTAGCTCCTGTAGGGCTTATGGGCAGAGGAATGAACAATTTCTGTGCAGAATGACTTTACAATATTTCCTTCCAAGTTATAAAAACTAAGACACAGAGGCAACAGTCTGCACTGGAATTCCTCAGGGCAATAAATGTAAAGATTCTGCCAAGACAGCACCCTAAATTCTGAATCAACCCTGTGGAAGTGATACGAAATGCACATCTGCCTAACCTTAACCATCTTGAGAGCAAAGGGAACTTGTCCAGGATTGCACAAAACCTTCTTTTACACCCCTAAAGGGTAGAGGTGATGGTCAGTAGAAGACATAAAGCTAAAGCAGACTCTCCCAAGAAACCCTCATGATTGCAAATGGACAACACATTTCTTTGTCATGAACATAACCAATTTTCTATGCTTAAAATTAAAATTCATAGGAGATCACGAGACATTGTGATCATTATTCTGCAAGCAGCAGCTAAAAAGGATCTATGAACTTTGGCACAATTGCTGGACTCACTAAAATTTTTATACAACACACATAACCAAGTTTTATATGCTAACATGCATCACATGATGCCTATCTGTGGTTAGAATCAGATAATGCATTATTACGACCTTGTGCATACATGATGCACACTAATACAATGTATAATAATGTATATTACAATTTTAATGTCATGTTTCATATGTAAATGCTTGTCTGTTTATATAGAGAATGTTGATGTTAACAAATGTCAAGTCTCTTGCACCAATTTTATTATATAAAAGCATGCTCTTTTTCTGAGCGGGAAAACTGTGGGAACTTATTACAAAGAGACATCAATTAATTATCCTGAGGGGAGGACACTTTGACCACAGGCCCTCTGAAAAGCCGCCTCTAATTGGCTTGGAGCCTCTTCGGGGTGTGACCAAACAGAAATGGTTAAAAGACCACCCTGTACAACTCTCTTCTTCATTCTTCTCTGCTCTCAAAATGTAGATCAGCATGAGTTCTCCACATTTAACAAAAGGTGGAGTTCTGTTTAAGAGCTTTGCAGGACTTTTCAAACTCCATCCTGTCTGACTTCTCCAAAGATGTAGAAGTCATCGCTTCAAAGCCCCGCCTGATCATTCCAGCACCCAACTATCTGGCATCCACGATCTTAAACAGAGGTCCAAAACATTGACGGAGCACAACCAGAACTTTCAACGGACCCAGCCAAAGAACCAAAGCCACTCAACGAAACGCAAGTACACCTCCATACTTTTGCTAGAAAGTGCTGGTGTTTTATTTAAATACTTCAGGTAACCCAATTGCAAATCGAGGTATACTAAATGAAGTATCGATGGTTCTCAGGGAATGGTCTATAGACTCCATAAAGTTCAATTTTCTCTGTTACAGCTCACTATGTTTTAAGTTTGTCTATGTGTGTTAGTTTAGTTTTATGTTGTAGATTAGCAATAAAGTCTTGTTTGTTTTCAAAGAGAATTTGGCTGTGTATTATATCAAATCCTATCGATCCTTAGGAATCTGTCGATCCTAAAACGCTGCATTGCTCATGAACATTGTTTAAATCTATTTATGATATTATTTTCAATCACACTGAAAGTAGTATTACTTTATGAATTAACATTATGTTCAGATCAGCTCATCGCTGGCCGAAGACTTTGATCTTACATAAAGATTAATTCTTTTGTTATTCCCTGAAACAAGATTCCCTTTGAGCTAAATTCCGTGCATTAGTGGTTGGAAAATGATGCAGGCATAAGCTTAAAGCCATAAGTTAACCATTATGCAAAATCCCTACATATATTTGGTGATGAATGCTGGCAGTTGTAAATATACCCTGTCACGAAGTCGCTAATTCTCTACATATGATGGTGGCCGAACGCTGCCAAGATTCTTAAACCAATTATTTACATAAAAAATCCTACATATAATGATGGATACACGGGCAGTTTAATCAATACCATGTGCATTTATACTACCAAAATTATTACAATATTGGTGGATAAATGTGGGCATGTTTAAATCTGCCCATTACATTTAGCGTTCCATTATAAAATTCTTATAATCCACTGGCTCCTCTGCACCATACAACCACATCTGCAGTGGCTCCTCTGCCCTCTTCAACCACACCTGCAGTGGCTCCTCTGCCCTCTTCAACCACACCTGCACTGGCTCCTCTGCCCTCTTCAACCACACCTGCAGTGGCTCCTCTGCCCTCTTCAACCACACCTGCACTGGCTCCTCTGCCTTCTACAACTACATCTGCAGTGGCTCCTCTGCACTCTACAGCCACAGGTTCACAGTCCTCATTTACAACTTCAAAAAGCCAAAAAGTAATTAAATGCCCACACTGTTCAGTCACTGTGCTAAAAAAAAAAACTTGGACATTAACAGAAAATATACTGACCATTCAAAACATATAACAATGCAATCACATCTTTCCAGTGTGTGCATTGACTCATCAAATGGAGTGTCAGCAGTTCTGAGACGTGGCCATGGTTTTTCTGTGCCAGTTCATGTGCAGAGGAAAACATGGGGAAAAGCTCATTATGCTAGGTGTGAGTTGGATGAGTGTCTGCAATACCAGCTGCTTGCTCACTGAAGTGGACACATGTTTAGTCTTAGTGAACACCTCCTTTCACTGGACTATTGTTGTGAAATGGCATCTGAGGAGTTCCTGGAACCGAGTGTCCTTGATGAAATGGTGAAGCTGAAATTCTTTGAAAAAGCCAAAAAGGCAGTTTGTCTACCCTTGATTTTTTTTTTTTTTTTTTCTGGAATCTGTATATGTATGTGTTTTTATTAGTGTGCATATAGTGTAGACTTCATTTGCATTAGTATAGACTTTATGTGTTTATTTGCCTCAGGCCATACCAAAAAAGTGTTTGCTGTGGAACCTAGTTATGAAAGGTGGGCTCCATGGATAGGAAAAAAACACAAGGATGGATTACACTGTACTCAATACAGATTGTGCAAAAGTTGTACCTGCAAAGGTTGCATTGACTGAAGCTCAACTCATGAATGCGTCTTGTGGATGAGTTGATGAATCAGAAGGTATAAATCTTGATAAAAATCAACTACAGTTGAATCATGTCCATTTTTACTGAGGCAAAAGCATTTTTCTGACTATGAATTTACTATAAAAAAACAGGTTGGTGTTGTTGAAACTCTGCAAGGCCTGTAATGTGGACTCTAAGGGCTCCCGAATGGATCTGATTTCACGATTAAGAACAAAGATGCAGAACAGGCAGTCATATGACAAAATGTTCCAGAAAATCTGGGGTGCATCAGGTGGGAGTATTTTAATGAAATAATAACAATTGAGAAGTATTATTATTATTTTTTTATATTGATAGTTTTTATATTATTTTTGAATGCCTTTTCCAAAAACCCTAACTCAACACCACTCATCACAAGAACTCATCAACAAACAAGAAGCTTCTGGAAGTACAGCTACAACGTGGTCTCAAACCTCATGGCATTGAAAATATCATCCTGTCTGATGTAGGGCTTTACTGGTTGTTTAGATCATTGTTACTATCAGAAATTAATATTTCTTTAGTTATTAATTAATATTTAAATTAATTAATTTAATCTAACTCATTAAAACCTCATATGGGGCTCCAGTAAATGTAGTGCGCTACGTTTAGGAGCGGGTTTGCTTATTAGCAATAATTAATAATTATCAAAGATAATTATTAAAATCAATAGAACATTGATGAGAATCAATGTTAGCTTTTTTAATCCTTTAAATCAACAATTATCAAAGATAATCGTTAGTTGTTAACATCGATGAAACATTAATTAAAATTAACACTAGCTTATTGATCATTCAAATTCAACAATCATCAAAGATAATTATCAATTATCAAAAATCAACAGAATAGTAATAAGGATTAACATTGACGGGGCACCACCCTGGAATCAGGGACTAATAACCAGATAGTAAAACAGTCTCAATATTAGATTGTTTGTTTTCTTAGGAAAATCGACATCCAAAGAATATCGATTTTCGGAAAAAAAAATCAATGAATGAAGGCTTGAATCCGAGCACTGACATCCCATCAGCATGACACAGGCGTATGCAAAACAAACCAAAACACTTCTCTTTGTAATATAAACAAAGTTTATTTATGCAGTAATATCAATTAATAATTAATACAATGCAGTCAATAAACTTCCAACTTCCAACTACAAACTAAACAGTGATATGATTAGATATGGAAATAAAAATAATCCTATAACACATAAGGTGTGTGTGTGACAGTGTGTATGTGTGTGTAAGGAGGGATGCGCACAAAATGGCGGACGTGACTCTCGTGGAGAGAATGTCACGCGAGACTTCCGGCCAGGGAATATGACCGCGAATGGGGGCGGCGAGAAACCAGTCAATGGTGTCTACCAGTTACCGCGTGTATCCGCTTGTATGATAGCTTAGGGACAAAGCTGGGCTTTAGCATTAAGCTATCTAGGAGCCAAAAATGTGTGCCAGAATGTTTGTGAGGGGTCACATGCGTGTGTGTGGTTAGTACGAGAGAGAGAGAGAAGTGACGGCCCTAAAGCCGATTTCGCGATCGTGGGAGAGAAAGCAGCTGTTAGTTCATTGCTCAGAGATGCGGTGGACGGCTCGTAAACAGTCCCACGTTCTTTGACTCTTTAATGGATGAACTCAGTTTACCTGTCTCACCCGCGATGGTGAAATTGCACAACAGTCCAATTTGGTTGGACCACAATACAGCAAAACAAATTCGTGATAATTAATACCCTGAGTATTAATAATGAGCAGACATGGCGGTCCGTAAACTGTACAAGCAAAAACCTTGAAACACAAGAATAACACACTATAATATTCTATCTCTGCCCAGACATAAACCTCTTACTTGAATCGCATGAGGACACAGGTAGAATGTGTTTTCCTCCGTCCTTTAACTCCGACCCGGTTCCTTGAGGCTCGGGTGATGACGGGAGGCCGTTTCCTCACTCTGTCGGCAGGCGGTACGGCTGTTGATTCTCGGCGGGCTGGCGGAGAACTCAGAAACGTCGACTTGATTGAAGATGGAAGAGAAATCTTTAATCTCTTCACTTCTGCAGGCAAACGAATGAAAATGCGGATTGCTCAGCGGTCTCCTTCGGATCCGTTAGAGTGTTCGGTTGAACACAGAGTAATCTCAACTC
Organism: Myxocyprinus asiaticus; assembly: GCF_019703515.2. Classification (NCBI taxonomy): domain Eukaryota; kingdom Metazoa; phylum Chordata; class Actinopteri; order Cypriniformes; family Catostomidae; genus Myxocyprinus; species Myxocyprinus asiaticus. The sequence goes on along the minus strand of NC_059362.1, from coordinate 13,632,880 downwards.
GTCCAGCGAGATGGAGATTGTATGGCCACAGTTTCAAGTCGGACGTTACTTCCTTGTGCCACGAGGTTGCACATGAGAGCAGCGATGAGCTGCATCTACACACTGCAAACAAAGTTGCTGGAAGCAAATCCCAGAAGCATTTCAGAGGTATTTCAACTCCTGATGATGTCATGGTTTGAGGTGCGTTCTGTTGTGTGCCTCATCCAATAGGAGTTGAGAGTTCGATCCTTTAGTGAGCAAGGCTTCATTGGATTTGTAGTCTGTTTTGGACTCCCTTTGTTTGATTTTGGCACGATTTTTATCAGTATAATTTACGACTTGGAATGTGGGGGCTTGAGTTAGGTATTTACGACTGTGTTAGGCCTGCCTTTGTCTTCTATCTGAATACATGAGGCCCAACACTGACTTGGGACAAACAATTCTGTGTTAGTAGCCAACATCTAAACTGTTCTGATTTCGGTTATAAACAGTGGCAAATTCTCAGGGCCAGCAAAGCCTTCTCTGCTGGCCTAACATGCCAAATAAATAAATATTTTTCATCCTTTCATTCTCAATCACCTTTTTGCCTATGTGTTTTTAATCACTTTCTACTCTTAATTAATCTACAAACAAATAGAGGAAAACAAAAAGTTTATCCAGTCAGAATTTATTCCTTGAAGCTTACAAGCGAAGTGACAACTGTTTCCCAAATCACATGATCGAATCCATGCTCCCCTCGGGCCTTCAGAATTTCTACAGAATCCCTCAACAGTGCAAATGAATGGGCAACTAAAGTCAGATTGTCAGATTCATCAGCCAATCAGATTGATTTATTTGTTCTTGGTGGGTGTGATCTTTAGGATATGTCCCGGTCGAGGCCTTCTAGCTGGCCTTGAGTGATGCAATCATGCATTAAGTGACGTAATTTGAAAGCGAGCGCGAGATCTTGCTGACGAGTCGACTGTCATTACTGCCGCTATCGCCATTGAGAAAGAGATCCTTATGGATTTAAAAACATGAGATGTTCTGCATGACCGTGTGATTGCTTAATTTATTAATCAGGAAAGGAGGACTGATTTTCACTCCAAGCAAATTAGTAAGTGCTTTTTGCATTGTTATAGCAACATCAGGAGTTTTCTAAGTGTAAATTAGGCTGATGGAGCATTCAGTGTCGGATCAAGTTTTGAAAAGTAGTGTTGCATTCCATTCAACTCAGAATGTCGGATTTTACAACTTCCTACTAGGAAAAGTGCAATGGAATGCATCTTGAAGTCAGAATTACAATTTGTAGGCTCATGCAGAAATTCTCAACTCGGATTTCACTGAGGTGCAGGGGCATGATGTCACACAAACATGTCGACACTCAGGGAGATATATACAAAGTAAGTGATAAACATTCACTTTATTGAGCAAAGTTTCCACATTAGATGATATTAAAGCTTGTTTAACAAACGCCTGCAGAAACAGGTGTATAAAACATTATAATCTCTTTTGATAATCGTACACCTGTAGCACAAATACTGCAGCATTGTTTATCAGTTGGGTTGCTAGGAGACATCTCTAATGAGAGTCAAACCCCTGCTAAGCTAACGGGAGCATTGCAGTTCCGAATATCGGGGAATGGAATGCATTTATGGTCGGAGATATCAAGTAGGAATATCCCACATCCAAATTGAATGGAATGCAGCATAACGAAATTTATTTAAACATTTAAATCGCAAATATTATTAGATAGATTTTTCCAGGTATTATAGACTTCCTTGGTAGGTTCATATGAAAAATTATGATTTTCGAATGTCTGTTCGGGAGACCTTCATTTCACAATTCAGTCATGCTGCAGTTAAAATTAGGCTTGCTTGAGCATTAAGTGTTGTTTCAAGTTCTGGCTTTTGTGCGTGGATGTGTTTTTAAAATGTCAAATGATATTAGATACTAGTTAGCTGCAACATAATGTATGATGCTCAAAGACATAGAGTGTGTTATTCATTGTGAAATTGTGTTTTCTTAATGGCATGAATCACACTGAAGTCCTAGACTTTTAATGCACGGCCCGCCACTGGTTATAAACACTACAGGTATGACTAACTTTGTGGTACTGATCTTGTTATACCCTTTGTTGTCTTTCTCAGCTCCACAAACCAGTGAAAGAAAAAAAAACATGTGGCTTGCCTTCAGGACTTTAATTTGTAACAACAACTGTCAAGCAACATCAACATTAATCTCATCAGTTAATTCAGGACATTGGTGAGGAGATATTTTCTTTGTAGCTTTGAATGTTTTTTTTTTTTTTTACATATGCAGAAGAGTGTGGATCTCAATGTGAAGCTCTGACAAAGCGTTAAAATATTTCGGCCTGTTGACAATCATGAACTTTCAGATACCAGCCAACTCAAATAGAACTAGTTAGTTTTATAGAATCTTTAGAATAAAATTGTGTTAAATTGTATGTTTAACCTTGGCTTTTTGGATGTTTAAACTATTAGCACAACTACGTACTGGACACCAGGAGAGACCAGGGTATAAACTGATCATCCAAACAGCGAAGGCAGTCCTGAACCATGCTGACTTTTGGACCATGGGCTTGAACAGAGACATGGAGTCCACTGTGAGATCATAGTTGTTTTAGATTGCTATATAAATTTTTTGTTACAAGGAGTTCGACATTATAATTATGTGTGTGTGTGTGTGTGTGTGTGTGTGTGTGTATGTGTGTGTTTGGAAACGGTTGCTTTCAGTTGACTGAAAGCATTGCATTATCAAATGTACCTTTTATTTATTTATTTGTTTACTTATTTCTTTTTGTTATAAATACATTTTGCGTTTTAGTAAATCTTTGTATGAAAACCTTCTACACACAATATCCTGCAAGGGAAGAACATTATATTTTTGTTGTTCCAACATGTCTTCCTTAGGTTTTGAAGCCAGCCCAGAGAGAAATTCAGTATGTAGACTCAAAATATTCTGAGACACCACTTGGGTTTGGTGCCCAGATATACAAAGCTCTTTTGAGGTCTTTAGATAAAATAATATTAAATGCGCATTGCACTTTTGTTCAGAGATGGTCACATTCTTATGACCTGTCTCTACCCTGCAAGTTCTTATTTGTGTGCCAAATCTTGTTTCAGGAATTGATTAGTTGTTGTTTTCTTTGATTACATGCATGAAGGTTTGTTCTATTCTACAGCAGGTTTCTCAGACCTTTTAGCACCAACAGGGACCCCCCTCTTAGATCACCTGTGTGTCATCATTTGTAAGTGACAACTTATGGTCTGAGATGTCTGTAAATGCCTGTGTTCTGTTGTTCAGAGATGGTCATGTTCTTTTGACCTGACTCTAGATGTTCATAGTGTTTCACAGATTGTTCAGTTGTTGTTTGCTTATTTTATGCATGAAAGTTTGTTCTTGTTCTTCTGTTCTAGAGCAGGTTTCTCGGAGGTTACTGAGAGCATCAGGGGCTCCCTATCTGATTTAAGATCTTGTTGTCATCACTTTGAAGTTTTGTGTGTACGTGGTCGCCAGCCCCAACAACAAATTTTATGGACCCCCTGGCTCTCTGTTACAGACACCAGTTTGAGAAACACTGTTCTAGAGATTTAAGTGTGCATAAAATAATTATTATACATCAAAACTACAGTAAATGCAAATATTGTAATTGTTGAAAATAATTTTAAAAAATAGTCGAAAAACGTGATTAAAATATATGGATATTGATTCAAATTAATAATAACCTTGGTGCACATTCATACACTTGTACAGCCTTCCATCTTTGCACAGCTATAATCATTTATTAATTTGTTTTTTTGTGTAATCGACAGGGAACTTGCCAAAAGGATAATGCCTGGAAAATGGGCTGAAAAGACAGGACTTCATTTACTGGTATGAACTATGAAGTCTCAAACACTTTTCGGAATTAATGTAAAAAATATACTCATGTATATCTTTGGTTACATTAAAGGGGTTTCCAGGGCAACCATTTTGGCAATGACTGTTGCGTCTTCATGTTAATGGTAAGATGCATATTTTTGTTTGTTTATTAATCCTCTGGCAGTATTTGTGCCTCTTACCCACTTTTTTCCATTTATAGTCTGCGTTTTACCTAGCAATGGATGCCACATTTGACTACACAGTTGTGAGTACTTGTCCTGTGCTGATAATGTTGAGACATTGTGATTTAAAGATGACAGGGTATTCATTTGAATGTTATGAGCAGCTGGACATGCCAGAACTTCAGAAATGGTGGTGTGTGATGTTGATGGAGAACTTTGGGCTGCATAGGTACAGTATTTCTTTTTCTTTTAAATACTTTTTCAGTGACAAATAAATTATTGAACAATGTGTAATGTTATCACTTTCTACAGTCATGGAAAGTTTTTTACACACTACACTGAGTCCAAAGCCTTCCTGAGGGTTGATCGACAGCCTGTCTTTAGATGTAGAAAACAGAGGTTTGATGAGATCTCTCAGGTAAAAGCATATTCTTGGGGACACTTTAGAATGACATTATCTTGAGAATGTAGGTTTGCTTATACTGTGGTATTTCACTAACAGGAAGAGCCAGAACAACAGATGCAGGAATCACAGGTATTAATACTGTGTAGTGGGTACTCAGGAAAGTGCAATTGCTCCATTTAAAAAGACAGAAATAACATTAACACAGACTGAAATCTAATATGCATTGGATCAATACAGAATGCGATTTGTCCCCTATTTAAGCTGGTCAGATGGCATCATGGTGAAATTGTTCCAGATTGCTAATTTAACATTAATACAAGCAGGACAATTTGCCTAGGGTGGGTAAGGGACTGTCTGAAAAGTCCACACATAGTGCTAAAATGTGCTAATACTATGGAAGGTGTGGTAAGGGACCATCTGAAAAGTCCACAAATTATGTTAAAACTGTGGAGTTTTTTCTATATAAATGTTCAATAAGATCAAACAATGTATGAATACAATCACTTAGTCATAAAGACAGTTCAGGTGAAGGAAAAAATAAACAAATAAAATAATTACAAAACAACAACAACAACAACAAAACAAAACAAAAAAAAACACATATAAACCAACTAAAATGTATACATAAATACATAATCAAATCAATTAAAATAAATATATTTTTTAACATATAAGATATATTTTTTTTATAAGTCATGGGTCAGGAAAGTTCTCATTTTAGCATATAAGAAAGGATATACAATTTTTATTATTAATGCATATTAACTCTCAATGCATTTATTGCTAAAACTGCAGAAGATGTGTAAAAATTTTAAACGGTACAATATCATCTTGTTGTTAATTTCGGTACCATATTAAAGTATGCTGCCATTAGCAAAATGTAATGTAATGTGAGAGTGCAATTCCGCTGCAGGTCACGATGCAAAGGTAAGGAAACAAACACAGCAACAGCTCTGGAATATCTGGAAATAAAGCAAAGCAACATAGAATAAAATAACAAAGTCTTCCTTGGATGCCACATTTGTTATTTACACAAGCGACGGGGGCTAATTATATTGCTGTGGAGAAAGCTGCTTACTGACTGAGGGTCATGTATACAGGAGTAAAGAGTACACCGCTTATACAGTGCACGTAAATGCAATAACCCTCTTTCTCGCAATAAGCTACTTTCTGGTGTCCATATAAAGGTATAGTACTCTTTTAGTGCTCTAAAAGATTTGATAACACTACAAGGACATCTTGATGGATAATTTAATAAAAGAACATACCCATACACTACATGGTCAACAGTATATGGACACTCCCATACCCATTACCGACAGGTGTAAAAAAGGAAGCATACAGCCATGCAATCCCTTTAGACATATATTTTCAGTTGAATGCTTTTTCTGTTTTTGCATGACAATACCCTTGTGCACAAAGCAAGGTCTATAAAGAAATGGTTTACTGAGTCTGGTGTGAAAGAACTTGACTGGCCTACACAAAGCCCAGGCCTGAACGCCACTGAGGACCTTTGGGATATATTATGTCTTGCCATGCCCATGGTTTTGTAATTAAATGTTCAAAAAACTCATATGGGTTGGTGTTGGATGTCCAAATACTTTTGTAGTGTACACTGCTTCTAAACCATTAGATATCAACATGGTGTTTTTTAATGTCTTAAGAAAGCCCTTATGTTTACACACCTGCTAGAGATTGCAATGGCTGAATGATGGCCAAGTCTGATTAAGATATTAAGAAAAATCCATCTGTAAAGGTAAATTTGTAACATCATCCACCTCAGAAGGCAGAAAATTCCTTTATCCAATTGGGAAAACAAACAAACTTTTTAGCATCAAGAATATCTACAGCTCTGATAAATTTCACTTTAGCCAGATACGCTGACATGCACCAAAGAAGTCAGGGCAGTCACTTAATATCGCGGGATATATATATATATATATATATATATATATATATATATATATATATATATATATATATATATATATATATATATATTTTTTTTTTTTTTTTTTTAACTCTCATTTTAAACCTAAGCACACTCACAGCATGATCAGGCTTCAAAAAGACTCAGACTTTGCGAAAATAGTTCAGATCTTTCCTTTCAAATTCCAAAGCCTGTTATCATCAATGCATGTGGATCAGGACTCTAATGAGGGTGCACCTTGAATATATAAAAGTGCACATAAATATTTTCAAAGGATCATGAATTTTTAAGTCTATAATATAAAAATATTTTCTAAAGATAACTCCACCTGACCTGATAATAAAAATGTAAAAATTTTTGATTTGACTTTTTTTTTTTTTTTTTACCTAACCATCTTGGTCTAAATGGGTCCTCTTTTTTATCACATGACAACAAAATGGCTACATACATGTTACACCACATGACTTGATTTGGTTAGTTATTAGGTGTTCAACTTCATGCAGTGCTGCTCAGACCAATTGGCACCTGACTTGAAGCAGTGCATGTCGGTTAGAAATTTTATTCGACTTTAGTCGGCGCCACCGCCGTGTCACCGTGACGTATGTCATCAAAGAACAACAAAAGTAAGACAAGACCAGTCAGCTGGGTCAGCCACTGCAGTTGCTCCAAAATGGATACACATGCTCTGATGACGACACAGCTTATTCATAATTGGCCAGACTCTCTGATGACAACAATGACGTATGCTTCATGGGCTGAGTTCGGAATGGCATACTACCCATACTACTCCTACTACTTCTGCTATATTAGTTTGAAAGAGTAGTATGGTAGTATGCTATTACAAAGGTATTTTTTCTGACACCTTCAGTTTGGCCTATTCATGAAAAACAATTTAAAATGATTTAAAAATACTGACTCCTTTATTGGTCTTAAATAACAGAATTTCTTCTTGTACACATAAGCACTGTATTAAGCAGCAGATAACCTTTTTAAATGAATAGTGTTTATAGTTATTATGTGTAAAATTTAAGGGTCTGTAAATCTGAATTTCTGTCAAATCCACTTCGTCTGCAATAAAGAAATCAGACATTGCGCAATCTGCTGTGACTTGGTGTAAATTCAGCACACGATGGGAATAGCAAGTGTCCAACTGAACAGCTTTCTTTTCAACTCCTCCCCTGACTGAATCAGCAAATCTCGCCGATCAGTAAAGCCAAATGCACACTACACTAATAACAGTCGGTGCCCTGTGACTCACAGTCTTGTTTCCCGTGCTGGTGCACAAACAACAAGACTGATCGCAGACTGGGTGTATCAACTACACGACAATCCGTCCCCAACTGAGGCCCTGTGTTTACCTGGCTTTAAATTGCATTTTTGGTGATCCAATCATAAGTGTACAAGTGAGACACATCACTGTTTCATCTGGTCATCTGTTTTGACCGCTTGTGTTTGGTTTTCGAGGGGAGAGTCTCTGATTTCATAAGGACATACATCAGTCATTACCAGCAGCGGTGTAAACCACCACGCAATCCATGCCATTGCATTGTGCTCTGGACGTCGGGGGGCCACAGTCGGATGGCAAACCACTCAAGAGGTAACACTGTTCTGTGTTCATGTGTGAATACGCTGTTTTCATCGGTTGTGGAATGGTTTACGTGCATTGTGAAGGCAAAGTGCTGCAGGTTCACCCATTCACGCAATTCTAAACACCTGAAGCCGCTTAAAGTTATACAAATATAAAAGTGTGACAAAGTATCACAGAGATGTAGGAGGTGACAGCGTTTCACCAGATTTGTAATGAGGAACATTAGCCACTTTTCCACCATCGGGCCGAATGGTTCTGGGCATAGTATGGAACAGTTACAGTAGCATTTCCACTTGAGCCCGGTTCGGCACAGCACGATTACAATTCTCAGCACGGTTGGCTAACCGTACTCAACCGTGCTGGTTGAATGGCTTTAGTACGTGGTGTCTCACAATTGTCAATTTGCCAAAGCCAAGGTAACTTATAGTGCTTTTAGTTGTTTCTAGCTTGCCAAGCTTGTTAATATTTGGCTGAAGTTAATAAAAAATTGTGAATGTTTAGTGTACCTTCAAGATTTTATGATGATGGCTTAACTAGTATTGTAGCATACATTTATTTTTTTACACACCTTTTTCATCAGGGAAGCAGATTAATAAATGAAAAATAAATCAATATATTCTCATCTACTATTTTCATATAATACTTATAAAATAGTTTGTCAATAAATATCATTTTTAGCTAGTTTGGGAACTTTTACCTTTCTGCATGATCGTGTCTGGTGGCATACATAAGCTCTCAATATGATAAAACTCTCACCTTTTTCTCTTAGCTATCTTTTTGAGACACGTTTCTGTGTTTTAGCAGAGTAAAACCAGGGGGGAAAAGCAGTCCTAAAAACTGGAACATGCGATTATCCTAAATAGTGCATTCGCTCCAGTGTTTACCTCTCATGCCTTCGCCAACAGACAGATCTGTTACGGGCATTCTCCTGATTTCACCGCACCACAGTGAAAAAAGAAACTGTAACCGTGGCAACTGGCCCGGATCAACTTGGTATGGTTTTGTGATGAAAACTGTTCGACCCAATGGTGGAAGAGCAGCTATTGTAAACTGTGAAATACTGACACTGCAGTGCACTATCATTGTTCTGTCAAAATAAAAGCCCCAGGTGAAGGTAATAAGTTAGTTCAACAGAAAAATAAGTGCTATGGACACGGACTTAGTCACTGCTCCTTACCTACATAATGCATTTTGCGTCTTATATGACCAGGTCATATGGGGGTTGATTCCTATTTCACAGCATATTTACGTTTTATTACTCATTCAGGCATCATTAAAGTGCAGAAATTCATATCGTATGTGTCTCTCCGTAAATCATTTACTTTTTCATCTCTGTTTGGACCGTATTTTAATCAGTGGGGACTTTCAAGCATTGGGGCTTTACTAATGTTCCAAATTTCAAAGCTCATTATGAGTTTAACAGTCATGTCAGCCTAACTACATTATATTTTAATTTAAGGATCAACGCATTTCAGTATGACGCTGTTCATTTTTAATGCACCGTGGTTGGGGATATTAAATTTAGTAGCAGGTAAGTTAGGTTTTGCTAATCATTGGATAAAACCTGTGCCGGATCAAAGCTCATTATTTTCATTTTGCTACTGTTCATTTTCTGTTCCTGCTGGTAAGTCATAAGCTCCCTCCTAATGCTTTTACGTTATTTCTTCAACTATGTTGCCAAACACATTATTGATTTTAAAGTTCTCAATGTTTTAGTTTTTTTCACTCCATTCAATGTAAATAAATAAAAAATAAAAAATGCATTCGGGGCAGCTGTCGTTTAGCAGCAGGCAGTAGGATTCATTCCTCTGGACATTACAGTGCCGGATTGGTGTTCATGAAGCAGATACCAAAATTCAGTCCACTGAAGCTGCATGTCATGGACAATGCATTGTGCTGCTGGTTTTATGGGCTTTAAAAAATAAAAACAGGAGCTTAAGCTTCAATCATCACATCTTTCGCATCTACATACTTTAACCCATTTCAAGGCTGGGCACGGCGCCCTCCTCTCCAAAACAAACATCAAGACGCTTCAAAAGTCCTACCCATTCACCCCGCTGCTCATTGCAGCACCATGCAGCAAATGGTAGTTTTCAATGTCCAGCTCACAATGACTGCAGTAGCAGTCGCATATTTAAATCCTCATCTGAAGGCTCATGCTGGATCATTCTATATTTTAAGCTTCTGCCTCATGCACCTGCTTCTATTCTCTGATCCCCTATTCCCGTGCCACTCTCAGCTCCACCTGGTCGTCTAAACAAATTCTCACAAACCGGGTATTCCCTCTCCATAATTTATAAAATAAAAATAAAAACCTTCTACGTCTCTCAATTTTCGGCATTGTGCTCTATTTCCCCCAGATGCAAGCTTCCCCGCCTCTCTTTCAACTAGACCGATCATTAGTTCACATTTCCTCCTTACCGAGCAGTTCCAGTTTCATATTCAATCTCCCGTCCCCTTGGGCCACCTCATTTCACCATGTGCATCATTCATCAAGGCCGCTCCATCTCTCGCCTCACGCCAGCCATTTTGTCGATAACACTCTGACAGTGTATCTATTGATGACCGCTGCTGATTGGACCTTAAATTTTATCCCCATGGCTAATCACCAGAACCGTTTTCCCCTTTTCCATAACAAAACCCTGAAACCTCCTTTTTCATGCACATGCACCCTCTGAAGGTCCTGAGGCTACCGAATAAGAACATGGTTCGCAGGGAAATGGCCAGACTAAATTTTAACTCACGCCAGCTCCCCTTCATCCGTATCTTCAAAATTCATTCCATTGTCATCACCAGCGACAAGGGCACACAAAAGTATCGTCAATTTTGATACTCAACTACCACTGTCGTATCAAAGGCAGGTCCTCCTCTAGGCTCCTTAGCCCCTACTGAGATATTTGACATGGCAGAGCACCAACTGAACCCCATTCTCTCAGCCGAGCACATTCCCAGGTTTTCAATTCAATCGCTACTCTCTATCTCGTTCAGGAGTTCCATCGACATGTCCATTCACCAGCATACTTCTCATCCTCTGCCCATACCTTTCGAACCTTCTGCCTGTCTAAGCCCCACACTCCTCTCCTTAGATTCCACTAAAACCAATGCAGAAAGGACTCGCCCAGCCCACGCTCATTTCACCTCTTTTCTCTAACACTCCAAAACAGACCACATGGGATGTGGTTGTATCATAACGTTATCTATAACTTCCAGCTCCTCCTGCCCGATAACCCCCCTGCATATTCTGAAAACTAGTTCACAATTCGCATCTGATCCCTCAAATATTGCAAGCTCCTTCCCTAGTCTCAAGGCACTCTTTCAGAATCAGTGTGGCCACAACGGCTGTTAATCAAGGACTACCAGAACCCATAATCAGATGCTTGGGCACTGGTCTTCCTCATTCTCCAGAAATATACTCGACTCAGCCCTCAATCATAACACATGCTCAAGCCTCCTCAGCCATAAGTTTTCATACCTATCTGGTGGCGGTCGGGGGCCTAACAGCCCATCCACATCTATCCCACACTTATCAAATTCAAGCAGTCTATTGTTCTGCAAGGACACCACATAACCACATCCACCCTCCTCACCAAGGTATTTTTGCCAGGTATTTTTCTTTATAACGGCAATAATTTATATAAATAAATCCTTTAGCCCTTGGCTTGCCAAGGACATGTGAGTCTTGAAATTATGTTGACCACTAGTCGGTAACAATGACAATCTATAAATTAGTTACTACCATGGTCTATTTGGCCAGAATATCCTGCAGTTATAAAACCTTTACAACGTTTGACTAGCAATCATTATGTCTAATGTTAACAAACATTGCCTAACTTTTGTAACGTCATTTATTTCAAAATATCAATGTTTCCAATAAGTCAAAACAACAACATAAGCTATGGCACTTACCTGCTCAGATGACATGTTTTCGAATATCCATCTTTTCCTTTCTTTTGTTATTTATTTGTCCATTTGCTCTGATAAGATGTCCTGTATCGATGTGTACACCGATGCCTCGAACCACATTCATCTGCGCAGAGGAGCAGAGCTGAAGCACAACCAAAACAATGTTCTTCTGCAGGACGCATGCAGTTTTACTTTTTAACTGCTAGAGGGCCAAATGTTACATAGTGCAGCTTTAAGTGCAAAATGCAATTACACAATTAAAATGATTAAAATGTATGATATGACCCTTTAAACAGTATGGCCATTTTAATGAAAGTAATGCTTTCAAGTACTTGGAAGCAGTGTTGGGGGTAACGCGTTATAAGTAATGCATGTTACGTAATCAGATTACTTTTTCAAGTAACAAGCAAAGTAATACTATGTTTTTATTTTTATTTTAGACCATAATATCTGAGTTACTTTTTAAATAAGTAACGTGTTGCTTTTGTACACCTCTCCTTTCCCAGTATTGCAATAAATCAGGAGTAAATGTGTGCAAACTTCGGAGAGGAGATGCAGTGCATGATAGGCATTGTAGTTCTAGAGAGTGGGAAGCTTGATTATCAGAGATGCACAATGAAGTTGTAGTATGTGTGTGCATGACAGGTATTGTAGTTCTAGAGAGTATGAGCCATGCTTATCAGCGATGGGTAGAGCACAACAAGTTTTCTTTTAGCCCACCCTGAGATTTATGTTTTAAAAACTGCAAAATATTGCTGGTAAAGGAATGTAAATGTGGAATCCAGTTCTACTCATCATTTGCAGCGGTTGATTTTTTTGTGCACTGGAGCTTACATGAGCAGCCATCATAAACTTTGCCATTGTCATTACAATCACAGCAAGAGTTAAGAAATGTGTCCTCATAAGGCAACATTTTGTAAAAAATGTAACATTCGGGTAAGTGAATCTTTGATTCCCATGATTGATTCATGTAGGCTGCATTTAAAAGTGTTTAAACACATATTTCGGGTATAATATAGCACAGGCATAAGCCCGGAGAAGTCTTCCCATGACCACGGCATGATTATACAGTTACATATAACGTGGAATGATTGCTGACTTTTTGTGAATCCACATTGCTTTGTTTTACAGTTGCCCATAACGAATTCTCTAGGACCAGTTTGCATCAGAACTGTGTTAAAGCATTTAACATTTGGTTGAGTAAAACGCGATTGATTCAGGTGTAAATATAAGTTGCATTAAAAAAATCAGTAAACGCGTTTAGGATTATAAGGGATTATAAAACTAGTCTTCCACTGGCCATGACATGATATACAGGGTGAAATACTCGCTCAATTCACTGACTTATGCAGCCAAACTTCTCCGTGTTAGAGCTCCCTGTAACTGGGAGAATGGGATGAGAAAAGCTGACTCTGAGCTGTGAGCAACGTTCTACATGGTTTGTGTATGCAGACAAAATATATTAATTTCTGAAAATATTCTACATTTTTGTTTTAGATAAACAATAATGTGAGCTAATGTGAGCTGTGAAACATATAGTTTTTATGACATTTTGGTAGCATTAAAAATGATTCCATTCAAGTTGTATCAACATCATGTTTGCAGTAGGCTGTCTGCAGTACACACCATGGATCAACTCAAAACAAGCTTGCACTGAGATGACTTAAGTGAAAAATATTAATTTATTCATCAGACTTATTCCTTGAACATGTTAGGTTGGAATCCCCCACTGAATTGTATCCTGACTTCTGAAAAACATCTCAAGTTGACTCTGGCATTGTCAATGGGGTATGATGCAGTTTCAGATGTTGAACTTTGTTGCATTTGGTAAGACAGTGGTTATTCTTCATTATTCTTGTTGGCTGCCATGTCGATGGAAAAACAATCATGCATATTCCTGTTATTTAGTCTTTATTATAAATATGACGTGAAGACCTACTGATTGTAGACTTTCTAAATATCTGTTTGTTTAGTATGTTGTTTTGACAAGAGTGTTGTACAGTAGCTAGCATGACCTGTAATGTCTCTTGTATGCAATACATGACTTATTTGTATGGAATGCATAGCAGAAGAGAGAGTAGCGGTGAGAAAAAAGTAATGCAAAAATAATGCAAAAGTAACATAATGCTTTACTTTCCATAAAAATTACATTTTAATTAAGTTACTTTTTTAATGAGTAACGCAATATTCTAACAAGTTTCTTTTAAAAGTAACATTACCCAGCACAGCTTGGAAGAATGTTTAATGAGATGAGATGATAGATTTTTTTCTTTCTGGTCACATCATTATTGCAGAGAAGCAGCCAAGCTGCCCAATTAACAGGGCATTTAACTCCTCTAATGACTTTAAAGCTCCATAAAGTCATATAAAAAGGACCAGTTATTTTTAAAAAAGATGAGGCAAGTAAGAAGTGTAAAGAGGGGCAGGTGAACTCTATGTATGCACAAGCAGTCGCCATCATACATATTACTGTCATCACACAAATACTGTGTCCCTGGGGCGGATGGTAGCAGAGTTAATTGAAACTAAATGGATTCTGTGGGCACAGTGTGAGCTGCCAGCAGGCAAAGGCACAGATGGCCAATGGAGGTGAAAATGGGCATCATATGGTCACAGCACGAGACCAACAACAATCTATAAAGCTGCCACAAAATGTCTGTAGGGGTAAAATAAATAATAGAAAAAAACAACAGTAAAATGTGTATGAAATTGTATTTGATGGAAAGTTTTCTAGATGAAAACAGAAAAGAATTATAGCAGAAAATATAAATTCTAGGTGCTTTGAAAAGTCAAACTGAGATTAATTGTGATGTGGAAATGAGTGCAGTTAACACACAGCTTGAAGTAAATGAGTTTAAATGAAAATGAATGGTTATAACAAAGCTATCCAGGGACAGCGTAGTAACAAAACTATAATGTGATAATTAAGTAATATTCCAATGGTCATGCCATTAATAATGGGAGTCCTATCAAATTTGATAACTTGTTCTTAATATCTGTAAGAGATTTTGAGCTGGTAGTAATAATTTAGTAGTGTCTAAAAATAAGTGTTGGGGGACTGTAAAACTTTACATTAAAGCATTGCCTATTTGTTAAAGATATCAAGTATCTGATTAGATTGAGCAAAATTAAGGAATCAAAATTGATTGTAATCTTGAAAATTGAAGCACTGCATGAAAACATTAAAATCTGAAATGTATAATCGATTAATAAGGTATTGCAGCATTTAGTGCAGTGATCTACAACAGCATGCCAAATTCTGTGACCAGTGGGTTGATGTTATATTATACGGGTGCGATTAGACAGGAAGTATAATTATATATAAATTCACCATATAATTTGACTATTGCTGTCAAATAAATAAGGATAACAATCATGATACGCTGCAATTACTGGTGTACAATGTGTGTGTATATACACCGATCAGCCACAACATTAAAGCCACCTGCATAATATTGTGTAGGTCCCCCTCTTGCCACCAAAACAGCACCAACCCACATCTCAGAATAGCATTCTGAGATGCTATTCTTCTCACCACAATTGTAAAGAGCGATTATCTTAGTTACCGTAGACTTTGTCAGTTCGAACCAATCTGGCCATTCTCTGTTGACGTCTCTCATCAACAAGGCATTTCCGTACATAGAACTGCCGCTCACTGGATGTTTTTTGTTTTTGGCACCATTCAGAGTAAACTGTAGAGACAGTTGTGCGTGAAAATCCAAGGAGATCAGCAGTTACAGAAACTCTCAAACCAGCCCGTCTGGCACCAACAATCATCCATGCAATTGTCTAATCAGCCAATCATGTGGCAGCAGCGCAGTGCATAAAATCATTCAGATACGGGTCAGGAGCTTCAGTTAATGTTCACATCAACCATCAAAATGGGGAATAAATGTGATCTCAGTGATTTATACTGTGGCATGATTGTTGGTGCCAGATGGGCTGGTTTGAGTATTTCTGTAACTGCTGATCTCCTGGGATTTTCATGCACAACAGCCTCTAGAATTAACTCTGAATGGTGTCAAAAACAAAAAAGATTGGGGGCATGGGTAGCTCAGTGAGTAAAGACGCTGACTACCACCCCTGGATTCGCAAGTTCGAATCCAAGGTGTGCTGAGTGACTTCAGCCAGGTCTCCTAAGCAAGCAAATTGGCCCGGTTGCTAGAGTGGATAGAGTCACATGGGGTAACCTCCTCGTGCTAGCTATAATGTGGTTCGCACTCTCGGTGGGTCATGTGGTGTGTTGTGCATGGATGTCGCGGAGAATAGCATGAAGCCTCCACACGCGCTATGTCTCCGCGGTAACGCACTCAACAAGCCATGTGATAAAATGCATGGATTGACTGTCTCAGATCCTTAGGCAACTGAGATTCATCCTCTGCCACCCGGATTGAGGTGAGTCACTACGCCACCGTGAGGACTTAGAATGCATTGGGAATTGGGCATTCCAAATTGGGGAGAAAATGGAAGAAAAAAAAAGATCCAGTGAGCGGCAGTTCTATGGATGGAAATGCCTTGTTGATGAGAGACATCAACAGAAAATGGCCAGACTGGTTAGAACTGACAAAGTTTACGGTAACTCAGCTAACCGCTCTGTACAATGGTGGTGAGAAGAATAGCATCTCAGAATGCTATTCTGAGATGCGGGTTGCCGCTGTTTTGGTGGCACATGGGGGACCTACACAATATTCGGCAGGTGGTTTAATGTAGTGGCTGTAATACCTGTATATATTCCAGGTATTGCAGTGCATCATGATTGTTATCCTTTATTATTTGACAGCAATAGTTTGACAGTTTGTTTTCCCCCTTTAATACTGTTTAAACCATTGAAGCCACGTTACTCGATTTAAATGCAGACTGGGCATCTCAAATGTGTACTAGTGACACAGTCACTGCATTCCAAATGGGATTAGTCAGCCTCTGAAGGGCACTTCGAAGGGAGAACAATCATGATATTCATGCTGTAAGATTACTTCAAACTGTAAAAGTCCAATAAAAAATGACTGAAAAGTGAGTTCCAAATTACTGTTATTTTGGAGCCCCACAACTTTCAGCCCTCCAATTCTCTCACAGTGGATGGTAAAGACTTTTAAGGGAATAGAACACAGGGACGGTCATTTCTGAATTAAATACACCCAGTATCTTCCATTAAAATTTCTATCATTCACTGCCCTTAAGTGAGAAAAGAAAAATAATAAACCTTAGAAGCAATGCAATTATTAATACAACAATGTGTTTGTGTTTTCATTTATTGTTATGTTGTTATGTTATTGTTATAAACCAAATTCCTTATGGCAACAGGAAACATGCCCCCAGTACTTTCAGTCAAGCCTCTGTTTCTACTGTCCTTTAGTGCACTGACTGTATAACTGTATTAATGTATTGGCTTTTCAAAAATATGCTACTGATTAATTCTGTCCTGACTGCAGACAGTCCCAGGCAATGTGATGACAATAGTCAGAGTCAAGCAGGTCAGATTTATTGTAGGCTCTGAAAAGTTACTGAAGGAATGGACAGCAGCAAGCTCATCTTGGTGGATTCAAATGGACTGTAATCAAGACAAATGTTGCTTACAGGGCCAATTACATATTGAGCTTCCTCCTGCTGGGAAGAGACTGTAGGAGAAAATCAATCAGTTATTTATTATGTTCTTTCTGAGTTTTAAAATCTATGTGGATGCCCTCCTAGAAATGACTTCCCGCCTGATGACTCAATAGTTTACCAAATGTAAATGCTTCAATCAGTGTACGTATAATGACACAAGCCATTAAAATGAGCTTTAGCTTCAGTAGTACAAATGTCTGCATTCAATATATATGACAAAGGGAGGATGAGCTTCCGTCTTTGAGGAAATGTAATTTTACCAGTCATAGTAAATCACTCTGAATTAATTTCATTTAGATTACTGAATCAAAACTGCCAGCCAAGGTTTTGCCATTTTACTGGTTCATGGGTCACAGCCAAGCAGATGAGGGCCTTTATAGTAAAAGCAGTGAAGCCAAATGAGGAAACAGATCATCTTAAATAGATTTCAAGCTATTGATGTACACTGGATAAACGAAACACAAACAGCAGGAGTCTAAGAATATGGACTGTATGAACAGTACAATGTCAAAGACCCGGTTTACACCTGGTATTAAGATGTGTCTCGGGTGATCTAAACACATGTTGTCTGGTGAGACACGTCGTTTACACCTGGTCACTTATATGCATCTCCTGTGACCACTTGTGTTTAGATTTCGAGGGGAAGGTCTCTGATTTCATGACGACATATTTCATATGCCAGCCTGTTGCTGCATGATAATAAAAAATAAAATAAAAAAAAGACAAAGAACACAAAACAAAAAAACAGCACATGTTCTCCCCAGATGAGGTTATAATTTAATCTAAGTACAAACGCAACATTTTGATATCCGTTAATGTGTCCTATGGTATCTGGCACCAAGACATTAACAGCAGATCCTTCAAGTCCTATAAGTGCAGAGGTGGAGCCACCATGGATCAGAATTGTTGGTCCAGCACATCCCACAGATGCTCAATCAGATTGAGATCTGGGGGATTTGGAGGCCAGGACAGCACTTTGAACTCTTCATCATGTTCCTCAAACCATTCCTCAATAATGTGTGCAGTGTGGCAGGGTACATTGTCCTGCTGAAAGAGGCCACTGCCATCAGGGAATACCATTGCCATGAAGGGGTGTACCTGGTATGCAACGATATTTAGGTAGGTGGCACGTGTCAAATTGACGTCAGCATGAATGGTCGGACCCAGGGTTTCCAATTAGAACATTGCCCAGAGCATCATACTCCCTCCACCGGCTTGTCATCTTCCTACAGTACATGCTTGTGCCATCACTTCCCCAGGTAAACGGTGCATACATTCATGGCCATCCATGTGATGTAAAAGAAAATGGAACTCATCAGACCAGGCGACCTTCTTCCACTGCTCCAAGGTCCAGTTCTGACACTTTTGTGCCCATTGTAAGTGTTTTCAATGGTGAACAGGGTCATCATGGGCACTCTGACTGGTCTGCAGCTACGCAACCCCATACGCAGCAGGGTGCGATACACTGTGTGTTGTGACACATTCCTACTGTAACCATCATTAACATTTTCTGTGACTTGTGCCACAGTAGACCTTCTGTCAGTTTGGACCAGACGGGATAACCTTCGTTGCCCCCATGCATCGATGAGCCTTGTGTGCCCAACACCCTGTCGCAGGGGTGTGGTTTGTCCCTCCTTGGACCACTGTCGGTAGGTACTCACCACTGCTGACCGGGAGCACCCCACAAGCTTTGCTCTGACCCAGTCATCTGGCCATAACAATGTGGCCCTTGTCAAAGTCGCTCAGGTCTCTACTCCTGCCCATTTCTCTTGCATTCAACACACTGACTATGAGAACTGATTGTTCACTTACCATCTATTCTACCTAGACCTAGACATGTGGCCTTGTTAGGAGATGATCAATGTTATTCGCTTCACCTGTGAGTGGTCATAATGTTTTGGCTTATTGGTGTGTATATTGGAACATGATTGCTGGGTTTTGCTCCAATTCAGACACAAGATTATCAGTGAGGTCAAGCAATTGGGGCCTGGCTGGCAGTTGGCCTTCCAATTCATCCCAAGGATGCTCAGTGGCATTCAGACCTGACTCTGTAATTTTTATTTTTATTGGGCCTTGCTTTGTGCATAGGAGCATTGTCATGCTGGAACAGAAAAGGTCCCTCCTCAAACTGTTGCAACAAAGTTGGGAGGACAAAATTCTCTAGAATCCCATTGTATTCTGTAGCATTAAGATTTGCTTTCATTGGAATTAAGGGGCCTGAAATTACAAGGGGGTGTCAATGTGTTAGTATTAAATTTAATATTATGCCAAAAGTGTATTGCAATACCTTATAATTCTTTGCTAGAGATATTGCCCAATACTTTCAATCAAGCCTGTATTTTCAATTACCTTTAGTGCAGTGTGACTTTATTAATCTATTGGAATGTACTGGGTGCCCGCATGTTTTTTTTTTTTTTTTTTCTCAGTACATTTAGGCTACTGTTTGTTTGAGTGACCTGACATACTGTAGCAACATTGACTTTTGGTCGAGACCACCTGTGGGTCTGAATAATGGAAAATGGAGGGCAGGGCGGAAAGGGTGGTAGGATATTTGGGAAAACTTAGCAATTGTGTTTGGTGCAATAATTACACATTTCACCTTAAAGATTTCTCTAAAATAATTTGCAGTGTGACTTTAGTTTAGTTAGAGCACAAAATGGGGTGTTCATGACACTGAATGTGGAATATTTGACTGGTACACCTCTGTCAGACAAAAAGATGTTACTACCATCTGCAGCCTGTCAAGACAAGTCATGGCTTTCCCTCAAGAAAAGCTCATCATAGTTACATTCTAGATGTCAGTATTTCTTTGTCTGATTGTATCACCACAATCCATCATCAATAAGTCATTTAAAACAATCATCCTCTTTCTGCCAATATGTGCTCCTGGCATAGCCCATAAATTTAACATGTCAAAGAAATAACTATGGTCTTCCTGCAAGTAGAGATGAACTGCTCCTCTTGAAATCTTCCATTTCCACTTCAAAGCGCAATCAGAGATTATTAGCAAGCTGGTTTGGAGGGAAGGTGGGATGTGGAGGGGGATGACCAGCACAGCAGTTAAATCAGTTTTGTTCACTTTTAATCACATTTTAGGGGAGAGATTCATAATTCATATCTGAGAGACATCTGATCTTCAAAGCAAACAAAGCAGTGCTGGTCTGCAGGGGTTCCTGGGGAGGAAGAATTCCTCATCTCCATAAGCTACTGTATCAGACGTTCTGTGAACATGGCATTACAGAAATGTCCTTATCTTTTAAATAACACCTGACAATTAGATTTTTATGAAGCTAAAACTAGTTTTTGTGTGTTTATAATTCACAAATGATTCACCATAATGCTATATATATATATATATATATATATATATATATATATATATATATATATACACACACACACACACACACACACACACACACACATTTTGGCTAAAATCTAAAACAGCACCTACGTATCCTTCAAGGAGGAGGCAATACCATAAGGTTCCATTTCAGTTAGAATGATGTCTTAGAAGGAACCTGCCTAGGCAGTAAACAGACAGACAGCTCAATAGAACAAAGCTATTGTGACCATATTAACTTAATATGTACACTTGTGCACGGTTGTCCACAACTGGTTGCTGACAACTGCATTATTATGCTTCAGCTAATCAGAACAATATCACAAACGTCTGATTACCTTATAAATTAAATGCCTGAGATACAATTAAATGTATCTGCCTTATTGAACTGAACCACATACATCATATAGTTTATTTAATTATATTATTTATAGTCATTTATGGCAACAGACTGCATTGGAGTTTGGAGGTGAGGGTCACAGAGTCTCCAATGAGAAAATAAATTTTCCTATGCAACAAAATATCGAGCTTTTTGTCTCGTGGGAAATTTCCGCAAAGGGAGATAAATCCATCACTGAGTTCCACTTACGACAGATTGAGGATGCTCTTACATCTCTCAGGGGTGATCGCTACCAGCAAAATGTTTAATCTGACAAGTTATATCTCTGCCTTTTTATTAATATCACCTGAACCAGAAGTTGATATGCATTCCAAATCAGAAAAAAAAAAAAAAAAAAAAAAAATATATATATATATATTCCTTAGTCATAGATGTTTTGTGAAAAAATATGCAAAATTAAAGATTTGTTTGTACATCTGCAAGTACATTGTTAGTACAGATGTAGTTAGGTAGTTGCCTTGGTAACCAAGGTGGGTTGCAACCAAATAATGTATGTTCTGATATGGTCACGGACAGCAGTGGAGAAAAACAAAAACCCATTGCTAAATGCAAATAATATAAAACTATCTATAAACCATAATAATAACTATTTAATGGTGTACAGTTAGGATAGCAAAATAAGTCAATGAGGAAACACTTCTCATATCTTTTGATGTTGATGGCAAAGGTTGTGTGTCCGATCAAGCTCTATGTTTTTTTTTGGTACAAGTTCAAGTTCATCTGTCACTTGGTAGAATCTAGCCAATTTAGGAAGATGCCAACATGGACATGTGTGTCATACGCTCATCCTCGAAAACTATTAAAGGGGTCATGAATGCTCTTTATTTTATTATTATCATCTTCCCTGAGGTCCACTGATAATGTAATTTTTTATTTCTTTTTTGGCATTAAAACAGTCATTTATGATCATAAGTCACAATATGATCATTTTGCACCCTGTTTCTGACCCTCTGTCTGAAACGCTAAGTTTTGGCATAAGCGCCTCCTTAAAACTTCAACATAAATGCCCACTGTTTTGATTGGCTAACATCATGCAGCCCCTCAAATAGAGCCATTTTTAAAACTTAAGAAGAAACTGAATAAGCACCGAACATTATAAAAATAAATGTCAGGGTTTACACACAACGCACATCCAGCACACATTGCATCTGAACATATTAAACTGTTCATCTTAAGCACAACAGTTAACACTCAAACCCTGTCTACACTGGACACGAGAGTCGCATCAAAAACCTATTATAATCAATGATGTTGTCTACCATGGAAGCGTCCGTTGTGGCGAGTCACGTTGCACCGACAGTAAACAGATTTTGCGCTGCATGTGCTGGCGCTACTACTGCCAACAACACAAATAAACGGTTTAGAAAGTATGTGTCGACACACCCGGTGTAGGCAGCCTCAAGCTGTTGCATCATGTTGTGTCAACGGATGCGCCTGGGGTAAACAGGGTGTCAGCACTTCCGTCATGATGACATATAAAATATTTAAGAATGAAACTGTTTACTCAGTAGTTTTTTGTGATTGCGTCCAAGTGTTTTAACTGGCCCATCCTTCACTAACAGTTCCTTTGCAAAGCTTGAATTGTACCAACAACTAAAAAGAGCAGATGTCCAAAAGAAAGCGTCCATGACGCATTTGTGCTCAAAACAGCAGGGCAGCAGCTGAACGACAGAGCTTCTCCTCTTCAGAGTTGTAACTTGACACCGCGTCTTTTAAAAGCGGCCCGAGATATGTATCAAGCAGTCATAGAAAAACTTTTAAATCCAGACAGCTGTAATACTTGTGTCACCTTAGTGTTAAGGTACATTGGACCAGTATCTATATCAGAGGAGCAGTAATGAAACTTGGAAAAAGAATAAAAAGCACACACAGACCATCAAATGTTTTGAACAGCTGGCTTGTATTAACAAAAGTGAGAAACATTTAATATCATATTACACATTACGTAAATAAATAAAAAAATAATTGCCATCCAAAAAATAAATAAAATACAATTAGATGACCTTTTGACCTTATTTGCACTTTTACCCCTCCTTTTTCCTATAAGTTTTCTTCTATGTATGCTAACTGAACTAGTTTGGTTCGCCTAGTTGGTTTATGTTGTTTTAGTTCAGATCTAATAAAATTCTATTTTATTCGCTTTTAGGCCTAATTGATATGAGTTTGTTTTTTTCCTTACTCTGTGTTTTTCACTAGACAGTAATATTCAGGATGTTCCAGAATACCTTTTCTGTTTTAACACAAAAAATACAGCACCAAATTCAACGTTCAAAAGAATAAGAAAATGCACAAAAGTTACAATATTCACATCAAAGCTGGTTTCACATCACAAAACATCAGTAGTACACAACTCTGGCTACTGTCAGTTCTCTGTAATCAACTCAGTCCAATTGCTGTCTGCAGGAAACAAAGTGGAACAGTCTTTACGGTCCTAGCAGGATGGAAAATATCCAAGTAAAGTTGCATTTTCTGCAGATGGCTGATATGAAACGGTTTCTATCCTCAGTGGTTAGTTGGGTGGCACACCATCTCGTTGAAATGAATTATCAGATGTTCATAAAGACCTGTCCTGTTTTATAAACAGTACCATATACACAAGAGCAAAAATACTTTAACAATACAACATAATTTACCACAACTGACAAGATGAAATATTTGCTTGAAACATAAAATACTCTCCCAGTTTCTAACAACCAGTTTTCTCAAAATGGTAGCTGCACATGTTGATTAACACAGCACATGTGGCTCTGGATAAGCATTCACATATAATTCACATCTCATCCTCACATAAATTAACTAAAACACTCACTTTACATCAATAACAGTTACAAAAATACATATTTTAAAGAAAAAAAAAAAAAAAAAACTATTGTATGAACTCACCAAATCTGTTTCTTTTTCAAATTTACAAACATGAATTAACTCCAAGTCAATCCCACAGGTGTATATGGAAATATTTCAAAACTATAGCACTTCAGAACAACTTAGTTACTTTTTCAAACATATAATCAAAGTTTTCTTCTTCAATCAACCGAACAATTCCAACATCTCCTCTTGTCTGTTCATCTAGCACTTTCTCCCATCTAATCAGCGCATGTGCCCGGTTCTTAAAGGGCCCGTGTTCCTTTTTGTCATTCATGTAAAAACTGTGTTTTATACATTTTAATTGCTTAGTTTAGTATCCTAGAATGTTATGTTAAGGTTTATTTTTATTTTAGATACTTGAAGGTGTGTATTTATATTTCTGTGACTGTTATAATTTTAACCTGGGTTACACCGGCACATGAAGGTGTCCTGTGTAAGTCCACTTTGGATGAATCTCCCATGACAGGCCCAGTCTCTCTTCTCTTCACCTGTGTGACTGATGAGAACCAGTGAGCGGGGTCAAGGGTGCAATGATGGAAAACTGGGCGTTGCATATGTAGATGTATTTGGACCTTGTGACGTCAGAAGTTCCACGAATTTTACTGTATGTTTTTATAGTACAATGACCCTGAGGTCAAAAGATCAAGGCCCCTTTAACAAAACTATGCAAGGTAATATAAAATATGACCCAGACTACAATAGAGTTCACTTACAATGAGAATAAACATTGTTTTGTGTGGTGAATTATTGATTGTTGACAGCTTGAAACCCTTCAGAGACATTTAGGCTGCATTTACATTGTCACCAAAAAAAAAATTAAGATTTTTTTTTTTACTCATATCTGACACGGATAGAATATTTTTGCACACGTGTAAACAGAAAAAAAGTGCATGAGATTTTATTTTTTCACATCCGATCTGAGCAACTTCCAAATGTGATTTTAAATTAGATACAAGTATAACAGATGTTTTTCTTTTTTTTTTTTTTTTTTGAGAAATGCTAAAACACATAGAATTGTATAGAAAGCTACAAATAATGGTGGTTTTGAAGATTTTCATGTGAATATTTATCTTTATGCTATGCTAAAATGCTCATTACATGCACCTGTTACCAGGTGTGATTTATTAATGAATCAAGAAAATCCACATTAGATATTTTTTCCCCCTCTAGTACAACCTTTAACCCTTTAAGCTTGGATGGGCCTGTGAGGAAAACATTTTTTTTTTTTTTTTTTTTTAAATATTAATAACTACAGTCTTGACTAGGGGTGTGAAATTCATCGATGCATCTCGGTGCATCAATCTTTCAAATAAACTTTGATGCATCGATTATGGAATTTAAGAATCGATTATCATTACTATAATAATACTCAATGTGATGTGTGTTACATGAACCTTCTCGGAACAGACACGGAGCGGAGCATGCGAGATTGAAGGAAAAGAAAGCGCACTTTGAATTAAAGAAAGTTTATGCTGCCGAGTTCACCCCGCGAACCTACATAAGATACAATGGATGGATGGATAGTTAAATTATGCCGAGTTTGGATTTCCGTGTCATTATTCAAAACGTTTGCATTCATTTGACAAATGATTGACAAATGTTGCCTTCTTCCCCAATTACAATATATTATGTTGCCTAATATTGCTTTTGTATCTGCATAAAATGTGTTATATCTCCATAAAACAGTTAAAACACAGATAGAACTTAGTTTAAATAAATGTGATAGGTGGGCAGCATTGGCTGTGAACAAAAACACTCAAACTTTCATTCATTCTCTTTATAGTTATTAGTGAATGCTACAGGTAATAGGAAGCAATTTCAGACTGTTCTGAAGGAAACCAGTTAATTACAGTTACCTGTGATTGGTCAGTGACACACGGCAGCTACGAAAATATAAAGCATTTTTATTTTTTGCAGTGTGTGCCGCAAACATTCCTGCATGAAAATGTGATTGGATTCTCGTAAACTAGCTTGATAAGCGGACGTACCTCCATTTAGCTGCTTTGCGCCTCTCTCCCTATCCCAAAACAAATAGGGAATTCAGTTACCACATACAACAACCTCCTTTACACACTACTAATAGACCATTTTTTAATCAATGACACTGCTTGATTTAAACATGGATCTTATCTGCCTGCACATGACATTTCATCTTTAATTATTGGTGCAATATCTTAACGTTACATGATATGCAATTGTTACGCTTAATATTATGCTTATTTAACAGTTTACCTTCTGTTTGAGTGTGTACATCAAGTATGTTGCATTAGACATTGTTATAACAATCAGATATCTATCATGTATGTAACATATCTATATGAATGAATGAATGAATGAATGCTACATTTATATAGCGCTTTTCTGATACTACACTCAAAGCACTTTACACAGGGGACTCTCCTCACCCACCATCAGTGTGCAGCATTCACCTGGATGATGCGACGGCAGCCATAGTGCACCAGTACACTCACCACACACCAGCTGTTGGTGGAGAGGAGAGAGTACAGTTATATCGTCAATTAGGAGATGGGGATTATTAGGAGGCCATGACTGATAAGAGCCAATGGAGGGAATTTGGCCAGGACACCGGGGTTACACCCCTACTCTTTACAAGAAATGCCCTGGGATTTTTTAATGACCACAGAGACTCAGGATCTTGGTTTAACATCTCATCCGAAGGACGGTGCCTTTTTACATTATAGTTTCCCGTCACTATACTGGGGTGTTAGGACCCACACAGACCGCAGGGTGAGCACTCCCTGCTGGCCTCACTAACACCTCTTCCAGCAGCAATCTTAGTTTTCCCCAGGAGGTATCTCATCCAGGTACTGACTAGGCTCAAACCTGCTTAGCTTCAGTGAATAACTAGTCTAGAGCTACAGGGTGATATGGCTGCTGGTTACATGTACCACATTATGTCTAAATGTAACATATTCATAATATCTATTGTGCATATCATGTAATACATTTTTTGTTAATATATGCAGCCACACATATCAAATCAAAATCAAATCACTTTATTGTCACTCAACCATATACACAAATACAACAGTGGGTGAAAGTCTTGGGTGCAGTTCCAAGCAACATAGCAGTCATGACAGTGTTGAGACATATACCAATTTACAATAAACATCAGATTTACACAACACAATTTACATATCTAATATACACATCATTTCACACAACACAATATACAAATAATAATATACAATTTACAGTATACAATACACACAATAAAGAATGCACATACACAATATAGAATACACAGTATACAATAAAAATAGTATATATAAAATATACAGTAGGTTTTATTGTGCTGTATTAACATTCAGGCTGTCAGTTGATAGTCAGTTGCCAGTGTGTTGTTAAAAGAGAATATAATTTATGACAGTCCAGTGTGAGATTAATAAAGTGCAGTGCTGATGTATATTGATTGTGAGAGATCAAGAGTTCAAAAGTCTGATTGCTTGGGGGAAGAAGCTGTCATGGAGTCAGCTGGTGAGGGTCCTGATGCTGCGATACCACTTGCCTGATGGTAGCAGTTAGAGCAGCCCATGGCTCGGGTGGCTGGAGTCTCTGATGATCCTCCGTGCTTCTTTCACACACCGCCTGGTATATATATCCTGGAGGGGGGGAAGCTCACCTCCGATGATGTGTCTGGCAGTTCGCACCACCCTTTGCAGGGCTTTGCGGTTGAGGGCGTTGCTATTGCTGTACCAGACGGTGATGCAGCCAGTCAGGATGCTCTCTACAGTGCTGGTGTAGAACCATGTGAGAATGTGGTGGTTCATTCCAAACTTCCTCAGCTGTCTCAGGAAGAAGAGGTGCTGGTGAGCCTTCTTCACAACGGCCTCAGTGTTGATGGACCATTTGAGTTCCTCTGTGATGTGGACACCGAGGAACTTGAAGCTGTTGACTCTCTCCACCGGTGCTCCATTGATGGTGATGGGGCTGTGTTCTCTGTCTTTTCTCCTGAAGTCCACCACAAACTCCTTGGTCTTACTGACATTGAGGGAGAGGTTGTGGGCACTATGGTGTTGAATGCTGAGCTGTAGTCTACAAACAGCATTCTCACATATGTGTTCCTTTTTTCCAGGTGAGAGAAAGCAGTGTATGGTGTAGATGCAATGGCATCATCAGTGGAGTGGTTGCTGCGGTATGCAAACTGCAGTGAGTCCAGTGAGGCAGGCAGCACAGAGCAGATGTAATCTCTGATTAGTCTCTCAAAGCATTTGCTGATGATGGGGGTCAGAGCAACAGGATGCAGTCATTTAAGCATGTGATTTTGGATTGCTTTGGTACAGGCACAATGGTGGATGTTTAAAGCATGTGGGGACCACAGATAAGGAGAGGGAAAGGTTGAAAATATCCGTAAAAACACCAGCCAGTCCTCCTTGGTCCTAAATGCATCTGTGACTCTAGTGCTCAAGTCTTGTACATTTCTGTGCTGTCTAAATTACAAATGTTAATTAAAAACGTTACATCTTTTTTCGGCATATTTTTTTTTTAAACAATTATGAATTGTTCCAAAATAATCAAATCGAATTGAATCATGACCAAATTTCAGATTTCACAATGCATCGTAATCGTTAGGTAAAGAATGGTAATCGAATCAAAACGTTGTCAGAGCGAATCGTCACACCCCTAGTCTTGAAAAATTTGTCCCTAGTCCCTAGTAAAAAAAATATATACTTAAGCACACTTTATCCGTGGGTGCTTCAGTGTACTAAAGTGTATTGCTGGCAGGCTATCAATTGGTATACTTATGGTCTGCTAAATTGGAAGCACTCATTTTGTACTTAATGCACTTTAGTTTGCCGAAAGCAGTGCTGTGGTGCAACTAAAGACGTGTTAAGTATAGTTGGTTGTGCTAAAATGGAACTATCTCAAGTATACTTTAGTACACTTTTAATTAAATTTTTGGAATACACAGATTTGACTCAGTGTGAACTTATAATGTATTTTGGTGACATTACAATTGCAACCCCATTACACTGTAAGAGTGCTGGACATACATTAATTTTATATTGATAATATACTGATGGCCGACACGACAACTGAATTTCAGCTGGCATTAATGTACTTCTGGTGCTTGCATTATAAATATTATAGCGTGGGTATTACTGGGAAGAAAGTAGTGGGACCAAGCATAGTGAGTCTTAAACCACTCTTATTCAGTCCCTCCAGGATTTTGCTATCTTGTGATCACAAGAATTCTTGCAAATTCATCCAATCTCTGCATTTCTTGCGGTAACTTGCAATTTTTTATAATTTCTGCAAAGTTTCCGCAAAAAAATGTGAGTCTGAGGGAATCCCATCGCTTTCCTCCATGTCTGACAGGCAAAACAAATGCTTGAAAAGCTTGAAGCAGTTGCAACATATCTAAATGCACAGCTGCCTTGTATCATCTCCATAGTAACACTGTATGCATCTCTGCCTGGTCTCCTCCACATTATGCATTCACTATCAAAATCCTTGTCTAAACTTTCACGGGACTGCAGACTGCACACATGCCACATTCATCACAGCTAGAGTTTAATCTTCACCCTGAGTGCTGCGAATGAGACACAAAACCTGCGTTTATACACAGAAACCCTAACATTCACTTAAAATCCCCATTAGTTGTGTAGTAAAATGTGATTAGAATTTGAAGTGCTTAATTCAGTAGCCTACAAATCTGAAAATGGCAATTTATGCTGAACATGTAATGTGTATTTTGTTGATTCATGTCTTTTATTTTGAAAAGTTTAGTTCCTGTTCCCTTGTCATGTGATTTCATGTTTTCCCTCCATGTTCATGTCTCATGTTTTCATTGGTTTATTGGTTAATTGTCTTGTTAGCTTGTTATCAGTTCTGTCTGTTCATTGGTTCTTCTTCTCCCATGTCTTGTATTTAAGCCCTCATGTTTGCCATTGTCAAGTATTGAATATAGCTTTGTAGTCAAGCCATAGTCAAGTCCATGTTTACTTTCACGTTTATAGTTAGGTTTTTTTGGATTATCATGTTTGTAAATAAACTGCACTTGGGTTCTCTCAACACTTCATTGCCAGCAGCCAGCATCGTTACAGAACACTTATATGCTGAAAATATATATATATATATATATATATTTATTTATTTATTTTTTTTTAACTGATATAAAAAATGTCACTTATTCAAAATATGACAAAAATGGCCATTTTCATATATGTAACATGTTTGTTTGAAGCACTTGTGGAATTTAAATTTGTACATAAATGCTCAAATATATGAACTCTAATTGTATTTGTTTGTATATGGCCATATGTCAGATTTCAATATCAGATATTGTAATAATTGCAACAGGCCTAATGAATCCTCATTGATGTTTTTAGTTTACAGATTTATTGCATGTATATTTTAAACTTAGACTAAGTTTAAGAAAATATGTTTTCTTGCATTGTCTGAGGCAGAAAATTTTAAAACAAAAACAATTAAGGGTATTCCAATACCCACAGGTTTCACCTAAATGTGTGGTATTTTTGTGTGCATTTTTGCTAACTGCAGATTCAGTTATTGTTCACTATAATATTACATGTAATTACAGTTACAATGTAATTAAAACAATTATAAAGGTATATAATGATGATTTGTTAGTTTTCACTGCAAAACAACCTCAAAGAATGCCGCATACTTGCATTGCAAAATATAAGAAAAGCTGCAACAAAGTCAGTAACTTTGGCCTGTAAAAATCAGGAAAAAGTGCCTTGGAATCCTGGTGGAACTGATTAATAGTATTTATGCAGAAAAATACAAATGTCTCGAAGCAACACTAATCTCACCCAGGGTAACTAAAAAAATAAATAAATAAAACAAAAATCCCCTTTTCATAACATAAAACAACATATTTAACATTAAGCTGAACTTGAAACATAAATATAACCCCAATTACTTTTAAATGTTAGTTAAAATAAACCCCAAACAGTCCCCAAAGCCTACACAGACCTACCTCATTAATTATGCAAACACAACAGCCAATAGCAAGTCCCCAAGCAGAACTATCAACAGACGTTACAGTATATTCTTGGATATGAGTATAATTCTATGTAGTTTTAACACCTGACATTTTATTATAATAGGTAAACGTGCCACTTTGCCCTTTGCACAAAGAAAAGTGAAAAAATGCAGATGTCTGATTGGTCCATCTAATCACAGATCTTCAAAGGCCCTGGACTGAAAGTAGCTAACTTGCAGCTAGCAGCCAGAAATTAATAAAAGTGGATGAGGGCGTGCTGGCTAGCTAGTTGTCACTGCCATTCTGTGTTGTTTGTAGATGTGTATAGAACCATAAGGATATGCTCTGTTATACACAATTACAAGTACAGATGTTTATGTAGGTAGTTATAACTTACATGATATGACTTGTGTGATAGTTGTACAGTAGAATGACCATATGCAGATTGCACAATGTTAACAAGCAAATTAACAGTTTTACATTCTCTGTTGGTTTTGTGCTTATTCATCTCTCAAGAGGGAAATTGATCTTAATTCAAGTAAGACAAGATTGAGCAGACAAGCAGCATTAGACAAGGTAGGTTAATGAACAAATATTGCATTGTTCCATTATTGGGGATGAGGAAATTACTTTAACCCTTACCTCTTCAAGTCACACAATGTCAAATGCAATATGCTGTTTTAAAAATGGAATAACACACAGGGCATCCTGTACTTGTGTAATGTTGTTGAATGCAGACACAAACAACAAAAGACTGTCTGATTGAGACTTTAATAGATACATAAAGAGGAGGAACCCATACACAAGATCCTGCAGTTGAACCAGTTCTGTGTTCCAGGTATCATCATCAATGGCTGTAACAATGTTGGCAACAGGCAGACGAAGAGACGATGGTGTGAAGATGAACCCAAGTGCAGTTTATTTTTCAAACATGTAATTCAATAACTAAAAACGTGAACATAAACATGAACTAGACTTGACATGACTATAGACTTGACTATTGACTTGACTATAGACTTGACATGTCTATAGACATGACTATTGACTTGACTTGATTATAGACTTGACATGACTATAGACTTGACTATTGGCTTGACATGACTACAGACTTGACTTGACATGACTATTGACTTGACTTGACTATAGACTTGACATGACTACAGACTTGACATGACTATAGACTTGACTATTGACTTGACATGACTACAGACTTGACTTGACTATTGACTTGACATGACTACAGACTTGACATGACTATAGACTTAACTATTGACTTGACATGACTACAGACTTGACATGACTATAGACTTGACTTGACATGGCTATTGACTTGGCGACTTTAGACTTGACTTGACTATAGATTTGACTTGACTATAGACTTGACATGACTATTGACTTGACTATTGACTATTGACTTGGCTATTGACTTGGCTATTGACTTGACTTGACTATAGACTTGACTACAGACTTGACATGACTATAGACTTGACTTGACTATAGACTTGACATGACATGACTATAGACTTGACTTGACTTGACATGACATGACATGACATGACATGACATGACATGACTATTGACGACTATTGACTTGACTGTTGACTAAAACAACAAAGTTACATAACAATACCTCACACCAGACAATGGCAAACACGAGGGCTTAAATACAAGAACATGGGTAACAAGTAAACAAGACAACCAATCACAAGACTAAACTAATAAACAAGATAACAAGACTTAATGAACTTAAACCAGTGAAAAGACAAGACTAATAACAAAGTAATCAAACAAAAACCAATGAAAACAAGACACGTGAACAGGGGAAACACATGACAAGATCACATGAGGGAACAGGAAATCACATGACATGAACAGGAACTAAACTTGAAAATAAAAGACATGAAAAACATGAACCAAAACACATAAACGTGACAATGGCTTAACAGACAGCATTTCATTTTGTTGAAAAAAGGTTTGCGCAGCAATTTGTGAGAACTGAAAATAATGACAAGCACATAGCCAGTCTCTCTCCATGGAAGCAGATTTAAATCTTTGTAGTTTGATTGTGACAACTTTCGAACTGTGGAAGGGGACAGTTTTTGACTAATATTTATGTAGATAAATAACTAATCACCATGATTTTGACAGTTTTGGAAGCTGGTCTGGTACAAATTGCGTGTACAACACATTCTGCATACTGACTACTTAATGCTGTTGTTACGATGTCACAGCCAGCCTGTTTAAATGTTTCTCTGTGTGCATTTGAAGAAATCATGCAATCAGTTCAATTACATGGTACTTTTAGTTAGTACATAAATATGTTAATGTATCTGTAGTATACTTAAATGTATTTTAAATTTATATTACTTTTTCATTAGGGGAGCTAAAGAAGTAATCCAAAATATTTAGGTTACGTTACTGACCATGAGAAATCTAATGGAATGCATTACAAATTTAATTCACAAATTTTTCTGCATGTATTCTGGAATCTGTAGTGGGGAACATTTTTAAAAGTAACCCTTCCAACCCTGTTAATATCCAATATCTGGGTCCTGAAGCAAACTCAGTTTAGAACCACTGATTAACAGGATAATTCATGAAACCCATCTGCATCATAACAATAGTCCAAAACAAAATTTGACAGACATTTCTCAATAAGATATAAGAAAGACTGTCATGAGGTAGCACACCCTCAGCAAACTGTGAAATTATCAGTGCAACACAGCAAACTAGAATTTAATGTGTCTGCAGTCACAGTAAATCTTTTATTTTTTATTTATTTATTTTTTTGTTTACAGGAAATGGGTTAAGACAAGTGCAGAGACAAGTAATGCAATTACAGTCTCCTTGGGATGCCAGATCAACGTAATTACTGTAGCTACCATTATTAGAACATATTTCCTCTGAACTTTACCAGGAGGAACTAGACACATTAAATATTTCCATTGTCCAGTCAATATTAACGGCTCCTTGAGAAATGACTGTCTAACTGAACACTGCAAACATATGCCTGAAACGACGGTTGTTTCAAATTAGTTAAATCTGTTATTTAGTGATGTGCATAATCAGACAGTAATTCCCAAATGCTGGTTATTTGCAATCCTAAATCTCCAGTGCGGAAAATGTCATTTGCTCCCGCTACGCAGCCTAAGTCTTCCATCTTGATATTCTTTTCTTCTGATTTTTGTAAGTTTGTCCAGTGGGCCTTTCTACAGCTGCATGTTGGACATTAAACACAACTGTCTCTGTGTCTCATGGACTTTCACAGACTGTTATTTTCTCTGTGACATGAGAGGCAGATCAGAGAGGAAAGTTCAAAAGCATGGGATTCAGCTGTCTCTAGGGAGAATAATAATGTAATAATTTAATCACAACCTGTCAAAAGCTAAGTTTAGCAGAAAATCACCCCCAGCACATACAGTATATTTCCCTATATCTGTTGCCTGTAAATGTATATTTTGTGACATTTATATGTTCGTACCAGTGCAAGACAGTTTTGAGCAGTCTAAAGTAGTTTACGATTTATTATGAGTTAAGGAAGTCATCTGTTTTGTTAAAAACTTACAGCATAGTAAAACAGCATTCAAACTAAAGAAACAGATGCTTTTATTATTTTTCTTTGCCATTTGTATGCACTTCCTATACTTAAAGGAGTATTTAACCCAAAAAGGAAAATTGTGTCATAATTTCCTGACCCTCATGTTGTTCCAAAACCCATAGGTCTTTTTTTATTTTGCGGAACACAAAAGAAGAATTTTTTGGGTTCGAAATTACATGAGGGTAGGGCAGGGTCAGACTGGCCATAGGGAAAGTCAGGACTTTTCCCGGTGTGCCAGCGGGCCACTAGCAGGAAGGTGCACATTAAGATAGTAAAAAAAAAGAAGAAACAAAAAAGAAAGAAGGAAAAAAAGCCAATTAAATGAAAAAAATCTCCTTAAAATATTATATATTATTGCTGTAAAATATATAACATTTAGAAAATAAACAACCCTCATAATGTTGCATTCCTGAATGTTTTACCATCTTTGTCATCGGATCAAAGAGGACTGAGACAGGGGCCGTTCACACCAAACGTGCCCTTGCGCTACAAAAAACTAGATGCAGCGCAAGGAATAGAACACAACAGATGCGTAACAGGATGCGTTTTTAACTGTTTAGGTTTTTTTTGTCATGGTGTCTAAAAAACACAGCACAAGACGCTGAACATTGAGACACGGCACAATGGTTAATGACACCCGTTTAGCGCATGTTGACAGGAAAAAAATAGAAAATCTGCAGACTGACGCAAAAACATACACTGTCATTAGGCTTGCCCACAAGTTCCTAAGTTACTTACATTGCTTAAGTGATATTTGAGAGGAGGTTTGCACTGAAGTTCCTGAAAAAAGGGCTTGATCAATGGGATCATAAATACTGATCTACAATGGACTATTTACAATTTAAAGGTAAGACAGATTTATTGGCATGCCTGCCGTGGAATTAGTTGTTTGTTATCTTATTATGTATTCAATTTAAAAATGCATTGTGCCATAGGGCCTCAATAGCAGCAGTTATGTGTCATATAATGGGAAATACTTCAAATGCAAAGCAGATTTTTCGCTCATTACTTAAGTTTATGTTCTCTAGAAAATGTGTAAAAAATTGTATTTGAATGTTACCAATCAAACTTTTCGGTTTACTAAATAATTAAACACATGTGTAGATTTTTTCTATTTGTGTGCAACATAGCCTCTATAACCCATATAATTCATTTATGCATTAAATCTTTTAAATGAGGAAGAAATTACTGAGTGCTTTAAACAAGGGCCAAATCAAAGGACTATGAGGGCCTCTAGCATCAACATCACAAGGACCTCCAAACCCAAAGTAAACTTTTGTGCAATGATGTGGTCCTTTGTAGAATTAACATCTCTGTTATGGGTGATGATAAAAAAACTGTTAATGCTAATGGACCACAGTGTTGGAGGACGGGGCACTCCATAGCATTTTGTTTGGGGTAGTGTCCATTGTGTTTTCTTGTCAGTTGGGGGCACATTTGAATCATACATAATCATGAAACAACAATGGAAGCTCAGGGGCCCCGGTACTCATCCAGAGGTTGGGACAAGGAGATGGGGCCCTCTATTACATGTGCTCCAGTAAATATATGCAACAAACAGGGGTTCTTGTGCTGTTTCAGTGGGCTGACTGGTACTGGGGAATGGGAAATGTATCCATGTCCTTTTCTGCATATCGTGGCGCCGTTTTGTGGCGCATTCTGGAAAAGTTCTGGTTCTCCCAATGGCCAGCCCGTGCCTGGTTGACTGTGAATACTACATTTCTACAATGACAAATGAAACTGAAAACTATTGACTTTAAATGATGCTGCATCCAAACCTCTAGGTGTCAGTGTAAGTCCAAGATGACACAAAGACAAAATTTACTTAGTGCACCTTTAACAAATGCTATACAATTATTGTTCATTGTTATTTATGTTAACAAATGTAGTTAACTTAATGTTAATACATGGAACCTTTTTCTAAAGTGTTACCGTATTTAAAAGTCTTTCTATCCTGGAAGGTGGACCAAAAATACTGATGACCTGCAGATACAAACTTTTGTCCAATAAAATGGTTGTTAAAAAAAAAGTTGTATATACAGGTCGGTTTTAAACCCAGGACTGCTCTTTAAAAAAAAAATTAAAAATCATACCAGCGATCATATACCATATAGGCATAGTGATATATGTCATGGATCCAATGTTTTGATCAACAAGTAAAGCGACTAACCAACATGAGTGTTTCATTCCCATATACTTGCATTGCATGTACATACAAAAGACTCTTAAAATACAAGTCAATAGATAAAAAAAGAGATTAAAAAAAGATAAATTTAAGCACAACCTGAACAAAAAGATGACACATAAAACACAAAATTAGTGTTTGTGTAGTGATGGCAAAAAGGAATGTGTACATGCAAAATTACAGAATGCAAAGTTCATAAAGGTAAAATGTCAACTTTTTTCATGTCAGTAAAAATCCTGAAAGGTGCCCAGTCTTTTGCCTGTGCACTCTATGATCATAATAAAGGTGGATTTAATCAAAATTATCCATTTTAATAGAGGTGTAAAATGCTGAATGTGAAATAGCCATTTTATACCAAGCATTTTGAACAAGTTAAAACAAAATGTACTCAAACATTTTTATTGGCTGGATTTTGGACTTCATTATGCACTGGATCCGACCCCAGTAATTACTTGCCACCTTTTCTAGTTTAATACCCTTAATATTTCTTTACCACACAGACCTGACATATTTAAAGGGGTGATGTCATGCATTTTTTGTTACTTTATTATCTTCCTTGAGGAAAATTATTTCTTCATTTATAATGTTAGTAAAGGTTTTTGCAGAAAAAAAAAAAAAAAAAAAAAAAAAAACAGTCATAAAATACTATTAAATTATCTTTTCCACCTTGTCTTTGGCCCTCTGTCTGTTGGGGACCTTACTTGACATTTTAGTATTTTCACTGGTTAAAAGCAAAGTAAAGTAACAATAGTACCACTGTCAGAGCTGAAGTACCTCAGCCGCTCTATCAGTTCACCACGACAGTTATGCATGTTGTGGAGGCTAGTCAAAAGACACTGCAATGTGACATCACAATGTAGGCAATTTCAAAAACAAGTAGTTTTTGCAGAGTAGAAACAATAAATGCTTTTTTCGGATTGGAGAGGAAGGTTTAGAGTGCTTTCACACTTGGTTCGATTGCTTGGACCGAACCTGAGTTCTTTCCTCCTCTTCCTGCTATCCCCACTGGTCTTGATTACTGATCATAGTACTTGGGTCTGAACCACGGTCCGATTATGTCATCAACGTGAGTACAAGCAGCAGCTGTTTACCACTTTAACTAGGTAACAACTCAAGAAGACATCACTGTGTTAAGCGATGTATTAAAGTTTGTCTCTTTGTGGGGCCTGGGTAGCTCAGCAAGCAAAGATGCTACTAAAGATGACTACTACCCCTGGAATCCAGGGTGTGCTGAGTGACACCAGCCAGGCTTCCAAAAGCAACCAGTTGGCCTGGTTGCTGATAGAGTCATGTGGGTTACCTTCCTCTTGGTCGCTATAAGGTGGTTCTCGCTCTCAGTTGGGCACGTGGTGAGTTGTGCGTGGATGTCATTGGGAATAGCGTGAGCCTCCACTTGTGTTTGTCTGCCGTGGATGAATTGAATGTACAATGATGTGATGACTGCCAACGTTTGTCTGCCGCAAGCCCACGGATGCGTCGCAAGAGTCATCAATAGCAGTTCAGTTCTGCAATTTTGTATGATTGCATTCATATCATTGAGTTCACATGAAACGTACCCCAGACCACATTTTCAAGTGGACAACAGTTTGGAAAACGTTCGCATCATCCAAACGAACCGAACTTTGACTTCATTCAAGCCCGGGTATGCACCAAAAGTGCAGTGTGAAAGCACCCTTAAGTTCTGAAAATTAAAGTATGTTTTTATAGTAGAATGACATCTTATATATCAAAATATCAAGGAATATTTTAGTCCCCTTTAATCATCTGCATAAGAGATTAGAAGAATAGATGAGAATAGGTTTAGCATTTGCTTGTAAACATTTACATTAATGGTTCTGTATGCAATTTTATCCATTCTACGTCCATGAGACTGAGCTGTTGAATTAACCATGCCCCCTCTTTCCAAAACCCTGCACTCCAAATATGCCAAATGAGCTTTACTGAGACAGACACCAAGCAGGGGTTTCCCATAATATGACGTAACTCACTGCATAACCACCATAGTTGGAGAAATTAACTAGCTAGTCACAAATGTTTCCTGAATCCGTAGTAACTGTCCAGGGCCGTAGCTAGTGGGGTGAAAGGTGGTAATGATTCTAGGGGCCAAAAGGTCCAGGGGGTCCCACAACAAATTCTAAACTGTATTTTTTTTAATAGGAAAGGGGCCCAAAGCAAGATACAGCCAGGGGGCCCAGATTACCTTGCTACGGCCCTGACTATGTCGCACATCCATCATTCAAACCACGTTGGTTCAACAATATAGAGCTGTCGTTAATGACGTTATGCAAGGGGTGGAGTAATAATTTCTGCAGATATTAAATTATAATAGCTCATTTACAAGTACAATAGAAAGCCGTTTAATGTGTGAAAACTGCTAAAGACAAGAAAGTGGCGTGCACAATGTAAATGCGACAGATATATTGAGCAGAAATAGTGGGGTTTCCCTTTACACAAGTGTCCGGGGTTCCCCGATGCACTTGAGCACATACATGTACACACTTCAAAAACATATAAGAACTTCAATTAGGCATTAACATGCACACATATGCCATGTTCTCAGACAGAAACCATGTGTGTTAAAGCACTTTCACTTAACAGTCTTTTAATCCATTAAACCACTGCATTCGCGGCATTTTCCAAGCCATTTTAAGTGCATGTACACTTTGTCAAAGTCTTGAGAGAATGAAAGATATATATTAAATAAAAGATATAGAAGCCTAAGCGAAGTTAAATGATGTCCACACAGCAAACTAACAAGGAACTATGCTTCTAACCACAGGAGGAAAGCTGCAGTTACAACCACAAACTTTGCGATGCTGTTTGCAAATGTTCGTTGGAACTATGGTTTAGGGAAACTCCAAATTGTTGAACTATGTTGGTAACGATGGAACTTGCGACCACAGTTGGCTAATGATGCTTTTGGGAAAGGCACCCCTGAAGCGGTTGTCAAACATCTGACAACTGTTATGAACAACATGGCATAAAAATGGCATTAAGTCTCAATAATTCGCTGCAACTACAATACTATTAGAGAGCGCAAAATGATTGACAGTCAGAAAGCTTCAGAGACCACAGGCCATGGACACTTTTTTGTTGTTGTTGTTGCTGTTTAGAGCTGTCATAGAGACTGGTGAGATATCTCACAAAACTTATTTCATTACTATCTTTCAGGGAGTAAGATTTGTGCATGCCTTTCCATGAATAAATAAATAAATCACTTACAGCACTTTTAACACAAATAACATAAGCATATGCAGCTGCCATCAGTAAATAATGTTCAAATGTGGGTAACTCACAGAAAACTATAATAATTATTTTATAATAATTTACTGTGCTATATTAAATCTGAATCAATGATACAGGTTACTTTCAGAAGGCTGCAAATATTCCAACACATCAGGTTATGGAACCATAATACTAGGGACAGTGTTTGAAATTATCCTCTGCATGCTATGAGTTTTTATTTAGTTACACCCCAACACTAATAGCATCCTTTTTGCTCCACTTAAAGATAGACAATACCATGACCATGAATTTACAGTTCACAGACACTTTCACACACATGAAAAAAAAAAAAAAAAAAAAGGGATGATACAGCTCATGTCAAGATATACAAATAATGAGTCTTGTGTTTCATTCCTGACATCTTTAAGGACCTCCTCCCCCAAGCAAAACAAAATCCATAGCACTCTGATTGAAATGCAGTCTCCATGATGTTCCAAGCACAGGTTATTACTTAAAATGCTCAATTTCTATAGATTTACATGCTCCTCAGTCATCCACTGTGATAAATTAAATATTCACTCTACACCCCATCTGAACATCACCTCTGAATAGATAATGGAGGCACCAGGGGTCAAAAGCTAATGATTGTGTTGGAAAAGGTTTAAACCTCACAACAGCTGCATCTCAATGCCCTGCTGCCCTGAGTCTCTGAGCATTACCATTCTCCTTAAATTCTTTTCAGGCTCTATCTAGCTGGTCATGGCCTCAGAGGGTGGTGTTATACTAGGGTAATATCAACTCTGGCAAATGCTTTGATCAAGAGATGATGCTCAATTAACGTGTTCTGACTCTTGAGTACAGCAGTATCTAGCAGACCAACTGCCCTTGTGTCTTATCCTAGACTCCTCACTTTCTGACAGCACAAGACAGTGTAAAGCACTAACATTAGCCTTGCACAGATTTCTTTTATTGAATAGAGGTGATCTTCTGCTGTCATCATGAGAGGAATTGCTTTGACGGAAATAATAGCAATAGGGTTCCATTTAAAACAAATCACTGCTACATTTATCAAGTCCCTTTATACAGTTGTGCTCAAAAGTTTGCATACCCTTGGAGAATTGGTAATATATGTACCATTTTTAAAGAAAACATGAGTGAGCAGGCAAAACACATTTCTTTTATTTCTTATGGGCTTCATATTCAACTGTAGGTTATAACAGAATGGCACAATCATAAAACAAAACATGGCAACAAAGAAAAAAATGAAATGACCCCTATACAAAAGTCTGCATACCTTTAGTTCTTAATACTGTGTATTGCCCCCTTTCACATCAATGACAGTGTGCAGTCTTTTGTAATAGTTGTCTATGAGGCCCCAAATTATTGCAGGTGGTATAG
Organism: Myxocyprinus asiaticus; assembly: GCF_019703515.2. Lineage (NCBI taxonomy): Eukaryota > Metazoa > Chordata > Actinopteri > Cypriniformes > Catostomidae > Myxocyprinus > Myxocyprinus asiaticus. The sequence continues at coordinate 13,591,437 of NC_059362.1, read as the reverse complement.
CTGCCCATTCGTCTTGGCAAAATGCGTCCAGGTCATGCAAAGTCTTTGGTCGTCTTGCATGAACTGAACATTTAGATCTCCCCAGAGTGGCTCAATGATATTAAGGTCAGGAGACTGTGATGGCCACTCCAGAACCATCACCTTTTCTGCTGTAACCACTGGAGGGTCAACTTGGCCTTGTACTTAGGTTCATTGTCGTGCTGAAAAGTCCAAGAGCTTCCCATGCGCAGCTTTCATGCAGAAGAATGCAAATTGTCTGCCAGTACTTTCTGATAACATGCTGCATTCATCTTGCCATCTGCCATCAATTTTCACAAGATTCCTGTGCCTTTAGAGCTCACACACCCCCAAAACATCAGTGAGCCACCACTATGCTTTACAGTGGGGATGGTATTCTTTTCACTATAGGCCTTGTTGACCCCCCTCCAAACATAGCGCTTATGGTTGTGGCACTGGCGCAGTAAAGGCTTATTTCTGGCAACTCGACCATGCAGCTCATTTTTGTTCAAGTATCGTCATATTGTGCTCCTTGAAACAACCACACCGTCTTTTTCCAGAGCAGCCTGTATTTCTCCAGAGGTTACCTGTGGGTTTTTCATTGTATCCCGAACAATTCTTCTGGCAGTTGTGGCTGAAATCTTTCTTGGTCTACCTGACCTTGGCTTGGTATCAAGAGATCCTAGAATTTTCCACATCTTAATAAGTGATTGAACAGTACTGACTGGCATTTTCAAGGCTTTGGATATCTTTTTATATCCTTTTCCATCTTTATAAAGTTCCATTACCTTGTTACGCAGGTCTTTTGACAGCCCTTTTCTGCTCCTCATGGCTCAGTATCTAGCCTGCTCAGTGCATCCATGTGAGAGTCATTGACTATTTATACACAGACACTAATTGCAATTTAAAAAGCCTCAGGTGTGGGAAAATAACCTTTAATTGCCATTTAAACCTGTGTGTGTCACCTTGTGTGTCTGTAACAAAGCCAAACATTCAAGGGTATGTAAACTTTTGATCAGGGACATTTGGGTAATTTCTGTTATCATTATGATTTAAAATGGAGCCAAACAACTATGTGATAATAAATGGCTACATATGATCACTATCCTTAAATAAAAGACAGTTATTTTGCATGATCAGTCATATTTTCAAAATCAATAAAAAATTTAAAAATTTCTGCCAGTGTATGCAAACTTTTGAGCACAACTGTATACTATTTAACTGGTCAAGCTTCCTCTTGAAAGTAAGCTACATTACAAGCAACTAGTAAAATGTTTATAAGTATTGTAATAGTTATTTAATACATGTAATATCAGATTAAATAATGTATTTTATTTTGTTTATTCAACATTATTTATCTGTGGATGTGGATCTCAATTAGGGCGTCATCATTTGAACATGTCGATTTACACCATTTACATCAATACCACCAATAAAACTAGAAAACACCATTTATGTAGCACTATTCATCCCTTAGAAACAGAATGCTTTGGGTTTGTTTATATATTATAGGTAACTTAAAGGGTATGTGTATGTGTATGATCTGAAGACTTTATTATTTTGTTTTATTATTTCCCCTTTTTTTTTTTTATTAAATGAAAAATATCAAATGTAAATAAAATGTTAATAATATCAAAAATGAATTTGTTTCTTTGTTTTTGAGAATTCAAAACACTTCACTCTGTGCCAATATGGTTCTCAATTACCCATAAAGTCAATGTTTATCAGTAAACACAATGGAACTTCAAGTGTTAACAAGAAATATGACTTTGCGCTGAGTTAAGAGTTGGTACTGAAAGCACAACAACCAAATTCTGAGGAAAATAGCAAATTGTACTTTGTACCACTTCGTTTACATAAAATACACCCACAGTTTGTGTGCCTACACCGACAGTAGCGCAAACACTCCCACCCACGGCCATATCCGATTTACACTGGCACAAAAATTGCGCTTAGAATTAGCAATCTCACAAAAATTGGATAAGAAGTTGTGCACGGTCGTACCGCATAGCGCTGTGCTTTTTGCACTCACAAAAATAGAGCCCTTTGTCCCTGTACTCTGTGTTACTAGTGGGCATTCTATCTAACGTTACTGGTTAGCTGCACAACTGGCTATAGCTTTAGAAAATCAAATCACAGATGAGATACATTGCAGGTAAAACTACAGCCGTATTCGGACGGCAAATGTTTCTCAGGGTGATGTCTGTAAAAGTTAATTTGCATGGCTCCTCTGTGATAAAACTCATGCGTTTGGATGATGAATGAAATCACAGGGGATGAGCGAGACTATCTGTCGATCACATGATTCCAGTTGCACTTGTTATTTGGAAAATTCCTCAATCCACAAACTGTGTCCTCTGTATTTGTATCCTCAAATATGTTTGGAATTATGCTAAAGTAAAAATAAAAAATTAAAAGCATGTATGACGGAACCGCGCTGCAAAGCGCTGTGGACATTTACAGTGTACATTTTCACATACGGAACAAGCTAAAATTCTTGCAAAGAGCAATTAAACTAATCAAAAAATTGTAGGGACAAATACATCTGTCAATAAGGGTGTGTATACTTCGTTTCTTTCTGGCCCGGGCTTTCCTATCACACTCGTGGGGGCGGTCTCGCCAACCTGGGGAGGAGAGCGGAGAGAGACGGGGAGAAGGATGGACAGACAAGGGGAGGGGTTTGGGCAGGGCTCCTCCACTCTTCCGGGGAGTCGGAACAGGGCAGAACTGGGAGGGATGAGGGGGTGGGGGGAAACAAACAATGGGACACCAGGGAGGGAGAGAGGAGAGAGAGAAAAAGACACTGCTTCGCTGCCTCCTGGAAACACTGCCATGAAGTCCTCTGCCAGCTGGACGGCCTCCTCCAGCAATGTGGGGCAGTGGCATTGGACCCACTTGGACATTCCTTGGGGAAGCTGGGAGAAAAACTGCTCAATTTCCCTCAGCCAGCAATCATTTCTGACAGGCATCCCGGAGCTGTTGTGCAGCGATCTGAAGTGCTGGTGACTCTGCTCAGGGCTACGACCAACCTGTTGCCGGATGACTTTTCTCAGGTGTTGTAATCAAAGAGGATGGTGGCGGGGAGTTGTTGTGATGCTATCTGCACCTCCCCAGAGATTAAGGGCACTAAGCGGGCTGCCCACTGGTCGGGAGGCCACCTCCAGACCTTAGTGGTTCTCTCAAATAGATCGAGGAAGGCCTCCGGATCATCATTTGGACCCATCTTCATCAGGGTCACAGGAGGCACAAGCCCCCTCCCTAACAATCAGGCTCCAGAGCATCTCCCGGTCCTCCGCTTGTGCCTGGAGTAGGGCTTGGAACCATTGTTCCAGCTCCAGGTGTAACTCCATGTGGGCTTGGTTTTGGTCTTGCTGGATGCTGGCGAGGGACTTGATAACGTCGTCCAGTGGTGTAGACTGCTGTAATAGTAAAAGGTCAGGCAAGGAGGAGGCGGGAATGGGCTGAACAATCAACAAAAGCATTTAATGCATAAGTGAACTTAAAACAACATAAGACATAAGGACACAGACACATATGCAATGTGGACGCATGCGTCTCTCTCTCTCAAACTGGCATCTCCAGCTACCCCTTATCTTGCTCTCCCGCTGATCAGCTGATTCAGCTCCAGCCGTGCTCCATCACAGCGCGGCCACGCCCTCCTCATCATCACACTCCTCCTCTGCCCGATTCAGGCGGGGCACCACCGGTCTGACTAACCACCCCCATCTCTGGGCGGGGGAGACGCTGCCCTTCTGGCCGTTCTGTCAGCCGGTGGCCCACCCCGCCTCCTGTGAACCTGGGGGGAGAGATGAGGGGAGGCGTGGGGAGAGGGAAAGGGTGAGTGGAGACACACAGAGAGACAGAAGAGAGAGAGAAGACCTTACTTGCCAGCTCCCAGATGTGCTGTTGCCCGGTCCTCAACTGCTTCTCCACCCTCTGACAGATGCAAGTTCGCTCCTCCCTGGCAGATGGCAGCGAGTCCTCAGGCCCCTGGCAGACAGAACTGCTCCTCCCCTTCTCGGCAGACAGCCACAGTTCCTCCGGCTCTTGGCGGCTGGCAGCAACCCCTCCGTCCCCAGGCAGACAGCCGCGGTTGCTCCCCTGGTGGATGGCAGTGGCAAGGACTCCATGACAGCGCATCCCTCCTCCATCCCAGGTTTCAGCACCACTGTAACAGTAAAAGGTTAGGCAAGGAGGAGGCGGGAACTGGCTGAACAATCAACATAAACTTTTAATGCATAAATTAACTTAAAACAACATAAAACATAAGGACACAGACACACATGCAACATGGCTGCGTGCATCTCTCTCTCTCGAACTGGCATCTCCAGCTGATCCTTATCTCGCTCTCCAGCTGATCAGCTGATTCAGCGCTGGCCATGCTCCATCACGGCCCAGCCACACCTGGATAGCTTACTAAGCTAAGTAAGTATACAAGGACAAAACAGATATAAAGTGGTATGGTGGAAGGTGGAGGGTCACATACAGACTCAAATGTAAAGGTAATTGAAGATTTGATGGAAGATAGGAATCTGGTCTGTATGAATGATGGTAGAAGAATGAGGATAAACATAACAGGTAACTAGTCAGCATTAGATGTTACTTTATCGTCTAATTCCTTGGCTGGAGTTAGTAACTGGGAAGTTTGGACAGCTGCCACAGTAGGCAGTAATCACTACCCAGTCTCATGCTTGGTAGGAGAAAGAGTGGAAGTGAGACCAGGAGGTGGAATCCCAAAGTAGATCTTTGGAAAAGCAGATTGGGATAAGTTCCAGAAGTTGAATGAGGAAACAATGACAGGGATTGATATTTCTGGAGATACAGATGAAATAAACAATCAGGTAACATCAGCAATTATTATGGTGGCAAAAGGATCTATACCCAGGAGTAAAAATAGGATGAACTGGATGCAACTGATGGCAAATTACTGGGCTAATTTGCAGGGGCACAATGATTCTCACCCCACAAAAGGAGTGTTGCAGGAGTGCTGGGAGAATGGGAGGTATCAGAGGGATAACTTTAGTCAGGTAGAGAATGACATAGCAAAATAATTTTGAGTGTTTGATCTGAGGATAAGTCCTTCAGTAGTTTATCCTGTGGTGGCTCCTTGGGAGATTGTGTGGCCTGATACAGACTGGTATTTGTTATAGGTAAAAGGAAAGAAAAAGATCAAATTGATTTGGTAAGTGCATTCAAATATCATGAAATGGAAGAATTGATTTTACACAGATTTATACAGATGGTGCTAAGAGATCTGAGACAGGAGTGACAGGATTTGGAGAGGCAATACCAGCAAAAGGAGTTGGAATCAACAGAAGAACATCCAATAAGATAGGGGTTTACATAATGTATATATTGGTAATGTTGGTTGCATTGCAATGGGTGGAGAAAACTAGTGTAGCAAATTAGCTTAAAAAGGGAATTATTTATAATTAATTATAACTGGTTATAATTAATAATAAATATTTAGATTAGATCTTAGAATTAACTGTAGCAGAATCGATATTACAATTATTTGATCTGTCCGTCCACCGAGCAGACAATATAATTATTTATCAATTCTAGGAAGATTACTTTCCTGGCCAAGGAACAATAGCCTTCCTACTTATAAAGTGCTAGCAGTAGTTTAGCATGTAGCAAGGAGCAACATTCAGTGACTTTGAATTGTGAGCGGAACACAGAGACAATCAATTGTGAATATAAGGGATTTAATAAATGAAACTATAACTAACATACAAACAAACTAAGCAAAACATACATATATAGAATGAAGGAAAGTAAGGAAAGGAGAGAGAGAGAGCAAAGAAGGCAGTATTTCACATCAATTAACCACAACCTAAATGAGAATCATCAGAGGCACAATTCACCTTAAAAGGGGTTCAAACTTAAATGCGCATCTAATCAGTTAATTAGTAAATGGTTACTTGCATTGGTTTGTTGCTGAATAAGAGTCTTGATGCTGTAAACGAGGTTCTCGACGATTTCTTTAGGAGTGAGTTGAAGAAGTCCACAGCAAATCCACAAAGTTACTTAAAGGTAAACACTCCCAGAAGGTTAAACTCAAGAGGAGAGTTTTGGAGTGTGTTGGTCTCAAGAAGAAGAGTTTTGAGCAATGATTAGTCTGCGTTCTGGAGTTTTACTAGTTCATCGCCGCACCCATTTTGTGGGTGGAGTGGCCAATCAGAGGCATGCATTTTGAGCGGGAGAGACATCCTTTGTCTCCGTTTATGGCCCATTCGCATTTTATTGCTGATCTGGACCGCTAGTGCAGCTTTTAATTCAAAACATAGTAAGAGTTGTTCGATGCATTTCACGATCACATGGTGTACATTATGGTGTGAGAAATAAAGAGAAGATCATTTTGATACCAAGAAGGTAACCTCCAGACAATATTAAAGCAGAGATACACTCATACACTTGAATATAGGCGTTTAACGTCTAACTAATACAAGTAAAGGGTTTTAACTAAGTTAATATAATAGGGGAATATACATACAACACATGCATATAGCAGATACATTTATAACTGCTTACTATGGCCTAAAATAGAGAAAATGTCTTTAGGTGTGTGTGTGACGTGTATAGGAATTACTGGAGACAGACAACTGCTCTGGTGCCTGGCACGGGGGGTCACCCCCCCTTTCTGTGGAATGTGTTTGAAGCTTGATGGAGACACTCCAGAGGCGACCTGTTTTAGCATCCTTTTGATAGTGATAAAGACCATCTGCAATTTAGCACCCATATAAAATGTAAACGCGGAGGCCAGGTCAGTAATTTATATGCAAATGTCAAAAGGCTAAAAGGGTTTTTTTCAAACAAAGTGTAATTAGCCATCATTGATCTTACACAGACGTTACACTAGACAAGACAAGGTGTTGATATGCTCAGATTCATCTTCAGCCCTAGCAAGTTTAAGGTCTTTCCATTCAAACAGTCATCAAGATGTACTACATGAAGTCCTTTAGTCAGTCACGAGAATAGCAAATCAGGGAGGTCAGGTTAAATTTATGTGGGTTCCAGCGCATGTAGGGTGAGGGGGAATGAGAGGGTGGATGAGTTGGCAAAGAGGGCTTTAAAGAAAGAAAATATAGAAATGCAAATTAGTATCAGTAAAGCAGAGATTAAATCTGGGGAAAAAAATCAACCAAATGTGGCAAGAAAGGTGAGACAGAGAGGGGAAAGTGAGCCATCTATATCAAAAGAGTGTAAAAGTTACTAGGGTAGGTAGTGGAAACAGGAGAGAGGAAACTGTGTTGACAAGGTTATGGTTGGGGCACTGTGCACTAAACAATACACTAAAAATGGTCAGGGAATTGTTAGATTTTTTAAGGGATACAGGGGGGTTTATAGGATATGATGGATAAGCAGGAACAGGGTGCTAGGGTGGCTGATATGGATAGGAATTTTATAGTAGGGTTAGGTTGGAAAGTATGGATGATTAAGTGTAGTTTAGTTAACTAAACTACTTTTAGTTAGTTATTCCCCAAAACTCATTCAGAAATGACTTTTCAGACTGGGAATGAAAAATGTAACAGCAGAGAGCAAATTGGGAGATTATAGATCCACTTCCAAGAGTCAGAGAGGAGACATGATGTTTTATACTATTCTAATGGTGATTTATATATTTACAACTCACAATCTAGTTAGCATGCTACTGGTGCAGTTAACATCTCAATATATGCATTACATTTTTCATATCAGTTCTTATAAATACAGTACAACAATATTAATGGAAGGATGGAAATAAATAAGCAAGTGTAAAAAAGGGATAAGTGTCAGTTTTGCAGGCTAGAGTTCTTATCTTTGTTTATGAATTAGTATATTATGATTTTTATTGTTGCCGTTGATACGAAAAGTAGAAACTAATGCTAGCACCCATTCAAGTAACATTTCCCAAAGGCTAAATGGGAGGTTGACTGATTGAAAGAACTAGTCCCCATAAGTCCCCATTCATTGCAATGTGCATTAAATCCCACAAACTCTCATCCTCCACAATATTAATCGGCTGGCAGGCTGTTGCTATACACACTGGATATGGAATTCACTTTATTCGCATCAGGGCGTCAAGCACCACATTGAACTCTCACTGCAGAGAGTGGCCGTTTCCGAAATGGCATACTATCCATACTACTCTTACTAGTCTTACCAAGCATGGTAATATGTCATTCAGAAAACGACCACTGTCTTGTTCTGCTTTTAGCGCTGGTACTGCCCACGTAATGATACCTTATTGAAATTGTCCGGTAATCATTAGCTGATACTTTGAAAGCTCAGCGGCAACGGAACAAAGTAAAAATTTTATGAACTTTGAGGGGACTGTCGACAGACCCTCCATGGGAGAACTCCAGCAAGCTGTGTAGTGGTGTCTCATCAGTGACATGTTTCATGTTTGACTTATAGGTGTTAGTTAAGATTTAATATGCTTCTGTGGTAAAATTCTGACTTACAAAGGACACAGGACATTATTTATGTCACAAGTCCCATCTGGGTTTGATTTGTAAGAGGTCCTTTCTCCACCACTTGATCATTAGCACAGAATCGTTGTTGTGTGTTTCTGGTGTGTACATCAGTAGGGTTGCTACCTGTCCTGTAAAATATGGGATCGTCCCGTATTTAAAAATTAAGTACTGAATCAATACAGGATGCGATTTGTCCCGTTTTTAAGATGGTCAGATGGTGTCACAGTGAAATCGTTCCAGATCGCTAATTTAACATTGATATAAGTCGGACATTTTGCCTACAGTGTGTAAGGGACTGTCTGAAAAGTCCACACATTGTGCTAAAATTGTGGATTTATTTCTATATAAATGTTCAATAATATGTACAGAATTACACAGATCGAACAATGTATGAATACAATCACTGAGTCATAAAGGCAAGAAGTACAGGTGAAGGAAAATCCTTCCAGCAAATGTCAATTACATACATGATCCTGGCAGTCCTCTGATTATTAGCTTACCCCCTGATTTATTACTAATCCCCACTCAACTGAAGCTTAAAATGAGCTTAATATTATTGTAAAAATATTGAATAAATATGACCATTCACTATGAAAGGTAATTTTTTCACACCTAAAGTACTAATAGTAGAAATATTACTAGCATGCATGAATTGTCCATCATAGATAGCCTATATTTCTTTCAGTCTTGTTCATGATTAATTTCTCATCTGCAAATGTTGTATCAACAATCTAAAGTTGAATGTGTCTGAAACTGCTGCCATTGTTTGATTTGGCAAGGACTGCAATGAATGGGATATTAGTGGATTTACATTTTCAACACAGAGATTAATATTCAAGCACAGTTCAGCAAATAATCTAATAACATCATGGAGATGATTTATGATGCAATGATCAGAGGTGTTTGTTTCTCTCAATTCATTATAAATCTAAAATCCTTACTCATTGGAAAAAATAATGAATGTTTCATTGAAGAAAAATCTCTCCTGTCGCTTCTTGTGGATTTGTTATTTGTAGATAATTAGGTGTTGCAGTCTTTTGAAATTTAACAAAGGCCAAGCTGAGGATAACTATTCAAAGGGATAATGGCACACTTTCACATATACATGTTAAAGTGTGCATTTTATATTCTGTGTTGAACAATTTCTCACATTTGATTTTTATTGTATTTTTTTATTTATTAATTTTTTAAGTAGGGTAAAAAATTTATTTTAGAAAGTACAAGTGTATTTTCACTTTAATGCAATTAAATTGAAGGTACTGTATAATAAATTGAGCTTTCACTGTTTTAAATTTCATGTCAGCTACACATATTAACAAGTTAGAACCTAAAAATTGCTTGAAAAAAGTGGGAGGTGTAGTCTCACATTATCACCTCTTGGTGAAAACTACTTTCTGTGCTCCCACACGTATTTCATTTTCTCAGTAGCTTCAATACAAACAGGTAGTTAGATGACAAAATCCGGAAGAGCAGAGTGCTTAAAAAGGGTGGGGCTGAATAAGGTCATATGGCAAGAGCTGCGTATCGATTCTTCAAAATGTTTTTTTTTCTTATGTGTCCTTGTGTAAATGATTCTACAAGATTTTGAAGTAATTTTGGACCCCTTAAAAGTTCATTTAAAAGAAAAAAAAAAAAAAAAACATCTTAAAGGAATAGTTCACCCAAAAATGAAAATGTGCTGATAATTTACTCACCCTCAGGCCATCCAAGATGTATCTGAGTTTCTTTCTTCATCAAAACAGAATTTAAGATTTTTAGGATTTCATTTCAGGCCTCCTTTAAACAATGCAAGTGAATGTACTCCATTTTTTGACGGTTCAAAATGCATATTTAGGGTGCATCAAAATAATCCACAAGACTCCAGTCAACAAATAAAGTTCTTCTCAACCCAAACGACTTATTATTTTTTAGAAACAAAATGTAACCCAGATGTAAAATCAGAGTAAATTGTATTCTAAGTTATAAGCTTAAAACTAAATAAAGTGCATATTTAACTAAAATACTGTACGTGAAGTAATTAGAAACAGAATGAAAACCAAAGAGTCAGAAAAATATGCAGAATTGTATATATATTATTAATACTTATATGTAAAACATATTGCAGGTAAACTTGACCAATAAGAGTCTGGATCAGTGCTGCAAATGTGATTTATCCAATCCGCCAATCTTGCTGTAGCCGCTGACTCTACCCTAGAGTTAACGCAGACAGACACAGAACAGACGAAGAAGCGAAGAGCAACGAGATGCCAATCAACTGCGCTGTTTGGAATTTATAGCAGCAAAAGTCTGAAAAATAGAAAAGATTAGTTTAATCTTAAACTAAAGCTCTAGAAAAAGAGAAAAAAATACTTACCAGAGAGTGAATCTTGACGTCCAGTCAAGATAAAGCTGAGTGATGAAGTCATTTATTTCACTGTTCATCCGGATAAAACCTGGAAAAAAAAGAACAAGTTTAGTTAATTATCGAGGAAATCGGTAAATTAATCTTTATTCTAAATATAAATGAGAATCAGAAACGTAAATTTGAGTAAACTTAGTTGAGAAACTGCGTTGTGTAAATGTTACCACGGCATAGCATTTAGAGCTAAAGCTAATGCATGTATTATAAGTTAAGAAAGTTAAAATAATTGTCTGAAATGTTAGGAAAATGTTTCTGAGAATGTTTTCCTGCTTTGTGCAGGCCAGTTTTTGTATATATGTGTTTTGTTCGAGTTGTACCACATTTTCAACGAGGATAGTGAACATTTCATCATGGATGTTTCTGCACGAACTTTCTGGAAAGTTTGATTGGGAGCCAAAAAAAAAAAAAAACGAGAGTCTTATCTGAACTGTGAATATCTTCTGTTCGTGGATTTCCGAATAATCTTCAATTCATCTCTACTTTGAATTCATCTGACAACGAAAAGGTTGATGTATTTGTGAATCTGTACATTTATTGAATGTTTATTCTTGAAGAACTTTGAATTTAGTACATTTGGTAATTCAGTTGATTGATTATTGTTTGTTTAATTGTATAATTGTTTATTTGAATTGTATATGTAATTAATAGGTAGCTGTAATTTTATTTGTTGGTTTTAATTACATTTTGTGGTTATTTGGAAAAAAGAGTTATGAAAGAGTTAAATGATAATAGATAGGAACTAAAATCGATAAACCATTTTATTAGCTTCCACTAAACTTCATAGGTGTGATTAGATTACAGAATTTGAAGAGAAAGAACACTGAATTGAAATAACTAAAAGGAAGATACATTTGTGAAAAGGAAACTAAGTCTATTGGTGAATTTAAATATCAAATTGTTTATTGTATTTTTATTTAAGATCCATTTGTTGTATTGACTATTGTTTTTATCTGTGATGTTTATTTTATTCAAATTATTCAATACAAATCCGTTATTTCACTAAAGTCAGTTGTTGAGTGTGTATGTGTACATTTTGCCTCCTTCACGTACCCTGGTTATCTTCTGATTGGCCCAAGTCTTGTCGGCTCAGTGCACCTGCTGGTGTTCCCATTTGAGGTGTCCTGAAAAGTAATTGAATTAGACATCCCTTAGTGGGAGGTCGGTGGAATAGTAATCGTTCGTACCGCCCCAGGTACCATCACACATGCCACACAGTACAAAAACAATACTTAAATACTTTTTAACTACAAATGTTCACTTCCGTACATCTCTGTGACACGCGCTCATGAGAGGGATGACGTAAGCTTATCGGTAAGGTCACGCGTCATATGGAGGAGGAGGCAGGAAGCGCGTCATTGTTTACAAGAGAAACTTGCACAGACCACAGACCAAGCGCTGTTCACAAACCATTTCAAAACAATATAAAATAAAAAATAATTTTCAAATAATAATAATAATTAAAAAAAAAAAACATTACTGCAGTAAATAACCATCATTTATTTCAGAGCAATGCTGCTGCATCATCTACTTGTGCTTTTTCTTTAGCAGAAATATATAGGCTATATGACTGTCAGGAATTCATGCCACACAAGTTGTAGTTAGTGAAACCAAGTGCAAGAGTGTTTACTGAGATTCACAGGATTTACAGGGTTTACACAGTGAGATCAATGGTACAGGTGATATCACAGAAGAGAAGCTTCACAAACTAAAGAAGAGGTAACAAGCAAAACAACCGGGTAACCACTAAACAGATATCGATGAAGATCAAGAGCAAATACAGACAGGTGAATAAACACTGCGAGTGAAGTGGCATGAAGGTGAGTTATTTATGCAGGCAATGATGAGCGAGTGAATTGAGTGCAGGTGCGGTGAATTAGAAATCAGGTGATGAGGAGCGGAGCGCTGATTGAGGTGCAGAGCCAGAGGGAGGCGTGACAAAGTTTTCACACATACCTGAGTTCGCTGGAAAACAGCACGGGCACAGCCAATGAATTCAGATATCGACCCTTTGTTTCTTTCGATGGTCTGAAATCCTCAGGGGTAAAATGTTCACTGCACACCCTCCAATATTTGAGAGAATGTAGGTGTGTACTGATATCCAGGTTCAGCGCGATAAGTCAGAGCTTAATTCTGTAAGAGCTGTAATCGATGAAAAGTTAATATTTTTCCCGGTGTGCATTTTATTTGGGGTTTCTGAAGGTTTAAGCATCCAGCATACACACACCAAACGACCATTTTGAACAATACACTTATACAAATACAAATCTACAGCAAAGACAATTACACTTTTGTACATTGCCCCTTCTCTTGTAAACAATGATGTGCTTCCTGACTCCTCCTCCACATGACGCGTGACCTTACCAATGAGCTTATGTCATCCCTCTCATGAGCGCACCTCACAGAGATGTACAGAAGCGAACATTTGTAGTTAAAAAGTATATAAGTATTGTTTTGTTTCTAAAAATTATCAATCGTTTGGGTTCCGAAGAACTTTATTTGTCGACTGGAGTCTTGTGGATTATTTTGATGCACCCTAAATATGCATTTGGACCGTCAAAAAATGGAGTACATTCACTTGCATTGTTTAAAGGAAGAGGCCTGAAATGAAATCCTAAAAATCTTAAATTCTGTTTTGATGAGGAAAGAAACTCAGATACATCTTGGATGGCCTGAGGGTGAGTAAATAATCAGCAAATTTTCATTTTTGGGTGAACTATTCCTTTAATAAAAATGTATCAATAATAATAATACATTTACAATTCTCTTGATAAGAGGAAATAACAGCAGTTGACATTTAATTAAAATGCTGTGGATAATTCTGAGATGGATTAATAAAAATAAGCTTTTTACAGCAACAAGTTCATACTTCCACAAAAATGAGTTAAGGTCACAAGTCTGTTAGGTATCATTAAGACTAATCCTGAAGTAATTACATGATTAAAGGGCCAAGAGCGCTGGAATCAGTGCGTGTGTGTTTGTGTGTGAGTATGTGCGAACGCACAGTAAGAATAATTGGCGGCAGAAAAATCAAAGGAAAAGGAAATTCACTGAGTTATGAGAAGGATATATTTATGCTCTTAAGGTTTCTAACCCAGATCTGAACTTTTAACCAGCTCAAATTCAAATTTGCAGGCGTGATCCCATAATCTGCTCTGCTTCAGTTTTGCTCATTAGGAAAATTTCTCCATTAGTCATTAATCCATTATACAGTTGACTAAATTCCCTTTTCCTGTGTGTGTGTTTGTGTGTACATCTTCAGTCTGATTAATAAGCATTACGAATGTGACGGAACTGCGTTCCTTTCCACTATAACATGATAATGAAACCAGAAATGTCACCACCTGGCCTGAAGAATTAAAACATTATGTTTGTGTAATATTTCAGCAAGAAGTAGAAATGTAGATACAAACTACAATATGCTCAAGTAGTGTCAGTTAGTGTATTACTTACTGTGATTGTACAGAATAGCAATCTTTATGGAAATGAAATGAATTAAAGTAACTATTATTATAAACACTATACAGTATTTGAGTTGCTTGCTTTGATTTACTCAAAGGCACGTATGCATATAGTACAATAAACTGCTTGCAAAATTGTTTAGCCCTGCTTTGAATGTCACATATTGTTTAAGCAAATGTCAGCAAAGACAATATATATATATATAATCTGTCCTAACATTTAGTCCTAATAACATATAGATTGAAATTAGATTAATATTATTTATAAAAAACTACTTGTTTTGCAATTGAAAATACATTTTAATGATAACTTAGACTAAACTATTTACATTTTGGTTTATTCCTCACACAGAGTAATCATAAGTCTTTAGGAGACTGTAGTGCACAAGTCATATGGACTATATTTTTTAAAGCTTAGGCAGTATAAATCAGGGGGTTTCAAACTTTTTAATGCAAAGGACATCAAAATATAACAAACTCCTTTTGAGAGATCTCCTTCCTAAAATATAAATTTAATACATTTGAGAGCTCATAGGGCGCATCTCATTCCAACGAGAGATACAGTACGAGACTGCAGCATAATTTGTCTCACCAAAACCTGGCTTTCGGAAGAGATCCCTGACTCTGCCGTTGAACCACCTGGATTCTCTATTCATCGCACTGACAGAGACACAACCTCATAGGGAAAAGCAAAGGTGGTGAAAAAGCTTTATGATCAACGCGTTGTAGTGTGACCGTAAAAGCATACACACCATCAAAACATTCTGCTCCCCTCATCTGGAATATATCATCATCCTGTGTCGACCTCTCTGGCTTCCGAGGAATTCTCATCTGTTATCGCTACAGATATATACATCCCCCCAGAAGTGGACACTGACCTGGCATTCAAAGAACTGTATGCAACAACAAACAAACAGGAAACCGCACACCCAGATGCTGCGTTTATTGTGGCCGGGGACTTTAATAAAGCAACGCTGAAGAAAGTACTACCAAAGTACTATCAACACATTAACTACATCACAAGGGAAAGCCACATCTTAGACCACTGCTACACTCCTTTCCGTGATGCATACAAAGCCCTCCCACGTGCTCTGTTCGGCAAATCAGTTCATTGCTCCATTCTACTCTTACCTGCCCACAGACAAAGACTGAAGCAGGAGGCCCCCATCACCAGGACAATTCACCACTGGCGGACCAGTCGGATGCTGTGTTATAAGACTGTTTTGATCACGTGGACTGGAACATGTTTCGTGCCGCTTTCAACAACAGTGTTGATGGGTGGGGAGTCACATGATGCCATGTGAGGTGCGGACATGTAAATGGCGAGCTCTGCGCACTTTGCTAGTTTTTAAATTAGTTTTATGACATAAACCGGTGAGATTCAATACACCCTGCTACATATCTGTTCTTTGAAGTCAACATGGCAAAGAATTCAAAATCCTCGAGCTCTGGATATTAAAAGACACTTACGTGCTCAAGCTGATACCTCTGACAGGGCCGCTGATCAGGGACTTGGTTTGGATGATACGGCGGGAGAAACTCGACGTCAACTGTCCAACATGTCTGTGATGCTGACGAAAGTTGTTGCTGACTTAGAGGATCTTGCTGTAATACGTCGATCGATAACTGCAATGGAAACGAGTTGGTTACAAGAATCGGGGATGTCAAGAGACTGATCTATTATTTGGAGTCATCGGAGAGGGAATTAGCTGCTAACCCACTAGCGATCAAGATAGACTTGGAACGTGTTTGGGAAAAACTGGAAGATTTGGAGAAAGGAGCAAAGGAATGCTTTCTTGGAAGAATCACAACATTTTCTTGTTCCCAGACTTTGCGAATTTGACAAGAGAGAAACGTGATCGATTCAAGGAATGCAAGAAACTTTTACATCAATGGAAGGTCGCTTTTGCACTGATGTTTCCGACCAAACTGAGAATAGATAATTAGGATGGCTGCAAAATATTTACTTGCCCACAGCAAGCATTGTCTTTCATAGAGACAATGGGGTGAGTAAACCATTTGGTGATTTTCATATGGCCCCCAAGTGAGCTTACTCGCTGAGCATACACTCGACTGTCTGAGGAAGCTGGGCGCCTTTTTTTGTTGGTTCCGCCTAGTGGCTGGGGTTTGTTTTGTGAGGTGGCGCTCCTTTGGGGTGGTTGTGGATGGGTCTGCTCGTTCTTTGTCTTGTGCCTCCTGTTAGCTGGAGTTTGTTTTTTTGTGGGACGTTGGGGGGATCGGGGCATCTGCTGCACTTGTGAAACAGCCGGATCACTGAACATTCGTTTGACTGCCCGAGGAAAATGAACAGATTTTTATTTATTTATTTATTTATTGTGTGCTGGTTCTGCTAGCGGCTAGAATTTGTTTTGTGGAGAAACACACCTTCGAGACAGTTTTGTGAATGAATCTACTTGTTCTTTGTGTTTATTCCGCTTACTGGCTGCAGTTTGTTTTATAGATTATTTTCTGTTATGTAATTCTGTCTGACAAAATTTTTACAGAAGCACCGGACTTGAGCAATCCGATGGCAAAGTTGTTGCGGGGACTCTCATAGGCCTACGTGGACTGTTTGAGTTTAGAGGGTTGGATGCCAGTTGGCGCTGTCGTTAGTGGGGTTATTCTTTTTTCTGTTTGTTTGGTTCTGAGGGAAGTTTGGGGTCTGACTGTGGCACTAATGTTGGAATGTGGTCTTTATAATTGTATTTTTCACACAAAATAAATTTTTATCTAATATGTCAAAATGTCAAATGTTAATATGAGTGGATGGTCTCTCTCCATGTGGATGTGAATGGGCTGAGGAACCAAGACTTTTGAACCCATCTGGTAGGGCCTATACATTTATTTCATCAGTCCATAAGATTTATTCTAGAATAGATTTTTTTTTTATATCCAAGTCCATTATTTCTTCTGGAAACATCTTAGTCTCAGATAACGCCCTGGTGAGTTTAGAGGTGTTGCCACATTTGGAGAAAAATAAATCATATAGTTGCGCTTTAATGTTAAAGGCTGAAATCAATGTTTATATGGAGACCAACTGGTCCACAGTATCCTCTATGGGCGTGGCTTGGGAGGCACTTAAGGCGGTTCTTAGAGTTTGGATCATACAGTATGCCTCATTCATCAAAACTTCCAAAGCATAAAAACTCATAGAGTTGGAAGAGAATATTAAAAGTACAGAGACAGAACTGAAGCACCGAATGCCATCTGATGGCCTCAGAGAATTGACCCGATTGAAATACAGATATAATACTATTTCATACGGAATGTGGTAAGACCAATATTTTGAGTCGGGGGACAAAGCAGGGAAGCTTTTGGCTAGATATATAAAAGCAGAGAGAGTCTTTCTCTACCATTCCCTCAGTGAAATCTGCTGGTGGTGAAATTTTTACCCCGGCCATTGATATTAATAATGCTTTTAAATAATTCTATCTTGATCTTTATAGTTCCACGTCTTCGTCTACTGATGAAGATATTAGAAACTTTGTGGAACAATTAGATCTTCCTAAACTGAAGACTGAGCAAAAAAATTCTCTTGATTCTGAGATAACCTTAGAGGAGCTTGACGAGGTAATTAAGGCCTTGTCTACAGGCAAGTCTCCGGGGCCAGATGGCTTTGCTGCTGAATTTTTTAAATCTTATGCTACACAACTGGCTCAACTTCTGTTAGAAGTTTATATGGAATCATTAATGAATGGAAAGCTTCTGCCAACCATGACACAAGCCCGGATCAGTCCAATTCTTAAAAAGGACAAAGATCCAAGCGAGTGTAAGAGTTACCGTCCAATTTCCCTGATCCAGCTAGACGTTAACATTTTGCCAAAAATTCTGGCTAACCGATTAAGTTATGACATCTCTTATACATACAGATCAGGTGGGGTTTATTGGGGGCCGCAGCTCTTCTGATAACATTAGGCATTTCATCAATATCATGTGGTCAGTGGCGAATGATCAGACTCCGGTCGCTGCCATCTCACTTGACGCCAAAAAGGCATTTGATATGGTAGAATGGGATTATCTTTTTAAGATTTTGGAAATGTATGGGTTCGGGAGTACTTTTATTGAATGGATTAAGTTACTTTATAGACACCCGGTAGCGGTGGTACAGACAAATTGACTAATTTCAGATTATTTTACTCTGGATAGGGACACCGGGAAGGGTTGCCCTCTTTACCCATTATTGTTCTGTCTTGCCCTGGAACCATTAGCAGCCGCGATAAGAAAGGAGGATGATTTTCCAGGGGTGATGATGGGAGGTGTGGCACATAAGCTTTTGCTTTACGCAGCTGATATTTTATTATTTATCTCTGACCCCATTAGATCTATGCCTTGTCTCCACAGGATTATTAGTTCCTTCTCTAAATTCTTAGGTTACAGAGTCAGTTGGTCTAAATCCGAAGCTTTGGCTCTGACAGCGTACTGCCCAGTAATGGCTTTTCAGCCAGACAACTTTCAGTGGCCCAAACAGGGCATTAAGTATTTGGGCATTTTATTCCCAGCTAATTTGTGTGATTTAGTTAGAGTTAATTTCAACCGTTCATAAAAAGATTTTTGAGTGATGTGAGAAGTTGGGCTTCATTACATTTATCTATGATTGGGAAGGTTATTAAAATGAATTGTATTCCAAAATTCAACTACCTGCTACAATCTCTCCCTGTAGATGTCCCCCTCTCTTATTTCAAGCAATTTGATAGCATAGCGAATTCCTTTATCTGGAATGGTAAACGTCCCAGATTACATTTCAACAAGTTACATAGGCCGATTGACTGAGGTGGGCTAGGCCTACCCAAGATTTTGTTTTATTATTATGATTTCAGTCTCAGACATTTGGCTCATTGGTCACTTCCACCTGAGAGAATCCCTCCCTGGTTTCGTATTGAACAGGCAGTCCTTGCCCCTATTTCACCATTGCAAAGCCTTTCTATCAAACTAACCGGAGAAGTTAAGTCACACCCTGTTATCTCGCATTTGCCCGTGGTTTGGACAAAAGTGTCCAGAGTGTTTAATTCGGACATTTATTTAAATGTTGCCTCAACCATATGGCTGAACCCTAAATTATGTATTAATAAGTCCCCTTTCTGTTGGTCAGAGTGGATTGTGAGGGGGGTTACTACACTTTGGTGACCTGTATGAGAGTGGAGTGTTGAGATATTTTGAGAATTTGGTTCATCATTTTGGGATTCCCAGATCTCAGTTTTATAGGTATTTACAGCTGCACCACCTGCTCTGTATTGTTTCTGGGAGCAGCACGCCCCTGCACCCCCGCCCCCGCTAATATTGCTTTTGGAAAAGGTCATGAGGCATCAGTGTATTAATCCCTGCTAATTCAGAGTCTGGGGGATGGAGCTTTAACCCTTACCAGCTGGAGCGTTCAAATTTGGGAACAATTATTCCCATGGATCCTGTCTCAGTATCTTCGCCGTCCAATCACTGATTTTATTTCTGAAAGCTGCCAGATACTCATGACAATATAAGCTAAAAGCACATATGATTGGTTAAGGGGTTACTGGGCGTGAATATTAAATGTATCGTCATCAGCTTCATCCTCCATTTGCCTGAGCGAAGCCAGAGAGGATACGCTGGGAGATTACCTCCAGTGTTGGACTGTGGCAGCGGGGGCATGGTCAAGCATCTCTCCGGAGAGAGAAAGCGGTAAGGGCGCTTACACCTGAGCTAAATTATGTCTAACACCTGTCTCTAATTTCAGTGAGCACGGGGAGAGCGGCATAAATAGAGCAAGTAAGTAGACAAGAGAGAGAGCCTGGGCACTGATTGTGAAGCCAAGAGTTTACTGTTGCAAAGTTGAGTTATTTTGTGAAGTAGCTTGTGGACTTTTTAGACTGAGTTATTCAACAGCGTAAAAGCCTTGAAGGACTGTATTTGCTGCAGTGAGGAAAATAAACACTTACCTGAACCAGGAAAAGCTGCTTCTCGCCTCCTCTTTACATGGACTTACTGCTTCAAACTGAAAATTGAGGTGATCTTTCGATGTAAGACAAGTTATTTAACATGTGTTGTCAATATTGTCTATTGAAAGTCAAAATGTTTTAGTTATGAAGCATTTATTTGTAGGAGCAACGGTAGTTATTTCTGTAAAAAATTACATGACTGTCGGCGTTCATCGGACAGGCAGCTTGCCTCTATTTTTAAGCAAATTTCTGTGAAACTTGCTAAATAAACATTAGCAAGAAATGCTATGTACATTTTAAGCTAAATATCAATAACTTTTTTGGCCAATTTTGGCGCTTGTGGAAGATAGTCAAACCTTTTTAGTTATGAAGCATTTATTTGTTGGAGTAGCGCTAGCTTGTTTTTTTCTAGAAAAATTGACGTGACCATCATCGGCGAGCCTCTTTTTATATCAAACTATTTTTGGCAGTTTCTGTGAAACTTGCTAAATAAACATTAGCTAGCAATACTATGTACGTTTTTAACTAAATAACTTTTTTTTGTCACTTGAGAAAAATCCGCCTGAAGTAATGTGAGGCAGAGAGCAGATGCTGTTCAGACCTTTTTTTTTTTTTACGCTGTTCAGATCTGCCTTGAAACTGGCCCTATTTAGATAAGTTATCTAGCTTGTTGATTTTCCCATGTAATAAAAAAAAAATGGTAGATATCTTTCTATAATTTAGTAGGTAGCCTTACCCATCCATCACACAGACATGATTTTAGATTGTGTGTAGCTTCCTGTTCACAAGGAAAGTGTGAGAGGGCTGTCTGCAGTTGGACATGCTGCTTAGTCTGTAAGCCTTTGGTGACTATTCAGTGTATGGATTTGTGAAGAACACACTGCTGGCAACCAATTGTTGTACATTTTTTTTTCTGTTGTAGAGATAGATAGAGACTATGGCTACCTGCTCAGCACCCTCAAGAGGAGGAGGCAGCTGACTGCTGATGAGCTTAGGTTCATAGCAGAGGAGGACATGGCTCATGAGGGCATGAGCACACAGGAGGAAGATCTGCTGGACCAGGAACTACTGCAGGAAGACCCGGACCATGAGGAGATGGAGGATGATATGGAACCTGATCCCCAGCCAAGACCATCAACTGGGTATGTATGAATGTGTATGTATTGTTTGTTTCTATTTCTCATATGACTGATACTCACAGTAACACTAACACTGTTACTCTTATTATTTTGGGTATGGCTAGCCATTCTCGCACAGGTCCCAAGTCAGCTAGAAAGCGTAAACGCTTCCCTTACTCTGTTTTGTGTCCCTCGTACTCTGACATCGATTCACAGGCACCAAAACCTCTCCCATTTAAGCCTAGCCGTCTGTTCGGTATTGACTTAGGTAGCGTGCATCAGGCTGTGTGGTCAACCTCCAATATGATGTTGTGAGAAATTTACTTTTTCATGCTGTTTTTTACTCAGGCAGTAGTTACAGCTTTAAAAACCATCAGGGGTGGGAGCTCGTCCTAAACTGTCCATCATATTCCAGCTACCAAGGAGCTTGGATGGAGGTGACCCCCGATGAATTTCACATTTCTTGGGTTGCTCATTTACATGGGGTTTTCAATTCTCCCTGATTCCCATCGACATTGGGAAACCAAGTCAGTTCAGGGCTCGTGGGTGAGGGGATTTATGTCGTGCGGCTGCTACAAGGCTCTTTTAGCAGCTCTACATGTTGTAGACCCTACCACAGAGGATAATCAGGATCGCCTTAGGACATTGCATTATTTTATGGACCACCTCAAACAAAAATGCCAGCAGCTCTTTCAGCCTAAGCAAAATCTCGCAACAGATGAACGTATGGTCAAGTCTAAAGCTCGGTCAGGATTTAAACAATACATGAAGGGCAAGCCTACTCAGTGGGCTTTTAAATTATGGGTAATTGCAACATCAGACCCGGGGTATACTCTCGACTTTAATGTTTACACAGGTAGTCATGATGGGCGTGTCACTGACTTGGCCACCAAAGTAGTTGAATCGTTACTGCAGCCATTCAAAGACCATGGCCACAATGTTTGGTTTGACAACTTTTACACGTCCCCAGCTCTTATGGTTAAGTTGTTAGAAATGGGAACTGTGGGACATGCAGGGCGAATCGTAAACGGTTTCCTGCAGAATTTAAAGACATCAAAAGATGGGAACGCAAGACAGCTCGTGGGGATATGAGGTGGTGTAGGATTGAGGGGAATATACTTGTAATTCAGTGGAAGGACACATGTGCAGTTACATGCTTCTCCAATTTCCACAATGTGAATGGCTCAACCGAAATTACTAGGTTTGTAAAAAAATATGGCGACTGGACAAAAGAAGTAGCCCTCCAGCCCACTGTCATCAATGATTATAACAAAAACATGGGCGGTGTTGATAGGTCAGACTAAATGATAAAATATTACGACGTCCTACAAAAAACTCAGAAGTGGTGGAACTCTTTTTTTCCACTTAATAGACATTGCCGCCGTCAATTGTTTCATATTGTTTAAGGAATGGCAACACATTCATGTGGCACCAGGGGATGAGCGTAGACCGGTGAACTTAACCCAGATAGATTTCAGAAAAAAACCTGGCTCATCAGCTGGGAGGTATCGATATTCACGCAAGTTGCCTGTAGTCCCTCCTTCGTCATCACTCCACACAGCCCATGTCCTTAAATTTGAAGAGTCCTCTAAGAGATGTTGGCTATGCTATCGGAAAAGTAGGACTGAAAATAAAACTAAAGTAGCTTGTTGCGCGCTAGAATGTAATGGCAAAAGACTTTGCTTGGTTCGTGATAGGAACTGTTTTCAGTCTTGGCACTCAGCTGAGTGTGACCAGTTTCGCGAAGAGGCCTAGGTTGGGCTGTGTTTACTGGTGTTGTTGTCCTCCCCCTCCCCTCCCCTCCCCTCCCCTCTTTTCTCCCTCTCTTCTTTCCACAGGTATTGCAGTTGTTGAGTATTTATGAATTTATATACAGGTGCATCTCAATAAATTAGAATGTCATGGAAAAGTTCATTTATTTCAGTAATTCAACTCAAATTGTGAAACTCGTGTATTAAATAAATTCAATGCACACAGACTGAAGTAGTTTAAGCCTTCGGTTCTTTTAATTGTGATGATTTTGGCTCACATTTAACAAAAACCCACCAATTCACTATCTCAAAAAATTAGAATATGGTGACATGCCAATCAGCTAATCAACTCAAAACACCTGCAAAGGTTTCCTGAGCCTTCAAAATGGTCTCTCAGTTTGGTTCACTAGGCTACACAATCATGGGGAAAACTGCTGATCTGACAGTTGTCCAGAAGACAATCATTGACACCCTTCACAAGGAGGGTAAGCCACAAACATTCATTGCCAAATAAGCTGGCTGTTCACAGAGTGCTGTATCCAAGCATGTTAACAGAAAGTTGAGTGGAAGGAAAAAGTGTGGAAGAAAAAGATGCACAACCAACTGAGAGAACCGTAGCCTTATGATTGTCAAGCAAAATCGATTCAAGAATTTGGGTGAACTTCACAAGGAATGGACTGAGGCTGGGGTCAAGGCATCAAGAGCCACCACACACAGACGTGTCAAGGAATTTAGCTACAGTTGTTGTATTCCTCTTGTTAAGCCACTCCTGAACCACAGACAACGTCAGAGGCATCTTACCTGGGCTAAGGAGAAGAAGAACTGGACTGTTGCCCAGTGTTCCAAAGTCCTCTTTTCAGATGAGAGCAAGTTTTGTATTTCATTTGGAAACCAAGGTCCTAGAGTCTGGAGGAAGGGTGGAGAAGCTCATAGCCCAAGTTGCTTGAAGTCCAGTGTTAAGTTTCCACAGTCTGTGATGATTTGGGGTGCAATGTCATCTGCTGGTGTTGGTCCATTGTGTTTTTTGAAAAGCAAAGTCACTGCACCCGTTTACCAAGAAATTTTGGAGCACTTAATGCTTCCTTCTGCTGACCAGCTTTTTAAAGATGCTGATTTCATTTTCCAGCAGGATTTGGCACCTGCCCACACTGCCAAAAGCACCAAAAGTTGGTTAAATGACCATGGTGTTGGTGTGCTTGACTGGCCAGCAAACTCACCAGACCTGAACCCCATAGAGAATCTATGGGGTATTGTCAAGAGGAAAATGAGAAACAAGAGACCAAAAAATGCAGATGAGCTGAAGGCCACTGTCAAAGAAACCTGGGCTTCCATACCACCTCAGCAGTGCCATAAACTGATCACCTCCATGCCACGCCGAATTGAGGCAGTAATTAAAGCAAAAGGAGCCCCTACCAAGTATTGAGTACATATACAGTAAATTAACATACTTTCCAGAAGGCCAACAATTCACTAAAAATGTTTATTGGTCTTATGATGTATTCTAATTTTTTGAGATAGTGAATTGGTGGGTTTTTGTTAAATATGAGCCAAAATCATCACAATTAAAAAAACCAAAGACTTAAACTACTTCAGTCTGTGTGCATTGAATTTATTTAATACACGAGTTTCACAATTTGAGTTGAATTACTGAAATAAATGAACTTTTCCACGACATTCTAATTTATTGAGATGCACCTGTATATTCTGTTCTTTCACTCTTTAATAAAAATGTATTTACTGTAGATAGTTCGAAAGTTTGATTTTGTGTGTTTTGCTGTGTAATTCGTGTGCAATTCTAATGTTCAAATTAGTTTTTGCTTTATTGAACACATAAAATGTATATTTCAGTGTTTGCGTCCTTCAGTTTCGGATGCAATCTCAATTTAGTATTACAGGTGCTCAAAAGTAGTATTTGAGGAGTGGTCATGTGAAATGTTACTTAACATTCTAAATGTTTGTTTTATTCCGTTTTCCCACTAATCACTAGAATGGTCATAACTTTTAAACAATATATTATATTTCTAATCTGTCTGCTATTCTACATTGCCCACAAAACGATGTATATTTCATACACTAAGTTTCCCTCTAGCTTGTAATTAAAATGGTTGAAAATGCAGTTGTCTGATGAAGTATGGTGGCCGGAGAAGATTTTTGTAAAAATTGCTGTGTGAAATCTTATTGATAAATGATGATTAGCCTTAAATAATCATACATATATTTATATCATTTGAAAGCCCTAGTTCTTCTCTTCTATATGGTATATACAGTTCAGGTGTGTGATGTTATATGAATATGAACGATGCTGGCAAAGACAATGATGAAGACGATGACGATGAAGTGACGAACCCAAGTGCAGTTTATTTTCCAAACGTGGAATCCCAAAACCCTGACTACAAATGTGAACCAAACAAACATGAACTTGATAAACTTAACTTTACATGACTTGACTTGACTATGAAATAAAACATAAATATGAACTTGACTTGGCTATAAACAAAACAAAGTTACATTCACAATACCTGACAAAAGACAATGGCAAATGTGAGGGCTTAAATACAAGGACATGGGTAACAGGTAAAGAAGACAACCAATCACAAGACTAAGCTATAAACAAGATAACAAGACTAAATTAACTTTAACCAATGAAAAGACAAGACTAATAACAAAGTAATCAAACAATGAACCAATGAAAACAAGACACATGAACAGGGGAAACATATGACAAGATCACATGAGGGAAAGGAAATCACATGACATGACAGGAACAGGAACTAAACTTGAAAATAAAAGACAAAACACATAAACATGACATATCCCCCCTCTAGGGGCAGCTCCCGATAGCCCCAAAACATAAAGTTAATTAGGAAGCCGGGGGGAGGGGGGGGTCCTTGAGGCGTGGCCTGGCGAGACAGGGCGTGGGGCATGGGAACAGGGCAAAGACAATGGAAAGTGGGGACCTGAGAGGCTCGAGATGTGGAGCCGATGGGGATGAGGACCAAGGCGGAGCCACAGGGATGAAGGTCCCCAGTGGAGCAGAGGCGGACCTGGACCATGGGGCAGAGGCTTGCTTGTGACATGGCATGGAGCAGTCTGGGGCTTGGCTGTGACATGGCATGGAGCAGGCTGAGGCGTGGCTGTGACATGGCATGGAGCAGGCTGAGGCGTGGCTGTGACATGGCCTGGAGCTGACTCTGGCGTGGCTGTGACATGGCCTGGAGCTGACTCTGGCGTGGCTGTGACATGGCCTGGAGCTGACTCTGGCGTGGCTGTGACATGGCCTGGAGCTGACTCTGGCGTGGCTGTGACATGGCCTGGAGCTGACTCTGGCGTGGCTGTGACATGGCCTGGAGCTGACTCTGGCGTGGCTGTGACATGGCCTGGAGCTGACTCTGGCGTGGCTGTGACATGGCCTGGAGCTGACTCTGGCGTGGCTGTGACATGGCCTGGAGCTGACTCTGGCGTGGCTGTAATGTGGAACTCGGGCTTGGCTGCCATGATGTGTAGCAAAGTCATGGAATGTGGAGCCATGGGAAACTCAAGGGACAAAGCCGTGGCAGGCGGAGCCATGGTAGGCTCAAGGAGCGAAGCTGTAGAAGGCAGAGCCATGGTAGGCTCGAGACTAAGAGTCTTGGATGACTGGGAAAAGACCTCAGTGGTCATGAACATGAGCAGAGTCTTGGGAGTGACCTCTGTGGTTGTGGGCATGGACTGAGTCTCTGGAACGACCTCTGTGGTCATGGGTGTAGACACAGAATCGGGTACGACCTCCGTGGTCGTGTACATGGGCAGAGACTTGGAAATGACCTCTGTGGTCGTGTACATGGGCAGAGACTCAGAACCAACCTCTGTGGTTGTGTACATGGGCAGAGACTTGGAAACGGAAGCCTTTCTCCTTCTCCTCCTCCGGGAGGCCGAAGTTGGCAATGCAGGCTCTGGGATGGACGAGGCTGGCAATGCTGGCTCTGGGACGGACGAAGCTTCCAGCTCGCTGGCCGTGGCAGGTGTGGGTGTTGACTCATTGGCCGTGATGGGCATGGGTATTGGCTCGTTGGCAGTGGCAAGCGTGGGCATTGGCTCGTTGGCAGTGGCAGGCGTGGGCATTGGCTTGTAGGCCGTCTCCCCTATGGTGAATGGTGAACCACCCATCAGTAGGGCAAGGTCGATATACCAAGCAAGGCCGTCGTCACACCAACCGTCAGGCATTAAAGAGGAAATCGGCTCATTAAGCCTGAAACGGAAACAGTCCTTGAGGGCCACCTCATTAAAATCCAACCTGCAGGCCAGAGCGCAGAATTCCTCCACATCCTTCTCCAGGGGACAACTCCCCTGGCGTAGACGAAGGAGCTGAACTACTGGGTTCATTATGTGCGGTCAGGTATTCTGTAATAATGCTGGCAAAGACAATGATGAAGACGATGACGATGAAGTGACGAACCCAAGTGCAGTTTATTTTTCAAACATGGAATCCAAAAACCCTGACTACAAATGTGAACTAAACATAAACATTAACTTCATAAACTTAACTTTACATGACTTGACTTGGCTTGGCTATAAACAAAACAACAAAGTTACATTCACAATACCTGACAACAGACAATGGCAAACATGAGGGCATAAATACAAGGACATGGGTAACAGGTAAATAAGACAACCAATCACAAGACTAAACTATAAACAAGATAACAAGACTATATGAACTTTAACCAATGAAAAGACAAGACTAATAACAAAGTAATCAAACAATGAACCAATGAAAACAAGACACGTGAACAGGGGAAACACATGACAAGATCACGAGGGAACAGGAAATCACATGACAGGAACAGGAACTAAACTTGAAAATAAAAGACATGAAAACAAGAACAAAACACAAACATGACAAATGTAATATGAATATGGATATGAATATCATATTCAGGCACAGAATGGAATTTTCAGAATTTTGGGCTCAGGCTTTAAAGGGTTAACTTCTATCAAGAGATTATGGGAGAAAGATTTCAACTTGGTATTGGAGGAAGGAGTGTGGACTAAGATTCTAAAAAATGTGAAGACTGCATCTAGAGACATCCCAACATTAGTGCAACAATCAAACCCCAAACTTCCCCCGGAACCATACAAACAGAAAAAAGAAAAATGTGCGCATTAACCCTGCGCACAACAGGGCCAAATGGCATCCAACAGTCCATATACCCCGCGACAACTTTGTCATTGGATTGCTCAAGTCCGGTGTTTCTATACAAATTTTGTGAGACAGAATTACATAACAGAAGAAAACCTATAAAACAAACTCCAGCCAATAGGCAGAATAAACACAAAGAACGTGTAGATTCATCCACATAACTGTCCCAAAGGTGTGTTCCTCCACAAAACAACCTTCAGCCACTAGTGGAACCAACATACACACACAAAAAGGCTGTCCAGATTCCTCAGGCAGTCAAACGAATATTCAGTGAGCCAGCTGTTACATGAGTACAGCAGATGACCTAATTCCTCCAATGTCCTGCAAAAAATACTCCACAAAACAAACTCCAGCCAATAGGAGGCATAAGCACAAAGAACATGCAGATTCATCCACAACACTGTCCAAAAGGAGTGTTACTACACAAAACGAACTCCAGCCGCTAGGCAGAATCAGCTTGTTGGGGAAATGTAAATACTTTGTGGCCATTCTTAGCACCTATTCTCAACCTGGCCGGGAACATCAGTGCAAAAGCGACCCTCCGTCGATGCAAGAGTTTCTTGAAAGAGTGTTACTACACAAAACAAACTCCAGCTGCTAGGCAGAACCAGCACAAAAAGAAACAAAAAAGGTGCCCAGTTTCCTCGGACAGTCAAGTGAATGTTCAGTGAGTCAGGCCCACTCGGCTGCAACGTGAGAATCACACAATGACTTACTCATTCCATTGACTTTATGAAGGGCAATGCTTGTTGCGGACAAGTAAATACTTTGTGGCCATTCTTAGCATCTATTCTCAATTTGGCCAGGAACATCAGTGCAAAAGCAACCTTCCATTGACGTAAGAGTTTCTTGCATTCCTTGAATCGATTACGTTTCTCTATTGTCGAATTCGCAAAGTCTGGGAACAAGAAAATGTTATGGTTCTTCCAAGAAAGCCTTCCTTTACTCCTCGCCTCGCATAACACAGGATCTTTATGGGATGATCTCAGAAATTTGGGCAGAACTGATCTCCCTCAGCGGATCGCCGAGCCAGAACCCTGTGAGCTCGCTCGATTTCCAGCCCATGGCCTGTTATGTCGAGCAGACTCGGAAAGAGCCCATCTAGTAATTCCAACATATTCTGACCCTCTGCTCGCTCAAGAATTCCAACAATTCAGACATTGCTTCACTGGTTACAATTCTCAAGGTCTTCCAACATTTCCCAAATGCATTCCAAGTCCACCTTGGTCGCTAGCAGGTTAGCAGCTAATTCCCTCTCTGATGACTCCAGATAATCAATCAGTTTCTCAACATCTGCCACTCTTGTAACCAACTCAGTGAATTTCGTCTCCATGGCAGTGATCGATCGACGTATTACAGCAAGATCCTCCAAGTCAGCAACGACCTTCGTCAGCATTACCGACATGTTCAACAGTTGACGCTGAATCTCTTTCACCGCACCGTCCAAATTGAGTCCCTGGTCCGAGGCCTGTTGCTCAGGGGCTTCAGCTTGAGCACGTAAGTGTCTTTTAATGTTTCCAGAGCCCGAGGATTTTGAATTCTTTGACATATTGTCTTCATAGAACATTTATGGAACAGGGTGTATAAAATCTCACCGGTTTATGCCATTAAAAGTATTAAAACTACCAAAGTGCGCAGAGCTCGCCGTTCACACGTCCGAAGCTTGCATGGTGCCACGCGACTCCCTCGAGATAAAGGGACATTGAATAAATTATATTTATATACTTTGATAATTGGAAAGCCATTGTACACTATTTCAGAGGATAAAAAATTGTGAAAAAAATCGCATTGAAATCAATAGCAGAGTGCAACATGATAGTTCTAAATTAGGTCTAAAGATAGATATAAATTTACATGGCTCATAATACAGTATAACGTTTTATTGGCTTTATTTGATAATCATAACTATAGCAATAGAAAGATGATCTTATTAAACAGATTTCTTAAGACTTATGTGAATAAAGTGACCCTGCAGTTTAAAACTTAAATAAATAGGCTAAAATAAATAATTAAAATATGGTTAACATAGGAGGTTAGGGTGAGTGTGCAAAGAGAGATATTCTCTCCCTCTCTCTCTCTCTCTCTCTCTCTCTCTCTCTCTCTCTTTCTCTCTCTCTCCTCTTCTTTCTTCCTCCAATGGCTGGTTCAAAGTGCAAACTGCCTAAAACTATAAGTAGATGATCTATTAAAATTTAGAAAGGTCTATGAGTAGTTCAGTACTGATGTCCATCATTTTAATCTGTTAAATTTCAAGCCAAAGAAACAACACTTTAGGCTATGTGAGATTCCGTTATTATGATGGTATGCTCATCACATATATCCACGTTACATGAACTCCTTGCTTCACTTTTCTTAATCTCTATAAGTTGGGCAAACATCTGAAACCCTGTCTTTCAAAAGCTGTAATTATTTATTTAATTCAATTTAGAAATGTAAGCGTCTCGACAAGGTTACAAACAACTTCCATGTTTGTTAATATTTCCACATTATTTTCATGTTGAGAAGACAAACTCCTGGACATATTGACCAAAGTGATAATCACCTTTGGACCGGACAGCTTCCGCAACGATGAACTTAATTCTACTTTATAATGAGCGACCTTCGTGCTGGTTTGGGAAACAGGCATTACTCCATCGTAAAATAATGAGCAATGTTAGTTAAGACGATTGTAAAACCTTAAGTTGCAACATTATCTGAAAACCCAACCAAAGACAGCTATATTCATGCATAAATAATACCTAAAATATTGCAGGTAATAACCAAATTATTGTAGTATTTCTTGCAAATTATTGCAAGATTAAATTATTTACTTTTATATTGTCATTGTATTAAAGCCACAACAAATTAAATTAAAATATTAGCTGACAAATATTTTTGAATTTAATTAACAGCATATCTTTTTTCTACACACTATTAAAGTAATGTTTGTAAACTTGTTTGTAGCTCCTCATAATGGTTTCCAATAAAATAATTAAGAATAAACTCATGATTCCAAACCAGTTTTTAGATGACGTCAGTTTTTAGTTAGCAGAATGAAACAATTTTTTACTGCATAAAAAAAAGAAGTTTAAACAGTTAACTTGCTAGCTAAGTTAAGATATTAAATCTGACTTCCCTGAGAAATACATTTAGCAAAATCTTCTCTCTCTCTCTCTCTCTCTCTCTCTACATTTTATGGACCTTTTTGTGTCCACTTGTGGCACCTGGGGGTCACCACTCCCCAGTTTGAAAATCCCTGGTTTAAATCTCCCTTCACTTTGGTTTTATGGACAAAAAAATTTAGTTGTACAACATACATTGTGTCAAACACATGAACTGAAATGTAACCAATACATTTATCATCAATCAAAATTAACACAAGCCTCAATCATGCTTTTCAACATCAGAAATCGCAAGGGCTATTTGGGCTTACAAAAGGACTATATGAAACTACAACAGCCAGTACCAGCAAAATGTTTCCTTTTGTAGGCTGGGATTTAACTCTTAAGAAAGATAAAGTGTAAGAGCATGCTCAGGGGGAGACAGGTAGCTATGTGGAGGATTCTCTTTCCAGGAGGAAGAGATGGAATGAACAGCAGATGACTCTAGAGGAGGTAAACACAACCCTGTGAGCCGAGAAGACAACATGCTGATTTCCCGAGATCCTGCCGCAGCACTTCACACTGTGCAGCCTAACTCAGGAAGAGTCGAAATGCATGCTATCTGCATGTAGTGAACAGCAATTGTGAGTGATTTTACACTCTGCTAACATGTTAGTCGTATATAAGAATTTGCTGCCTCTGTGTTTAGCTCTATGGCTAGTTTGCACAACAGCAGACAGCTATCAGTCCTGTTTTGAAATGCCAAATATGGTTTAGTGGTTCAGTGTTCAAATGGTAATGAACAAGGGTGAAAACCACATTCTATAACTTAAAGGAATAGTTCACCCAAAAATGAAAATTATTCTCCCTCTATTACTCACCCTCATGCCATCCAAGATATGTATGACTTTCGTTCTTCTGCTGAACACAAATTAAGATTTTTTGAAGAATATCTAAGCTCTGTAGGTCCATACAATGCAAGTGAATGGTGAGCAGGCCTTTCAAGCTCCAAAAAGCAGATAAAGTCAGCATAAACATAATCCATCGGTGGTTTAATCAATGTCTTCTGAAGTGATCCAGGTGGTTTTGGGTAAGAACAGACCAAAATGTAACTCCTTTTTCACTGTACATCTTGACAGCAGTTTCCTTGGTGATCATAATTTCAAGCTCGATTATAAATTATTATACCTATAGCGCCATCTAGCACTCTGCGCATGTGTCAGCACTAGGAAGTGTAATCGAGCTTAAAATCATGATTGTGCCTAGACCCTGCAATGGCAAGATGTACAGTGATAAAGGAGTTATATTTTGGTCAGTTTTTACCCAAAACCAACTGGATCACTTCAGAAGACATATTAAGAACACGTTCTCATTCTTGTGAAAATCAGTCCTGTCTAATTACCTTGAAAGAGTGAACTCGGAAGACTCGAGGACATAAAACGCATCTACTGTATGCAAGTTTTGAAATGTGCTGCGGAATGTAGATCAAACAACCTCTTAACCATTTTCTTCTGACGTTAAACTAGTCCACAAAAACATAAGATTGCTAAAATAAAGAACACTGAGAAACAGCCGTTAGTAAAACCACTGGAGTCTTGTGGATTACTTTTATGCCGACTTTATCTCATTTTTGGAGCTTCAAAAGCCTGATCACCATTCACTTGCATTTTATGGACCTATCTGAGATTTTATTCCACAAATCTTCAATTGTGTTCAGCAGATTAAAGAAAGTCATACACATCTTAGATGGCATGTGGGTGAGTAAATGTTGAGCGATGTGTGAACGGAAGTGTCATACAATGTGATTGTATGACATGGGGTGTGCCACCCTGCATTGTACACATACTGTACTTGTTTCTTCCTCTTTTAATGTGGGGTTTTGGTAACTCAGAGATGGTGAGCTGTGTGTCACCTGAAGGGTTTAAGTGCAGTTGTTGTCTTCTATCAGAGCTGTTCCCATCAGTTTTGTGGTCTAGGATGCGACCCAAAAGCTGCACTCAACATTAGTTAACAATTAAAAAGTTTTCAAAGCCACTGTTGGTTAATTAAGATTTGACAGTTGAATTTGCACCATGATTGAACTCATTTATTAAATAATATCATGTCAATTGTGATAAGACTTTCCGGTGTTATGGAAATCTCCATCTTTTATGATTACTTTAGTAACTGTCACCATGATTACAGGCCTTATTCATGCAATAATAGAAAAGGGACGGTTATTAAGCGCAACTATTTGTAATTACCTTATTAAGTTTTTACACTGATATGTAGAACAAGTGTTAAAATTGTAGTCTCTTTAAGAATATTTCAGTGAGCAGTTCAGCGAGAATCCCACAGAAGTGTTTTTGTTGAGCACATATTAATGAGAGTGGAGCTGCACGACTTTGCCACAACCTTGCAATGTATGATAAGAATTAAATGTTTCTTTTTTTATGTTTTTGAACTGAGTGTAAAGAACATAAAGCAAAGTCTTTCAAGCAAGTCAGTCCAATGTCAGCCATCTTTGGAATGCTCTTGGGAGGCTATTTCCAGTCATGCCAGTGCAGCTCCTATCTACTGGGAAAAGACAGAATTCTCCTAAACAGTTGGACAAGATTTTGATCAAAGGACATATTTCAAATTAGCAGTGCAATCTGACAACACTAGTATCATAAATTGTGCTTCTTTACCTCAGATTATGCTAAAAAACAAATTTTTCTCGGCATGTATAGCTAATGCACGTGCGCATTGTTGAGTTGATTGACAGGCGATGCCTGTATCTAAAAGATGATTGGCTCTTTTTCCTGTAAGGCGGGACTTCCTTTCTACATCTGTTGACCATTTGCTGCCATTGGGCGTTCCAATTCCTCCCATTCATTTTAAAAGAAGTGGCCCATCTCTGCTAAATAATCTCTGCTGAAAAGATATTAAATGAGAATGACAAATCAATTGCGTGGATCTCATCTTTGGACACACATTGCACAGAATGAGTCTAACTAAACTTTTACTCTTAACATGCATGAAACAATCTTTTCGCCACTATACTACTCAATCACTGGTGAGTAAAATCTGAAAATTTGCCAGCCAGAGGCTAATCACAGACATTGTTATTGCATACCACAAAATTTGTATGAAAATGTGAGTAATTTACTTCGGATCGTAAGAATCGATATTGGGACCATTCAAATGGAGGTTGCGATAATCTGAAGAAAAAAAAATATATATATATATATATATATATATATATATATATATATATATATTTGCCTAGCCTAGTTTTTAATCCCACACATTGACTTCATGAACATAACCAGTATGTTTTGGGATTGTTTTTTTTTATTTTTTTATTTTTTTATTTTTTATTACTAATATTATAGTTTTGTTTCAGTAGTAAAGACAAATGCTCTGTAAGTGTGGTCAAGGAAATTAAGATCTTCCTCTTCCTGCTCTTTGGTATTTAACACAGATCATCAACCACAGGAATGGATTTTTCCTCCTAGCAACACCATGATTGCACTCAAGCTCTGATATTCTGTGCGATATCATGCTTAAGTGAGTGGAGCGGCTGGAAACCCAGGAAAACATGCAGGCAGAGGCAGATATATTAGCTGCTCTCTATTTCCCTTCATTAACCAAAGCACATAAATATGACATGTGCTGTAACCTTCTCACCCTGCCCTATGCAGATCAGATACTAAAAGATGCCATACAGCTTACATGTTTTATTAATGACGTACAGCTTTTGATTTCGCTGAGTGCAATCATCAGTTTGAGGTTGTATAATGGCAAAAGCACTGATGCAACACAGGGCACATGCGACCACTTGTAAAGGTGAAATTATCAAAGTGTAATTGTCTTTATGGAGGATGAATGCAAAATGTAAACGTGCTAAAGCTGTACACATTTGTTACCCATGCAGAAATCCTAAAGAGATCTGTAAACATCTTTACTGCGACAGTAAATGTGCAATGTTTTCCACAGCTAGCGATGAAATATGGGAAATTTGATGAGAAATTTGGCAAGAACGAAAGTATTCCACATGGATCGTGCTAGCAAATCAGATGTTACATTAACAAGACTTACGCTGGACATAAATAATGAGCTTTTGAGGTTTAGGATGTGACAGGAGGATTTGGAAGTGGAAACATCCATTTGAATCTTGATTTACTGGACTGGTGTGGTCATTAAATTCGTAGACGTACATGAGAGAACAGTGTAAATGAAAGGAGCTGCTT
Organism: Myxocyprinus asiaticus; assembly: GCF_019703515.2. Classification (NCBI taxonomy): domain Eukaryota; kingdom Metazoa; phylum Chordata; class Actinopteri; order Cypriniformes; family Catostomidae; genus Myxocyprinus; species Myxocyprinus asiaticus. The sequence goes on along the minus strand of NC_059362.1, from coordinate 13,555,871 downwards.
CCCAGAAACCTTCATAAAAACACACTTTCTGAAATTCGATTTTAAGTGTTTTATTTTAATTTAATTACAGTTCTCAAAATTTTAGAAAGACTATTATTCAAAAAAAAAAAAAAAAAAAAAACTCTATAGAGCTGTTCAGCTTGTAGGACAAAAATCCGGAAGATAATTCACCATGGGTTCCCTCTGGATTTTCCTATGGATTTTTATGATGGGGTTTATGAACTTATGAGTAAAATAAGGTCTGTGGTAAACATTACTTGATAACACGTGGACATTTTGTTCTACAACATAAATTACACACAGTCATACCTCAAACGTGAGTTTTGAAGCCATATTTCATTACATACTTTTTAAAAAAACTATTCTTGTGCCTGATGGTTCTGGTGCTCAGTGCTCTGTAGCGCCAGCCAGAAGGCAACAGTTCAAAAAGGTAGTGGGCTGGGTGAGTGGGATCCAGAGTGATTTTACCAGCTCTTTTCCTCACTCTGGAAGTGTACAGCCCTTGAAGGGAGGGCAAGGAGGTGTTGGTGTTTGTGTGAAGTGAAGGTCAGAGCAGGTGTTAGACTGGACTATAAACTAACAAGATACCATGCATAAACTTAAATGTTCTATAAGCATATTTTGAATTTGAATAGACCTTAGTCAGGGTAGACAAAATATTTAATTTTATTAATTAAATACATTGTCTTCAAGTCATCATGTCATGTGTCATTTTCACAAAATATTTTCTAGAGTCTTCCCCTGGAAGTTTTAGAAAGCAAACTGGAAAATTGTAGTATACCACGGATACCATGCATAAAACAGTATATCATGTTTATATCATGTTGTATTATGTGTATAATAGTAATATCATGTTTATTATTAAAAATACAGACTCCTTTATTGGTATTAAAATAATATAGGCTTTTATTAGATTTTTTTTCCCTATTATTTTGATTCCTTTTCAAGATGAATTCAGATTTGTTCATTGACCATTTCTGCAAATTACGCCTTTGTGCCTATAGATGGCACCAAATATTTTAATAAATTGCATTAAACCAAAAGCATTCATTCACAACCAGAACCAGTCTAATTACCCTTAATTAAAATGTGCATGTCTACAATTCTGCTTATAGACTTCAGCACTGCAGAGTGTTTAAGCACCATAAGCATTTCCCCTCAAGTTACAACAAAAGAATATCTATCATACTATGAACATTTTAGCATGACTATTTCTCAAGCTATTAAAAAAAAACAACAAAAAAAAAAACGTTTCAATAATGTCGGTGTGCCATTGTAACGTGTGGTCATCACTCACTTTCATTTATAATTAATCCGGCCCCTTTTCTTGTTGGACGAGATTGACGATCTGAATGAACAACATGCAGCTCCTCCTCTTGATCAGCCAGTTAGCAGATCGTTCATGATGACAGATTAATTCATGTTGTTCATGTAAGAGTATACCAGTACATGCAGTTCATTTAAGAATGAAATTACCTACTGGTTCAGTAAAGAGGCGTATTTGTTCAGTGGGTCAAATCAATGATATACCCCTTTATAGACAGCACTCGAATCAGTCTTTTAAAGCAACACAAATGGAATTTTCATATCTACAAATGTATGAAGACACTTAAAAATCTGAGTTTAAACAATAACCATTTTCACTATAAATGGCAGGTCTTATTTTTCCTATATTTTGTCAAATGCTGGTCTCACTTAGAAAAAGTTCAAGAAAAGCCTAATAATACACCAATCGGCCACAACATTAAAACCACCTGCCTAATATTGTGCAGTTCTCCCATGTGCCGCCAAAACAGCACCAACCCGCATCTCAGAATAACATTCTGAGATGCTATTCTTCTCACGACAATTGTACAAAGCGGTTATCTGACTTTGTCAGTTCGAACCAGTCTGGCCATATTCTGTTGACCTCTCTCATCAACATGCCATTTCCGTCCACAGGACTGCCGCTCACTGTTTTTTTTTTTTTTTTTTAGCACCATTCTGAGTAAATTCTAGAGACTGTTGTGCATGAAAATCCCAGGAGATCAGCAGTTACAGAAATACTCAAACCAGCCCATCTGGCACCAACAATCATCCATGCGATTATCTAATCATCCAATCCTGTGGCTCAGTGCAGTGCAGTGCATAAAATCATGCAGATATGGGTCAGGAGCTTCAGTTAATGTTCACATCAACCATCAGAATGGGGAAAAATGTGATCTCAGTGATTTGGAGCGTGGCATGATTGTTTGTGCAAGAATCAGTATAATGTAAGCTATAATGAAAAAACCTTGACACATCTCCAAATAACTATCCAGTAGTTGCAGCAAAAAGCAATGAAACAATCCATAGATTATAGCACTTGAAAATCACCACACACAGCTTCTTCGGCTGGCTACGTTGCCGCCCGGCTTTCCCATCGGATCCTCGTGGCTTCAAAGACTTCACTCAGCGTTCTATCTGGCTTCAACATCCTGGCTGTCAGCGGTTTATTCAGCAGCAATACCTCGCAGTCAGACAAGCAGGTAACGTCATCAGTTTACCCTTCACTCGTGAGTTTTCCTGTACTATTAATCCCCAGCATGAGTTCTTTAATGCATGCCATAATATTTAAGTTTAAATTACAGTCACAGCAGATACTCTGTAGGACAGTTTTAAAAATATATATATTGAAATATATCATGTGATTTTAGATGTTTAGAAGCATTGATTTCGATAGGTAAGCTGTGATCGCAACACGTGGCCGGTCACAGCCATGTTTGTTTACATTGCAATGCAGCATGGGACTCTGAATTCATAATTAGAAGGTTCAAACCTAACGGCTAGCCTTCCACTTCCCAGACCCTGAAGTGGTGAGATTGAGTGATGGACAGAATGGAAGGCTCAAGTGGACTAACTATTATGTATTGTACTATTATGTATGGGGGAAGTAGTTATCATAATTATTTGAATGTTTGTACATAAATTTAGTATTGTGACGTTGAAAAGACTAAGCAGCGATTCATGTGACAATAACTCATGAAATGGTTAAACAACTGTTTAAGGCTGCCCTGATGCTGCATTTCTTTACACAGAACCAAAAGTTAAAACCTTGACGCTGCATTTTACACAGATTTGATGGTGCGCAGAGCAGGCTTTCTCCGTTTTTTGTTTTGTTTTTGCTTGCACTGGCTTCACAGCAGCAGTATATTGACTATGTCAAGTAGCATCAGGCATTAAGCAGATCAGTCAACAAGTCCAAGCCTTCTCCACAGTCTTGCATCAACTTAAATCCTTAAGCTAAATCGAGAGTCACTCATACACAGTTTTTCGGGTCACTAGATAAACCCATTGAGAACATTTAGGAAAACATTGCAAGCTACACACGACTAAAATCCACCTCACTGCAGTCCACGTCTGACAGTCTGATCTGTTTGGGTGAAGGGAGACAGGCAAGCATTTCTGTTTGCTTGTATTATCTATCTTTAAATATAGCTGTTGGGAGGCAGCTGCAGCAGCAGCATTTCTCTTCTGTCTCATCATGCAGCATCATGTTTTCATGCCAACAGCAGCAGCATATTGACTCAGGTCAAGAAGCAGCAGCATGCATAAAGTATATCTAGTACACCAAGACTAAGCTTATTTCACTATCATTATAACTAATAAAAATCTTTAATCTATCTCAGAGAGTTGTCCTAAATGAAATGACAAGTTTAGTTAGGAAACTCTACATGGCGCGGCTGATAAGTTGAATAGGTGCAACTCGTCCTACGCACCCAATTAGAAGCTTTTCTCTTTTGTCAAAATATATAAAGCTGCTATTCACCTCACACAATACACCAGGGAATGGATACAGCAGCACAGTATATGTAGCGTTATCCCTCCACCTCCCCAGCACCACGTCTTGATCTGCTTTATGGGGGGCTTATCTTGATGTTGGTACAGTAGTAGCAGCAGCAGCAGCATGTCTCATGTCTCAGCAGTATCATGTTTTTGTGCCAACAGCAGCAGCATATTGACTCAGGTCAAGCAGCAGCAGCAAAACCAGTTTACTTCACTGTCATTATAATCAATACAAATCTTTAATCTATCTCCGAGCGTGAACTTTTTTTATCAGTCCACCTGGAAACAAAGTTGCGTTAACAAGGTGCTACTACCAACCAGATCATAAGAATAGAACGAGAGAAGAATTGTAAGAAATTGTATGAGTTGTCACATACAGAACTTAAGACTTCTACTGTTGTGTTCCATGGAAGAAAGAGAAACAGCGGGGTTTTGAAGTGGCATTCTGATGATCTTAACCCCTACCCAAGCCAATATCTAACCATAAAGTGTAATACCATACCCAAAGCCTAAACCTAACTATGATTTTATGCGGAAAATCACTGTTGTGTTCCGTGGAAGAACGAACATGACAGTTTGGAAGGAAATAAAAGAGGCTTGTTACAGGTTATTCACATAGTCTTTTTATTACACAAAGAGCAACAACATTTGTTCACATACGTTTTCTTTATTAAAAGAAAGTGATGGATACGATATTAGCAAAAATGTGAAATTGAGTTTGTTGATTGGTTATTGTGTATGTGAATACATGTCTTGTGTTTTCATACAAGGCAAGTCGTACGATATTGCATGATTTAGTTATGTCATACAAATCACCACAAATTGTCATGAGAATGTGTTGGTACAGTACAACCAGCTGATGCAATGAGCACTTCTGAGGATGTATTAATTACTGTATTTGCCAAAGTTTGCCAGGGTAGTGCCATTAAATCTTTTAAAGATATTTAGAGTTTTATTATAGGCATCCATCACTAATATTACAACCCAGCCCCAAAACTGCAATGTAATAGGCTACTAAAACTAACAGTGATCGATCGTTTACACATCAGTCAGATGGCTCTTTGTCATAGTGGTTGATTCTTGGACAGTTTAAACTGCTATACAGCCCAAACCTGTTGTCATAGTCAAAGGTCTGGCTACGCTAAACTAAGCAGAAGTGAAATGGCTGAAATCACATACAGCACCACACTGGGTTGAGACTGGTTTATCTTCAACAAATTATGACTGCACCCAGGATGCTGGTCATCTGTAATAAAGTAGGCCTACACTGCAAAGTTACTGTTCAATTACAGCACTCAAAGCAAAACCCCAGCAGGGGGGAAATAATGGCTATGCTGCATTGTAATGACAGAGTGACCTCCAAGGTTTGTTTGACTCTGCTTGAAAAATTAAATGTGGAATTATGCAGGCTTTTAAGAGGCAGGAGGCCTGGCACAGAGGGAACACATGTGCTGTTCTCTTTATTTATTTATTTTTAATTCAAATAAATAAGTTTTATTATTATTATATAGAGTAGCCTAGAATGTAATGAAGGTAAGTTCTAAATGCTAATTTTTCCCAAGAGGTGTTGACAAGTTATTAGCATCTTAGTTATGGGCATGTAGGAATCTAATATTTACTGACTTTAACAGTCTGGTTATGTCTGGTAGTAAGACCTAAAAAAGAAAAGGTAAAGAGTGTAGTGTCGTTTATTCTTCGGTCGTGAGGTGTGCTGTAAGCAGTTTTGTGTGGTTGGAGGCATGTCAGCTAATTCCAAATGCTGAATTGATGTGCTTTTGCATTAACATTTATGTTGTGTTTTCTAATTTAAGTAATTGCTTATAGCAGACTTTTTAATAGCATTTGCAAATGGTCATTTGCTACTTGAGCAACTCTTTAGGAGGACTAAATTATACCATATGGTGTGTTTTGGGGAGGTTTTGTGCCAAAAGTACAGTAACGTAAATTAAAGCACTAAAAAGTGTCCTGACCTCAAAAGAAGGACATGTGACCCACTTTTGGAAAGATTTGGAAAAAAAAAAAAAATTGACTACATGTGCATACCACTGCCCTAACCAGGTGTGATGCTATTAAGCGATAGTCGATAAAAACGACACTATGGGTGAATTCCAAAGAGTATTTTTGTACTTTTTAAGGGCACTGTGGGAAAGGGGACATCATTCAAAGGGGTCATTCCAAACAAAATTAAGAAAATGATTTTTTTTCTTTCAAGTAAAGGGTACACTCACACCATAATGCCATGCTCACTTTCAAAGTACCCACTTTAAGGGCTCTGCCCTTCAGAGTAGGGCATAGTGATGATCACCCTGAATTAGAATTTGTCCTATATGTCCAAAAGTATGTGGACAACCTCTTCTAACTAACAAGACAAAAACAAATGTGTGTAATATATATATATATATATATATATATGCGCTTCAAAGAACAAATACATTCAAGAGAATACTGCGCTTCCATGCTTGTTACAACAGCTTGAGAGCAAACTGAAAATAAAATAGCTCAAACCTAAGCTGGTCAGCTGGTCTTAGCCAGTGTAAGCTGCACTTCGCTTTAAATCTTCCAAGCTGTTCTTAACTGTTTTTAGACCACAGTCTAGCCTAGGCTGGCTTGCTGGTCTTCCAGCCTGATCAGGCTAGTCTGGTTTGCTGGTTTTAGAGGGGTTTTGGTCTGATGTTAGAAATTGTTACATTCCTCCTCAGTCTAGGGTTGGGGAAGTAACATGTGTAAAATTGAGGAAAGTCTCTTCTCCCAACCCAGCACTGCACACAGACAACAGATTCAAGGTATCAAAACAATGATGTATTAATAAAAAAAAGATAAAAGGGAAGCAATAAACTTCAGGAGGAGGCCAGGCCAGAATAACAAACAAAAGAGGAATACTATCTTTAAGAGGGAGTGTTACTAACCTAAGAAAAAAAATAAACAGATCTCTTACCTCAACTCCCTGACTAGCATCAAAACAGGAGAAAATCATAAATGTTAACAAAAATGGCACCTTCCTCCCTACAGCTTCCAGTTTATATAAACTCAAAGTGTTCTCAGCTTTTTAGCAGGCTAACGGTATAAAAAATAAAAAAAAAGTAGAAAATCAGTTAAAGATGTAGCAACAAAAACAAGATATTCTTCAACATTTGCTATAACTTTACAACGCGTTAGCAATCAACAGTAACAACACATGGTCTGAAGAAGGAGAAAAGAGAGTCCTCTCATGCTGGCTTTCCTCCCACTTCATATCTGCTGTATCTCCCTTCAGCAACCAATCCGCACCGTTGAGCACCTCAGTGATGATTGGCACAGCTGTTGTTAATTAGACTGGCTGAAGAAAAGAGAGAGACACACAAAAGAGAGAGATAGAAGAGCAACAAGAAAATTCAATCCAGCAGCACAAAACATTACACAGTGTCAAAATAAATCATATAAAAAATACATAAAGATGTATTAATATACAATTAAGAGAAATATACGTCCTGGGATGTAACAAATTGAAAACAAATTGAAAACAATTACAACTGAACCTAATTGTAAAGTGTTATCAAGCAATATCACTCAAGCAAAAAAAAAAAAAAATGCTTGTGTTTTTTCAAAAGATGCACCTAAGCCTGTTTCTAATTTGAAAACCACACTTTAGAACTAGTAATGACAGCTTGGACTGTTTCTAACAAGTTACTGGAGAAACAAGGGTGTGTGTGTGTGTGTATGAGAGAGAGAGAGAGAGAGAGAGAGAGAGAGAGAGAGAGAGAGGGGTTGAACAAATATTTAATAAACATTAAAATACCAACTTACAAAATCAATATACTACATCAGCCATAATGCATATTATAAAAGACACAAATATTTTTTTTTTTAAAGGTTTGATAGAATTGTTCATCATTAATCACACATAAGACACCATTAATGCACCACATTTCACAAAACACTGTACAAGTTTATAAAAATTTAATTTTTATCCTTGCCACCAAACTTCTTAACATTCTCTCAGCATCTATTGAAGCAAATTCCATGCCCTTATTTTTGTTTGTTTTTCAGATTGCCAGCTTCGCCATTTCAATCAAATAATTTAGCAAACATACTTTATCTATTTGAGTCTCCCAATAAATACTCAATGAGAAAACTCTTCTTCAAAGTCCTGAAACCAAACAATCAGGAGGAAAAAAAGACCTCCAAGTCTCACGCATTTTAAAAACAACTGTTCTAGAGTTTCCTCTTGATTACAAAACCTACACTCCCCACCCACTGCTGAATTCAGGTGTGCCACATGTCTGTCTGTAGCTATGGCCTGTATATAATCCTCCACTTTAGATCAGCTGTTCACTTCAATATGGGAGGTTTATACAGGGTCCTCCACCTGTACCTCACTAGTAAATCAGATTCCATAATATTTATGGCAACTCTGAGGCTCTTTGCCTGCCAAGCAAGTTCACATGTATCACTTTCACTGTTGTATAGTACAATGCCTACTTTGACGTAGACTACAGATCTTCCAATTGTGGGGTCTTGAAAGAAAGAATGTAACCAATAAAATCCTTTTCTTGCTCTATGTTTACAGCAGGAGTAATCCTTAGCTTTGAGAAATCCTGCTCATCATTCTGGTCTTGCACATACTCTCTAGCAACAAAATGTCTGTAAATGCATGGCCAAACAGCAGTTCTCATCTGTTAATTTCGAAACAGTTCTTGTTGACCGCAAACCAGACACTTCTTTTAGGTCTTCCAAAGATCTCCATCCAGCTTCGTCTTAGAGGTTCCCTAATTTAGTGACACCATTTCTCAAGAGGCATGACCAAACGCTTACCAAGGACAAAAGTTTGGTCTGTATAAGTGGATTATGAAACAGAGGTTCTTCAGCAGCCCAGTCCTCAAGTTCATCCACATCCATATCCGCTATCAAAACACTCCTCCAGGCTTGTAACATTGATCTATAAAAAGAGTTGAGCACAGACAGACTCACCTTATCATGTCTTAATAAGAATAGATGTTTGTCCAGTCCAAGACTGGCTGTCCTCTGCAAAAATGCACATGCCGTCTGTGTCCATGCCAAATCATTATGAGAAATCAATTTCTGTATCGTTTGCAGTCTAAAAGCCAAGACTTTATCTACCAGTTCAGGAAGGAGGTCATGGTCTGGTGGACGTAAAGTACTACAGCCGGGGTCCAATGATCCTCACTCCAGAAGAAATCCACAATCATCTTCTGAATTTTAAAAATCAGTTCACTTGGGGGTTCCACAGCAATGATGTTATGCCACAAAATAGAAGCTGCTAGATTATTAGCAACCAGAACTCATCCTCTGTAGGACATTTGTGGTAATAGCCATTTCCATTTGGACAGTCGGGCTGACACCTTCTCCAGCATTCAATCCCAATTTTTCTTTAGAAACTGTTCAGTTCCTAAGAATACACCTAACACTTTATGCCCTCCCTACCCCTTCTCAGACCTCCTGGAAGTTGTGGAGGTCCAGTTTCTTTTCAATGGCTAGTAATAAACCCACTATTTTTACCCAGTTGACTTTGGCTGTGAAAGTGTAGCAAGGACGCCGGGGCAGTTGTTTTAAGATCCATGTGCAGTTTAATAAACATATGAACGGTACAACAAAGTAGCAAATAAAAGGATAAACTACAAAACAGGCAAGGGTCCGGTACACAGGAGACAGTCCAAGAAATGCAAACCAAGTAATTCCGAGAGACAGAACGGTAATCCAATAAACAGGCAAAAGGTCCAAAAACTCACAAGCAAGGGGCCTGGGTAGCTCAGTGGTAAAAGACGCTGGTTACCACCCCTGGAGTTCGCTAGTTCGAATCCCAGGGCGTGCTGAGTGACTCCAGCCAGGTCTCCTAAGTAACCAAATTGGCCCGGTTGCTAGGGAGGGTAGAGTCACATGGGGTAACCTCCTCGTGGTCGCTATAATGTGGTTCGTTCTCGGTGGGGCGCATGGTGAGTTGAGCGTGGATGCCGCGGTGGATGGCGTGAAGCCTCCACACATGCTATGTCTCCGTGGCAACATGCTCAACAAGCCACGTGATAAGATTCGTAGGTTGACGGTCTCAGACGCGGAGGTAGCTGGGATTCATCCTCTGCCACCCGGATTGAGGCGAATCACTTCGTGACCATGAGGACTTAAAAGCGCATTGGGAATTGGCCATTCCAAATTGGGTGAAATAGGGGAAAAATCCCCTAAGGGTTTAGATGTCAAGACTATATAATTGTCCAGAGAGGGGACAACAATGTCTAATTCCTCTTGGGACAAGTATTGGAGTACTTAATCCCCAGCAATCTTAATCATAACAGAAGCATCATGATATAGCAATCTTACATAAGAAATACATTTCTTTAATCATTAAAAATATATTCATGATAGACTCTGTTGAATACTTTTATTTAATTTTTTTTATCTACAGACAAGACACCCAAGCTGGATTCACTAATACAACTAAAATCAACTACATCACGTAATAAAACCAAATTATCCATGACTGAACAATTCTTTGTTCAACTTTGAACAATTGCCCTTAACACTTTCTTAGTTTACTAATTATAAATCATGACTTGCACTGCACATAAATAACTAATATTGGCATTATATTAATGCTGTTTAGCCAGAGGGGAACTGGCCCCCACAGTGAGCCTGGTTTCTCCCAAAATTATTTTTCTCCATGAACCAACATCTTATGGAGTTTTGTGTACCTTGCCACAGTCGCCTTCAGCTTGCTCACAGGGGTTCTAAATACAATTATTTATTTTTATACACAATTTACAATCATATTTAATCAAACTAGACAATGATAACTCTAAGACTTTATTGATATTACAGTTTCATTTTCTGTTAATGCATGATTCAGAACACAATATGTTTGATCCTTCTGGATCAACAACCCTAAGCAGCATTAAAGCCTGTTTGCTAAGCATTTTGAGAGTTTTTTTTAGTCCAAGCAGAGAAAAGAAACTGGTCTCCAGTTTTTAAGAGTCTCAAATCTCCTTGTTTTGATAACAGGGAAAGTACAGCATGCCAACAGATAATATGATGTGATTTGATCTTGAAACAATCTGATACAACTTCGTGGAAGTCCTCCCCTAACATTCCGCAAAACTGCTGATAGATATGATCTATCAGTGCAGATAGATATGATCTATCACTGGAGTGGTGTGAAGTCCCATGCTGCTTCAAATGCTTAATCATCATTCCTGTCCCAAAGAAACCAAAAATCACAGGACTTAATGACTACAGACCCATCGCCCTGACGTCCGTGGTCATGAAATAATTTGAGAGACTGGTGTTGGCCCACCTGAAGGACATCACCAAACCCTTTCTAGATCCCCTTAAATTTGCTTATCAAGCAAACAGGTCTGTGGAGGATGCAGTCAACATGGGATTGCATCATATCCTGCAACATCTGGACAGACCAGGGACATATGCAAGGATCCTTTTTGTGGACTTCAGTTCGGCTTTCAACACCATCATCCCAGCTATTCTCCAGACTAAATTACACTAACTCTCTGTTCCCACGTATATCTGTCAGTTGATTACCAGCTTTCTGACGGACAGGCAGCAGCTTGTGAGACAGGGGAAATTCACTTCCAGCACCTGTACAATCAGTGCTGGTGCCCCCCAGGGATGTGTGCGCTCCCCACTACTCTTCTCCCTGTACACAAATGACTGCATCGCCAAGGACCCTCTGTCAAGCTCCTGATGTTTGCAGATGACACCACTGTCATCGGCCTCATCCAAGATGACGATGAGTCTGCATACAGAAGGGAGGTTGAACAGCTGGCTGTCTGGTGCAGTCAAAACAACCTGCAGCTGCACACGCTCAAAACAGTGGAGATGATTGTGAACTTTAGGAGGAACACCCCAACACTGACACCCCTAACCATTCTAAACAGCTCTGTGGCAGCAGTGGAGTCATTCAGGTTCCTAGGCACTACCATCTCACAGGACCTGAAGTGGGAGACCCACATTGACTCCACTGTGAAAAAGGCCCAGCAGAGGTTATACTTCCTTCGCCAGTTGAGTTCAACCTACCACAGGCACTGCTAATCCAGTTCTACTGTCCTCTGCACTTCAATAACTGTCTGGTTTGGTTCAGCTATGAAATTGGATATCAGAAGACTACAAAGGACAGTTCGGACTGCTGAGAGGATTTTTGGTTGCCCACTGCCCACCTTTCAAGAACTGTACACTTAGAAGAGCTGGCCCTTGGGTTGAATGTGAACCGAGCCATTGTGGAAGGCATCCCTGGGGGCAGCTCTTCCTTAGACCCAGCAACACCTTCATTACTGGTAAATGAGCTTTCAATTCTCTTAGTACACTGTAAAATAATTTGTTGCTGCATTAAATTAAGTATAATCCAAATGGCTGTTACAGTCATTTCAGCTATGTTAAATCTTGATTAGTGATGAATTGCTTTAACTTAAAGTGAACTATTAACTCTAACTTATTTAGAGTTAATGTAAAAATATGTTGCCATGAGTTATTGATCAATTTTTTTGACAGTGGTTCATTGTAATGGCATTGTGTTTTCCCCTTTTGTGCAGTTTTACATAATACACCAACACTTTTACCTGTTCCCAAGCAAGTGCTGGCTGAAGCATGTGCAGTAAGTGGACTTTTTCTAACTTTTTACATCAAAAGGGAAGAAAGCGCAACACTTTGTAATGCCCATTTGTTTCCATTGCACAGGACAGTGAAGAAACCCTCTCAGATGACTGTCCTTTGGAGGAAGTACCTGTAAGTGCATAAATAACTTTACTTAATTTATATATACTCATGTACCTATTATTTCTGACTGCAAAATGAGTTACAGGAGTCCACATCCACAGAAAGGCCCACAGAAGAGTCTGTACAGAGAAGCGATACAGAGGTGGGAGGTGTTGTACTTTTTATTTTTGTTGCATGAGGCATGTATTGTTCATTGTTTTGTCCACAAATGGCACAGGGTGACATCCGTTCCCTATATAAACGGAGTCTTCAACACAAAATAGAGTATTTTTCCCTGAAAAAACAAAAATTAAGGGGAGAAATAGAACTTGACCACTTAAAAAAGAAGAAACTGGCACTAGAGATAGAGCTGCTTCAAAAGGAACTTTAGAATAAGTGCTAATACACCATTTCACACGGAGTACTATTGTTGACCTTACATAACAATATCTCTTATTGCAGGCAAAAGATGACTGATTACTGATTACTTTTCTTTACAAAGAATAATTGAAATAAAACTCTCAAGGGACTAAGCATATTTGTCTTGTCTTTTATTAAACTTATCAAAAATGGTGTTCCACAATTCTGTTTCGTGCAGCTCTGCCACTAGGTTGGTCCAAGTGCGCTGGCTGGAGGTGATCATCAGGCTGCACCTCCACCACAGGGATCCTCTCCTTTCTGATGGTGGCAATGTTGTGTAATACGACACATGCAACAATAATGTCGCAGGCCCTGTCAGGTGCAACCCTCAGACACTGAAATCTTCCCTTTAGTTGCCCAAAGGTAATTTCAATGCGTGCCCTTGTCCTGGCTAGAGCTGCATTGTAACGGGTTTGTGGTCCGGGGTTTGGGTCAGGGAATGGTGTCATAAAATACTGCCTGCAGGCATAGCCCCTGTCTCCAAGCAGGATCCCGTCATAATCACCTGTACAATGGAAAAATGCAGTTCTGTTAGGCCCAGCATAAGTGTATGTAATTCAGTGACATTGACATCTATATTTTCCCTTACCACGTTCAAATAAAGTTAAAAAAAAAGTTCTGAAAATTCTTGAGTCATGCATAGATCCAGGCTATTTTGCTTCCACATTTGTGATATGGCACATAGTGTCACACACCATCTAAGAGATTTTAGTCAGTCAACTGTATATTTTTTTATAACATTCCTTTTTTAAAATTTGATATAATATTACTAATCTGGAATATTAAGAATCCTAATAGCAATTTACCTGCACATTTACACTGTGAACCCACTTTCGGTTCACAAAATCCTCTTCATTGGGGCCTGGTGGGGCCTTGATGGGGATGTGTGTGCAGTCTATGGCACCAATCACATTAGGGAAGCCTGGGGGACACATAAGTCATACTTATTGGCATGGTCATGATTGCATGATCTTCATTACAATTTTTAATGTACCTGCAATGGCGAAAAAATTCTGTTTTACAACCTGGGGCATTAAGTGGCTTGGAAATACCACAAAAACCCCTAAAAACTGCTGGAGCGCCAGGTAAACTTTGCGAATGGCACGACAGACAGCACTTTTCACCAAGTTCTCCGCATCTCCAATAGTGTAAAGGAAAGTGCCACTCGCAAAGAATCTCAGGGCAATGCACACAGTTTGTGCTGTGGTTAAAGCCCGACTCCGACGAGTCGAACATTTAATATGTGGTTCCAACATATTAATTATGTAAATGACACCCTCACGAGAAAACCGATATATCTCAAAAACTATAGTACTGCGCTGCGCTAAAGGATCCTGTCTATCCCTCAATACGCGATAAATTCGAAAAGCTCTGCGAATTATCCTTGCACCTTCCGCAACAGGTTGCTGTCGTAAAAACGGACAAGACATGGCTGTTACAGACTTCCCGTATCACCTCAGTTTATAAAGCCGCAATCTAATTTTGTTTACATGAAATAAGCCTGCTCCCGAGCAGGTTTAAGCTTATGGACCTGTTGCTATGACAGCAAGTCCAGGATGAGTGTCGAAGAACCTAACAATCCAAGATCATGACAAATCATCAATAATCAAATCCAGCTAACTGAGTTAGTGACGTACGAAGTGCGGACCCCTGGTGTAAGTAGGAGAAATGGTGTTGTTTTGAAGGCAAAAGTGTTCACACCAAATATTGATTTAGCTCTTTTTCTGTTTACTGGACTTTGTATGACGTTAATTGATTAATGAAAACTATTTATGTCATCATTTTTTTTAAGAAATCCTCACTTTGAAAGTTTTTCACAAGTGCCTAAAACTTTTGTACTGTACTGTATTTTTAACATGTATATTGTGTCTTACTGTAAGGGCAGAGTTTTTATAGTCAAAACAAGTGAAAAAAATCTACCAGTGATGAAGAAGTAATCCAAAGTATTTAGAATATGTTACTGACATTGAGTAATCTAACGGAATATGTTACAAATGACATTTTACAGCATGTATTCTGTAATCTGTAGTGGAATACATTTCAAAAGTAACCCTCCCATCCCTGTATATATATATATATATATATATATATATATATTTATTGTCTTATTGTGTATACTATATATACTTTATTTTCTATTCAATTTTTATTTGATTACATTTTTTTTATTATTATCTCTGTCTTGTTGCTGTATTGTATTGTTTTGCACTGGAAGCTCCTGTCACCAAGACAAATTCCTTGTATGTGTAAGCATACTTGGCAATAAAGCTGATTCTAAGAGCTCAGCTGTTAGCGCATCTATCCCTGGAGAACATCCAGTAGATAGCTGTTGCACCGCATCTGTTAATTCTAGAAGTGTAATTGCTTTGTCCAGGGCTTTTTGTTGCACTGACCCCAACTATGGTAGATCATGAAGTACTATAAATCCTAAGTACTTTCAAGATCACGGTTCTCAGAACTAAATAAAAAGAGTGATCACCTCTGGAAACATTAAGGCGTGTAATGCCTCGAACATAACCGCAAATTCGCAGTTAAGCCTACTTCTTTGAAATTTAAAAATAGCATGCCTGTAAGCAAGTTTGGGGTATGAAATAGGGTTTTGGGAGGGAAACAGCTGAAAATACACCTCTTCATTACCTATGTGTTTGCTGCTTCGACACGCGGCATGTTTTTTATATAAAAAATCATATGCACAGACGAATTGTTAATTATAAAGTGCATTATACATATCCACTGAGGTCTTGGCTAAGCCCTGTTTATCCACTGACCCTAGAACTGCTCCTGGTTAATCTTTCATTTCCTGTTTGACAAATGTAAGCTCGGAATGGCACACAGAAAAATTAATCAAATCCTACCTTTAAATTAATGCATTTTTACACAAAACTGAATTAAAAATATTTTTTCCCCTCAATATGATAACAGGACACCACTCACATGCAATGTGATGAAGTCACTTGACAAAAATCTAGCTATTTGATTATCATTGCATAATGTCCACTGTTTTACTTACTATTTTAATAAAGTGTGTGCTGCACAGTACTTAGTAAGTAGTAAGCTAGTATTCCATTCTGAACATCTGAACCTCTATCCAAAGCCTTTTCCTCAGTGGTAGGATACACAAATCCACAGAATGTTGTCTTTGCATCTTCCCACACAGCATGTCGGTGTTAATCCTAAATATCACCAAAACCTAGAGATGGATGGTAATCCGCTTACAGGCAAAATACAAATTATGAGAATTCTGTGAACCCCTTTTTCATGACACCTATTGTGAGACTACTGACTGTGCATGATGATGAAAAGAAGACTCTCTTTACAGCACATTTAAAGCACATCAAAATTTGAAAATAACTGCTTATTCATATGAGAGCCACACAGAAGAACAAAGAGATTGTTGGTCATGGTTGAGGTAAGCTAAGAACTGATCCATACCAGTAGGTGTACGACAGAAATACAGCAAGCGCAGACATTCAAAGAGAGCATCACATTGATGAATGATGTTTTTAATTGATTTCATCAGCATGTGGTGTAGCTGAGCCCCTCAGCATAGGGGGATGATCGGAATAAATGGGAATGATTGCTTCAAGCAGAACGATCTCAATTTACTAGCATAATAACACAAGCTGTTCTCTCTTGCTGGCTACACCACCATCACGACCAGTAAACCAGGCCTCCAGAAACTGTTCCCACCTCTAGGTCCACCTCTAATTATTAAAATATTAACACTAGTGGTGCTTCAGATGGTAATTCAGTTAAAAATATTTAGGCTAATTTCAAGGCATTTCTGGTTAGATACAAAATTATGATGATGTGATTGTACCATTCCTTGGAGAAGAGTTTTGACGTTCTTTACTGTATGATACAAATGCAATATTATCCAAAGTCAGTGGTTTCAAAGTTGCATATTTATGTGTGCAGAGAAAGTTATCATGCAAAATTAACTCAGAATTCACAACAGGTGTGTATGCACATACATTTGTTCTTATGTTGATAAACCAAGAGACATTTTAATTGAATGTTATTAATTTGCATAAAACATGTCCAAACAATCTCCATATAAGTACTTTCCTTTAATTTTTAAATGTTTAAATACTTTCTCCTATCCCCGTGTAATGTGCAGAAATAATAAGTAAGGCATTCCTGTTGACTTCTGAAAAAGCATAAAAATTGTGACTCTGTGGCGCTTTCAGCATTTTTATTTTAGTTTTGACAATCCGACACATTAAATCTGGCTTAACCAATGGTATGTGTTTGTTGTAAAACTACCTGTTTGTCCAAACCATGGAAGACTGTGGGGTGAGACGAAAGTGGCCGTTGGAGTGTTTGGAAAATCTGTTTCATTTTGCAATTCTGCTTGATGCTAATGTCGCAAAATTACAAACTTAACCTTTAACACAAGTCCTTTTAAAAGAGAATAGTCAGTGCATGAGGGATGGGACTTGTTGGTCAGCAACTAGCCTGGATGAAATAGCCATCAGGACATTGGCAGAACAGTCCATACGACACATGGCCCTGCTGAGTCCAGGGACATCGAAGCACTTACCTTGTTCCTGCCGCCCACCATAAGATTGGCCGAGGAGGGGGGAGGAGGAATCTCGTCCCCGTAGTCCACTGGAACCAATCTCATGTGGGCGTGTTTGTGCCACAGCTGGGCACACAGGGGCGGGGGGTCCACCGCTGGAGTGCCATACCTGCCAAAATGGGACGGTGGTCGTGACGACGGCCGTGCGCACCGGATATGTGACCCAGGAGATGAGGGAACCATTCTTTTGTCAGGCTTTTGGGTGCCACAGCCTCCTGGGCATGCAGCGACAAAAGATTCTCCTCCCAGCCCTCCACCGGGGGATGGAGTGGTCTGTCGACTAGCCCCAGAGAAGTGGGTCTCCTCGCCCCTGGGTCGCCCATCTCGGGGGCGCTTTGAAGCCTTCCTTGGGTTCTTAGCGGCCGGCCGTGAGACGGTTGGCATCTGCTTCCTGCGGAGGCATTAACTTGGTTTAGGATCTAAACCAAGTTAATGCCTGTCCACAAATGCCAACATAATTCTCAAGCCTATCCAAGAGAATTTCATGATCTATGGTGTCGAAGGCAACAATAAGATCTAAAAGCACTAGAAGAGAAATGCAGCCGTAATCAGATAATAAGAGTAAGTCATTGTAACTCTGATAAGTGCAGTCTCTGTACTATGATGGGACCTAAATCCTGACTGAAATTTTGGGAGGACACTAACTTTTCTAGTATTTTCGACATAAATGGGAGATTTGAGATTGGTCTATAATTAGCCAACTCTCCATGATCAAGCTGTGGTTTCTTGATAAGTGGTTTAATAACTGCTATCTTAAATTTTCTTGGGACATGCCCTAAGGATAATGCAGAGTTAGTAATATTAAGAAGAGGTTCGGAGATTACAGGAAAACACTTCTTTTATTAGCTTGGTCGATGTTGAATCTAACATATATGTTGTTGATTTTTATGGTTTGATACGTTTGTTTAGCTCTTCCTGTCCTATGACAGCAAATGATTAAAGTTGTTCTTGGGGAATAATATGAGACCCTGTCTTCAGAGGTGCTATTGCAGATGGTTGCACAATTCCAATTTTGTTTCTGATGATTTCAATTTTATCAGTAAAGAAATTCATAAAGTCATTGCTACTGTGCTGTGATGGAATATCTGGTTCAGTCGAAGCTTTATTCCTTACTAATTTATCCACAGTTCTGAATAAACACCTAGAATTATTGTGGTTATTTACTATGACTTTGCTAAAATATGCAGTCCTGGCAGCTTAAGATCCTTGCTGTAGCTAGAGACACTATCATTCCATGCACCACGAAAGACCTCTAAATTTGTAATCTGAGCTGCTCTCTTGAGAACATGAGTGTGATCACTGTACCATGGTGCGGGGCTTTTCTCTTTAATTTTCTTTCATCAAAAGGGGGCGACACTATCAAGAGTGCTAGAGAAGACTGTATCTATTTTTTCTGTGATTACATCAAGTTCTTCTAAATTTTTTGGTTTACTGAGTATTTGAGACAAATCTGGAATGTTATTAGTGAAGCTATCTTTAGTGGTCGAAAGAATAGTTCTACACGATCGCGGCATAGATTGAGTGACCTTTGCTTAGTGCAGCATGCAAGAGATGAGGTAATGATCTGAGATGTCATTGCTCTGTGGCAGAATTGCTATATAATCAACATTAATTCCATTTGACAGAATTAAATCTAGCATATGATTATGGCGATGAGTTGATCCTGTCACATTTTGTCTTACCCCAACAGAGTTGAAAATATCGATAAATGCTAATCCTAGTGTATCATTTTCTTTATCTATTTGAATGTTGAAGTCACCAACGATTAAAGCTCTATCCACAGTAACTACTAGATCTGATAGAAAATCAGCAAATTCTCTAAGGAAATCAGAATGTGGCCCTGGTGGTCTATATACTATAGCAAGAACAAAAGACGACAGAGATTTTTTATTTATATCTGACAATGTCACATTAAGGATTATCAGTTGAAAAGAATTTAATTTATATCCTGACCTCTGAGTAGCATCAAAAACATCACTGTAAATTTTAGCAACGCCTCCTCGACCTTTCAGGCGAGGCTCATGTTTATAACAATAACCTTGGGGAGTAGACTTTAAACTAATATATTCATCCAATTTAAGCCAGGTTTCAGTCAAACAGAGCGAAACTAAACTATGATCTGGAATAATTGAATTTACAATTAGTGCTTTGTATGAAAGCGATCTAATGTTTAGTAGCCCTACCTTTATATGATGTTTATCTTATTTATTTTTTCTAAGTGACTTAGTGAGAGTTTTGTGTTTGGTAGTTCGGAGAACAGACACAGTTTCTATATGATATCTAGGTGATACAGTCTCTATGTGTTGTAGTTTATGTGACCTGTGTGATGTCTCAAGGCAGCTAGCAAATGTTATGATTAGCCAGTTTGTCTGCTTTCTGACTTGGGCCCCAGTTAGTCAAACACTAACACTGTCCAGGTTAAGACTATGAGCCAAATTACTAGAGAGGAGAGTGGCACCTTCCCTGGGGTAGTCCTAGCAGGTCAGATCTACCCCAAAATCTCGTCCAATTGTCTATAAATCCTATTATATTCTGCAGACACCACTCAGACATTCAGCTATTCTGTAACACTAATCTACTATAAACCTTGTCACCACGATGAGCAGGGAGGTAACCAGAGTATATTACAGTGTCTGACATAATTTTTGCAAATTCACACACCTCTTTAACATTATCTTTAGTGATCTCCGACTGGCGAAGCTGGACATTGTTAGTACCGACATGGATAACAATCTTAGAAAATCTACGTTTAGCATTATCCAGCACTTGTAAATTTGATTTGATGTCAGACGGTCTTGCACCCAAAATGCATTGTACTATGGTGGCTGGAGTCTCCAGAATCACCAATAACCAGGGCGTTTCCAACAGGCTTCTCAGTGGGTGCATCACTGAGTGGGTAGAATCTATTGGAAATCCTAACAGAAACAGGAGAGTGCTATCGCTTTGCCCTACGAGTATGCTGCTGAGATATCACCTAAATGCCCTGCTGCAGGGGCTCTACAGCCAGAACCGAAGTGTGTGTGTTGCTCGCTGTACTACCCACATTCGAAACAATCTCTACAGTCTTCTCTTTCTCACTGACCTCCACTAGCGTTCGGATGCATGTCTCTAACTCATTAATCTTCTCCTTCAGTCTGACTAATTCCTTACATTTATCACATGTAAATCCCTCACTGCTGACGGATGAAGCTATCATAAACGTGGCATGCAGTGCAAGTAGCAATAACGTGTGCTGATGCCATGACTTACTGCAATTGTTTGTTGTTGTAGTTCTTCTTGGGCAGCATGGGATTGAGATCGATGTGAATCCCTCACACAATTGTTTGTTGTTATGGTGGTTCTTGATAAGCGGTGCTTTGAGATCGATGCAATAATCCGTGTAACACAGAGGAGAAAACGGGTGCACACAGTAAAATGCAAGCAGTTTGATCATAATAAAAATTTAAAGCGAATGCGTGTGGAAAAATGCATGCAGTTGAATCGTGCTAAGAGAATAATGTGGGAAAAAAAACAACACTAAGTATAAGGGAATCAATTATTTTAATAAATTAATTTTAATGAACTGTCCCAAAGAAACGATTCAATTAAATTATTCGGTTTTCCCAGCTCTACATTAGAGAGAGAGAGGACAGTTTAGGTGAGCATGAATGGGCTTCATTGCTGTGTTCACAATCCAGTGTGGTGTGACAAAGTGTTTTTTGAAGCTACAGCGCTACTCTGAAAATGTAGCTCGTTACTGGAAAAGCTGTACTACTTAAATAATTAACTACTTAAAGCTTATGTAACTTTGTCAGTGTCAAAATACTTTCTTCTATCCCAGTTTAATATGTAGAGAAAAAAGTAAGCCATTTATTGGTTCATTTTCTCAAAAACTGTAAACACTGTGTCTCTGTGGAACTATAAAAATTCCTGTTTGTTTTGAGCTACCCTTTTAGACCCACCCCAACAACACTAGAATAGACATCTGTCCAGGTTGACTCAGGTTAAGGCCAACATCTGTAAGTTCTCGTTCTTCAACTGGGGCTCACAGAAAAACAGAAGACCTGCAATAAATAAAACAATGCAATTCAAATATTGCCATATTACCCACTTCAGTATCAAATCTTATCTAGTCACAGGAGTATTCCCGATACTATAACAATTCTTATGATACCTTTAAAACCCTATAAATGTTTTTGAATCCTGGGCTAAATAGAGTCCCTGCAAATACTGAGGTCATGTGACTTTGTATTAAAACTCTGGCATCAATTCACAATTATAATTTAAAATAACATGGCAGCATTATGAGAAGTCCACTGACCTCACGGCAAATGTTTCTACCTTTTGCATGTTGTTTTCATGAAAAATAGGGTACATGCTGCAAAATTGTCAATAAAAGAAATATGTTGACGAAAAAACTTATATGTTTAAAAAAAAATATGTTAGAAAATAAAAATACATTAATTTGTTTTCATAAATTAATTTATGGGGTATTTTTATGTTCTTGCCCTTTTAAGGGTTAATCATCAGCAGGCTTACAAAATATTTTATAAGTACTTTTTTCTGGAGTAATTCATGTAAGTGTACATGCAACATTTATTTCCATTGACATCTGTTTCTTGGTCTGCACCATGTAAGCTTGCAAAGGTGGAAAATTGTGATCAATGATGAGAAAGCCTTTACCATTCAGTAATGTGCTGTGATGTGGCTCTGTTGAGGAGTTCCTCCCTAAAGGTAAAAGAAAAGACATCAATCACAGTGAAACTGCATTTCAACAGTGGGTCATTCCATAATAAACTCAAGTGTTATGAATGTAAATTCTAGAATTATAAAGAAATAACAGGTTATTCTATTTTAACTCCACCCTACAGTATATCAAATATTATATTGAGATATTTGGCATTACAATACAAAACTCAAAAAGAATACCACTGTCTTCTGTATTTGAGCCTCTTTGGGGTGGATTTACTGCAGCTGAAAAGTAATGCAAAAATATTGTCTAAAAAATATTACCTTCTAAAGCATGAAGCAAATGAAACAGGGGTATGGCACTGGATGTCTCTCTGAAATAGATAAATACGTACAAGTGACATTATTAAGCAGTATTATTAAAAGTCCTACTACCAATCATAATCATAAAATCATCATATTTAATCCTTTAGGTAAAACACAAAAGACCAACTGTTTCCCAGCACAATTTGTAGGTACAGCAGATGACAGTGTATTTTAATGTATGTTATATTGTTGTTGTGAGACATACAATTGTAATATTATAAAGATAAATTGAGACTTCTACCTTTACCATGCTCATTTGGACCATTAGTGCAGAAAATGCCACAAGGTTTGTCCCAAAAATTAAAACACAGTCTTTAAGAAAGTAACGTTATGGTTACTGGTGTAACCTCCGTTCACTGATGGAGGGAACGAGATGTTGGTGTCGATGTAGTGACACTAGGGGTCACTCTTGGGAGCCCGAGACACCTCTGGTCTTTGATAAAAGGCCAATAAAGATTGCCGAGTGGTATTTGCATGCCACTCCCCCGAACATACGGGTATAAAAGGAGCTGGTATGCAACCACTCATTCAGGTTTTACGCTGAGGAGCCGATATAAGGTCCGGCCATTTCAGTGGGTAGTTCAGCGTTGTGGCAGGAGGGACCAACATCTCGTTCCCTCCATCAGGGAACGGAGGTTACACCAGTAACCATGACGTTCCTTATCTGTCACTCACTCGACATTGGTGTCGATGTAGTGACACTAGGGGTCCCTATACAAAACGCCACAAGGCTGAACTGTGTTACGTGAACTGGCGGTGTGTGGTGGGCAGACTTGCTGTGTGCCTCATAGCCAGCACACCAGGTCGACACGTAACCTCCCCCAACACAGTTATGAGTGTCGAACGGCCCTTTTTGGGGACAAGTCGACTACCCAGAGATAGAGACAGGCTTAACCCAGTCGTGGCCTCTTTCCCCTTCTCTTTTTCCACTCCCTAAAAGAGAAGGGGGATTATCCGACTGGGCCGCCAGGTCTAGTCGGGGGGAGGACACCGCGGAGACCACACCTCGCCCCAAGAGAGGGGGGGATATTTAAGTGGAAGAATACATCACATGGTCTTTCCAACCATGTGGAGAGCCTTCAAGGTAGATCCTGCCCAATGGGGGAGGAGTTACTACAACATGGAGACTGGGGCAGAGGGGCTCTGCCCAAGGAAGACGCAGTTTGCCAGCAGGGAAATGAATTAGCGGAAGATATAGATCGCATGGGGTTAACCTTACAGGGAACCGCCACATGCGGAGCACCTACCCCAGAACCGGGCTCTTAGTCAGCACGTGTACTGGGCCAGCAGCGAGTCTCTCCGAAAACTCGACTGCCACAGGGCTCGGAGGAAGTCAACCAGGGAACAACTTTTGTGAACACTACTGGGAATTAACAGCACACGTCTTCAGCTCAAAAGGAGGTGGAAGGCGCTATGTGCAAGCGATACACCCAGCCGGCTATCCCAGGCTTATCCGCTTGTGTTGCGTGCCACTACCTGGGACGAAACCGGTTCCACCCGGAGGTTGTAGAACCTTGCAAAGGTGTTGGGTGTTGCCCAGCCCGCTGCTCTGCAAATGTCTGTTAGAGAGGCACCTCTGGCCAGGGCCCAAGAAGCTGCTACACCACGGGTAGAATGGGCTCGTAGATATGCCATAGTTATGGTGTCAATGAGCCAGTGGGTGATCCTCTGCTTGGAGACAGCGCTTCCTTTCCACTGTGCACCAACGCAGACAAAGAGCTGCTCAGAGACTCTAAAGCTCTGCGTGCGATCCAAATAGATGCGTAAAGAGCGCACCAGACACAGCAACAACAGGGCTGGGTCTGCCTCCTCCTGGGGCAGCGCTTGCAGGTTCACCAACTGATCCCTAAAAGGAGTGGTGAGAACCTTGGGCACATAGCCCAGTCGGGGTCTCAGGATCACGTGAGAATAGCCCGGACCGAACTCCAGGCACGTTTCGCTGACAAAGAACGCTTGCAGGTCACCTACCCTCTTGATGGAAGTGAGCGCAGTCAGGAGGGCAGTCTTCAAGGAGAGTGCCTTAAGCTCAGCTGACTGCAAAGCTCAAAGGGGGCTCTCTGTAGACCCTGAAAAACTACAGAGGTCTGATGAGGGAACGAGGTGCGGCCTGGAGGGATTCAGCCTCCTGGCGCCTCTTAGGAACCTGATGATCAGATCATGCTTCCCTAAGGACTTACCGTCAACTGCGTCGTGGTGTGCTGCTATGGCAGCAACGTACACCTTCAAGGTGGAAGGGGACAGCCTCCCTTCCAACCTCTCTTGCAGGAAGGAAAGCACTGATCTGACTGCACATCTCTGGGGGTCTTCCCAATGGGAAGAACACCACTTAGCGAACAGACGCCACTTAAAAGGCATACAGGCGCCTCGTAGAGGGAGCCCTAGCCTGAGTGAACGTGTCTACCATCACAGGTGGTAGACAGCTTAGGTCTTCCGCGTCCCGTCCAGGGGCCAGACGTGGAGATTCCAGAGGTCTGGGCGCGGGTGCCGGATGGTGCCCCTTCCCTGAGAAAGAAGGTCCTTTCTCAGGGGAATTTGCCTGGGGGGAGCTGTCGCGAGGAGCGTGAGGTCCGAGAACCACGTCTGGGCGGGCCAGTAGGGTGCTTACCAGGACGACCTTCTCCTCGTCCTCCCTGACCTTACACAGTGTCTGTGCAAGCAGGCTCACTGGGGGAAAACGCATATTTGCGAATGCCAGGGGACCAGCTGTGTGCCAGCACGTCTATGCCGAGGAAGGCCTCAGTCAGGGCGTACCAGAGCGGGCAGTGGGGAGGATTCTTGGGAGGCGAACAGGTGCACCTGTGCCTGTCGAATCGACTCCAAATCAGCTGGACCACCTGAAGGTGGAGTCTCCACTCTCGCCTTGAGGGTAACCTGTTGTGACGGCGCATCCACCGAAGTGTTGAGGTTGCCCGGGATGCGAGTGGCTTGCAGCGACTTGAGGTGCTGCTGACTCCGTTGGAGGAGACGGCGGGCGAGTTGTGACATACAGCGGGAGCGCAGACCGCCTTGGCGGTTGACATATGCTACCACTGCCGTGCTGTCTGTCCGAACTAGCACGTGCTTGCCCTGGATCAACGGCCGGAACCTCCGCAGGGCGAGCAGAATTGCCAGTAACTCGAGGCAGTTGATGTGCCAACGCAGCCGCGGACCCGTCCAGAGGCCGGCGGCTGCGTGCCCATTGCCAACAACGCCCCAGCCCGTTTTGGAGGCATCTGTCATGACCACGACGTGCCTGGAGACCAATTCTAGGGGAACACCTGCTCGTAGAAACGAGAGGTCGGTCCAAGGGCTGAAAAGACAGTGACAGACCAACGTAATGGCCACGCGGTGTGTCCCGTGGTGCCATGCCCGTCTCGGGACTCGAGTCTGGAGCCAGTGCTGAAGCGGCCTCATATGCATCAACCCGAGCGGGGTGGCCACCGCCGAGGATGCCAAATGCCCCAGGAGCCTCTGAAAAAGTTTCAGTGGAACCGCTGTTTTCTGTTTGAACACCTTCAAACAGGCCAGCACCGACTAGGCGCGCTCATTCGTAAGGTGCGCCGTCAAGGAGACTGAGTCCAACTCCAAACCGAGAAAAGAGATGCTCTGAACCGGGAGGTGCTTGCTCTTTTCCCAGTTGACCCGAAGCCCTCGTTGACTGAGGTGTGAGAGCACCAGGTCCCTGTGTGCGCATAACACGTCTCGAGAGTGAGCTAAGATTAGCCAGTCGTCGAGATAGTTGAGAATGCGAATGCCCACCTCCCTTAATGGGGCAAGGGCAGCCACTGCGATCTTTGTAAAGACGCGAGGAGACAGGGACAGGCCGAAAGGGAGGACTTGTACTGATACGCCTGACCCCCGAACGCGAACCGCAGGAAGGGTCCGTGTCGAGGAAGGATCGAGACGTGAAAGTACGCATCCTTCGGGTCTACCGCCGCGAACCAATCTTGATGCCGGACGCTCACTAGAATGCGTCTTTGCATCAGCATCTTGAACGGGAGTCTGTGTAAAGCCCGGTTCAGTACTCACAGGTCCAAGATTGGCCACAACCCACCGCCTTTTTTTGGTACAATGAAGTAGGGGCTGTAAAACCCTTTCTTCATCTCGGCTGGAGGGACAGTTTCTATCGCATCCTTCCGTAGGAGGGTAGCGATCTCCGCGCAAGGTAGCAGCATTTTTGTCTTTCACCAAGGTGAAGTGGACACCACTGAACCTGGGCGGATGCCTGGCGAAGTGAATCGTGCAGCCGAGTCGGATGGTCTGGACCAGCCCTCGTGACGGACTGGAAGGCGCAAGCCATGCGTCCAAGTTCCACACAAGGGGGACCAAAGGGACAACGTCATCGGATGTACCAGCAGGTGGGGCCTCGCGGCGGGGCGGAGCTCGAGGTGCCACACCACGTCGTGGCCGTGCTGAGTCCGAGGACATCAAAGCACTTACCTGGCTCCTTGTGACCACCCCCGGAACAGCCTGGGACGGGGAGGAAGAGGCCTGTCCTCGTGACCCGTGGAGACTGTCACATCGGGGGTGGATTTGTGCCACAGCTGGGCGCTCAGGGCGGGAGACCGCCGCTGGAGCGCCAACCTGCCAAATGGAGTGGTGGACGGTGGTCGTGATGCCAGCCGTACACACCGGATACGTGACCCAGGGAACAAGGAAACCACTCTGCTGAGCTCTTGAGTACTGCAGCCACTTGGGCATGCAGCGCAATTAAATGCAAAAGGTAACAAAAAGATGAAGATCTGCTTACCAGCTCCAGAGCAGCGGGTTTCGTTGTCCCTGGGTCGCCCATCTCAAGGGCGCTTTGAAGCCTTTCACGGGTTCTGGGCAGATGCGAGAGACGGGTGGCGTCTGCTTCCTGCGGTGGGCACCATGCCGGGGCCAGGCCGAAGGGGCGGGCTGCGGCGGAGCCGGTGCAGTCACCGCAGGGGGACGCCCTTGGCGATGAGTAGATGGGGTGCGGGATCTTGAGCCGCGCCGGGGCAGGATATGCCGGCTAGCATCCATCTACTGCTCTACCATCGAGAACTGCTGGGCAAAGTCCTCGACGGTGTCGCCGAATAGGCCCGCCCTTGGCCGCCCCACTTTTATTCATGTTGATTCACCCGGAAGACCGATCGGGGCAGATGAGCGTGCTGGGGAATGGGAGGTCCGCTTGGGAGATACCCGGCGGAGGCGGTCCCATTGGGGTCCCCAAATCGCCCCCAGTGCTAGCCGCGCTGGCCTCAAACCCGTAGGTAAAAGGACCGAGGCGGGAGCCTCTGGGGTGGCTCGCTTTCTTACGAAGGCGAGCCACGACCGCAACGCTGCCATGGACATATTCTCGCAATGAGAACATAACCATCCACGAACGCTGTCTCCGCGTGAGCAGTGCCCAGACACGAAAGACAGTGATCGTGACCGTTAGAAGGCGAGAGATAACGAGCACAACCAGGAATAACACACAATCGGAAAAGCATCTTTAAAAAGACGCGTCTTTAAAATGACGTTCCGTGTGTGCGCTCTTTTAGAGAAATATATACTCTTTTAGAGGGGAAAAATGCTCTTTCAGAAAATATACTCTCTAGTTTTTCTGCCGAAGCGCCCAGGGGCGTTCTCTGCAGTGCACCAGTGCAGAGGAGGGAGAAGCCGCTGAAATGCACCGTCAGATCCAGCAGAGGTGAATGAACAGTAGTATTCAGCTCAGTGAGCATGACCGTTCGGCTCCGAAGAGAAAATCTGAATGAGTGGTTGCATACCAGCTCCTTTTATACCCATATGTTCGGGGGAGTGGCATGCAAATACCACTCGCCAATTTTCATTGGCCTTTTATCAAAGACCAGAGGTGTCTCTACATCGACACCAACATCGAGTGAGTGACAGATAGGGATTGACAATTTTAATATCTATTCACCTTGTATATTACTGACTTAGTATGGCACGCGTGGCATCACTGCAGGCTCATCATGTGTAAAATGATGAATAAAAGTACATTTATGCTTACTTTTTTCTAGCAACTCTTCCACTGACGGTTGGCCCCAGTGGGAGAACCGGGACTTTTGCCGGTGGGCCGGCCGCGAAATGGGGCCGCATGGGCCGCCGCGTTACGCAGAACGCGCCACAAAACGGCACCGTGATATGCGGAAGGGGGCAGCGATATGCAGAAAACAGAGTTTTTGAAACTCTCTCCTTCCACACTGCCGTTTTCTAGCATTTTCTAAAAGTTTCTCATCCACACTGTAATGTATTAAAAATCTTAAACCCCCCTACTCCATATGCAAAAAAAATCGACATTCCAAGTACGGTCTGAAAAGCAATCATACTCGTGTTCCATCGCCGGACAGTAATTCCAAACAAACATCCCATTGCCTTTGAAGGAATGCAGTGTGAAGGTTGTACAAAGTAACATTTATATTTAACAACGCTATCAAAGTGGATAGCAGGCACAACAACGCCACTATAACATGAACTGCCATCTTGATTGTTTTGGGTTGAATGGATCACATGACTGCATCACATGACAACAAATACGTCATCGTTTTCAGATATCTCCTGTCTACACAAAAACACGAAGACGGCATTTTCTTATGTATCCACTTGGGACAGCGTTTTTTAAAAGCTCTGCTTTCGCTGTTAAAATTGCCGTCTCTGTGTTTTCAACTGAAAAATATTAGTGTGGACGTGGCCTGAAGCGATACGGAGTGCTGATATTTGGCAGCGTTCTTAAAATCTCACTCTAAAAAGACACAACATAAAAATGAAATCAGAATAAAACTGATTTGGTAAGTCTGATTTGTCTAAAAGCTAAGAGATATAAGGAGCATTTGATAGTACTTAAAACTAATATCTTCTGTCAGAGGAAACTCAAATAATGTGCTTATTTTAGATTATTTTAAAGAAGTCTTGTCCTTGGTGTTTTTCACTTTCATTTGAGTTTATGTCAGTCATTCTCTCTCAGCTACAGTACTTCTGGCTTTTTCCAGTTTGCTGTCCTGAATTTGAGTTGTTTATATTGATTCCACACAGATCAGTAAATGAAGACAATAATTTCAGGTGCAGCACTACTAGCCTTCTCACACTGGCTGTTTTGATTGTTGGTTTGTTTCTGTTCTTCCCTCTACATTTCTTGCTTTCATTCACACACACACAGACACTCACCTCACCCTCAGCCAAGTACTTTCCCTAAAAAGGCCTTCTTTTATTGCTTCAATAATGATAGCTTTGTCAGAATACAAAATGTGCTACTATTATTATAATCTTTCTTTGTAACTTTATATATTGTCCGTTGGATATTGTCTATAGACCTAGCATTACTTTCACAGAGGCACCGTTTACAGCTGTTATTAACATCTATCTCAGGTGATCTGATCACATGTGGACAGCGCAAAATACAAGTGTAGATGGGATCCAACATTTGGTGGTAGTCAGAAATCCATATGACCACATCACATTTGTAGTCTAAACACTGATGCATCCTGTAGACTGATGCCATACAGAGAGACTAAATAAGACTGTGAATTTGTACATTGAGCTAAATGAGATGCTTTAGAAAATGTACAAGCTTGAGTAACAGAAATGCATTTACAAAGGTCATCAATCACTAACACAGCAATAAAGCCCTCATCAGCTTTTTATATAGAAGAAATGTCTCATTTCATATGAGGGATGACTCTATTCAAGCCCACATCCAGAAATGAGTACTTCACCTGTGAGTGAGACATGAACATGCAAACATACATTCCTTATGACTCATTCCTTCTGATTCCTAATTATGTTTTGTACTGAGTCACAATTACATTTACATTTATGTTCTTAGCAGATGCTTTCTCAACAAAGAGACCATAGAAAAAACCATAGAAAACTATTACAGCACCAGTCACATGCAGGATGCAGAAGCAGCAACAAAATTGTTTCAGTGTCTGACTGCACTTATGATTGCTTCCTCTTTGTGGATTAAATACAGTAGGTGCTCTCTCAGACTTTGACGACAGTAGGCAGCAGGTATTTTCTTCATTTTTTTTTTTTCAAAAGGCTATCAGGATCTCTCTGGGGAGAAGCTTTCATGTTTGATATTAAGCCTTTTCCTTGTCGTATAACATGACAACATATGCATTTTAAGGTTTAGTGCTCTGCAAGATTTTACAGACTTCATCACAGTAAAAAAAAAAAACAAACAAGCATTTTATTACTCAAATCTGAATGCATTATTGTAGTTAAGGTTCAGTTAGCCCCTGCTTTTAGATACCGCAACCACACCAGTATGGGGGCAAAAAAGCATCTTTCTCCATTGAGTGACATTCAAAATTAGTTGTGTAATTTTAACTACATTTTATTTGTAGGGCTTTACTGGTTGTTTAGATCAGTGTTACTATCAGAAATAATTGGTAATATTTTTTTTTTTGTTATTAATTAATATTTAAATTAATTATTTGAATCTAACTCATTAAAACCTCATATGGGGCTCTAGTAAATGTAGTGCGCTACGTTTAGGAGCGGGTTTGGTTATTAGCAATAATTAATAATTATCAAAGACAATTATTAATTATTAAAATCAATAGAACATTGATGAGAATCAATGTTAGCTTTTTTAATCCTTTAAATCAACAATTATCAAAGATAATCGTTAATTGTTAACATCGATGAAACATTAAAATTAACACTAGCTTACTGATCATTCAAATTCAACAATCATCAAAGATAATTATCAATTATCAAAAATCAACAGAATATTAATAAGGATTAACATTGATGGGGAACCACCCTGGAATCAGTGACTAACAACCAGATAGTAAAACAGTCTCAATATTAGATTGTTTTCTTAGGAAAATTTTCGGGAAAAAAAAACAATGAATGAAGGCTTGAATCCGAGCACTGACATCCCGTCAGCATGACACAGGCATATGCAAAACAAACCAAAACACTTCTCTTTGTAATATAAACAAAGTTTATTTATGCAGTAATATCAATTAAGAATTAATACAATGCAGTCAATAAACTTCCGACTTACAACTACAAACTAAACAGTGATATGATTAGATATGGAAATCAAAATAATCCTATAACACATGAGGGTGTGTGTGTTTGTGAGGGGTCATGTGTGTGTGTGTGTGTGTGTGTGTGTGTGTGTGTGGTAAGTACGAGAGAGAGAGAGAATAAAGTGACGGCCCTAAAGCCGATTTCGCAATCGTGGGAGAGAAAGCAGCTGTTAGTTTATCGCTCAGAGACACGGTGGACGGCTCGTAAACAGTCCCGCGTTCTTTGACTCTTTAATGGATAAACTCAGTTTGCCGGTCTCACCCGCGATGGCGAAAATGCACAACAGCCCACTGTGGTTGGACCACAATACAACAAATCTCATTCGTGATAATAAATACACTGAGTATTAATAATGATCGGACATGGCGGTCCGTAAACTGTACAAGCAAAAACCTTGAAACACAAGAATAACAAACTATAATATTCTATCTCTTCCCAGACATAAACCTCTTACTTGAATCGTATGAGGACGTAGAATGTGTGTTCATCTGTCTTTTAACTCCGACCCGGTTCCTTGAGGCTCGGGTGATGACGGGAGGCCATTTCCTCACTCTGTCGGCAGGCGTATGGCTGACTGCTTCTCGGCGGGCTGGCGGAGAAATCAGAAATGTCGACTTGATTGAAGATGGAAGAGAAATCTTTTATCTCTTCACTTCTGCAGGCAAACGGATAAAGATGCGGATTGCTCAGCGGTCTCCTTCGGTTGAACACAGAGTAATCTCAACTCGTCCAGCAAGATGGAGATTGTATGGCCACAGTTTCAAGTTGGACGTTACTTCCTTGTGCCACGAGGTTGCACCTGAGAGCAGCGATGAGCTGCGTCTATACACTGCGAACAAAGTTGCTGGAAGCAAATGCCGGATGCATTTCAGAGGTATTTCTACTCCTGATGATGTCATGGTTTGAGGGACGTTCTGTTGTGTGCCTCATCCAATAGGAGTTGAGAGTTCGATCCTTTAGTGAGCAAGGCTTCATGGGATTTGTAGTCTGTTTTGGACTCCCGTTGTTTGATTTTGGCGCGATTTTTATCAGTAAGATTTACAACTTGGTATGTGGGGGGCTGAGTTAGGTTTTTACGACTGTGTTAGGCCTGCCTTTGTCTTCTATCTGAATACATGAGGCCCAACACATTTGACAAAGCATAAAAAAAAACTCACCATTTATGACTAGAGATGCTAAACCAGTGAAAGGCTCCAACGCTCCCAAAGCGTCTGTCACAGTCTGGCCTGACTGTGCCTCTCCCGTCTGTCTGTCTGTCTTGTCTGAGTGTTTTCTTATGTTAGTTTTGTCTCACACCCTCTTGTGTCTTGCAGGTGCTACGTGGAGAATGCCAGCTCCATTACCCGGACAACAGCTCGTTCGGGCTTGGACAATCTACTTATTATGGAGGTGCTAAGCGAGATTTTTGTTTTACCCTTTTGGGATCTGGTGGACCATGTCTACCGCCTTGCGGAAATTGAAAACCTGATGCAGAGATGGAATGCCAGATCCAAGAACCCCCCTCAGCCCATGCCCTGATTTTCCGTGGCCACTTCTTGGGCTTCACATTGCTGTAGGAGGAGGAAGCTCATAGCTAACTGCCAGGAGACGGAGGAGCCCACTGTTGTCCATCAGGAGGCAGAGG
This sequence comes from Myxocyprinus asiaticus, assembly GCF_019703515.2. Lineage (NCBI taxonomy): Eukaryota > Metazoa > Chordata > Actinopteri > Cypriniformes > Catostomidae > Myxocyprinus > Myxocyprinus asiaticus. The sequence continues at coordinate 13,522,722 of NC_059362.1, read as the reverse complement.
AGCCCGCTGCCGACCGCCAGGAGGAACTTCCTGGTTAAATATTAAAGCACACTAGTGTGATAAATAGTACAGAATATTTTCATATTTTATTTAATATTGCCAAAATTATCCACAAATAATGCTGTTTTCACTCAAAAACGGAGGTGCATAAGCTCAGGTCAGTGAGGCCTACGATCAATAAGTTCCAAAAAGAAATGCAAAACCTGTGCTGGTGATAAAATAGCATAATGAGAGATTTATAAACTATTTTTATAAGCCGATCATTTTTGACCAGGAACACCAAAAGTGTAACAAGGTGAAAAAAAAAAAAAAAACCTGCCAAAAATTCAAAAAAATTTCAATTTTTTGGGGAAGTTGTGATACCCTGTGTGAGCAAAGTCAGTAAGTTTTAGTCCAATAGGATAACATTAACTAGCATTTTCAGGCAAAAGAAAATCATCTTCGGGTCACAACATGAGGTTTAAACTGTTAAGCTGGACCTGGAGAATTCTGCTGTGAAGACAATTGAAGCTCATCTCATATGAATCAGGGAAATACAGGTCTCCAAGCAACAGCACAGAGCCAGCTTTCTTTTGCCATCTGCACAGAATCGTTGCCACCACATGCATAAAATCCAACAAGCTTCTCTTTCAGACACGGATCACTAGCAGAGCAAAAAAGCCCCTATTTATGTTCAGTTTCCCTCTGAAAAAGAATCAATCCATTAGCAGCATAATACTGTTACTATAAATAACATCAATACTGACATCTCACTGAACAAAAGCATACATGAAAATCACAGGCCCTGTCTTTACAATCCATCCAATGATTCTTATTTGGCTAATCTTTGATTTCTGTGTAGCCAAATGTATCTAATATCTATTTAGTGAGTGTCAAATATCATAATATTTTTAGTGCAAATTACTAACTGCTCTGATATAAGTGAAATTCTATATCATTTCATATATCACTTTCTCATCAAAAGGAGTAATAAAGTGTCCAAGAGGAAATAGTGTTCATAATAAAAGGGGGAATCTGGCATCCTCGCGGTGAACGGGGCTCCGTGAAAGGGGCGGGGTAATGTTCATAGGGAAGCCCAGGCACGGAATGGGTCAATAGGTCGCTCACGCTCTGCTCCAAGGTCCACGGCGCGTGGGGCGGCGGTGTCACTGGCGGCCTGTCTTCCCAGGCCCGCGGCAAGCGTGAGAGGAAGGCGGCCCGGCATCTAGCCCGTCGGCGGCAACGTGAGCTGTTCACCCCCGGCGACTCAATACGCTGTCCGGGGGTCCGAAGAACGGGTCCGGCAGCGCGTCCACTTGTCCGATCCCTCCCAGCTCTGGTCCTGGGCGTGCGAGGATGCCAGTGTGTGCACACATGGAGATTTGAAGCCGGCTCCCCGAGAAGAGGTGCGCACTGTGTTTTAAAAACAGCAGTGATGAAGCATTATTCACATAAGGTGTGCTTCATTCACCACTGACCAAACGAGGCTTATTAATTACGCACCTCTTCTCGCTCTCCCTCCCGACTCCCATCGTGAGCCTGGCTGAAGGGTGGCCCTAAGAGGCGGGGCGATGATGACGAGCCAGAGGGGCGGAACATTCTGCCACACTGCCATTTATAATTGGTCTCAACAAGTTACCTATTCAAAAATGAGGCTCTGTGATTTTCACTGGTCACAATTTTGTGACCACTTACATGTTTATTCATCCTGTGAGCATGATTTACAGTATATGAGCCAGAGCAATTTTAATCATTAATAACAGACCCTTTAAACATTATATGTACAAAATATGGTAGTTGTATTTGTATTATGACAGGTTTTACATGCTTCCTTTTATGGAGCTTTGTTAAATTAGCTTTAAGATGGACACAGTGTAATTAAATTGCTCTGGTCATGTGACTATTTCCACCACCCAGGTAAAAATGTTCACATTAAATCAAAACAGTCTGCACTTTCATTTTTTTCATGACAACTCTGTGTAAAATACACCAACAACTCTTTTTAAACCCTTCAAATTTCAATCAAAATTTCAGTGAAAATTATAACCGGTGGGATTAAATGTGCATGTCATGATTAATAAATGTAGATGTGATTTAAATGTTTGCATATTGACAGAGCAGCACTGCCTGTCAACTTTCTGCCAGTTGTAGCTGATACAGGCAACTCTTTTAATTAGGGAGCCAGCAGTATGTTCATTATATAAGTACAACATCACATTAGTGTGCTTGATACTGCATTTGATACTGAATATCAATAATGTGCTGTGTATAAATGGTGAACACCATATAATTCATTATAGATAACAAATATGTTTTCTAATTTGAAGTGTTCTTCTTTATAGATTAAGATCAAGGTCTGTAATACCTGGAGAAAGCTATCTGTTAGAATCCCTATTCCTAACCAGATAGAGTGATCAAACTTTTTTCATAGAATGACTTTTTTCATACTGATATTTGTTACTCTAATAATTGCCTATATAATAATTCACATACCATCATAGTATGCACTGAATTTGATGAAGAACAGTGTTATGTTATGTTATGAACATATAAGGTGAGTATAGTATTAATACACTCCCAGACATACGTAGAAGACATAGGTCCGGCAAAAGGGAAGTAAGGGAAGTTAGGTAAATCCAGGTATTTCTCGCCTACAGTTATGAATACTGTGGATTCAGATACCTTACTAAATTTACTACATTTACTTCTGGCATACTATACAGTAGGACAGTATTTTCATACTTTCAGATTTGATGATCACACTGAGCAGAGCTGAAGTTAGTTGTGCCAAGTGCTACAGGAACCACATAGTTTTGTCATTCCATCTACAACAGTTCTTCCCTGAAACAAAAAAGGGATTATATTCAAGTTTTTGTTTGTTTGTTTGTTTTTTATCTGAAAAAGAAAAGCAAATAAAGAGAATTGTGGCATCAGTCAATGTCTTATCTGTTACTCTCTCCTGTCTGTGCCTGTGTAATTATATACTGATGAAATAGCAATCTTCAGTCATCCCCACTGTGTGAAGAGTCAGACATACTTAAATGCCACAGGCATAATTAATCTTATAATGATAGAAATGTAGAACTACTTGCTGTGGGATTGTGGTCATATTATCTGTCACAGGTGTTTCACGTGATATTGTTGAGGTTGTGTATACCTTACAGTCTGCAATACATGATGTACTTAGTCAGAGTAATCTCATTAGTATTCATATTTATTTGTATGTCATGTACACATAGAAACTTACAATATTATTGGCAGAATCTAAATGTAAATGTAAAACCTTTAAGTATGTACAAATTTATAGATCAAATATTTACAGATCTTCTCTGCAGTAATTATCTTCTTAGAAAATAAATAAATATTATATAACAAAAAAATTGAAGCATCTTCTTTCCATTTAATCAGCATCTGGCTTTCTTAAACAAGTTCAATAAATATCTCTTTATCAAACACCTGAGCCTAATTTAAAAACTTTTTAAGGCTCATCTAAATTCATAGGCTCTTGATTACAGTGGTAGGTGCAGATGGTACAGTACTAGCATGACTCAGGTTCATGTCTGGAAATAAGATGAGAACATTTAAACCTTAATAGAGATTTTACAGTGGAGCACCTTTCTAATCAGAGTTGCTTCCTCTTCCACTGGCTCAGTGAGAAACTTTAATTGGATCTAAACATCAAATAATAAAAAGCCTGTACACAAGCCTCCCTTAAACCCTTTCGGAGGGGTGAATACAGTGTTTGAGTTGTTATTATAAAAAATAGACTAAACATACGTTTATGGATTAATGCCAAGAGTATCTGCAATTCATTTAAGCATGACGTAAAATGAAATTGGTTTTCTTATTGTGCAGGCCATTAAGCACGAATTTACACACTCATTATTGCATCCATTTATAATGTGAAATGTCTTTATGTCCCATTCATTATACCTCTGATTCTCTAAGATGCAACATACCCACTTATCAGTGTATGCCATTGTCTGTAAAGGAGAGATCACAAATGTTTGTTTTTTTTTTGTTTTTTTTTGTTTTGTTTTTTTAAACAGGTTTCCTAAACAAACCCTAACCAAAAAGTCATGCTGTTGGTATAGCCATTGTTGCTGCATTGGCTCGTTGGGATGTTGAAACAAACAAAACAATGTTTTAATATTGGTACACTTTTCAGGGAGTCAACCTACAAATGGCTTTCTTGCCTTATAGTTGTCTTTGCATACAGTATTATTTAATCAATCTAAAAATAATTATAAAAAACACTTTTCTTGCATAAAATAGGCCTCATTACTAAAATCTAAAACAAATTTAGAAAAATAATTTTTTAATGTAATAATTGTAGACATCCTGGTCTCATAGATTCATGTTACTATACTTAAATTTTTTGCTAAATTATTTTTACATGGCTTCTTGTACATATCACATGAGTTTCCTGGTTAGATACACACTAGAGGTGCTACAACAATGATTTTATTGACTTTCACACAAATCGGTAACGTCAGATTAGCAGTTCATGAACACCCTGTTCCTCACACAATACTATATAAAACATCTAAAAACATTTGTTACAGTGCATGATTTTATAAGATGATACCTTTTAACATTTGTGTAACATAACCAACTTCACTTACATGCTTGTTCAAGTGAAATCAAATTACACGGTTGCATTACAACATTGCATTTACGATTCAAAGGTGGAGTCGTGAAGAGCATGTAAGTTGACACGTGATCTAAAAGTGTCATAAGCACCACAAAATTATGTGGTTGCTTCAGCAATTGCGTATTTCATGTCTAATTTGCTTTTATGACTCTACTCATTAGGTTTAGGTTTAAGGTTTAGGTTAAGGAGGTTGGTTTTCTGTATTTAAAACTTGATTGAGCATTAACCTTAAAAACTGTTTGGGAGAAAATGTCCCTCGCTTTTAGTGCCTGGTCACCATTCACTTGCATTGTATGGGCCTACAGAGCTGAGGTATCCTTCTAAAATCTCTGAGTTGAGCAGAAGAAAGAAAGTCATACACATCTGGGATGACATGAGGGTGAGTAAATGATGAGATAATTTTCACCTAATGTGTTGCATTATGTGTTACATCATAATTTAATCAATGCAACTCACTATCTATAAATAGGTTATTATGTATTTATTTTGGCATTGGTTGGTTAGTTATTTGGTTGTTTTAAAGCATTGTTTCAGTGACCAAAGCATCTATGGCTCAAAAACTGCCCAATCATTGAGTTACAGTTCAGTGAGTTCTCAAAGAGAGGATCTGTCTCCAAGATACTAATCAATGCAGTAATCAAGGCTAAGGACGTTACTGAGGGGGGCTAAATGGATCACATCTGACTCAATTCATTAGCTTGGAACAAATGCAGATGAATCTTACTCAACCTGAGCATTTTATATTAGAGCGGCAGTAACATAAGCCATTAGGGCTGTGGTACCGTAATTATTGCTGTTTTAGAAAGATATTTTAGAGAATCATACAGTTAACTTAGCAGCACAAGACTGACCTTGGAGATAAGAAAGACTTAATGACATTTTCTTGGATGTTATTTTGACAATCAAAAATGGTAAAATGTCATCTTCCATTATGAAAAGAGGGGCTAAAAAGCTTCGTAAGGCGAAAGAGTACTAGGCAATTTTGACATGTAGTCTTTTTTGTATGCCTTTAGATGAACTGCAGTGGCATGGGCAACATTTTGGGTCACAAAATGTCATACATTAAACTCTTGTCTTCAGGTACTGGTCACATAAAGCTTTAGACATTGTGTGCAGTGGTTCAAATTTCAGTAAACACAGAATGATTTCAGCAGCAGAGCTTAAAGGTATAGTTCACCCAAAAATGACATCCCAGATGTGTATGACTTTCTTTCTTCTGCTGAACACAAACGAAGATTTTTAGAAGAATATCTCAGCTCTATAGGTCCATACAATACAAGTGAATGGTGGCAAGAACTTTGAAGGTCCAAAAAGCACATAAAGGCAGCATAAAATAATCCCATAAGACTTCAGTGGTAAAATCCATATATTCAGAAGTGGTATGATAGGTGTGAGCAAGGCCGTAACCATGTCTTGAACACTTGTGGGGGTCGGGGGTTGTGGGTGTTGAGGTCACAAAAATAATGGTCCTTGGTCGATACAATTCTAATTTTCTGAATAAAGGCTTTAAACGCATTTAAGTTTTTTAAATGCGACCAAAATTTGATCATTGTTGGTTTTAAAAGATGTTTTTTTTTAAAGTTCACACAGTACAAGACAAACAATGTGTCAGCATTGCTAGCAATGTGCCTGTTTCAGTCATCTTTTGTTTCTTTTTTGTGCTGTATCAAAGAAAAGATTAATATAATTTGAATTTCTTTTCGTCACTGATGTATCTGTAAAATTACATGACTGTCAGCTGGCTAGCAAAAAGAAAATACACAAAATTATTTACTGTCCTCAAGTTATGCCTCATGCACAAACCTGACAAGACATACTCAAAATAAAATGGTCTCTTTTAAAAGTAGACTCTTAGGAGATGCTGCACAAAATTCAGAATTAATTAAAGACATAAAGAAATTATTTAGAAAATCTTAAATCGATTGTTAATGATTACGTAATAATATTTGCACTAAAAATATATGACACTGTTTCTGCCACAACCTAAAAACTCAATGGAAGCCATAAGTCACAGTTCTAGTTTTAATCTGAGGATGATAAAAGCTCTACTTTGTGTTTTTTTTATAGATAATTTTCTTAGACAATGTCAAGAGTATTTTCTAAAAAGCTCCTACAAACACCTGCCAGATTACCACATTCATTCAATTCCTTTACAATATACACACATTCGCGCTTTATCTTAATCCTGACATGCTGAAAACTGCTCCGTTAATGTTTTCACATTCACAATTATTAATGACATAAAAATCATGTACTGTACATGACATATTTTAAATTCAATACGGCAAATTTTGCCAAATGGTGACTAGTTTGCACCCTTGGAAATTGATGTCGGTCGGTACAAAATTTCAGTCATAAAACAGTGGTCAAATATTGCATGTTTAGTTAGATACTTACATCTTACATGACACTTACTCTCTTAACCTGAACTGCTTGCTGATGCGTGGCACTGGGATAATCCACAAGGTTCCAGCTTAGCGTCTTGAGTCCTGCCTTCATCGATTAGTTTGGCTAACTCAAATTACATTAACGAGCGGTGTTAGAATACTGCAGCAGCCATATCACCCTGTAGCTCAAGACCAGATGTCCACTGAAGCTAAGCAGGGTTGAGCCTGGCCAGTACCTGTATGGGAGACCACCTGGGGAAAACTAAGGTTGCTGGTGGAAGAGGTGTTAGGGAGGCCAGCAGGGGGTGCTCACCCTGTGGTCTGTGTGGGTCCTAATGCCCCAGTATAGTGACAGGGACACTATATTGTAAAAACATACCGTCCTTTGGATAAGATGTTAAACTGAGGTTCTGACTCTCTGTGGTCATTAAAAATCCTAGGGCAATTCTTGTAAAGTGTAGGGGTGTAACCCTGGTGTCCTGGCCAAATTCTCCCCATTGGCCCTTCTCAGTCATGGCCTCTTAATAATCTCCATCTATTAATTGGGTCTATCACTCTACTCTCTCCTCTTCACCAATAGCTGGTGTGTGGTGAGCGTACTGGCGCACTATGGCTGCCGTCGCATCATCCAGGTGGATGCTGCACACTGGTGGTGGGTGAGGAGAGTCCCCTGTTCACAGTGTAAAGCGCTTTGAGCGTAGTGTCAGAAAAAGTGCTATAAAAATGTAACATTCATTCATTCATACTGAGCGTGGTAAAAATTTAACTTTTTTAAACCTTTATGTTATTCTTGCAACAACTTAATGATAACTAGAATGCGATACATAATGGACTACAGCAGAACAGCAACAAGGATGTCAAGTATGGGGGGGGGGGGCAGTCTGGCCATATCTGATTATTGGAGGGGACTTGTCCCCCTCAAAGTATATTGCAGTTACAACCCTGGGTGTGGGTGAGAAACAGATAAATATTTAAGACCTTTTTTATTATAAATTTTCCTCCCTGCCCAATAGGTGGCAATATGCACAAACAATGCAAATCACCGAAAACAAAAGAAGAAGAATTTGAAAGTGATAGTGGAGATTTACAGCAAAAAAAGTACATAAATAATTATCTGTTTCTCAGCCACACCTTTCATATTTCTTCTGAAGACATGGATTTAACCAGTGGAGTCATATGGATTACTTTTACGCTGCCTTTATGTGCTTTTTGGACCTTCAAAGTTCTATCCAACATTCATTTGCATTGTATGGACCTACATATCTGAGATATTCTTCCAAAAACCATTGTTGGTGCAGAATAAAGAAAGTTATACATGTCTGGGATGGCATGAGGGTGAATAAATCAGAAAATAATTTTCATTTTTGGGTGAACTATTCCTTTAAAGGTGATCTGAACAAATGCAAAACAATCACTGACAAAACAAATTGAACTCAATGTGCAATACTTTAAAATAACATAATTTCCACATTTTCATGTTTAAGGTGAAGATGTTTGTTCCATAACAGATAAAATCAAGCATATTAAGTTATGGCACAAATAGAAAAAATAAAGGAACATCAAAACTTTAGGATGAGATCAGTGTTTTTATCTCCTTTTATAATGTTTCATAAAGCTTGTTTAACTGAATGTCTCTAACTTTTGAGATTAAAATTTAGAATAGATTAACATTAATACATTTGGCAGACACTCATATTCAAAGTGACTTACAGTGCATTCAAGATAAACATTTCATCAGTTTGGGAATCAAACCCATGACCACTGCAATGTTAGCCCCATTCTTTACCAATTGTTGTGACCTATGGGAGACAGGGAGAGTGTCTGGGAGACCTGTTTTTTTTATTTTTTTTTTTTTTTATTCCGCATGGTGATGCTAGTGGTGCAGAAATTACTCTCTGCACCTTTAAGGTAATGTATACATACAGTATAATGTATGTGTACATACATACAGCATCTTGAAAATATCACCTGGCTTTTCCTGATGCTATGTTGACTCTTTGTCTCTTGGGCCCTTTACAGAGAATGCAATACCTACATGTGGCCATTCTCAGTTCTCAGTGAGTAACCATCTACAGTACCTGCTATGCATTGTAAACACATTTCAGCCTGAGATCATGTGATGCAGAGGCCTTGTCCTTGTGTTCTGGATATCTGGCTACATCTCTACATGCTCAGGTTAGTTTATCACTGATGAGGCTTTAGCTGTGTTCCTCCATTCATCATTCCTGGTGAGACAAGCACAGAGAGGACCTTGGCAATGCATACAGCATTATCATTTATTCCCAGAAGTGGATTAGCCTTCACTGTCCTTCTCTTTTTCCCGAGGGAGAAAGGAATTAATGTTTAAAGGCAGCCACTGCCACATTGTGTGAATGTGTCAGATACAATTGTGAAAATAGAGTAAATAATTGTCTTCATCTTGGAAGTTTTGCAGCTACTTGAAACTTTGAACCACAGAATGTTATAAAATTGTATAATGAAGACAGACATGCTAGAACTAATCTTAAGTTTTCTCAGCTGGGCTCTTAATGCAGCTATCTTAAAATAGCTACTGAAGAGTGTCCTTTTACTCTAGCTGTGGTGGAAAAATCTGATGTTTTAAAACAAAGAAAAACATGAATAAGAATACTGGATGTCAAATTCAAACAGGGTTCAGTTCCCATGGAAACCCGGAAGTTATCGCATTCACAATTATGACAGCGATGCTAAGATTGCATTTGCACTCTAAATTACAATTTACTTCCCTGACAATTATGTTTAGGCTTGGGTTTTGGGTTAGGGGGTAGATTTAAAAAAATATGCATTCCTGTTGGCTGTATTACATAAAAAACTAAATTAAAAATACAACTCGCTTTTGCATCACCGTGTGGACATTTCACCCAGAAACTGGAGCTCACAGGTGCTCCATATGTTCATCAACACTTTTAGCTTCAGAAAGTAGGTGCAGTGGTTCAAATTTCAGTAAATGATGAACAATTTCAGCAGCAGAATTTAAAGGAATAGTTCCCTATTTGTCACTCACTCGAAGTTGTGTTGATGTAGCGATTGGGGGACCTCAATGGGAGCACCTCTGCCGGGTAAACCCCCACACACCTCCCATTCCCCAGCATGCTCGCTTGCTTGCTTGTCTTCACAAAGGTCGCAGAGGCAGCCCTTGCCCCGCTCAGGGAAGTGGGCGTCCACATACTCAACTACCTCGACGACTGGCTGATCCTAGCTCACTCTCGAGCGTTACTGTGCGCACACAGGGACGTGGTGCTCAGGCACCTAGGGCTTCGGGTCAGCTAGGAAAAGAGCAAGCTCTCCCCAGTTCAGAGCATCTCTTTTCTTGGCTTGGAGTTGGACTCAGTCTCAATGATGGTGCGCCTCACAAACGAGCACGCACAGTCGGTGCTGAACTCTCTGAAGGTGTTCAGACAGAAGACAGCAGTTCCACTGAAAATTTTTCAGAGGCTCCTGGGGCATATGGGATCCTCTGCGGTTGCCACACAGCTCAGGATGATGCATATGAGACTGCTTCAGCACTGGCTTCAGACTCGAGTCCCGAGAGGGGCATGGCATCACATGGTCGTCACGGCAATCTGTCGCCGCCACTTCAGCCCTTGGAACGACCTAGCATTTCTACGGGCAGGGGTTCCCCTAGAGCAGGTCTCCAGGCGTGTCGTGGTTACGACAGATGCCTCCAAGACGGGCTGGGGTGCCATATGCAATGGGCACACAGCCGCCGGCTCCTGGACTGGCCCTCGGCTGCATTGGCAGATCAACTGCCTCGAGTTGTTGGCAGTACTGCTCGCCCTGAGGAGGTTCCGGCCATTGATCCAGGGCAAGTACGTGTTGGTCCAGACAGACAACACGGCGACTGTAGCATACATCAACTCTCAAGGTGGTCTACGCTCCCGTTGCATGTCACAACTCGCCCGCCATCTCCTCCACTGGAATCAGCAGCGCCTCAAGTCGCTACGAGCCACTCACATCCCGGGCGACCTCAACACTGCAGCGGACGCGCTGTCACAACAGGTTACGCTCAGGGGAGAGTGGAGACTCCATCCCCAGGCAGTCCAGCTGATCTGGGGTCGATTCGGTCAAGCACAGGTAGACCTGTTTGCTTCCCTGGAATCCTCCCACTGCCCATTTTGGTACGTCCTGACCGAGGCACCCCTCGATATAGATGCGCTGGCACACAGTTGGCCCCATGGACTACACAAATATGCGTTTCCCAGACGTGGTTCTCGGACCTCACACTCCTCGCGACAGCCGCCCCCACCGAATTCCCCTGAGGAAGGACCTTCTTTCTCAGGGATGGGGCACCATCTGGCACCCGCGACCAAACCTCTGGAATCTCCATGTCTGGCCCTTGGATGGGACGTGAAAGACCTAAGTGGCCTACCACCCGTTGTGGTAGACATGATCACTCAGGCTAGGGCTCCCTCTACGAGGCATCTGTATACTTTGAAGTAGCGTCTATTCACTAAGTGGTGTTCTTCCTGACATGAAGACCCGCAGAAATGCTCAGTCAGATCGGTGCTTTCCTTCCTGCAGGAGAGGCTGGAGGTGCGGCTATCCCCCTCCACCTTGAAGGTGTATGTAGCCACTATAGTGGCACACCACAACACAGTGGACGGTAAGTCCTTAGGGAAGCACAACCTGATCATCAGGGTCCTGAGAGGCGCTAGGAGGTTGAATCCCTCCAGACTGCATCTCATCCCCTCATGGGACCTCTCTGTAGTCCTTCGGAGTCTACGGGGAGCCCCCTTCAAGCCCCTGGAGTCAGCTGAGCTTAAGATACTCTCTTTGAAGACTGCCCTTCTGACTGCAGTCACTTCCATCAAAAGGGTAAGGGACCTGCAGGCGTTCTCTGTCAGCAAAACGTGCCTGGAGTTCAGTCCAGACTACTCTCACGTGATCCTGAGACCCTGACCTGGCTATGTGCCCATGGTTCCCACGACCCTGTTTAGGGATCAGGTGGTGAACCAGCAAGTGCTGCCCCAGGAGGAGGCAGACCCAGCTTTGGCATTGCTGTGTCCGGTGCGTGCTTTACGCATCTATTTGGATCGCACGCAGAGCTTTAGAAGCTCCGAGCATCTCTTTGTCTGCTTTGGTGGACAGCGGAAAGGAAGCGCTGTCTCCAAACAGAGGATCGCCCATTGGGTCATTGACACCATCGTGATGGCATATCACGCTCAGGACATGCCGCCCCCTGTGGTGCTACGAGCCCACTCTACTACAAGTGTTGCGGCCTCCTGGGCCCTGACCAGTGGTGCCTCTTTGGTAGACATCTGCAGAGCAGTGGGCTGGTCGACACCCAACACCTTTGCAAGGTTCTATAATCTCCGGGTTGAGCCGGTTTGTCCCATGTGATGTCAGGTCTGAACAGGTAAGTTCCGGGACAGCTGGCCGGATATACCGCTTGCGTATAGTGCCTTTCCCCTCCCATGAGGTGAAGACGTGTGCCTTTGACTCCCAGTCATGCTCACAGGTTGTGATCCCTGGATAATTTTCCTCCTTTGCCCTGTTTTTGTGGAGAAACTCGCTGCCGGCCCAGTACATGTACTGGGGTAGGTTCTCCACATGCGTTGGTTCCCCATAGGTGACCCCATGTGATATATCTTCTGCTAAATAATTTCCCTGTCAGTAAACTGTGTCTTCCTTGGGCAGAGGCCCCTCTGCCCCCGGTCACCATGCTTGTAGAAACTCCTCCCCCCTCGGGTAGGACCTACCAGGCGACTTCTCCACATGACATACTTCCGACAAGACTCGGTAAGACCATATGACGTATTTCCACTCGAAATACCCCCCCCCCCCTCTGGGTCGGGTGTGGTCTCCGCTGTGTCTTCCCCTTGAGAGTGACACCCCCCCGACGTAGACATTTATGGCCCCCAGTCGGTTAACAAATTCCACTCTTTTTGGGAAGAAAAAAAGAGGAAAAGAGGCCACAGCTGGGCTAGCCTCTCCCTATTTGTTGGGCAGTCGATTTGTTCCCGAAGGACCGTTCGACACTCATAAGAGCGTTGGGGGAGGTTTCATGAAGGCCTGGTGCACTGGCTACGAGGCACACAGAGGTTTGCCCGTCTCGCACCGCTAGTCCACGTAACACAGTTGAGTAGTTGTGGCGTTTTGTATAGGGACCCCTAGTGTCACTACATCGACACAACGTCAAGTGAGTGACAGATAGGGAACGTCCTGGTTACTTTCGTAACCTCCATTCCCTGTTGGAGGGAACGAGACATTGTGTCCCTCTTGCCACAACGCTGAACTACCCGCTGTAATGGCCGGGACCTTGTCTCAGCTCCTCAGCACAAAACCTGAATGAGTACCAGCTCCTTTTATACCCATATGTCCGGGGGAGTGGCATGCAAATTCCACTCGCCAATTCCCATTGGCCTTTTTTCAAAGATCAGAGGTATTTAGGGCTCCCAAGAGTGACCCCTAGTGTCACTACATTGACACAACATCTCGTTCCCTCCATCAGGGAACGGAGGTTACAAAAGTAACCAGGATGTTCACCCATTTTTTTTTTCTTTTTCTCATAATATATATATATTTCAGCTCCGTAGGTCCATACAATGCAAGTGAATGGTGGCCAGAACTTTGAAGATCCAAAAAGTATATAAAGACAGCATAAAATTAATCCATAAGACTCCAGTGGTTAAATCCATATCTTCCTAAGCAATATAATGTGTTGGTGAGAAACAGATCAATATTTAAGTCCTTTTTTACTATAAATCTCCACATCAACTTTCACTTCCACCTTCTTCTTCTTTTGTTTTTGGCAATTTGCATTCTACATTTACAATACATTTAGTCATTTAGCAGATGCTTTTATCCAAAGCAACTGATGAAATGGATTTAGCCTTTGGAGTCATATGGATTACTATCATGCTGCCTTTATAAGCTTTTTGGACCTTCAAAGATTTTTACAGTTGTAGTATTATTGTGGTACAACAGAGTAAAAAAAAAAAAGTCCAATATGGTCTAACAGCTGTCTTTGAGGCTACACAAATATGACTGACAGTAGAAGGACATAGTTTACACAGCAAAACAGATCTTCAAGATTTAAGTGTTTATGTCTCCAAGAGGCCTCTGAAATAGAGCAAAGAGTGGAATAAACAGGAAACAGTACTGCATTCATAAATAAACAGTGCACATTGAAGATGTTTTTGAAGCTGTTGGTCAGGATGTGCCCAAGTGTTTAAAAATCTGGGCTAGTTACCAGAAGTTGCAGGCTCAAAGCTTGTAAGACTTATCCTTGAGCTATCACCATTGTGCCCTGGAGCATCAGGTTGCTCCAAAGGAACTGTCCCTGTAACTTAACATGGTACCATGCTATGGTGATATTATGGGCCAAAGCATGGTACTATTATGTTAATTATTTAATCTGATGCTCTCCCCGCACTGTCCATGCAGGGTTGCATGAATCGGCTTGGAATGTGCCAGAACAGAACCATACCCCCAACACCAACATTGTTTCAAATTGTCTATAAGTCAATAAATGAATTCATTTGACAAAAGTGGTCCTGACAGAAGTTGGTGTTTTCTTCAATTTTATTGGCATGCCCGAGTAAACAAGGCAGGTGGGCCAGGCTGCAAGTCATACATAATGGGATGTTGATTGGAGAATAAATGAGGCTCCTTGAAACATGCTATAATCTTAAGTAGCTTCCACATGACTCACATCTAGGGGTCAACACTAGCATAGTTTGAATCTGGACTCAAAGAATATTCCTATAAGAGAAGCCTTCAGACAATAGAGCCATGCTTGAAGAACACATATACTCATGTACATAAATTCATTCTTTCAAGAGTTAAGTTGCCCTTAGTTTTAAACAGCTTGTGTGTTGTAGCATGTCATGTAGCGGATATTTTTATTTCTAAGCGACTTATGCAATTACTTATGTTTAATTACAGATACTTGGAGCAAACTTAGTCTTAGTCCCATAGGTGATAGGAGTTTTCGTGTCATGGATTGTCTCTGGCGAAGTGACAGATCTGGAACCCCAGCTCTAACATAAATAACAAATGTGGTTGTTCCAGGCTTAGAAACTGAAGAACACAACTGTTTTAAAGTCAGATAAACTATTTGTCTCTGCTGACAAATATCTGACTTGTGAATGGTTTGAAATTTCATGCTGACCCTTAAAAAAAAAATTAAACTAGCAGCAAACTTGCCACAAATTTGCAGCAAAATTGCCGCTCATTATTTTAAAATGCAAATGAGATTTTGATTCGCCGCAAATGTTTGCCAGAGGTTTGCAGCTCTGCGCTGGTTGTGGTGAACCTCCGGCAAACATTTGGCTACAATGGACAATTTTCTGCAAGTTTGCAGCAAAGCTCATTTGCATGTGAGGATTGTCAGTGGCGAATTTTCAGCAAGTTTGCGGCATATTTGCCAATAACTCGATTTTCGTAAGGGGAGCCTAAGCACACCTGCATCAAATCAGAAAAAAAAAGTGTTGAAAACATGTTTTGAATGAGATGAGGAAAAAAAAATGTCCAATTGTATCGGTCTGTGTTCCACAAGACGACAAGGAACACCAACTACACGACACGCCCACTCCAAGTAATGCCCCCCTTGGATCATAAAGCATTTCTATTGGCTAAAATAACTTTTTTAAATCCTATAAAGTTGCTATATTATTCATGTTGTTTTAACTGTGTAAATTTGACAAAGAATTATTTCAAAATTATATTTCACATGTCACATTATTAAACCGAAGAAGTAAATGATGACATTAAACATTTCTCTGCTCTGTTTTCTCCAGTTCGCTTACAAGCTAAGTAGCTAGCCTTTTAGCTTAGCATATGCAAGCTTCTTCTCCTTTTCATTTTCATCGCATTTCTCCTTACTTTCACCACCTACTGATACAGCATTATGATTGTATTCCATAGAACTTTAAAGGTGTGGTATATTTAATAATTTTACAAACTTTTTATTTTTTAATGTTTGTGGTTAAGGTTAGGTTTAGGGGTAGGGACAGGGTTGCCGAGGGACTCAAATAAACACAACAAACATAGTGTATGAATGTGACACCCAACTGTAGCAAGACTTTTGCATTTCACCTGTTATTTGAATGGTATGTCAGTCAACACGGCTTGGAAGGATGAACGGGGTATGATTTCCACACCCTGCTACTCGCCGGGCAGAGATGTGCCGCTACCACCTCTTCCACAGGGGGTAGTAGGCATGCCTTGTAGTGGGTGTGTCTTGTATTACTCTTACGAAAATTGAGAGTTCATATGCAAATGAGCTTTGAGGCAAACTTGCGGAAAATTGTCCATGGTTGCAAAAGGTTTGCTGGAGGTTCACCACTACCAGCGAAGAGCTGCAAACTTCTGGCAAACATTTGCAGTGAATCAAATGCTCATTTGCATGTAAAAATAACGAGTGAAAAATTCACAGCTAGTTTAGATTTTTTGTAAGGGTAGTCTTGCAGAATGCAGACAGACCCTTTTCAAAATGTTGCTTGCTGTCCTTTATTGCTGTCAGATTCCTCATGGACTGCTAAAAACATACTGAAATTAATTGAAATAAGGGTGAAGTCGGAGTGGTGGAAAGATATTGGAAGAATTGTCACAGGAGTGAGTAAATCAGCATTTATATACAATTGTGTTGTGACTGACAGGATTCGAAAAAGTTGCCCATTACAAAGCGGCAAACAAATATGTAGTATTGAATAACATTTATAATTTGACAAGTGGACAGACCTGTCAAATATTATGATCACTCCAAATGCCAACAGGTTGAGTCTTTTAAGATATTAAGCCCTCGAGGATATTAAGACTGGCGTTCGATTCTGTGTTACACTCTCCTTGCTCACTGAAAGATTGTTTTTACAAAACATTTCATTACTCGTATTTCTTAGCTGTTAAGGAAAATAAGAAAAATACAGTAGTTTGTTCCTTATTGGTTTTGTGTATAAAACGTCTCGGTTACGTATGTAAACTCGGTTCCCTGAGACGAGGGGAATGAGACATTGCATCACTAAACTGACACTATGGGGGCAGTGTCCTTCTATACGACCTAGTTGAAACCTTTCTACAATAACACCAATACTAAAATTGGCTATGGTGTTTAAGCCCTGCCCTTTTAGGCGCGAAGCTGTCCGGTATAAAAGTGGGCACGCAAACACCATTCTTCAGAATTTTCTGACTGAAGGACAAGAGCGCATCACTCACACCACAAAAAACTGAGTCTGTAGTGCGGCTAACTTACGCAATGTCTTGTTCCCCTCATCTCACGGAACTGAGGTTACGTACATAACCAAGATGTTTCTTTATGACTCAGTACACTTGACGTTGTCTCACTGATCTGACACTATTGGGAACAGAGTCTCATCATGCTGCACTACACGACATAACCTTCTAGAGAAGAAACATGATGCCGTAGTCCCACAAGATGGCGACCGACATGAGTATACCGCAAGTGAATGACCCTGGAGGGAAACACTCAGAATGGAAATATGAAGTAAAGTCATATAGTGTGAATTAACCCCTTCACAAACCCAGTTGGGAAGGAAGTTTATTTGTAATGAAAGTGCCTGTGACTTTTGGGAAACACAACGGTCTGAATGCAGGTGGTTGTGTAAAATTATGGGGAGCCCATACTTAAAAAGAGGGGCATAAGTATATGTTTGGCCAATGAAATAGCAAGCGCTCTAGACAGAGATGACTTGCTATGAGAGAGACGTTATGTCTAGGTTGTAAAACCTTGCAAATGTGTTTTTAGAAGATCATCCTGCTGCAAAACATATGACTTGTAAGGACACACCGTTCGTCCATGCCCATGAAGAGGCCATGCCTCTAGTTGAGTGTGCTTTAACACCAGTTGGGCAATTTGCACCCTGCAACTTATAAGCCAGGGCGATCGCATCAATGATGCAGTGAGAAAGTCTTTGCTTGGAGATGGACATTACAAACAAACGCAAGGACTGTTCCTCATCTGAATTAAATGGAGGAGGGAAAAAGGCTTGAAGGTGAACCACCTGCGCTCTGAAGGGTGTGGTTAGAACATTTCTGGGTTTGACAATGGTTTTTGAAAGACCCGGACCAAACTCCAGACATGAATTGTCAACTGACAGTGCTTGCAAATCACCAACCCGTTTAACTGAGGTCAAAGCACACACTATTCAACATAGTCCAGAGGCTCAAAGGCAGGCCCCATGAGCACTTTTAGGACCAAAGTTAGGTCCCAAGTTGGGACTGTAGCCGGGTGAGAGGGATTTAGCCACCCCGCCCCCTTAAGGAATTATGATTAAATCATGTTTGCCTATAGAGTTGCCGGATTCAGGTGCAAGATACGCAGATATAATCACCACATAAACTTTGAGCATTGATGGAGTGAGCACTGCGTCCAGTCGCTCTTAAAGAAATGTACAAATTTCAAGTATGGGGCAGTTCACTGGGTCTTTGCTGTGTGAAAAGCACCAATTAGTGAACACATTCCCTTTCAGTGTGTAAAGGCGTCTCGTGGATGGTGCTCTAGCCTGTAAAATGGTGTTCATAACCGACTAAGCCAATTCTGGCTCGTCTGCTGTGCTCTGTTCAAAAGCCACACGTGTAGGCTTCACAGCTCTGGCTGGGGATGCCAAATCGTGCCTTGAAAGCTCTCAAAGCTAGAAAGACAACCAGTAGCTCTAGGCGGTTGACATGCCACACCCGTTTCACACCTGTCCAGGTGTCGAAATTCGGGTGTCCAACACACACCGTGCCCCAACCTGTGTTGGATGCATCTGTGGTCAGCACTTTCCTTCTGAAAATTTGACCAAGCATAACACCCTGTTGGTAGAAGGCCGGCACTGTCCATGATGCTAGAGCAGCCAGACAGTGGCAAGTCACCACAATGCACATTGCCGAGGCTCCAGGCGCAATGTGGAACATCGCTTGAGTCAGTACTGGAGAGGTCTCATGTGTAACAGACCTAAATGTATGACGGCGGATACTGCCACCATAAAACCCAGCATTCTCTAATATGACTTCAGCGGTAATGTTTTTCTGGTTTGAACTGAGACAGACACCGAATAATGATCTGTACACTCTTGTTATGGAGTCAAGACAAACTCTAAAACAGATTTACTGGCTGGAGAAAAGTGTGCTTTTCGCCCAGTTGACATTAGACCAGATTTTCCATATGGCAAAGCAGCAAGTCTCTGTGTTCGCTCAGTAGTGCCTCTGATTGGCTAGTAATAACCAATCGCTGAGGTAATTCAAAACAAGCACACCATTCATTTTCAATGGGGTGAGCACCACATCAATACATTTCATAAATGTGTGGGGAGCCAGACATAGCCTGAAATTAAAGACTTTAAATTGATACGCAGTTCCCTCAAATGCAAATCTTAAAAGCGGCCTGTAACATTGTGCAATTAGTACATGAAGTACACGTCCTTCAGATCTATTAATGCAAACCAGTCCTGAGGACAGATGTGTGATAAGATCTGTTTCTGAGTTAACATTTTGAATGGACGTGTTGCGAGCACGCGATTCAAGCGTCTCAGAACTAAAATGGCTGAAGCCCACCATCCTTCTCCAGAAAGAGGAAATAACGGCTATAAATCCAGCTGTGCGTGTCGCAGTCTGGGGCAGTCTCTATCGCGTTTTTTGCAAGGAGACTGTGAATCTCTGCACGCAACACCAACACATTCTGTGGTCGGACCACATATTGCAAAGCACCAGTGAAGCGAGGTAGCAGGTGTACAAACTGAATCGTATGACCGTGCTTGATCATTTTAAACACCCAGTCTGACACACCCGTGAAGACTTGCCACGCATTCGCGCAGCGGGATAGCAGGCTTATTTATTAATCTGAAACAACCTCTATCACATTCTTTGCAAGAATATTGTGTATTTTGACTCGTAACACCGGCGCATCTTCGGATGGAACCATGGAAGACAGAACTTTGAAACGGAGCAGCCGATGTGCAAATTGGATCATATAACCATGTTCAATCATTTTTGGCACCCAGTCGGAAATGCACATAAGGGCTCGCCACGCATCTGCGTAACGGGACAGAGGGCAATTTGGTTTGTTCATTGTATGATATAATGCGCCGCTCAACATTGGGAAGTGGTTGTGCATAATTTGTGGGCTTTGAAGTGGGAAAGTTCTTTATTGAAAAAGTGTGAGCGTCTCGTACATGTGCAACTAGTACTGTACTCTTTTTTGCATTCTTTATTGCATTTGATTGAATGTGAGACACAGAAACAACATTCCAAACAACAATATTCCTTTCCCGACAAACAGCAGTGGGGAAGAGGGGAACAACATTGTGTGTCAGGAGCGCTTTTGCTGCACGGGGGGGGGGGGTTTCCCCTCGGCGCGGGGCTTGCGCTGAGGCGGCTGCCTTCCTTTGGGCCATGGCTTGCGTAGCTTAACCGGCAGCTCAGCGATGACATTTGGCGGCACTGAGGCAACAGGCATGGGGTTTTATAGCCTGTGAGTGTTGCTGAGTTGTGAAGTTGCGCTCAGCAAATCTATCTACAGAGCCGCTGAAAAGGCAAGCATCAAATAGCATCAAATAGAGCAGCTTTTTCCACGTCACGCATTTCCGTGAGGGTCAGCCAGATGTGACAATCCAAAACCACCAGGATGCTCATTGACTTGCCAATGGCCTGTGCAGTGACTTTTGTGGCTCGCAGCCCTAAGTCCGTAGCGGTGCAGAGCTCTTCAAACATCTCTGGATCATAGCCTTGCTCGTCCAATTGCTTGAGGAGCTTAGCTTGGAAAACTTGGAACACCACCATCATGTGGAGTGCTGAACATGCTTGGCCCACCGATGAGTATGCTTTCCCAACCAGTGTGGACATCAGTCAACACAGCTTGGAAGGATGAACGGGGCATGATTTCCACGCCCTGCTACTCTCCAGGCAGAGATGTGCCGCTACCGCCATTTCCACAGGGGGTAGTTGGGCATAACCTTTGTCTTCCCCGTGGTCCACTTAAGCGAGGAGAGTGGAATCGCTGTGTGAGCGAGCTGAATAGGGCATGCGCCAGGATTTTGTCAGTTTGTTATGAAGATGCTGAAGCAGCCCGTTCACCAGTGAAGCGTCAAGCGGCGAGGCAGAGTAAATGTTCGCCGGAACACTACAGGGGTGCAGAGAGTCTTCTCTTTGCTGTGAAGATACCACCCAGTGAATAGAAGGCTTCTAGACAAAAGATGAATCGCTGTCTTGAAAGAAGAAAATCCTGAGGAATGGTGTTTGTGCGCCTGCTTTTATTCCGGACAGCTTCGTACCTAAAAGGCTGTTTGCTGTTATTGTAGAAATATTTCAACTAGGTCATATAGAGGGACACTCCATAGCATCAGCTTAGTGACACAATTTCAAGTGTACTGAGTCGTAAGGGAACTCTGTATTTGGTTTCCAATTATGGATTGCAAAATAATTTAAAAAAGATCTAACACTGACAGTTTTTGGGTCTTTGAGGTGCGAGTGGAGCAAGTCAGTTAAAATAAATGAGAGTGATACTCCAATCTAAATGTGTAAAGTTAAGTCAACTCAACATGACTGCTTGTACACAGTCAAATGGAGCAGATAAGTCTGCTGCTAAGCTGAGAGCACAGCCAAGCAGGACAGTTATATTCATTTATCAAAGCTGTAATGCTCTACTGAACTGCATTCATAACTGACTAATGATTGCCAGAAAGCATTAGAATAATTAGATTGCATGACTGACTTAGTAAATGAGTATGCAATCAGAAGCAGTCAAATGTGCCCTCAGAAAGCATTGGTAAACTGCTATAATGAGACTAATAGTGTTTGCACAGCTCAACAGGTTTGCAGTCAAGAGTAGATTCAGCACAGCACAGGTAGACCTTGATGCCATAGTCACACATTTACAGTACATGGAAAAACTAGTGGCTGGGGATGTCCAAAGTACCGATATTTTGGTGCCATGTCGATTCTAAAATAAGGTTGCTTTCATCTGAGTTTTTTTTTTTTGCAAAAAGCTCATTCATAGAGACAAGTATGTTTATGCGAGAATATGTGTTGTTTTTAAAGGGATACCTCCCCCAGAAATAAAAATTCTCTCATCATTTACTCACCCTCATGCCATCCCAGGTCTGTATGACTTTCTTTGTTCATCAGAACACATATGAAGAAAAATACAAAAATATCTTAGCTCAGTAGGTCCTTAAAATGCAAGTGGATGAGAATACAACCTTTGAAGCTCCAAACAGAACAGACAGTCAGCATAAATGTCATCTATACAACTCCACTGGTTAAATTAATGACTTCTAAAGCGAAACGACCGGTTTTGCTGTGAAAAAGATCCTTATTTATGTACTTTTTAACTTTAAACCATCGCTTCCGGTCAGAGTTCACGTGGTCTCATGATGTATTCATGTTGGCATGATATGGATCTAATCTCATGTTTCTCTTCGTTTGAGACATCCAGGATGATCGTCTGTTCTTGCGTGATCATGCCAACGCGATTACATCATGTGCATACTGCTGCTGACTGGAAGCAAAGAGTTATAGTTAAAAAGTACTTAAATATTGATATTTTTTGCACAAAAAGTGATCGTTTCGCTTTACAATACATTAATTTATCCAGTGGAGTCATATGGATGACGTTTATGCTCACTGTCTGTTCTTTTTGGAGTGTCAAAGGTTGTATCCCCATCCACTTGCATTTTAAGGACCTACTGAGCTAAGATATATTTTTCTTCAAATGAAGAAAGAAAGTCATACACACCTGGGATGGCATAAGGGTGAGTAAATGACAAGAGAATTTTCATTTTTGGGTGAATTAACTTTAAGCCCTAAACACACAAGCCATTGTGAACAAGCTTCTCTCATAGCGCTCATATACATGCAACAAACTTTGATATTTGGTTGTTTCTCACCAAACCCTATCATATATCTTCAGAAGACATGGAATATGGTGCACAAGTCACATTGACTACCTTTTTAAAAACTGTTGGGTTCTTTTTAAAGCTTTAAAGGGAGGTGCTGCTACTGCCATTTTATTGAAAAGACGGAGCGGGATATTCATTAAAATATAAGAATTTTCATTGTAGGTTGAACTACTTCTAAATCACATAAGATCAACTTTAGGTAGATATGTTCCTTATTTGTCTGAGCACTGAATGGTAAGTGTACTGTAGAGGCAGAAGTGCTTCCTCCCAGCTTTAGCAAGCTTCTGACCCAGGGAATACATGACTAAATATGGCAGAGACATGTTTGTGATTCCACCTTGCAAACCCAAGATCACATGCAGTGGTACAGTAAGGAAGAGCAGAGCAATAATTTCAGTGTAAATCTCATTTATATACCAGTAATTCACAAGTATTTAAATGTGAGCATTTTAAAAATACTTCTTTATCATATAGATTACATTTTTATCTCAACCATCTTACAGTGCACTTATTTCAGGGACAGTCCACCTGGAGCAACCTGTGGTTAGCTGTCTTATTCAAGAACTCAGTGGTGATATTTGTTGATCAGTGCTAGTGGGATTTGAACCTACACTCTTTAGATATCAGCCCAGATCTGTAATCACTAGCACTGTAACAACTGTAAAGAAAAATATATATTATTTGTTTGTATTGATTTAATCTCTGAGACATCATATTAAAGGTCACCCTGTCATGTGTCCTCTGACAATAACATGTAAGAGTGTCCATGTATGTGTGTCAATGTATGTTCTTTTGCATAATTTCTTCACATGAGCTTGCGTTTCCTGTCTCCAGCGTTCAGATGCAGTTGAATGGGGTGTGTGACCGTGGCTTTACATTTGGACTTGGCCATTTTCTATATGTCACATTCACAGAATGAGGCTCAGGACCCAAACACATAGTGAAAATAAACAGGGATTTATTAATACAAAATAAATAAAAAACAAACCAAAACTCCCACAATGGAGAAAACAAATATAAACAACCCCAAAGGGGAGAAAAGGCAATCCAGGCTGGGGCAGGGGAAACTGGTTGCAGGACCGACCAGACCGGGTAAGGATAGGGAATAAACATAAACACCAACCAATCAACAGGGACCGACCAATAGACAAGACCGACTGGATAACACAGAACTGACTGAATACACAGGCACAAAAGACGAACTGGCACTGGACAGCACACATGAGGAGACTAAAATAGGGAGAGAAATCAACAAGTTAACAAGACTGGGCAGGTGTGACTAATAAACTAATAATGGGCAAACAAGGAGGTGGTGTATGATGCAAGACAGAGAGACATGTGGCAAAACAGAAACAAAACAAATCCACAAGCTCTCACAAGACAACAAAACACCCGAATGGCATGAGCGCACGTCACCAAGACAATAAGGCAATATATGCTCATGCCAACCGACAAACAAGACGACAGAATGCGTAGCAACACCAAACAAAGCAACATCACGCATTCTCACACTAAACAATACCTGAGCGTACATGCATGCTGTCAGAGTTTTCTGCTTTAATGTTTTATTTTGGCCACTAGAGGGCCTCATTGTATTTCTTTTCAGTTCCCCGCCATTTTATCTTGTGTTATTGTTTTCACCTGTGCCTCGTTCTGGACTGTGTATTTAAGTTGTTCACTTCCTTTGTTTCTTTGCTTGGTTATTGATGTTCCTAGCCAGTTACTGCTGTGAGTTTGCTCTAGTTCCAAGTACTAAACTTTGTAAGCCTTTTGGTTTGTTCTTTCCCCGTGTTTATTTTTTGCTGTTTTTTGATATCTTTTTCCTGAGTTTTTTGGAGATTATTTTTCCTCCTTTCAGATCCTTTTCTGGACTAAAGATTTTTCTGTTTTTTTGTGATT
Organism: Myxocyprinus asiaticus; assembly: GCF_019703515.2. NCBI lineage: Eukaryota > Metazoa > Chordata > Actinopteri > Cypriniformes > Catostomidae > Myxocyprinus > Myxocyprinus asiaticus. The sequence goes on along the minus strand of NC_059362.1, from coordinate 13,497,949 downwards.
GTCAGTAAGAAATTGCTTTTTGTACTCTTTTGCTATTTTTGTTAATAAACTCTTCTGAGTTCTTTTAAGAGCGCATCTGACTATTGGGTTCAACTCCCTTCTGTGGCTCAGTGGTAGAAATTAAGACTCTTGCACCAGAGACCCAAGTTTGATTCCTGGCTCTGACAGAATAACCAAGCCACACTATGAACCCAGAGATGCCTAATGCTCAAGAACTCCTGGCCACAATTGCTCAGCAGCAGTCCACAATCCAATGCCATGAGTCAGCACTAGTCCAGCAGGAGACTGTGATGGCTAAACACTCACAAGTGCTGTCGGATCTCATGATTTCTGTTCGTCAGATCCTGGACTGTCTGCTCTCTGCTACTGCTTCTCCTGCTGCCTTGGTACCCCTTCTGGATTCTCAAGTACTCTCTCCCCTGATTGAACCTTGCCTACCTCCACCGCAACATTTCTCAGGTGATCCCTGTGCATGTGATGGGTTCCTGACTCAATGCTCTCTCACATTTGAATTACAACCATCTTCCTTCCCCTCAGATTGGGCCAAGATCGCATATGTTATTACCCTCCTTTCTGGCAAGGCTCTTTCTTGGGCAACAGCGGTCTGGAAGGCACAGGCACCCTTCTGTTCCAGTTATTCTGTGTTTGAAAAGGAGTTCAAGCGAGTCTTTGACCACCCCCTCAGTGGCCGGCAAGCCTCTAAGAGACTTCTCACCCTCCAACAAGGTAATGGCAGCGCGGCTGTATATGCCATACAGTTTCGGACAGTTGCAGCAGGGAGCGGCTGGAACGACGAGGCCCTCATGGTGTGCTTCCTGAATGGTCTGTCTGAGGCAATCAAGGATGATATGACTACCAGAGAACCTGCTCGTGATCTCGAGACCCTCATGGATCAAGCAATCCGGCTGGATAATCGCCTGAGGGAGAGAAGCCTGAACCGGCCATCTGTTTCCACATTGTCTGCCAGTCCAGCACTTGCTACAATGCTACCAGTGCCCCACGAGTCCTCGGAACCCATGCAATTGGGAAGGACTACGCTTTCCCCATCAGAACGAGACCGTTGCATGAGAGAGCGCTGTTGTCTATATTGTGGAGTGTATGGTCATTTTCGCTCTGCCTGCCCCGAGCTTTCTGGAAACGCCCAGTCCCGTACAGGCAAGGAAGGACTGTAACGGGAGTTACACGCACAGCTTCACCTTCCAACTCTGGATTGTTCCTTCCCATCACACTCACTTGTGGAGATCAAAAACACCAACTCCGGGCATTGATTGATTCTGGTGCTGCCGGGAATTTCATGGATATTTCCCTTGCCAAGAGTCTCCAGATTCCTATTAATTCCCTTCCTGCCCCCCTAACTGTGACAGCCTTGGATGGAAGACCATTAGCTCCAGGGAAAATAACCCACCTCACCTCTCTCCTTGGTCTCGTCACTTACCAGCACCAGGAGAAAATGTGCTTTCACCTTATACAGACTCCAGAGTTTCCTATTATCCTCTGTCACCCCTGGCTCCTCCAGCATAACCCACACTTTGACCGGTCCACTGGCGCTGTTCTCAGTTGGGGTCCCACCTGTCAGACTACATGCTTGGCCCAGAATTCCCCTGATCTTGTTCTCGAGTCCCAAGAAACCCTAGATCTGTCTCAAGTCCCTGCTCAGTACCACCACCTCAAGGCAGTGTTCAGCAAAAGGAAGGCCACCTCCTTACCTCCTCATCGCCCCTATGATTGCGCCATTGAGCTGCTCCCAGGAACCTGCCCCCCCCAGAGGTCATATATACTCTTTGTCTCCCCCCGAATAAACTGCTTGTTGTGACCTGGGCACGCAGTGCAACATGAGGCGCACCCGTGTTCACTTGAGACCGACATAAACTACTGACGCGAGTGCATACTGCCAAGATGACATAAGCATGATGCACCCACATCAGTAACAGACAGAACATGGAGCACGAGTGTCTGGATCCCGACACAGCTCGAAACAGAACCAGATAGGATGTCTGGATCCAGACACCATGCTCTGGACATGAAACAAGACAGACCGAAGAGTGCACAGCAGGGAATTCAACTGAAACTGTGCACTCACACAAAGACAGACAATGGGACAATGATGACATGGTGCTGTCAAACAAAAACCCAAACTGACAGAGTGACAGGACTGTGAAAATATATGCAAAGTCAATATAGTTTACATATTTGATGATGCTTATATCAGGCAGCAAAGGTTTTGTTATTTATTACTTTATTTCATGTCATCTAACACCATGTGTCTGTTTGTGCTGTATATTTTCCCCCTCAGGACTTTCTTTGGAAAAATGTCCATGTGTGGCAGGTGCATTTGTCAGTATTTAGTTTCAGTTTTGTTTTTCTGCGAGCTGCATCAAATAAATAAAGAAGAAAGTTCCCTCTTTCCTACAATTTGCCTCTGTTTCCTATATTGTTATTTTTATAAGTTTAGGCAAACCCTATGCAAACACTTGGTAACAGCTATTATGTGCCACATTTTCAATATGCTGACGTAGTACCTTTTGGGCAGAGTAAAGTTTACATACTGTATGTGGTTTGAACAACCGGAAGCATTTACACTTGGCCGTGTCACATCTGGAATGTGTCTCAACCACCTCCTGAGGTGAGTGATCTGATTTGTATCCATCTTGAATTTACACTTTACACTAGGAGAGCTGGTATGTGATTGTTAAAAACAATTCAACTCAACCCAGTGAAGACCACAACATCACCATTCACCTGGGTTCATCTACAATAACACCATCCAAAACAGTCAGAAACCTCAGGGTAACCATCGACAACCAACTAAATTTCACCGGCTACATCTAAAAAATAGCCCAATCATGTATATTTGCACTCTACAATGTCAAGAAGATATGACTCTTCCTCTCCGATCATGATACACCACTCCTTGTTCAGTCTCTTGTCATATCTAGATTGGATTACTGTAATGCTCTTTTAGCCAGCCTTCCTGCATGCAGGCCTCTGCAATGATCCAGAATTGCAACAGCACAGCTTGTCTTCAACGAAACCAAGAGAGCGCATGTTACACCCCTCCTTGTCTCTCTAAACCGGCTGCCAGTTGCTGCATGCATCAAGTTCAAAGCTCTGATGTTGGCATACAGAACAGTCACTGGGTCTGCTCCATCTTACCTACAATCATTCGCGCAGAGCTACGTTCCCACCAGAATGCTACGGTCTGCAAATGAGCAGCGCCTTGTGGTACCAACACAAAGAGGCACCAAATTACTTTCCCGGACTTTCAGCTTCACTGTACCTCGATGGCGGAGTGACCTACGCAACTACATCTGTGAAGCAGAGTCCCTCTCTCTTCAAAAAACTGCTAAAGACACAAATTTATTTGTGAGCACTTGAAAAAAAAAAATTCTTGTTGCACTCTAATCTCTGTCTTGGCTAATACTTCTCTGATGCAATTGAAACTTTGCAATGCAGATCTTCGTGTTACTGTCTCCTTAAGATGAATCACTTAAGTTGTATCCTTACTCATTTTGTAAGCAGCTTTGGATAAAAGTGTCTGCTAAATGAATAAATGTAAATGTAGTAAAGCATTACAACAATAATCAAAACAACATGGTTGCACAAAAACAAGCGTGTTAGTCTCTATTTTATTTTATTTTCGCCTAAATTCGGATCCAAAGTGCCATATTCCAGACAAGCGCCACCATGTGGCAAATGTTTATTCCCTGAAAATCATCCACTGTTCTTTTCACATCACATCCATTTTGATTTCCGGCTAGTGAGATGTTTGCAAAGAAGTGAAAGATTTCTTTTTCTTGTTACTGTTATGGTAAGTGAAGTTAGGTGGTTTGAGGGATCGAGCCCTATTCATTTAAATTGCCACTGGACCCAAGTTGGGGTGATGGACACCCACTTGGCCACTAGCTTGGTAGCCATCTGTCACTTTGCCATTATTTGGGGTAAGTTTCATTTTCCCCCTTATCTCGCCGTATGGACACCTCTAGGGGCGCTCTCGAGTTGTCATGGTCACTTTGGAGAGTGCCCACGAGCCACCTACTGCCCACGGGGCATTTAGTAGTGTACACAGACCCTCTTTTTGTCCACCTTACCACTAGTCTTCATCATAGTCTTCCTCTTGTCCATGAACTCACTTCCTGTGTCCCCCTTACCCACTAGTCTTCACCATAGTCTTCCTCTTGTCCATGAACTCACTTCATGTGTCCCCCTTACCCACTATTCTTCTAAATGGGCTTCCTGTTGTCCACAAACTCACTTCCTGTGTCCCCCTTACCCACTAGGCTTCATCATAGTCTTCCTTCCGTCCACAGAACCACTATTTGTCCCCTTTCCCACTAAATACCACTTTGGCATGCCTTTGCGACCAGTATGTCCCCTGATGCCATACATCGCCCTAATTAGTGCCGGGCAGCGCCCAGGCATCCCACATGCATAAGTGTGTTTTTAGGCGTTCCTGACACAAATTATTTTTTGTTAAATTTTTTAAACCATTTCTTCATGGGGCACACGTTGGGGGCCCGCTGTGCCCGCCCAGAGTCCTTTAAAGGTGTTTTCTGACATTCGACCAAAACTTCACCGAAATCGTTAGCACTCTCAGCATGTCTTCAAGAGGCTCAAGAGGGGTCACTATGTGAAATTTGGGGTTTCTGGGACCTCTGGGCACTTTAGGCGCATCCCACGAGCAATTTATTCCATTCATTTCTATAGGTGTTTCGTGGACACCCCTCAGAAAGCTCCAAATGACCCTGATTTTTTTTAAAGTACTTCCCAAACTCTGAGGAACACAGCTTTTTAATATGTTGTTTCTAAGGGCCCTACGATGAAGCATTCAAAGCCCCCAGGTCTTTAACACCTAATTTAAGGCTGTCCACGAAACACCTATGGAATTGCATTGGTTTAATGGGCAAGTGGGCCATCTAGAAAAGGGGGTTCTAAAGGCCACAGGACCTTGAAATTTGAGATCCTCGAACATCAGGGGCCCCCAAATCAGGTTAGGGTTAGGTTTAGGGTTTGGGCTAGGATTAGGAGTATATTAAAGGTGCAATATGTAAAAATTTTCATGTAATATTCGCCTTTTTTTTTTTGTCAGTGTGTGAACAGCTTGTAACGCAACTTAAAAAATGAGCCCTTCCTGGACTTCCTAGGCTGCCTATTAAAGCCTGTAGACTGATTTTCATGGGAAGGGAGCCGATCGCTTTTGCCGGGAAAACCCAAAGGATGTGACGTTCATACACGCTCCCGAGAGCCTTGCCTCAGACAGTAGTGTCTCTTCCGCTATTCAGCAGCGACAACAAACTGCAACACTAGGTAACGTTATCTTAGAGATGGAATACAGCAAACGTCCGGCTCCTAGCACAACACAGAATCCTACACAAACTGAGCGGAAACGTGATCGTTGTCAAGTGAAAACTAGAGTGAACATCGGCAGGGTATTTGATCCTGGAGGGACCTTCGTTCGGTTTTGGGGATCAAAACCGACCCTGAATTGCCATTCTTCTTATTGGACAGGTAAGCTTATATAACTGCAAAGCATGTGAAATATAGTGCCATAAGGATTGATCTGTGTAATTTTAGCTAAATTGATCTTGCCTGCTATCACTGACAAATTGCAAGCTACCTTGCTTCATAACTTTCAAATAATTTCAATGATCAGATGTTAATCTGCAATTATCAGCAAGGTAAACTACAATAACACATGAAATGAATGCTAGACAATGTTCAAGATAACGCAAAAAGCTCCATTCATTAGTGTAACGCAACTTGGTTATACAGAAAATATATACATTCTATTATTATAAAACAATAGTGCATCGATATATCAAAATGTCAGTTGTGATGGAATCACATCAATACTGAATTGTGTCAACATATTTTAATCTACAGTCTATTTTATAAACAGCTACTGTCATCATCCACCAAATTTAGCTAACAGCTATTGATAAAGCTGGCTAGCTAGCTAACACCGATATAGGCTATCGTATAAATGCAGTCAATGTATCATGCAAAGAAAAGTGATTACTTCAAACTACAGTCTCGCATATTCAGACCTATATCCACACTTTGTTTTAGCCCTGTTCCAGCACTGGAGAGTCGAATATAATATGACAAATTGTTTCATAAGGCCCAATTTGATGTGTAGCGGTGGCATTAGCACCTTCCGGGGGTCCACCAGTGGCTCCCACTTGACATTGTTCCTCCCCACAGAGAAATCGATCTGCTGTGGCCAGTCCTGCCTGTGGTAGTGCGCCTTGGTGTCCCTGCTGTCCCAAAGGGAAAGATAGCAGGGAAACTTGGTAAAACCGCCGTGGAGATCCATCAGGAATGCCACCATTTTGAAGTCTCCTATGACCTCCCAGCTGTACTCATCATATTTCAAGGTGTCCAGCAAGGTCTTGATGCTGTTGTAATCCTCTTTGAGGTGCACTGAGTGAGCCGGCGGAAGAGACGGGTACTTGTTACCATTATGGAGCAGCACGGCTTTGAGGCTCCTGGATGAGCTGTCAATGAAGAGGCGCCACTCATTTTGGTTACAGGCGATTCCGATTGCCTCGAACAGACTGGTCACATTGTGGCAGAAGCAGAGCCCATCTTGACAGGTGAAGAAGCTGTAAAAAGGTTGGTGACGCTTCCTCTGATCTGCGACTTGCACACTTTTATCCAACAAGTTCCACTGCTTGAGCCTTGACGTCAAAAGCTCTGCACTGGACTTGGTGAGACCAAGATCTCTAATCAAGTCATTGAGGTCTTTTTGGTTGGGGTAGTATGGGTTTCTCTCCTCAGCTCCACCTCTGAAATCCCTCAAAGTCCAAATCCTTGATGCTCATCTTGATAAATTCAAGGAGAACATGGGAGCGTACTCGGAGGAGCAAGGCAAGCACTTCCATCTGGATATACTGAACTTTGAACGCCGCAACAAGGACAGTATAACGAGAACATGATGGGAGACTACATTTGGGGGCTGATTCGTGAAAGTGATTTACAGTATAATCGTAATCTCGAAAAACTACTCACTTCTAAATCTTTTGTAGTTATTTTTGTATTACTTTAGTATAAATACATGTTAATTTGGATTCATATGTTGTTTTTTTCTGACTTTATGTGAATGAAAAGACACAAATTCGCCTGTTTTCTCATTGGAAATAGGTAAATTTCTAAATATCACTGTCCTGGACACAAAAGCAAAGTTTGTGGGGAATAATAACCATTTTCTATACTTTTGAGGCGTAAGCAATTAGGAAATAACACTTACTACCCAGGAACCAAAAATATAATAATATATATTTTTTTTTAAATAAAATAAAATAAAACAAATTGTTACACAGTGTAATTACTCTCCAAATCAATTTAATATGAATGTATAAAATATATGAATAAGTACAAATAAAAAAAATAAAAAATAAAAAGCTTACCATTTACAAACACACACACACACACACACACCTCCCTCTCTCCAGAGAGCCTGTACAGCTTTTGTCAAAGCCAGCTAACTAAAGCAGCCATCAGCTTTTTATCAAATCCTGTGAGAGCGATGGACAGATGCCAGACACATGCACACCAGCCGTCTGTGAGAAAGGGAGCTTTAAGAGTACCACGGCCATTCTTGTGCATAGCAAATCACCAATACATTTGCAGATCCTTGAGACAAGTTCAGTGGAAACAAGATGAGTTCGCAAACAAACAGATGCTTTATACAAAATATTTTTCTTTAAAGACCGTCTGCCTTTTGAGTGATTGATTTTTTTTTTTGCCAAGAGATGAAAAGTAATTAAGTAATTTTTGAAATAATAATAATGATACATTTTCTTCCGATATGGGTATATATTAAACGTCTTCCAGTGCTATTTCATGGAGGATTGGTTCTATTTAAAAGTACCTACCTGTTAAACAGTATTACTCCCTGTTTAATCAAACAATGGAAGACGGAGGGCAGGGTAGGAAATCATTTTGACAAAAACGTTTCATTTGCAATTCTGTTTAATTCTGTTTCTGTCTGGTGCCACTAGTGGTGCTGAAATTATATACTTCACTTTGAAGAGTATCTTTTTATTCACCTTGAAGAGTTATCTTTTTATCCTCCTGTGACCAGAGCATGACTGCTGTGTATATTTCCATTTCCCTTTTTTTATTTATAACTAGTAGCACCTAATAAACAAGCAAAACAAAAACAAAACAAAAAAAACCTAGAGCAAATAGTTTTCCTAAAAATGTATGTCCATGAATGTGGACAGCGGGACTAAGTTGTGAAATGTAAAATAATACCAAGCTTTAGAAAAAAAACATTTAATCAAATTGCTAATTATATTTCCAGGAGTGTTGTTTATTCATGTTTTTGAGATGTTACAGACATCACAGCTGATGTTCTGTAAAGTTGCTTTGGAACAATGTGTATTGGGAAAAGCACAAATAAAAACTATACTTTATCATGTGATTATCTAATCAGCCAATCATGTGGCTGCAGTGCAATACATAAAAATAAATCAAGCAGATACGGGGCAGGAGCTTCAGTTAATGTTCACATTAACCATCAGAATGGGGAAAAAATGTGATCACAGTGATTTCGACCTTGGCATGATTGTTGGTGCCAGATGGACTGGTTTGAGTATTTCTGAAACTGCTGATCTCCTGAGATTTTCATGCACAACAGTCTCTAGAGTTTACTCAAAATGGTGGTAAAAAAAAAAAAAACATTAAGTGAGCAGCAGTTCTGTGGATGGAAATGGAGTATGGCCAGACTGGTTTGAGCTGACGGAAAGGCTGCAGTAACTGTATTCATTCACGATAACCACTCTAGAATTATAGTGAGCAGAATAGCATGTCAGAATGCACAACACGTCGAACCTTAAGGCGAATGGGCTACAACAGCAGAAGACCACATCGGGCACTTTATTAGGACCATAGTGTTCCTAATGAAGCATGGCGACCTCATGGGCTTTGGCTAGAGAAGCATTCTTGGAGGACATTTGTATGGCGGCAGGGTGGTCCTCTCCACATATATTTGTTAGATTTTATAATCTGGACAAGGGTTTGACTCCTGCTTCCCAGGTTTTCTCTGTTGGAACAGGAGTAACCTCATAATTCCTTCTTTTTATTCGGACGCTTTAGCTTGCTTGTGCGCCGCTATATGCTGGCCATATGGGCTTAGATAGTTGGCAGCTACTGTTTGCATGGCGTGAATGTATATCGTTCCCATAGCGTTCATACGCAGCTCGAGTTCCTACGAAAGGGAACGTCTCAGTTACGTGAAACATAACCATGGTTTCCTGAGTGGGAACGAGATGCTGCATAGATGGCCATACTCTCTAGCAGCTGCATAGGCTCATGCCTTCCTGCAGAAAACCTGACTCAATGGTGTGAAAGCAAGCGCCTTTATAGAGCCTGTGATTTAGCTCACTATGGCCGTCGCTTAAGCGCCATCAGCTAATAAACTGCCGTGATTGTACAAGGGCTTCAGACCACGACACACAGATGGTGTCCCATAGCGTTCATACGCAGCATGTCATTCCCTCTGAGGGAACCAGGGTTACGTTCCACGTAACCGAGACATTTTTCTTAATCTTTCCACCTCGTGAACCTCATACCAAAGTTTACTCTAGTTTTTTCCCTTTGCTGGTCTTTCTGTCTTCTTGCTTCAGACCTTTTTCGCTTCTTCGCCAGTACAGCTACTGGATCTCCCGTTGTCTCTGCTTTTAAAGCACGATAATAAGTGTGTTCCATTGTGTTCTTTTCACTCTTCGCATCACCAAACAACACTGCGCTAAGCATAGCCAAACGTATTTACATAGGCGGCAGCCAATTAGCACGAGGATACTCTTCTTCGACGTTTTGTGAAGCACTGAGCGGGTCATGTCATTTCAACATGGCGAAACCATGTATCCATATATAATAAAAAACATTTTTATAGAAAACTATTATGAGTACAGTCTTCATCTTATGTGAGTGTACACTTTGCAAAAACACAATTCATTCGTTAATGTGTAAAACTTTTTTTTTAATTAGCCCCAAATTACTGAATGCACCTTTAATTCACAAGTGCAAATTTGTCATTTTGCAGACACATTCATGCAAAGGGACTTACAGTACACTGTTCTGTACATTACTAAGACACTCACAAGTTTGTGGCAAGGTTGTGGGTTTGATTCCCAGGGAACATGATTACTGATGATATATACCTTGAATGCACTTTAAGGCACACAAGTGAATAAATGCAATGAATTTTAGCTGCTTTGCCTGACATGGAAGTGAACACATACTAAAGCTGTTCAAAACAACTGAACACACACAAGTGGCTAACATTTTATGGCAACATGCTGCAATACATTTGTTTCAGCCAATTGTTCTCTCAGAGAGAGGGACTGGAATGGGAAAATCCAATTAGAAAAGTCATTGGAAGGCCACGGTTTGATTTCAACAGCTTTTACCACCTCTTAAGATGAGATGAGATCACAGAACAGGACATGACAGCATAGCTGCAGAAGATTAACAGTTTGACCATTGTCTAGTTTGTATAATAAATAGTGCTCAAACAAAAGATTCAAGCAAAGTGGAATGATTTGTGATGAACACACGAAACCCAGCTAAATAGCTGCAATCATTCTCATAGATCATTTGGAGAACAAAATGCCTGCAATATAATGGATGACACCTTATTTGTGAGGGCCCATGGGAAATTATGTTCACTGTGTGTCTCCGATGGAGCAGAGGAACATATGGCTACATTGAATACAAAGGCTTCATGTTGACAAGAGATATTGCTTAGAAGCCAGCTGGAGGAAACCATAGTTTCCAAGTCATTATGAAACTTATGTGAAATAAGACGTTAATCAGGGAAATCTTTCCACATGTGCTGCTTACTGAGATAGAAGTGCTGGTAAAAGCTGTAATATAAGCATGGGAAAATGAAAGCTATCTCTGCCAGGCAGTACTGACAAATTTGCCGGCATTCCTGTAGTCCAAAAGTACAGAGCATAATCTCTGTGCATAGGCATATACACACCTGGTACAATCACAGGTAATTACGATTACCTGTGAACAAGGACTAGATCATTTAAAACCTTGTATGTAATAATGTTCTCAGCAATTAGGTTGCTTTTATCTCTCTCAAAATGTAAATCAGTCATGTAAGTGGAATGATGGTTGTAGTACATTTGCAAAAATGTGTAGGTAACATTTTAATTACAGTAAAGAGAAATAGCAAGCATTGGAATGATAATATGATGGTGGAATTGAGATCGCAGATGCAGAATGCTGTTAGTTTCTGTGTTAATTATTATATGTGTAGCAAATTATATTAAGCATTTGAGGTTGCCATTATTAACATCCAAAAGGGAAGCACAATGGATTGGGATGGGATGGGATGGATGGATGGATGCTTTTCTGTAGTGAATCCAATAAAGATTTACAGCATTAATGACACAATATTAAGGCCCATTTGTCATGATGTGAGTGGATGCTTTCTTTCAATGTGTACAAAACAAGCAGGTCACATCCATCAGTTCATTTATCAGATCTACCATTAAATCAACTTCTGTGTTTTCCTTGATAGAGATTATGTACTGCATTCAAATATCGAATGGCATGAAACTCAACTTTACCTTTTATCAGATTCAGTTTGTGCTAATAAAATGACACAGGATTTTTTTATTTTCATTATATATTTATTTATTTATTTCATTTATTTATTTATTTTCATTCGAGCCAAGGACAAATTTCTTATCAGAGGAAACTCACAGGAAATAATAATGAACCCCAACATCCTCTGTGTTGAATTCCAAATTATTAAGAGCATACTCACTGACTCACTGAGCGTACACAAACATGACTAAGCATTTTATTGAGAGTGATCCTTTCTCAAAAATAAATATGTCACGTCTGGTACCTCAGACTGCTTTAAAAATCTGATTCATAAAGACATACAGTGAAGACCATAATTACCACAGAACATGAACAGCACTATTCAGCAAAAAAGAATGCCAGTGAACAACATCTTTAGAGTTTTATTATTGCTCCACCTTGCAGCACTTAAATAGCACAATTTCTATCAGACAAATCCTTCGTCACAGTTCTATCAGATTTAATTCCATCAGATACTTTTCCATCAGACATACCTCCTTCGAGCAGATATAGAGCTGATTTGATCTGATTTCCAGGCCAGAGATGGCACTTGGGTGCAGGGATGCTCTAAGACCCAATGATTCCAGAGACTGGCTGATCTAATTTTCCACTGAAGATGCTGACAACAAGTTTAGTGATTTATTCAAATGGACGGGCCACTTAAAAACAGAGTAATGTTTTGAAGGCACCACAGAGTCACAGTGTTACACTTTTTGGCGACATCAACCTAAATATGTCCTAAAATTAACCTAAAATTATTACACAGCTTTAAGCCTTATCAAATCTATCTTTTGTCCCTCCATGTTTATGAGTTTGTTCTAATCGCCCAATAGTCAGTCCATCTTTGGAACTCTCTTAGGCAGGCTGGGCAGCTATTTTTCTATATAAACAAGCAGCACACAAGTGCAGCTCTTATGTAATTGAATGGGGAAAGAGCAAAATCTACAAAACAGTTGGTCAAGACTATGATCAAAGAACATATTTAAATATGTTTAAACAACACTGGTATCCTAAATTGTTCTTCTTACCTAAGATTACGATAAAAAAAACTAAATGTATGTGGCTTGTAGCTAATGAACATACGCGTTCTCGAGTTTATTAACAGGCAATGTCTGTATCTGAAAGGTCCAGTGAGCGGCAGTTTTGATGACGGAAACACCTTGTTGATGAGAGAGGTCAATGGAGAATAGCCAGACTAGGTTGAGCTGGCAGAAAGGCTACAGTAGCTCAAATAACCACTCTGTACAATTATCGTGAGCAGAATAGCATCTCAGAATGCACAACACATTGAACCTTGAGGTGGAGGGGCTACAACAGCAGAAGACCATGTCAATAAAAGTGTTTATTAGGGACAGATCAAAGTGTTCCTAATAAAGTGCTCAGTAAGTGTATATGAAATTATAGTAATTTATCTTATTTTTATTCACTCAAGTACATTATGTCATTCTCTAGTTTGCCCTCCCGTCCAACCCTGGCTTTTAATGGTAAACTGATTTGGCTTGCTGTCTCGGGCAAAGGGGCTCTAGATTGAGACTCAATTTGAGCTCTGGAACCCCCCCCCACTAGGGAATAGAGTTCAATTGTACGAGTGGAAGTCATCTGAGGACCACTGGCCAAGAGTTTTAATTAGGAGCTCAGGTAGGCCTTTTTGCACTGCTGATGTTGCAGCACCGATACAGAAGGAGTGACTGGAGTAGTGGTATTACTGGGATACCTGATCTGAGGAGGACGGATTTTAGGTGTTTTTGAAACCAGTGTCTAGAAACCGGGTTGTTGGAATCATCTACGAAGAGTGGATCAGTGACGTTAGAAATTTGATTCCTCCTGTAATCTAAATATAGTGAAAGGAATTGGAAGGGCTGGATGGGAGAGGGTAAACTGAAAATAAAAACATGATGGCCGCAGTTAGTCTGGACTGTTTTGCTTCGTTTGATATTAAAACTAATGGTATCACTGTCAGATATCTTAAGGTTGGAAACAGTTGTATGTATGTTTGGATCAAATTTGGAATTGCATGTGAATTCTGAGCATCTGAGGAAACCAAAGAAAGCGAGAATAAAAAGTGCATCTAGAGTTCTGTCTGTGTTTTTGGAGTGGTAACCTGAACGGAGTGTGGATAGGGATCTGCTTAATAAATCCAAGGTGAGAGGCAGCCTGGGGTCTGGACAACATGGTTGAGATTTTTTGATACACTAGGGTTGGATAAAGTGGAGCATGATTGGCCGAAAATCATTTTGTGGAAAAATTGTATGCTGCTTAGGTACACTTTAATAGATCTGGCTTGGATGTGTTTGGCTTGGTGAGGATAATTAGTGGAGGAGGAAACAGATTGGAGAAAAAAAATCAGGGAATGGGAGAGCGTGAATTAGGTCAAAATGTTTTAAGCTTTTCCAGGCTGTAAAATTAGACTGGAGGGTTCTGGGAGAGACTGCTTGAAAAACAAAATCTATGGATTGACGGTGGTGGTGAAGAAGTGGGTGGTTCACTGGAATATCATCTCGGAAAAGGGTGGAACTTGTGTTGCTAACGGGTCTGCATGAGGAGCCAATGTTCTGAATTTCTGAAAGGCAATGCGGGAGAGAGAATCAGCGATTTGGTTCTTGTAACCAGGAATGTGTTCAGCTGTGATAATAAATTGATGGCAGACAGAGATCCAGACTAAGTGCCTCAAAAGGGGCATTAATTAGTTCAAATTCGAACGGCCTTTATAGACACAGTGAATGACGGCAGAATTGTCACAGCAAAATGAAATGCATTTAGATGACCATACTTTCCCCCACAGGGAGGCGACTGCAATGATCTAATATAACTCGAAAAGAGCTGAGGGCTCTATGTTGGAAAGCTCTGGGGGCCAGGGAGACGCAAACCAGCAGCCTTGGTAAAATCCTCCAAATCCTACAGAGGGGGCTGCATCTGTGAATAGATACATGTCGGAGGCAAATTAGATGTGGTCCTCATAAACAAGGTGAGCCTATTCCATTGACTAAGAAATAAACTCCAAAGTTTCAAATCCAATCTGCAAGATGTGTTTAGATAAACCAGATCGTTAAGGTCTGGGACTGATGAGGCCAGGGACAGCAAGTGGGAAAGAAAAGGATGGCCTTGGGGCACAATCCACATTGCGAAATTTAGATGTCCGAGCAGTGAGAGGAGGTCATGTTTAGAGCATTGCTGAGAAACTAGAAGGTGGTCTAAGACTGAGATGATTCTACAGATTTTTTCTTTTGGAAGGGAAGCTTGTAACTTAACCGAATTGAGGAGAATGACTGAAAATTCAAGGGAATTAGAGGGTCCGGACGTTTTTCTGGGGAAAGGGGAACACCCAAATCTGAAAAAAACTTTTTGGATGGTGGAGAGATGCGCTGCATGTGGGGAGTCACTTGGAGAGACTGTGATAAAATCATCTAGTGGGTGGACTAGGTGGGGGACTCTGTAATTATTGGACAAAATACAGCACAAAGCTTCAGATAGCGTATTGAAAATTTTGGGGCTGCTTTTGTAGCTGAAAGTTAATAGAACAGTGAAGTAGTATTGCTCACGCCAGCGAACTCTGAAGTGTTTCCAAAAATCTGAGTTAATTGGCATTACTTTGAATGCTGAAGTGACTGCACATTTTGGATATCTCCCTAATTAAACACACCTGATTCAACTCATCAGCTCATTAGTGGAGACTCCAAGACCTGAATTGGGTGTGTCAGAAAAGGGAGATATACAAAATGTGCAGTGTTGGGGGGCCTCCAGGAACAGGGTTGGGAACCACTGGTCTATGTCTATGTCATTGTCTCTTGCAGATGATTTATACACAGTGCACATGGGGTGGGCATGGGCACCGGTGCAAAAAACGGCAATGATGTCTGGTACAGCAGAGGTCATTAAAATTGTTGCAAACCTGTCGGCCAGAATTGAAAGTTATATTCTGTTTTTATATTCCGTCATTCCTGGACAGCGATATGTAGAAGATTGATTTTATGGGTTTGGATGTTTGTTTTTGATTTGGTGGTAATTCCTGATTAATCAGGGGGCATGATGATGACTGATGATCAGCATATCGGCAGATAGCGCAGAAGATGTTTCTACAACCCAGGAAAACTCTGAAGTAGAGTTTGAAATCGAGGGCTCCCCAGTAAGGGCACTGATTACATTGTGCAACCCTTGTTGCACATTTAGCGGAAAACAGCTTATGGTAGGTGTAGCTAAGATGGACAAGTAGTTGTTTATTTCCTAATGCCCATTGGGAATGGCAGAGCAGATAACTTTGGTAAATGTTCCAAAAGCCAAGCAGAATTCAGCAAAGGATAGGATGTGGTTTGTATTGGGAATGGAATCTTTGAGAGTGACGGAGAACACACTGCAGTCCACGGATCGATGTAGCTCTTTATGTGTGATAGAAGATAACAGCGAGGAAACGTCTATGAATTTGAGCACGTGTGTTGAACAATGGTGGTGGTTCCATGGCAAAAGCGTGGAAAGGGGCAGTTATGAGCATGGCTGTCAATAATATATGGGGTGAAGGGCGGGCTGAGTTTTGGGTCAGGTTGTTGGTGGGGGGTTAAGCAGGGGCAGAGGCCACCAGCAAAGGCAGCCTCACGTTAGTGTCGGCCCTTGTGGAAGGAAGACAGGAAAGCAAGGGTGGAGGAATAGCAAGAGCTGGGCTGTAAGAAGCCAGAGGGGGAGCGGATACCACTTGCGGAGGCAGCCTCAAGTGCGTTTCCACTCTGGGAGCAGATGGAAGAGAGGTTTGAGGGAAACACACAGGAAAATAATGGGAAAGGGTGTGGACGAGCTGTTTTTGGACGATTTGGGTTTGCTGAGTGGGAATAGATAAAAGAGGTATAGGGTTCCCTGCTGAGACTGCGGGGCTGAGTGGAGAGGCAGGTGGGAGTAAGAATGGGGGCGGAGCTGGTAGCCATGGGAACAGGAATGGTAGGAAGGTGGCGAGGAAAAGCTGACGTGGCAGCGATGGCTGTATTGACATGTCGCTTTCAATGAAGGAGGAGAGACTTTGGCAATGAGAAGAGCATCTAGAAGCCCTTTTTTGCTGGATGTCAGAGGATCTAGGCATAATTGGCAACTGTTGGCCACTTTGGGAGTGGGAATAGAGTTCGTATAGCTGTGCATTATTTAATCTCCTGGAAAAAGAGATGCTGCCGGTGGCAAAGGCCGTTTACGGTCCATTTGGATATCGGGGGAATAGGAGGTTTTGGGAATAGCGATGATGTTGAAGATCTTGAGGAGGGTAAGAAGGCTGGGAGGCGAGGAAGCCTCGCTAGAGGAGGGGAGGAACAATTCCTAGCACGGAGTCTCTGAAAAGACTGAAGAGGGGCGCTGGAGTTTGCGTTCTCTGTTCTTGTCTATAGGGTCAGAGGGGGATCCAGCTTTGGACAGTCATGGATCCTTCTGGGTGGTCGCGAGATTGGGGCTGACGGGGGAAGGAGCTCGTCATCAGAAATGAAGAGCTCTAATTCCACAGGACTGGACATAGCTCTTGGCTTAGGGTGGGGCCAGATGCCAGAAGAATTATCCAAGGACCATGGTAAGAGGCTGCTTATACTGTATATGCTAGTGGCAAGATTGACAGATCTGAATGATCGGGCTCCTCCCGAACTTTCGTTTAGAACTTCTTTTAAACCTAAAACTCCTAATCTGAGTGACCGAAGCGTTGCTAGTGTTTGATAACCCTACAGGTCACTCTAAATGAAAACTATTTGACAAGTGAAGTGCACATCTACAGATATGCTCAGTGTGTGTGGATGAATGATCACTGCGTAAGGACCCTGTGAATCATAGCAGCTTATGTGTTATCCCTGCATTTATGTACCTCTCTGTAGTTCTCTGTGGGCATAACATTTTCCACTCAGAGAAACTACTGCTGTAAAGTAACTAATGATATCTGACACAGCTGCCTTAGTGATGTTACTGCTAGTTTGATAGATACCTGAAATGGAAGCGTAAGCGGTAGTTCTAGCAGGAAGACTCTGGATCCTTACTCATTTCATTCAATCAGACATCTCATCCAATCACAATACAGTCTCCGCTTTATAAGCCTTCACACCTGTTCTATTGTTAGCATACTTCCGTTGTTTTCAGTCACATGCATGTTAGTGGAACACACTCACAGAACAGGCTTTTCCAAGCAACAGTTGTTCCAGAACGTGCCTTCACAAATCTAAATGGTGCCCTTTTGATTAAGGGGAGATTTAAGTGGAGGTGCCTTTAACCCTCTGGGGTCTGAGGGTGTATTGGGCCCTGGAGCAGTTTTGACATGCCTTGACATTTGTGCTTTTTTCAGTTGCTTAAAAACATATTAATGGCTAAAGTCTGATAACACTGTATTCAGCACAAACTGGGCTACAATAATTTGTGAACAACATGTATGTACATGTTTGTATTTTTTAGAAAATAACGTTTATGCATGGTTTTTGAAAAAACGAAATTTGTAAGTCACTGAAATAAGGCCATATATCACATACTAAATATTTGTTCACAAGACTTTTGAGAACTTGATCTTGTGGTCTAGAGTTTTTGCTACAAAAATGATGTGAAACCATCCTGATCACTCATTCATACAAAACAAAATAGTCATTTAACTTTTGTATGACTTTTAGTGTTAGAAAGGCCATATGCGAGGAGGCATGGATGATCATGAATACTGATGTGATTCACACCTGAGACAAAGACCCCTCCCCTTAGAGAGAATGAATGTAAGGAGACTTAATGATTGAAGTTATTGTTTGTAGCTTATTCACAAAATCAAGTTTAAGTTAAAAGAGTTAATCTGACTATACATTTTCTTTACATAAAAATTTACTTAAAAACTTTAGACCTACACTACCATTTAAAAGTTTTAGATCTGTAAGATTTTTTTAATGTTTTTAAAATAAGTCTCTTCTGCTCACCAAGGCTGCATTTATTTGATCCAAAATACAGCAAAAACATTGATATTGTGAAATATTTTTACAATTTAAAATAACTGTTTTCTATTTGAATATATTGTAAAATGCAATTTATTCCTGTGATCAAAGCTGAATTTTCAGCAGCATTACTGCAGTGTCACATGATCCTTCAGAAATCATTCTAATATGCTGATTTTCTAATATGGGCATATTTACAGCACATTTTACACATATACAACTGAACAGATATTTGCAAGCACAAACTTCGTTAATGATAATGAGGCAGCATAAACACTAGTTAAAATATAATCTGAACATTCATATTATTTTATATCATATTACATATCATATTTATATCATACAGCATACAATTTAAATACCTGCTTTTAAACAACATTTAAATGTAACTAAAACTTGCCTATTAGGACATATTTCAAATTTCAATACTCTGAATCCTGGCTGGCAAGTCTGGAAATAGTCCAACTAGTAAAATATGTACATGTTTATATATAATAGCATGTCAACTAATGTAAGTAAAGACTTGTATCCTTGGCTGGATCAAGTCGCTCTTCAAAATGCAAACATTCCTCGTCGGATTCCCGCTCTTCTTCTGAGGAAAATGTGAACTCTTCGTCACTATCCAGGAGCTTCCTCACCTGTGTAGGGTGCCATCTTCCAAATGCGCAGAAAAGTGAATGAACTTGATGCTTTTTAAGGCACTGTTGGGTGCGTTTACCATTTGCATTGATCGCCTCAGCACATTACCGTATGAATAGCGCGCTCTGCTGGTGGGTGTGATCACATTAGCGATAATTAGCTGAGCCAGGAGAAACTGTACATCACATTGTTTCATACAGATTACATTGCAGGAGAATATTTGTTTTAAATTTGAATTGTTTTATTTAAAAGTAGACATTTTAAGCTTTCTTTAGACATATGTTTCATGTTTGTCTGTTAAGTATTTGCGGAGTTTCAGTTCATTTTTGTGACGTGTTTCAGAAAGATGCTCATGGAGACAGAGATAGCTGAAAGCGCACCCTAATTATTTTCTTTATTTTACAAAAGCACAAGGTTTTGTTGTTATTGTGAGTGTACACAAATAAAAGCAGACCCTTTATAGTCTCTAATGATGTCTTACACTTATCTGCATGCCCAAAAATGATGGAGTATTTTAAGTTGATTCCGCTGTTATGAGGAAAAAATCCAGCAGGACGCGCTGGCACGTCCGTCAACCCCAGAGGGTTACAAGTGCCCCGCTCAACAACTTTTGGGTCAGTTTCTATTTCAAGTCCCGGACCGATTTCTCTTCCCACTCTCTTCATGTCCTTCAGCCCCGGTCCCTGCTAAGGCCTGTGCATGTCACTGGTAGATGGGGTTTCAGGCTTTCTGCTATCAATGTTGTTTATCTGTTCATTATCCTTTTACTGCATCAATATCACTTTTCAAGCAGCAATATTTCATTTTACTAGAGTCTTGTTTCTCACCGATCATTTAAGAAATCGTGTCTGCCAGCCATGCCGACTGCATCATACAAGCAACTGAGTTCAAGTTCACAATGTTGATCTGTTTACTCCGTGTTTGGATGCCATCTGGGAATCAAGATTCATTATCCACGTATGTCATCATGCATAAGTACTCACTGTACGGGATATGATTACATCCATTAAGTTAAGATGATGGTTGTCATGGTCTGCTGATTGTTCCTATCGCATGTTAATCATGTTCGTGTTTTAAAGCATGTTAAGTGTTTTCTTGACTTCATATATCTATATCCACGTTCTCCTTAAAGGGGAAGTATCATCTGTGCTTCGTGCCCTCTTACACCTAGTGGTAAGCATTGCTCATTACACTCCGTGTTTCATTAACAGCACAATGCATTTGGCTGCTCATACAAATAATCATATCAAACCGAGGGTACAAATTCTTATATCAAAGTTATGCTACATGGTTTGTTATATTAGGAGTCTTTTTGGCATCATTACACTGTTGTGTCACAAGCTGGGCTAGAACCCAGGTTGCTGGTGTGGTGGTTGAGAGATCTATGATTCAAAAATGAATCAACAAAAGTTCTTCTCGGACCGAGGTATAAACAGCATAAACAAAAAAAAAAAAAAAAAAAAAAACAATGGGCAAAGCCAAAGGAGAAAATAAAACTCCACAAGGGGAGAAAACAAAGCCAGCGAACAATTACAATCAGTGAAAGGAACTCAGGATATCTTACTTGGGGTAGCTAGAGAGGCTTTAGTGAGACAAGGCAGGAAACACAGGGCAGAGACTCAAAAACCAAGTGAGGAACCAAGGGAAAAAAACACAACTTAAATACACTGGGGGAAACAAGGCACAGGTGAGCTGGATAAGGCTAACAAGGCCACACGAGGAAGAACTAAGGTAGAGGAGAACACAGGGGACCTCTAGAGGCATGGAGACAAACTACAGGAGGTAGGATGCTGACATGTTGATTTTATTATCATGGACTACTGTAAACTATAAATTATTTTATTAGTGATAGGACTATGAAGATTTCTAAACAATGAGGCTTTATCAAAATTGTTTGAATTCCATGCTTCATCACTCAAGTTTCCGCATACAGTTCATTTTCTGCATCTGAGGACAAAACATATGTCAGTTTAACAACATAAAATTTATTTTAAATTATCTTTGCAATTTGTTCATTTTGAGCCATTGTTCATCTTACACTGTATATGTGCTCGTTGCTGGGGCAGTAACAAGTAAGTAAGGTAGCAAGTAAGTAAGTATAAATAAGTAAGTATAAAGTAAAGTAATATTACTTTACAGGGACAACAACAGTGCTGGATTAGCGCTTCTTTCTAAGCAGATAGAGAATATTCAGTCAACTGAAGCTTCACACTTAATGAACTATGCATATGTATTGTGGTTTGACATGGGCTTCTTCGAAGCTTCTGCATCAAACATCACATCATTATTCGTGTTTGTGACACTGCAACAGTGGTGCTCCTGTTAGTGACTCAATTCATCTCCTAAGCAACGCAAATGTGCTGTATGGTTACTGCAACTGCAGCTTGTCTTTCTTGCCATGCAACTAAGCATCCCACAACACTGCAACTGTGGTGTTAACTGCTTCGGCTCAGTAAATCTCCTAGGCAGCACATGTGCTGTCTAGGTGCCACAACCATGGGATGTCTTTCGGGCCTCTTTTCTACGTGTCCCACAGCACCACAAATGTGGTTTATATTTTTACATTTTTGCAGGGGTATTGCACAAACAGTACTCACCCCATCGTAAGGCTCAAACGCAAAATGTTTTTCAAACGCAAAATGTGTTATTCTTGGCAAAGGTATTGCACAAACAACATTTCCCTTATCAGGGCTCAAACGCAAATGTCTTTTATCCTTCTGCAGAGTATTGCACAAACAATGTCACACTTATCGTAGGGCTCAAACACAAACAGCATTTTTCCTTGCAGGGGTATTGCACAGATGATGTTGTCCTTATTGTAGGGCTCAAATGCAAAATGTTGTTTGTTACTTTTGCAGGGGTACTGCACAATTACGTCTTTTCAAAAAGGCTGAATCACATGCTAGGGCTCAATCACAAGCATTGTCCACCCCTCTGCAAAGATATTGCACAAAAAATGCTCACCCATTTGCAGGGGCTCTACAATTCTAATAAACTAGCCTACCCTTCTGCAGGGTATGGCAGTAGTACTATGTTGTATTTGTATTTGTTCTTTCAGATTTTTCACTCACTTTCTGAAGACCTGGTTGTTGTCCTGAGTCTAATTATTTTGTTTTGTGTTTTCTTTTTGGGGCATAGGTTAAATTAGGTTCTAATTCCTTTGGGGTAAGCTCCGCTCCCCTGCCAATCTGGAAAGTGAGGTTTATAAAGGTTAAGTACCATTATGAACCCAAAAAAGTTTGGCTCATTACTATTAATTAGGTGGCGTGATGTTCGGCCAGTAATATTGTAACTGAATCAGTCAACTACTGATGGAAAAGCTTGTATTTGGTCTTAAAGCTGTCATAATCCTGGCAAGCTACAATTTCGCACTGCAGCCAAGCAAAATAAATCTCTTAAAATATAATTGTTATTTCCCAAAAAGTGGGGTGATAGGTGGTGGGGTTGTAAGTGGGGTTATTATGGTTAGTGTTACAAATATTGGCTTGTGTAGAGATATCTTTGACAGATCATGAGCAGATATTTTCTCAAGATCTCTCAAGCAGACCTGTGCATTTAACCTTGACCTTAAATTTGACATTGTCCTGATGTTGATGTTATGCAATGAGGTGACTTAATAAAGAGATGGCTTGGCTTTTTATGCCTCAAGCTTGAAATGGCAGTGAAAAGCAATATTCACACTCTTTTGCTTAGCTGTGTGAAGTGCAGTATAATAGTGGAAAAGATGGCTTTTGATGTTTAACACCTTTGGATCAGTCCCAACCCCTCTTACTGAGATGATTACTTCCATCTCCTCTCTCGTAGATGCTTGAATGCTCCCATACTTGCTTCCTTTCAGCAGGACAGTAAACTAGTTCCACACGCAGAGTGCTTATGTGGGCCAACCTCAGCAGAGTGCTCTTAATAGGGAATTAATAGTGCACCTAAGTAAATATGCCTTTTCATTCCAACTGTTGCAGATATTTCACATTCTGAGGGTATAAAGCACCTCAGAGTTCAATAAATCTTTGGTGTCAAATGGCGAGTCACCAGCTCCCTTGGTTTGATTTAAAGATGACAGGTTTATAACCTAGCACTCCTGGATTCAGTTTGAATGTGTCAACTCCATAACATCACATACAGTATATACAATGGGGTACAAAAGTCTGAGACCACTAGTGTAAATGCTTCTATTTTGTATTTTTCTAATGTAATACAAAAATGTTAATCACAAATGATATTATTAGCATATCAATATAAGAGAAAAGTTGAATTGAAAAATTAACATGCATTTCAGAATTTCAGTATTTGATATGTTGGTATGGACCTGATGATCAATGTTATTCCCAGCAAGATCACATGTTGCTAACTGTTGTTCTGGTACCCTGACATCGACCCCATTCTGCCGACTTACTGACAAGTGCCATCTCCATCTTTGCATCAATTAAAACATGTTTAATTTTTCTTGCGACGCTGCTGAAGCAGCCTCAGAGACAGGGTTCTGGTCCCATGGAAACCAGAAAGTAATCAAGTTCACTTTAACAATGATGAGTGTGATTCTGAGATTTCATTTTCCCACCATGTTTACATTTTTACTCTACTGACGGATGTGCTTAGGGTTGGTGTTTGGTAGACTATATTACATAATTTACAACTAAAACAACTCAATTTACAACTTTTGGTGCCACACTATGGACATTTCATCTAAAAACTAGAACTCAAATGTGCCCACTATGGTGCTGGGAACTCTAAGTTCATGGGTTTGATTCCAAGGAAATGCAGGGTTGCTGCAGAGTTTTCAAAATCAAATTTAAGACTTTTTCAAGACCTGAACAAAATAAAATTAATACTGTATCCCCATACCAAAACAAACCAACACAATCTCTAAATAAATCATGTATCAGGTGGAGATTTGATTCATAGCGTGGAACTTTTAACTTTAAAGGCTCTTTAACTTTGAAATACACGGGAACTCTTATTTTGAAATGCTTGCACTTCACTGCATCCAGTTGCTCATTCAAACAAATAAGGGATATAAAATGTGTACTCCTACAATAATCTACAATGTATTACAATATAAACAATTAAAAGTAAACAATGTCATATTTCATCAACACTATATCATCATCATCATCATCAACAGTTGATCTTTAGTGATAGTTTGTCATAAATTTCCGATATGGCTTAATGATTGTGAACTGCTCTGCAACAGCTAAAAACACTCACAAGCCCCCGCGTGCTCGGAGAAAATACAACAGTGCCGCATTTTCACTTTGAAGGACGCAGCGCATGCATTTATTGAATTAAATCGTATTCTTTTGAAGTTTGATAATCACATTAGGTCATATCAGGATTCCTGTCTTACCGCCCCCAAATTTAAGGCCTTTTAAAATAAAAATTAAGACTTTTGTTGTATCATTTATGATATTTAAGACATTTTATGACCTTAAATTTTGGAAAATGGAATTTAAGACTTTTTAAGGATCCGCGTGTAAGGATGTACTAATAAAAAAAAAGAAGAAAAAAAGCTTTGGATAAAAGCCTCTGCCAAATTGAATGCATACATGTGTGTCTGTTCGTGTTTTGTTTATTTTATTAGTGACTTAAAAATAGTGATGAATATTTCTTCATTTTACGTCATAAAGTTTTAGGATTTTGAACAATTTAAAACAAAAGTTGTTTATTTCTAGGTTTAAATGGAAAAAACAAATCACAGATTTTCAGTGTGGTCTCAGACTTTCAGACCCCACAGTGCAAACGCACATTCAATTTGAATAATATATGTGTGATGCAAGCACAAAAACAAGGAACAGACTTTTAATTGGAAAAAGAAGGATGATCAAGACTAAACTCTCACAGTAAAACACAATGAAGCGTGACGAATAGAGACCACCATTGAATAGAGAGCTTCATGTGTAATAAAACAGACATATGGCTGATTTATTCATCTATGGAAAGTGCTTGTTCAGAACCACACAAAAAGATGCTGGAGGAAACAGGTAGGCAAGTATCTATATCCACAGTAAAACAAGTCCTATATTGCCATAACCCGAAAGGCTGCTCAGCAAGGAAGAAGCCACTGCTCCAAAACCACAATAAAAAAGCCAGACAACAGTTTGCAAGTGCACATGGTGACAAAGATCTTACTTTTTGGAGAAATGTCCTCTGGTCTAATGAAACAAAAATTGAACTGTTTGGCCATAATGACCATCATTATGTTTGGAGGAAAAAGGGTGAGGCTTGCAAGCCGAAGAACACCATCTCTACCGTGAAGCATGGGGATGGCAGCATCATGTTGTGGGGGTGCTTTGCTGCAGGAGGGACTGGTGCACTTCACAAAATAGATGACATCATGAGGAAGGAAAATTATGTGGATATATTGAAGCAACATCTCAAGACACCAGCCAGGAAGTTAAAGCTCGGTCGCAAATGGGTCTTCCAAATGGACAATGACCCCAAGCATACCTCCAAAGTTGTGGCAAAATGGCTTAAGGAAAACAAAGTCAAGGTACTGGAGTGGCCAACACAAAGCCCTGACCTCAATCCGATAGAAATTTTGTGGGCAGAACTGAAAAAGCGTTTATTCTGTTTAGGCTGTCTCAATTGCTTCTGTCTCTTCATGTAATCCCAGACTGACTCGATGTTAGTGGGGGACACTGAGGGGGCCATGCCATCTGTTGCAGGGCTCACTGTTCTTCTATTCTATTTGCAAAATGGATGTTTGGGAGTCTAAAATGTACATTTCCTATTGACACACTAAATCTGAACATATACAGTGTGTATATATATATATATATATATATACTGGTTGGGAATATATGTATACTGGTTGGGAATCACTGTCTTAAGGTACTCGCCATTTATTTGGCTTTCAAGAATCTGCAACATTATTTTCCTCTAACACATTAGGGGCCCTATTTTAAGTGCACTAGCGCTAAGTGCAATGCTTTAAGTCATAAGCATAAAGTCAGTGGGCATGGCCATGAAGTTTTGGTCTTTTTGTGCAAGCATGTGCTAAGTCTAGACGCAGTGGCTTTGGCGAAATTAAGCACACAAAGCGCTAATGCGCTGGGTCATGTACAATTTAATTCTTAGGTTTTTCTCCAGTTATTGCACTGTCTTTGTCCTATTGTCCATTCCCTGTCAAGCACCAGTAATATAAACAAAGACAGCACATACATAAGAAATTGTTAGTGTAAATGGACTGTATGCAATGAATTTGAAGAATACAAATACAAATTTACCTCTTTTATGCATCAACTGCATCCTTGTTGAATGTCAGGCATTCAACAAGGATGCCTGATATTCAACAAGAGCTTGACAGAGCTTGATTACCATTTGCTGGTGGAATATCCAAACTGCAAATGCAGGACTTTAAACGTCTTAGCGCAATTACCTATTTCTCAGGAAAATAGCAAATTGCACCACATCATTACCATACCATACCAACATTTTATTGCGCACATACACCCACAGATAGCGCAAACACTCCTTACACCTAAAATAAAGATTTTAGAATTTTTTTTTAATGTTGACTCAGCACAGTATTATATAACTTAAAATAACCTTATTAGTTAAATGACAAAAAACACAGATTAATTTTGAATCTAGCCCTCATTTTGTTTTATCTCAGGAATGAAAGGAAATTTCCCACACTTGAGCCCTCTCTTACATTTAGACTTAACTGAAAGAAAGTGAAGTCATCTGATCTTGAAAAGGGGGAAATCATCCATTAAAGCCATTTTTAATATGGTACCGAGGTGCACCAAAAGATACCAAAATAGAAAAAGCAGTTTCCTACCTTGGGGCCATAAACTAGTGCAGGCAGAAGAAATAATCTTGCCAAGTGACTCTTATGATGGCTATAGTAACTTTTATACTTTAACCAGTCCTCTCTAAATTACTTTGAAATGTCACTGCCTCAGCCTTCTAAAACTTCCCTTGTCTGGTGTGTGTGAACCCTGGTTGTATCAGGGTTGATTATTAGTCCAGAGAGAGGCTGCATGCACACGAAGAGCTCAGCACTCAAAAAGATCGGTCTAGTCCTTCTTTCCTGTTGCTAAGCACTGGTGTGGCATAGCACCATATTATGTTCAAAAAGGTCAATGATCGGTCACATGCCCCACTGTCTTAAAATTAAAATGATTAATCATTAATATGATTTATGACATTATACATGGACATTTTTATAGAGGCAACCCTTACAGCTTATTGATATTTAATAATCATGACATATTTATATCTTCCTTGACATCAGCAAACATTATTTCATCATATAATGCTTAACAGATCATTATATAATATGCATTTAAATACAGTAGTAAGAAATGCCATGACTATTAGATTTATATTTATATATATATAAATTAGTGTTGTCAGTTGATTAAAATTTGTAATCATGATTAATCACACATTTTTTGTTTTGTAGTTAATCACAGTTAATTGCAGATTTTGAAAGTGTTGAAATTTGATGCTATATGTGCTTCTTTTCCTGTCAGAATGCATTTTTTTCCAACTTAGAAAAGAAAGCTATATGTAACAATATAATGCTTATTTAACATTTTCCAAACAAAGCCTTCCACAATACAAAGATAGAATTGCACTACAATAGCACCAATTCAAGTAACATTAAACGTTTCCAAAAGTCTAAGTGGGAGTTTGACTATTTGAAAGAATTTGTCCCCATATAAGTTGCATATTCTTTGCAATGCGCATAAAAACTCTTAAACTCAAATCCTCCACAACATTAATCTGCCAGTAGACTGTGGCTATCCACTTTTCTACAGCAATCATGATGCTGCGTTCATGAGTCGCGTCAGAGCGTCAACCCCAGCATCGAGCACCGCTTTGAACTCACCATGAAAAGCGCTTGCAGACAAAAAGGTCTCATTCTGTTTTTTTGCTTCTGTGGTAATAAAAATGTGCCATACATAGGTGAACATTTTTTTGATTTCAAACAGCAAGTCCCATCTGGGTTTGTTTTGCACATTGAATATCGTTAAGAGCTCGTTTCTCCATAATTTCATTATGGAAGCGCTGTTGTGTGTGTAGAGATTATATTATTTACTGAGATAACAACCTCCGCGGCTCTGTTATAGGAGAAAGTGTAACGGTCAACTAGCGTGTTATGACCAAGGAGCTCTAAAAGAAAGTGTTGCCCATAGAATGTCAATGGGACCTCCGCGTTATGCTATTTTATGCTAGGCTTGTAGGCTCACCTTGGTAGTAGGGCTCAAGTGTGTGCTGTGAAGTGTGCGTTAAGGTAATGACTCCAGGCAAACACATTACAAAGGTTCCACCCTTCAAACCAGTGTTTGTGCTGGTGTATTAACGGTAAATATGTTAATCGCGATTAAGAAAAATTTACGCGTTAAACTTTTTTTAATTAATTGTCAATTCTGACAGCTCTAATATATATATATACAGTTGTGCTCAAAGGTTTGCATACCCTGGCAGAAATTATGAAATTTTGTCTTTTATTTACGCATAGTGATCATATGAAGCCATTTATTATCACATAGTTGTTTGGCTCCTTTTTAAATCATTATAATAACAGAAATCACCCAAATGGACTTGATCAAAAGTTTACATATCTTTGAATGTTTGGCCTTGTTACAGACACACAAGGTGACACACACAGGTTTAAATGGCAATTAAAGGTTATTTTCCCACACCTGTGGCTTTTAAAATTGCAGTTAGTGTCTGTGTATAAATAGTCAATGAGTTTGTTAGCTTTCACGTGGATGCACTGAGCAGGCTAGATACTGAGCCATGGGGAGCAGAAAAGAACTGTCAAAAGACCTGCGTAACAAGGTAATGGAACTTTATAAAGATGGAAAAGGATATAAAAAAATATCCAAAGCCTTGAAAATGCCAGTCAGTACTGTTCAATCACTTATTAAGAAGTGGAAAATTCGGGGATCTCTTGATACCAAGCCAAGGTCAGGTAGACCAAGAAAGATTTCAGCCACAACTGCCAGAAGAATTGTTCGGGATACAAAGAAAAACCCACAGGTAACCTCATGAGAAATACAGGCTGCTCTGTAAAAAGACGGTGTGGTTGTTTCAAGTAGTGTGACTACTGTGCATACTTGTAACATAAAATAACCTCCCTACAGTATGTATTAAACTTTGTGCTGCTGCAGCAATCACGGCCGCAAAGCCTTCACAGCCCGAAAAGTCTTCTGCCCCAAAACAAAACATGGCTTTGACTTACAACTGAACTTTTAGCTGACTGTGTAGAAAATATCGAGATATATATTGTGTATCGCCATTCAGCCTAAAAATACAGAGATATGATTTTTGGTCCATATCACCCAGCCCTAATGTATTTATATATTTATACCACGGGTCTGTTGAATGCTTGATTCTGATTGGTTCACGGATGTTCTAAGGTGTGCAGTTATTTTTCAAGTAAATGCACGGCTATGAAGTATCACTTAGCCAAATTATTTCAGTTATTTCAAAGAGCCCTAAAGGCTACCACAACAAAATAACCAATTAAAACAAAGACACTGGTTAAAGTAAATTGGTTAAGAACATCAAACGATGCCTACATTTTATTTTAATTTCGGTTAAAAAGAGCCCTTGCACTCCCTCGTCCCACCCACACTTTCATATGCTCACACATACAGTACATATGCACGCGCATGCATACACATTCACACACACACACATTGAGACTCGAGTTGCGAATAGAGCTGCATCCCCGCAACTTGATCAACACAGTTTCTATTATCCAAAATAATTTGTAATGTTTCAGTGTACAGTACTGTGCAAAAGTCTTAGGCACAAAAGATGTTCTACAAAAACATTTGTCTTAAGATGGTTATTTATATCTTCATCTTTAGTGTGTCAATAGGAAATATATATTTTAGACTCCCAAACATTCCTTTTGCAAATAGAATGGAATAGAAAAGAAGAACAGGGAGCCTTGCAACAGATGGACTGGCCCCCACAGAGCCCCCCACTGAACATTGAGTCAGTTTGGGATTACATGAAGATACAGAAGCAATTGAGACAGCCTAAACAGATAGAAGAACTGTGGCGAATTCTCCAAGAAGCTTGGAACATTCTTTCTGCCAACAACCAAGAAAAACTGTGTCCAGGTATACCTACAATAATTAGTGCTTTTTTGAAGACAAAGTTGGTCACACCAAATATTGATTTAACTTTTTTTTTTTTTTTTTATGTTTACTGGACTTTGTATGATGTTAATTGATAAATGGATTTTTTTTTATTATTGCATTATTTTTGAAGACATCCT
This sequence comes from Myxocyprinus asiaticus, assembly GCF_019703515.2. Classification (NCBI taxonomy): domain Eukaryota; kingdom Metazoa; phylum Chordata; class Actinopteri; order Cypriniformes; family Catostomidae; genus Myxocyprinus; species Myxocyprinus asiaticus. The sequence continues at coordinate 13,467,547 of NC_059362.1, read as the reverse complement.
CATAATGCTAAATGTTTCACAAGTGCCTACAACTTTTGCACAGTACTGTATTTCGCCCTAATCAGCCTCACATAGCTATAATGGAAAAAACCACCATGCTACCCCTCCCCTTCTCTTTCGCTCTCACACAGACTCTCTTGGTAGCAAAGTTAGCACTTCCCCTCATCTCACTGTGATTGTAAACAGTTGTTTAGCAATAGAAAAGCTATATACAAGAATGGCAACACTCGCTGCTGCTGAGACTTAAACTTACACTTTGGCAATTTGAAGCAATGTTATTCCTGATGAGAGCCACTTTAAACACAGGCAATTTAACTCATGATCTCTCTCAGTTTCTCTCTTTCTCTCGCTCACACACAGATGCACACACACACTACCATGTTACTCCAATGCTATGAAGCAGTGCATCCTCTGTTGCTAGTTCAAAAGTGACGTTTTTGAACTAGCAATGAAGGCTTGAGCTGTATCAAAGCTAGATACACTTGATCAAAACAACAGTTTCTATATTATCTGCGTGTTGTGACCGCATTACCACCATGGGTGTGCATTATTTTTTCAACAATTCAACGGTCTGTCGTCAATTATTCCTTACATAAATATTCATTATACAATATGTATAGGGCTCTGTTTTCTTGAGTGCACAAGGCTTAGCACTATGCACTACGACCATGCGCAATGTCTTATCCAAATTTCGTGAGAGCGCTAATTCTAAGTGCAATTTTTGTGCCAGCGCAAAGCGTAAGTGGCCATGGGTGGGAGTGTTTGCACTTCTGTGGGTGTATTGTATGTAAATGAAATGCCGCAAAGCACAATTTTCTATTTCCCTAAGAATTTGGTCATACATTTCAATACCACCTCTTAACTCAGCTCAAAGTCCAAATTCAGTTCCTGGATTTGCAGTGTGGAGATTTCACCAGCAGGTGGTAAAACAGTTCATGTCCAAATTCTGAATGTACAGAACATTAGATAATGTCCTTGTTGATCGCTGTTGAAGCCGTTTGTTGAAACAAAAAATTATAAGATTTGTGTTACATTTTTTAGTGGTCATGGTTTATTTTTTTCAATTATTATTATTATTTTTGCAAATAAATAATAAAAAAATAAATAAAAGTCAATGCAAAAGGGGCCAGTGAAATATTTTGGGTTTAATTTTCAATAAATGAATTACATTTTTCAAAATCAATGTCATCGGGTAGAAGTGAAGTACGTGCCGGTACAATCCCTGTTAACACTAGCCATGATTTGTGTGTCAGTATATGAAATGATTAATAATACTTACATTCTCTGTAATTTAATGAAGCCTAAATCCATATCCTGAACCACATTTTCCATTCGTATAAAAAGGAACGTGTCCCATTTAACAAAGAGGCACAAAATAATATAAAACGTCTCGGTTACATACGTAACCTCCGTTCCCTGAGACGAAGGGAACGAGACATTGCGTAGCTACGCATAAGGGGAGTGCCTTCACACATGACCTAGTGGAAACCTCTCTACAATAATGCCAATATTCTAATATTCTAATACTGTCCGCTATAAAAACAGGTGAACAGATACCATTTCCTCAGAATTTCTGACTGAGAACAAGGAGCGCATCGCTCGTGCTTCAAGAACTCTGAGTCTTGTAGTGCAGCTAGCATTCGCAATGTCTCGTTCCCTTCGTCTCAGGGAACCGAGGTTACGTAAGTAACCGAGATGTTCCCTTATGACTCAGTACACTTGACATAGCTACGCATATAAGAACAGAATCCCATCACGGCGCACTACACAACATAACTTCCCAGAGAGGAAACATGGCGGTGCAGTCTTGTGTGACGGCGACTGACATGAGCATGCCACAGTGAGTGGTCCTCGTGATGGCCAGGAGGAAAGCACTCATAATGAAAATATGAACTATAGTCATATAGTATGAATTAACTCCTTATGAACCCAGTCGGGAAGGGAGTTTATTTATAATGAAAGTGCTTGTGACTTTATGGTAAATTATAACAGCCTGAATGCAGGTGGTTGTTCAAATGATGGGGAGCCCGTACTTAAAGGGAAGGGCATAAGTATATATATATATATATTTGGCCAATGAATAGCAAGTGCTCTAAACAGAGATGACTAGTGAAGAAAGAGACATTACATCTAGGTTGTAAAACCTTGCAAATGTGTTTTGAGAGGACCATCCTGCTGCAAAACATATGTCTTGTAAGGACACACCATTCGTCCATGCCCATGAGGAGGCCATGCCTCTATTGGGAAAGTCTGACCCTGCGACTCATAAGTTAGGGTAATTGCATTGACAATCCAGTGAGAGAGCCTTTGCTTGAAGACGGACATTCCTTTTGTGCGTCCTCCACAGCATATAAAAAGCTGAATATATGCTCAACGTATGCATGTAGTGCCCGCACAGGGCATAACAAATGCAATGATTGTTCCTCATCCAAATTAAATGGAGGAGGGAAGAAGGCCTGAAGGTGAACCACCTGCACTTTGAAGGGTGTGGTCAGGACCTTGGGTACATAGACTCCTAGGTTTGACATTGGCTCTTGAAAGACTGGAAACATGCGCTTTGTGGAGATTGAGGAGCTCACGGGGCGTGTGCCGGCACAAAATCCACCTCAAATTCATCCTGCTCAACCTCGCGGCCCCGCTGTGCCTCCTCGTGTGAATCCTCAGGTATCACGGAAGAGGCGGGTGGGAGGGCGTGAGAGGCTGAATCGTTCCTCAGAATGAGGGCGATTCGTGAGCGAAGCATCTTGAGACTCATGTCCTCACAGTGAGGACAGTCTGTCTCCATGAGAGCTGACTCTGCGTGGGCACGTCCCAGACAGAAAACGCAGCTCTTATGCAGGTCCGATGGTGGGATGTGTCTCTCACACAATGAACACTTACAGAATGATATCTTGAAAAAGACGTGAACACGTAAGTTGCTCTTTTAGATAAATATATATATATATATATATATATATATAATTTACATATATATCACACAAAAATACAATTGCTTTTAAAAGGATACTCTACACCTGCCGACGTGCTGCGGAGAATCAGAATGCTTAGGCCCATTCACCAGCGAAGTGTCAAGCGGCGAGGCGGAGAGACGTTCGCCGGAGAACTGCAGGGGAGCGGAGAGTCTTCTCGCTGCCATGAAGATTCCACCCGCTGACTCATGTGTATTGACGGCCAAGGGTAGAGGGCTTCTAGACAACAGATGATCACTGTCTTGAAGGAAGAAATTCTGAGGAAATGGTGTCTGTGCACCTGTTTTTATAGTGGACAGTTTCGCGCCAAAATAGGCGGGGCTCAAACACCATAGCCAATATTAGAATATTGGCGTTATCGTAGAGAGGTTTCAACTAGGTCGTGTATGGAGGCACTCCACATATGCGTAACTGCGCAATGTCAAGTGAACTGAGTTGTAAGGGAACCATATTTTTATTCTTCCAATACATTGCATATAGTCCAACTTCTCATGAATGTACTTTCTTTGTTTATATTGCTGGTGCTTGACAGGGAATGGACTGTATTAGGACAGAGATGGTGCCAGAGAAAATGTCTTGGTTACTGATGTAACCTCTGTTCCCTGATGGAGGGAATGAGACATTTTGTTGATGTAGTGACACTAGGGGTTCACTCTTGAGGGCCCCAATCACCTTTGCTTTATTCAGAAAAGGCCAATGAAAATTGGCGAGTGGAATTTGCATGCCACTCTCCACCCCTGACATAAGGGTATAAAAGGAGATGGCGTGCACCACTCATTCAGAGTTGTGCTGAGGAGCCAAGAGAGAGTCCCAGCCTTGTCAGCGGTCGGTTCAGCACCACGGCAGGAGGGACACAACATCTCATTCCTTCCATCACGGAACAGAGGTTACATCAGTAACCAAGATGTTCCCTGTCTGTCACTCACTCGATGTTGTGTCGATGTAGTGACACTAGGGGTTCCTATACGAAATGCCACAGGCACTGAAACGTGTCACAAGGTATGGAGGAGTAGACACGGGCAGGCTGCTGTGTGCCTCGCAGTGAGCGCTCGACCATGTCGTGACCTTCCAGCGAGTTAGGTAAGGCGTCTCCCTGGTCCCGATAAGGGTGGGAGGAGGCACTTACCCGAGGAGGCTACAGGCGGTGGCCTTTCCTGATTTTTGTATTAAGCAATTTCCCGCTGAGCACCTGCTAGAATAGCGCTCGAGACCTGCTCTAAGGGAACCCCTGCCCATAGAATTGCCAGATCTGACCAAGGGCTGAAAGTTTGGTGGCACCGTGGCATGATAGTCACACGCTGGGTGCCGTGGCGCCATGCCCACCTCGGGACTCGAGTCTGTAGCCAGTGCTGGAGTGGTCTCATATGCATAAACCTGAGGGGAAGTACCGCCACCGAGTCCAACTCCATACTGAGAATGTTGGAGAGATGCTCTGCACAGGGGAGAGCTTGCTCTTTTCCCAGTTGACCTGAAGCCCCAGTTGGTTGAGGTGCCAAAGCACAAGGTCCCTGTGCGCGCACAATAGATCTCACGAGTGAGCTAGGATCAGCCAGTCATTGAGATAATTGAGGATGCGAATGCCCTATTCCCTCAGTGGGGCCATGGCCGCCTCTGTGACTTTGGTAAAGACGCGAGGGGACAGAGACACACTGAAAGGGAGGACCTTGTACTGGTATGCTCTTCCTTCGAAGGCAAACCGAAGAAAGGGTCTGTGAAAGTATGCATCCTTCAGGTCTATGGCCGCGAACCAATCCTTATGTCGTACAGATGTTAGGATGCGCTTCTGTGTCAACATCTTGAATGGAAGCCTGTGTAAGGCTCTGTTCAAGGCATGCAGATCCAGGATCCAAGGCACGCAGATCCCCCTCCCCCCTTGGGCATGATAAAAAAGCCCTTGTGCGACTCAGCTAAGAGGACGGGTTCTATCGCTCCCTTCGCCAGAAGGGTGGCAACCTCAGCCCGAAGGACCGAGGCATGCTCGCACCGCGGTGGAACCTCTTTTTTTGGGCGGTCGTCTGGCAAACTGGATCGCGTAGCCGAGCCAGATCGTCCAGATGAGCCATCGCGACGGGCTGGAAAGCGCTAACCAGGCACCACGCCTGGGGTAGGTGGTTCACGGCAAGGCAGAGCAGATGCCCCACTGGGAAGATAGTCTGGAGGAGGCATGCTGCCCCGTGAGCCCGCAACGGTAGCCGGTGGCTGGGGCGGGCGAGCGGCCCCAAGAACCACCGTACTTACCTGTTTGCCGGATTTCCTTCGACGGAAAACAAGGGATCGCGAGATACTCACGTCCCACTCATTGACCGAAAAGACTTCCAGTGCTTGGCCATCGCAAGCATTGGAGTATGAATCAGGGAATGAGGAAACTGCTCTTTTACTGACAAACTGGGTGCCAGGGCCCAGAAGGCACCTGGTGATGATGTGAGGGCACTCAACTCGTGCTGGCCCAGGGGTGGGAGTGGAGCCCGTACACTTACCTGGGTAAGTCAGGCCAGTCAGAGTCAGCAAACTCGTCCCTGAGTCGCCTGTCCCAGGACCGCTTCGAAGCCCGTCCGGGGTTCCTAGCGGCCAACTTACGGGCAGGTGGTGCCATCTTCCTGCGAGAGGCCAGCGTACGGGCTCCGATGGTGGGGGAGCCGACACTGCAGGAGGACAGCCTTGGCGAGAGGCAGAAAGAGTGCGGGCCGTGACTTTTGTCACCCATAGAGCGAGGTTGGTCACGGTACACAGTTCCTGCATGAGCCCTGGGTCAGTTCTACCCTCGTGCAGATCTTTAAGCGCCTTGGCCTGGTGAAGCTGCAGGATGGCCATGGCGTGCACGGTGGAGGCAACCTGACCCGCGGCATTGTAAGTCTTCGCCACTAACGACGAAGAAAACTTACACGCCTGGGACGGGAGCCTTGGTCAGTTCCTCCAGGTGGCTGCGCCCTGTGGGCACAGGTGCACTGCCACGGTGTGCTTGACCTGGGGAAGCTCGACATATCCCTTGGCTGCCCCGCCATTGAGGGTAGTTAGGGTGGACGAGCTTGCAAAGTGTGTAAGGGTGGAGAAAGGCGCCTTCCATGACTTCGCGAGAAGAAAGGCACTGGGAGCCCAGTAACCAATCATCCAGGCGGGAACGGTCAGGGCGGGGCAGAGGGTTCCACTCAAGCCCGATGTTCACGGCCACCCGGGCAAGCACGGCTGCCAAGTCAGCGTCCGCCTCATCCTGAGCTCTACCGCCCGAGAGCGGGAGCTCAGTAGACTCGTCCGCTTCCAAAAGCAGGAGCCCACCCTCTGATGCTGCGACCGATAACTCATCCTCGTCATGAACCGTGAACGAGACATTAGATCCGCCCTGAGGCGGACCGCCTGCCTCGCTCGTGAACTCTACCGGGCAGAACGAGTGTGCTGGGTGATGGGAGGTCCACGGGAACTGAGCCGGCAGAGAAGCTAAAATATATTCATGAATATGAATGAATTGCAGGGTTTTACAAAGTACGACAGTCGCAGTCCACAAAGTTGCATGAAATCAACATACAAGCTTGCTGGATTTTTAATTTTTAATTTATTTATTTTTTTTTAATTAAAAGGTTTTACATAACAGTCTCTAAAAGAAATGTAGGTTACAAACTTTTATTGGTACAAGCTTGCTTCAAGGGACAAAAATGCTTAGATCAAGCTGTAACACAACCAGCCTAAAATATATATCTATTACATATTTACTGGTGAAATGAGTAATGAGAAGAATGCTGAGATGTGTCTGCTGGTATGGTGCTGGTATGTGAACATCTGCACGTCGTCGGAGGAAATCGAGGCGGGTGGTGCCCAGCTGGCTTTGCTCACCCGACTTCTCAACAGGAGAGCAAACAGAATTAGTCAAATCTGAGGCAGTGCTGATGAAGAAAAACACAGATCCATTTCCCAAACACAGCAGAGGGAAAATCATGGCACAACAGGGCACTGAAAGGACAAAATGCAGGCTTCAGTGTCACCTTTCATCTGGCAAATCTGCCCCCATTCCAGATCATTACAAATACCAACCATTGCTATCCTGTTTGTCTGTGTGTGTGGTCATGGAAATTCTGTTCAACAAGCTCAAGTTTCCTGTGCCGTCACATGCTGTAGTGATAAATGTAACATTTAAGCAGGATTTTCTCAGGACAAATACAAGCTGAGCACTAATAAAACAAGGATGTCTTTGCAAGCACTTCAGTGCAGTTCAGCAACAGAGCTCACTGAATGGTATTGTAGCTTAGTATGATGCCATGAGTTACATGACTAATTTTTTGGGCTGAATGAATTACATGACACAAAATGCAGCATATCATGAAAAAATACAGTTCACTTTACATTTCTGCTGACTAAATGCTACTAGCTTTTGCCTTTCTGTGAATTAAATTCAGTAATGTCAGCAACTTCAGGTTTTGGTTTGGAATTTTATGCTCAAAATTGAACATCCATTCCTTCCAAGTTCCTTCCATTTTGTTGGAATAAGAGTGAATTTACTTTTCAATTTGAAGATAACAGAAAACACCTTTCATGGAGAAAACATACCTAGAAAGTCACAAAATACTAATTCTGTGAATGAGATACTGTATGTATGTATTTTATCAACAAAAGGTTTTCTGGATCACAAAATTTGTTTTTGTACATTCCATTTCATAACTTAATGCGTCACAAAATGCATTTTGTACTCAAAATGCCCTATATTATTGTACTTTGAACTCTTGATCATTTTTATGACCTCAATGCATGATCAATACATTAAACTGTTAACATACATTCCCTATCTGTCACTCACTCAACGTTGTGTCGATGTAGTGACACTAAGGATCACTCTTGGGAGCCCGAAACACCTCTGGTCTTTTAAAAAAGGCCAATGACAATTGGCAAGTTGTATTTGCATACCACTCCCCCAAACATACGGGTATAAAAGGAGCTGGTATGCAACCACTCATTCAGATTTTCTCTTCGGAGCTTAACGGTTGATGCTCTCTGAGCTGAATTCTCACGGCTGTTCATTCACCTCTGCTGGATCTGACGGCGCATTTCAGCGGCTTTTCCCCCTATGCACTGGTGCACTGCAGAGAACACCCCTCCGCCGGGTATCCCCCCACAGGCTTCCCATTCCCCATCACGCTCGTCTGCCCCGATTGGGCTTCCGGATGAGTGCGCCGGCTCGTCTCACGGCGAGTTCGACCTCTTGTTCGGAGCCTGCGAAGGTGATGATATCTCGAGCGCAGCATCGGAGAGCGGGCTCGTCCAGTTGGACATGGAAGCCTCAGCTGGGCTTCCCCCTTTGGGTACGGTCGCTCAGTCACAGGCTTTCGTGGAGCTGACGGACATGCTTTCCCGGGCAGGTGAGAGCGTCGGGCTAGAGTGGAACCCTCCGCTCTCCCTGAACCCTCGCGGCTCGATGATTGGTTCCTGGGCTCACAGCCACGCCGCGCCCCAGTTCCTTTCTTCCTAGAAGTGCATGAGGAGCTGACAGGGTCGTGGGAGGCACCTTTTACTGCCCGGTCCCGATCTTTCAGCTACCCCACCCTCACTACCCTCAATGTTGGGGTGGCCAAGGGGTATTCGGTGATCCCCCCAGTGGATAAGGCACTCGCGGTGCACCTATGCCTGCAGAGTGCCGCCACCTGGCGCGGGCGACCGAAGCTTCCGTCCAGGGCCTGTAGGCTTACATCGTCCCTGACGGCCAAGGCCTACGGTACCGCTGGACAAGCCGCCTCCGCCCTGCACGCCATGGCTCTCCTGCAAGTCCACCAAGCTAAGGTGCTAAAGCCATCCCAGGCTGTTCCGGGGGTGGTCACAAGGAGCCAGGTAAGTGCTTCGATGTCGCTGAACTCAGCACAGCCACGGCACGACATGGCACCTCAGGCTCCGCCCCGCCGCGAGGCCCCACCCGCCGGTACATCCGACAAGATTGTCCCCTTGATCCCCCTTGGCCAGAGCTTGGATGCATGGCTTGCGCTTTCCAACCCATCGCGATGGCTGGTCCGGACCGTCCGACACGGCTACCCGATTCAGTTCACCAGGCATCCGCCCAGGTTCAGCGGTGTCCACTTCACCTCGGTGAAGGGCAAAAACGTCGCTACCTTGCACGCGTAAATCGCTACCCTCCTACGGAAGGGTGCGATAGAGCCTGTCCCTCCGGCCGAGATGAAGAAGGGGTTTTACAGCCCCTACTTCATTGTACCTAAAAAAAAGGCGGTGGGTTGTGGCCAATCTTGGACCTGCGAGTACTGAACCGGGCTTTACACAGACTCCCGTTCAAGTTGCTGATGCAAAAACACATTCTAGCGAGCATCCGACATCAATATTGGTTCGCGGCAGTAGACCTGAAGGACGCATACTTCCACGTCTCGATTCTACCTCAACACAGACCTGTGGTTTGCATTCGAGGGTCGGGCGTATCAGTACAAGGTCCACCCTTTCGGCCTGTCCTTGTCCCCTTGCGTCTTCATGAAGGTTGCAGAGGCAGCCCTTGCCCCGTTAAGTGAAGTGGGCATTCGCATCCTCAACTATCTCGACGACTGGCTAATCCTAGCTCACTCTCGGGATGTGTTGTGTGCGCACAGGGACCTGGTGCTCTCACACCTCCCGGTTTAGAGCATCTCTTTTCTCGGCTTGGAGTTGGACTCAGTCTCGATGACGGCGCGCCTCACGAACGAGCACGCACAGTCAGTGCTGACCTGTTTGAAGGCATTGAGACAGAAGATAGCGGTTCCACTGAAACTGTTTCAGAGGCTCCTGGGGCATATGGCATCCTCAGTGGTGGCCAGTCCGCTCGGGTTGATGCATATGAGACCGCATCAGCACTGGCTCCAGACTCGAGTCCCGAGATGGGCATGGTGCCGCAGCTCCTGGACGGGCCTGCGGCTACGTTGGCACATCAACTGCCTTGAGTTGTTGGCAATTCTGCTCACCCTGCGGAGGTTTTTGCCGTTGATCCAGGGCAAGCATGTGTTAGTGCGGACAGACAACACGGCAACGGTGGCATACATCAACTGTCAAGGCAGTTTACGCTCCTGTAGTATGTCACAACATGCCCACCGTCTCCTCCTCTGGAGTCAGCAGCACCTCAAGTTGCTGCGAGCCATTCAAATCCCGGGCGACCTCAACACTGCAGCGGATGTGCTGTCATGACAGGTTACCCTCAGGGGAGAGTGGAGACTCCACCCTCAGGTGGTCCAGCTGATTTGGAGTCGATTTGGGTAGTCACAGGTAGACCTGTTCGCTTCCCGAAAATCCTCCCACTGCCCGCTCTGGTACGCCCTGACTGAGGCACCTCTCGGTATAGACGCATTGGCACACAGCTGGCCCCCTGGACTATGCAAATATGCATTTCCCCCAGTGAGCCTACTTGCACAGACCCTGTGCAAGGTCAGGGAGGACGAGGAGCAGGTCGTCCTGGTAGCACCCTGCTGGCCCACCCAAACTTGCTTCTCGGACCTCATGCTCCTCGCGACAGCACCCCCCCGGCGAATTCCCCTGAGGAAGGACCTTCTTTCTCAGGGATGGGGCACCATCTGGCACCTGCGACCAGACCTCTGGAATCTCCATATCTGGCCCCCGGACGGGACACGGAAGTCTTGACCTCCCGTGGTGGTAGACACAATCACTCAGGCTTGGGCTCCCTCTACGAGGCGCCTGTATGCCTTGAAGTGGCATCTGTTCACTAAGTGGTGTTCTTCCCTATGCGAAGACCCCCAGAGATGCACAGTTGGGTCGTGCTTTCCTTCCTGCAGGAGACGTTAGAGGGATGGCTGTCCTCCTCCACCTTGAAGGTGTATGTAGCCACTATAGCGGCACACCACTACACAGTGGACGGTAAGTCCTTAGGGAAGCATCCCTCCAGACCATACCTCATTCCCACATGGGACCTCTCTGTAGTTCTTCAGGGTCTAATGGGAGCCCCCTTTGAGCCCCTGCAGTCAGCTGAGCTTAAGGCACTCTCTTTAAAGAATGCCCTCCTGACTGCGCTCACTTCCATCAAGAGGGTAGGAGAACTGCAAGCGTTCTCTGTCAGCGAAATGTGCCTGGAGTTTGGTCCAGGCTACTCTCAAGTGATCCTGAGACCCCAGCCAGGCTGTGTGCCCAAGGTTCCCACGACCCCATTTAGGGATCAGGTGGTGAACCTGCAAGCACTGCCCAAGGATGAGGCAGACCCAGCCCTGACATTGCTGTGTCCAGTGCACGCTTTACGCAACTATTTGGATCGCACGCAGAGCTTTAGAGTCTCTGAGCAGCTCTTTGTCTGCTTTGGTGGACAGCGGAAAGGAAACGCTGTCTCCAAGCAGAGTATCGCCCACTTGGTCATTGACACTATAGCAATGGCATATCATGCTCAGGACGTGCCGCCTCCTGCAGGGCTATGAGCCCACTCAACCAGGAGTGTGGCAGTCTGGGCCTTGACCCCTCTGGGTGGGGTGTGGACTCCACGGTGTCTTCCCATTGGGAGTGACACCCCCCCCCCGATGTAGACACTGGTGGCCCCAGTTCTTTAACAAATTTCACTCTTTTTTGGGGAGAGAAAAAAAAGAGGATAAGAGGCCATGACTGGGCTAGCCTGTCCCTATCTTTTGGGCAGTCAACTTTGTCCCCGAAGGGCCGTTCGACACTCATTACAGCGTTGGGGGAGGTTACGTGTCAGCCTGGTGCGCTGGCTACGAGGCACACAGTGGTCTGCCCGTATCGCACCGCCAGTTCACGTAACACAGTTCAGCTAGTTGTGGAATTTCGTATAGGGACCCCTAGTGTCACTACATCGACACAACGTCAAGTGAGTGACAGATAGGGAACGTCCTGGTTACTTTCGTAACCTCCGTTCCCTGATGGAGGGAACGAGACGTTGTGTCCCTCCTTCCACAACGCTGGACTATCCGCTGAAATAGCCAGGACCTTGTCTCGGCTCCTCAGCACAAAACCTGAATGATTGGTTGCATACCAGCTCCTTTTACCACTCGCCAATTCTCATTGGCCTTTTTTCAAAGACCAGAGGTGTTTCGGGCTCCCAAGAGTGACCCCTAGTGTCACTACATCAACACAACGTCTCATTCCCTTCATCAGGGAATGGAGGTTATGAAAGTAACCAGTAAGTTTTTCATGGAGCAAATGTATGTCATACTGATCATAATATGTGTTAATTTGGGAATGAGGGAAACACATAGTTTAGTTCACAGCCAAGTGAAGTCAGGACATTTTTATTTGTAGAGCGTTTTTCACAATAATCGTTTCAAAGCAGCTTTACAGAAAATAATTTGTAATGTCTGTAATGTCTTAATTGTCTTAAAGTACCCAGTGAACAGTTTAATTGAAAATCTTCAAAAACTCAAGTTGTTAGTTAGTGTTGAGAAAAACCTTGGGAGAAACTAGACTAGACTAGTTCTTCTACTCTGGCATTACAGCATAAACATAATGGAATTGTTAGTTAGCCCTGTGTATTACAAGTCATGAATTAATTTGTATTAATAGATTAAGTGATGTAACTTTTTGGCAGGCAATGTTTAATTTTCTTTTTACATTGGATGAACTGTAAGATTGATTATTAAAGGGACAGTTCCCTCCAAAATAAAAATTCTGTCACAATTTACTCAACCTCATTTTGTTCTAAACCCATATGACTTTATTTATTATTCAGTACACAAAGCGAAAAATTTGAAAAAGATGTTCTGCTCAAAAGAACAGAAGAAAAATTAAAAGACAGAAAAATTAAAAGACACGAGGGTGAGTAAAAAATGACTGAATTTAAATTTTTGGGTGAACTATCCCATTAAGTGTCTTTGAAGTCCATTCTGAATAAAATGTAGGGGTGCTGGTAGATGCAGTGTCCTTTTCTGTTCGGCTGGTAAATGCTTTAGTTGGCAGTCATTTTTTGTGTAAGTGATGCAAGCAGTGATCAGTGAAGTACTAAGAGCTGTTCGAACTGTCAAATTGTAGCAGTTTATTCTCTGCTGTGTTATTCACAGCATGCACTTCTGAAGATTTATTCAAAGATTTGGGGAAAGTAAAATATATATATATATACTTTGTGTATCTTCTCTGTGTACCTTGTCACAATTGTAAGTGACCCAGCAACATTTTTAGATATTTTCTGTAACATTTTATTTTTAAAGTGTCATGTGTTAAAAAACACAAAAGATTTCCACAGACACATATTAGAAAAGCTACAGCTTGTCTGATAATATGGCAGACAACAACAGCTAAGTTAAAGCCCCGATATATTTCCGGATAAGTTCTTTGTTCTTCATTCAAGGGTAAAAAGTAGTTTTAAATATCCGAGCAACAGTATACTGTTAAAAGTACATTTACATATGAGGATGCTCAGTAAAACCTTAACTAATGTGACAAAATGTGTTATCAATGACTTTATGCCTCATTCTATGGGTAGAATTTACACTAGATCAGTAAAAGGTGTTTTTAACCCCTCAATGATGAATTAAAGTGCTGGCCTCAAGGTAGGTGGAGCTCCAGGTCACACCTACTGATGGTGTGGACCAGTGGCAGTAAGGTCTTTAGCAGCTGGTAAGAAGTTTTCCTAAAAGTTCGCCCAGGCAAGCTATTACGAACCACTGAAACAAACTAAAAAACACCTTCTTTTTGGCCAGATTTTGTTCTAAATGATGTCACAGTAAGAAGTATATCGGGGCCTTTTGGGTTGGTCAGTAATATTTTAAGGTGGGGCTTAGCAAAGAGTCAATTCTCAAGCTAAAGCCAGAGGTCTGAGATATACCACCAACATGTAATTCATAAACATAACTCTGGTTTGAGAGATCAATCTAAAAAAACCTCATTTTGTTTTTTGTTTACCAAGGAGAACTGTAACGTGGATGATTTCACTGCTTATTCTCATTAGAGTTAATTGTGACCTTAATAATGTTCAGTGGGGTCACAAAAGCAAATATGGCACACCTCCAGTCCATTTGAGGATATAGTGTCAAATCCAGCGAAACGTCCGGTTACCTAGAGTAACCTCGGTTCTCTAAAGAAAAGGAGTGAGACACAGACCACTCTGTGGGAAAGGTGCGCCCCACGTGACTGCTCTTGAAGCATTTTAAACTAGCCTTTAGGCAGCAGGAATTGGCTGCTGACATCGGAGGCCCTGCCCTCCTGAATAAAATCAGGCAGCAGCTCAATTCCTCTTCAGAATTAATAGCTCTAAAAGATGAGCTGGGACTTCTGGGCCTCCCTGGACTGTGTCTCACTCCTTTCCTTCAGAGAACCGAGGTTACACTAGGTAACTGAACGTTCTCTTTCAGTCATGTCGTTTCGACACAGACCACTCTATGGGAGATGTTAAACATGCCCCGCAATACAGAAAACTTTATTCATTCATCTCCAAAACAGAGCTTCCTGCCCCAGAACAGCATGAGCCACATTAGGCGCGGTTACATCACACCTATAATACTTGACAAAAGTGTGAGAAGACGCCCAACTTACAGCTGCACAGATATCCTCAACAGAAATATGACACAGTTGAAAAGACAAACATGCATAAGCCTTAGAAACTTTAGATATAAAAGCAGCATTTGGGCGTAAAATTACTTCAGAGCCATCAGCACTGAACTCAGTACATGACGGATGCACCGACAGTGCATGAAGTTCCTCGACGCACTTAGCTGTGTGAGTAAGAGGGCTGTCTTGTAAGACAAGATCTTTAAATCCACCTAATACAATGGCTCGAATGGTGCTTCACACAAAGAATTTAAAACAACAGTCAAGTCCCATGACAGAAACACTGATTTAGGAGTCGGGAGAAGCCAACGAACCCCTTTTTGAAAAACGAGAAGCAAGTGGATGTGCCCTTGGCGATACCCCATCAAAGCCCACATGACAGGCTGATATCGCAGACAAATAAACCTTTAATGTGGAATATGCTTTGCCTTGTTCAAACAATTCTTGCAAAAATGTTTAAATGTCCACAATGGAACACTTAAATTAAATCACATTACTTCAGTTAAACCAAGAATCAAACGCATTCCACTTAGCGCCATATAAGGATCTAGTGGAGAAAGCTCTAGCACTTTGAATGGTTTCAATAAAATTTTGAGGTAAACCTACCTCACGCAGTTTATTCCTCTCAGGAGAAAGGCCCATAGATTCCAAATGGCTGTGACCAGGTGAAATATCTGACCCCTTGCCTGTGATAGGAGGTCCCTGTGCATCGGGAGGTGCCAGGATTCCCCCTACAGCATTCCTAATATTTCTGCCAACCATGGTCGATTGTGCCACCATGGGACCACCATTGGGGCCTAACCTAGCCCCCGAATTCATGCAACCGGGAACATGTGTTGCCCTCAATGAGCTCAGGTGATTGTCTGCCGACATTAGACAATAGGCGCATTCCCCCTTGGCGATTTATGTAAGACACTACTGTAGTATTGTCCGTTCTCACTAGAACATGATGTCCATGAATGAAAGGTAGAAAGTGCTTTAGGGCGAGGTACACAGTGAGTAACTCCAGAAAGTTTATGTGGTACTGACTCCGAAAAGTTGACCATCTGCCACTTGCTACACACCCCTCCAGCAGTTCTCCCCAACCTGTGAGGGATGCGTCTGTCGTAATGACCTTGCGAGTCGTAATCACACCCATCAACACGCCCCTGGCTAAAAGGGCTGGATCCCTCCACACCTGAAGTGCTCTGAGGCATGCACAAGAGATTAAAACAGTCTTGTTCCTGTGCGTGCTTCGCTTCGTGTCCGGGTTCAAAGAATGTACCCATTTCTGCACGTTTCTCATAAACAAATGTCCCATCTTTTTTGGGAACCAGAAAATATCGGCCATAAAACTCAGACTGTTCCTCTTCCCGTGAGACTAATCTGATTGCCCGTTTTGAGGAGTGAGAAACAGCTGCTGGCGCCGTTTTTTTTTTTTTTTTTTTTTTGTGGGGCAAAAGACAGCTAAAAGCCTCATTCTCTCTTTTCTTAGACTCACAGCGAGCCTACATAGCCACCACCACTGAGCCGAAAAGTCTGTTGGGAGAAACAGGAGTGTCAAGGAACAGTAGACGGACCTTATCCATCGTCTTGGAAAGGTTAAGCCATAGATGACGTTAAGCTGCCACTGTCAAGCCTATGGCACAGCCCACCGCTTGGTTGGTGCATATTGTCGTCCTTATGACAAAGTCCATAGCAGTGCATATTTCGGTCCATAAGTCCTTAACCAGCTTACCCTGCTCAATATCGGTGCCCACATCAGCCTGCAGCTCAGCCACATATACATGCAGTAGAGAAACAGAGTTCTGAGCTCTAATTATTTGTGCCCGAGACCTGTAATTTTTTTCAAGAAGCTGGGTTGAGACCCTTGGCTGTCTGTGGAGCAGTTGAGGCACTGAATACAATCCCAAATTCATCTCAGGGGCCAGATAGGCAGCTAGAGACTGTTCCAGTTTAGGGCAATCCAAAAAGCCTCTGTTCACAGCATCCTCCATCTCCAAAAATGCATTAAACCCTTCAACAGGAGCTTGTGCAGAAAAGGGTTTATCCCACGTTTTTGTCACATTAAGGAGACAGTCCTCAAATGCTGGGGTGGTCATTTTGGAAGATGATGTGGACTGAGGAAGAATATTTCCATCCAGTCTGTTGATGGCCTGTATTGGTGGAGCCGCAGGCCATTCGACGGCAAGCGGTTAGCCGTGCGACGGCAAACTGTGACAAATAGGTCGCCGTCTGTGAATGGGTCCTTTTGAATTGCGGGCTGAGCACAGGGGAGAGAGTCCTCGCCATTCTCATCATCCTCCTCTGAGTCATTGCTGTCTTCTTTAGAGAGCTCATCCTGCTCAGCATGAGGATGATTGAGCTGTGGTGTCAATTGTGCCGCCCATTCAACTGTTTGAGCCTCGTCCTCTTCCTGCATCACCAGATCCAAAAGGAGTGGTTCTGATCCAGGACAATCAGATTTCTCAAAACTCAGCTGGAATGACTCGCATCGTTTCTGCAGGGTTTGTAAATCAAAGCGATTACAGTCCGGGCACGAAACCGGGTCCTGTAGTGACACATGTGCATGCTCCGGTCCGAGGCACAAAGCACAAACGCGACGCGAGTCTTTCCTCTCAGTATTGTTCCCACAAGCATTAAGGCAAGCCCGCACTTTGCGACATGCTTTAGGTGCGGTAGTACTCATGTCCATCGAGTGTAAGTGTCCCTGAGGACAGCACAAACTCCTTCGTAGCGAGCAGCAAGCCGAAGCAGCCACAGAACTAGCTGGGAGTTAGCGTGAGTCTGAGAGGAACTTTTCTTTTCTCCGCACGGTCCTCAAGCAAACTGAAGTGGCCGAGGTACCTACTAGCAATGCTAGTCACAAGATTTATAATAAATTATCCTGGCAACTTGATAAGTTGACTTGATAACTAAATAAGTTGAATGACAAACCAACCGGAATGTGATTATATCGACCACAGAATACCACAACGCTCACAAAGTCGAGCGCAAACTCTTCTTTCTTGAGCAGTTAAGTTGCAGTATTTAGGCCAATCCAAAGAAAATTCCAAGTAGAGTTTGTAGAGCGAGCCTTGAAGAACAAAATTCTGAGGAAGAATTGAGCTGCTGCCTGATTTTATTCAGGAGGGTGGGGCTCCCAATGTCAGCAGCCAATTCCTGCTGCCTAAAGAGCAGTCATGCAGGGCGCACCTTTCCCATAGAATGGTCTGTGTCGAAATGACTTGACTAAAAGAGAACCCATGTTTCCAAGACGACATTTCCTCACACTAATGTTGGGCTGCATTTTTGTTCCACATGTTGGAACAGAAGCAAGTGCTCAGGCCTGGAAAGTGTGGCATCATCTCTGGTTTTTATATAAAATAATGAGCCCCATGCTTGTGGTTTTATGGCCACTGCTGTGCAGCTGAAACTCCCAGTAAAAGCTTCTGCATGAGAGGTTCTTGCGTTGTGATTGTTAGGGAGATTTGTAGGCTGCTTAATTACACAAATATGCCAGCCACTCCTTCTCCAGACAGAACCACCTAACCACCAAAGCCATTCTGGCTTGATCAAAATTCCCACATTCGTTACCTATAAATTTGGCTAATCAGTTTATTTGGGATACAGCCACCATAGGCAATTTCTAGAATGAAAGGATACAATTTTTAATTGCCCTCTGTAACTATGAAATAAATTAAAAGATATCATGAGAAATCAAAATTTCCTTGATATTTTTAGTTAAAAGTGTTAATTGTACTATGCAAAAGTACTGTTTCAAAACTCAAAATTTCTTCCCACTTAATGAAACTAAGCTGCAAAATCAGATCATTATGAACTTTTGCAACATTCTGAGATCAGACAAATGAATACACATGATGGCACATGTCAACAACATCTGGAATTCAGAAACTTGATTCACCCAATAACACTGTGGTAATAAGACACAGGCTGAGTTTGGATATGCATACTACTATAATACTCGTACTGTTTCTGCCATATGGCAGAATTATTAATAGTATGACCAGTGTGCCATTCTGAACGCTAAAAATAAAAAAATAAAAACTTTTTTGGCAAACGTTTCCAGAGACAGATGTGTAAAATTGGTAAATTTTGATAATCGTAAACCTGTAGAACAAATGCTAGCTTTTCATAGCATCATCTGTCTTCCACAATTTTGTTGTTTTGAGACATATCTGCTGACAATCAAACACCTACTAAGCTAACCCCTTAATTACACCGGGTGCTTCTGCGGCACATTCCAGCTCCGACGGAGCTGATCGCGGCCACTCTAGTCAATGCTTGTAATACCATCAGAAATGCCGTGGCATGTTTCAGAAGCGTCCCAGAAGCGGCTCTCTGCTCTGCTTCGCTAAAGATAGGCGTCTTGTCTATTTTTGATGGACGCCGCATCCAAGCCGCACAGTTCAAATACAAAATTAAAGTCAGAACATTCAGTCAATTTATCCATGTCTTTCATAACTGGACTTTTAAGTGTGTTAACTTTGTCTGTAGGCTACAGCACAACAAAGTAGGACATAACAACAATAAACACAACAATAAACACAATTAAACCAGACAAAAAAAATAACCATTTAGCCAACTAACCCATGGTAGAACCCCAAAAATCAAGGAAAAAATACAAAATCAAAAAGAAGGCAACATCGGACAGGCAAAGTAGTTTATTGTTGTTTGCTGATCTCATGATCTCGCCAATACAGCTGCCTCGCAGTGCTCCGCTTCTGAAATGCTCCCGCTGCAGCATTAAAAAGAGGCTACTTGGCTACTTGGTTATTGCTGGTGTAGTGACACTAGGGGTCACTCTTGGGAGCCCGAGACACCTCTGGTCTTTGATAAAAGGCCAATGAAAATTGGCGAGTGGTATTGCATGCCACTCCCCCGGACATATGGGTATACAAGGAGCTGGTATGCAACCACTCATTCAGATTTTCTCTTCAGAGCTGAACGGTCATGCTCACTTAGCTGAATACTACTGTTCATTCACCTCTGCTGGATCTGACGGCGCATTTCAGCGGCTTCTCCCTCCTCTGCACTGGTGCACTGCAGAGAACGCCCCTGGGTGCTTCGGCAGAAAACAAAGAGAGTATATATTCTGATAGAGACTTTTCCTCTAAAAGAGTATATTTCTCTAAAAGAGCGGCACACACGGAACGTCTTTTTAAAGACGCGTCTTTCTAAAGATGATTGTATTTTATTACCCACGGGTATGAGGCCAGCACGGCTAGCACTGGGGGCAATTTGGGGACCCCAATGGGACCGCCTCCGCCGGGTATCCCCCCGCGGACCTCCCATTCCCCAGCACGCTCGTCTGCCCCGATCGGGCTTCCAGATGAGTCCGCCGGCTCGTCTCACGACGAGTTCAACCTCTTATTCGGAGCCCATGAAAGTGATGAGCTCTCGAGCGCAGCTTCGGAGAGCAGGCTCGTCCAGTCGGAAGCCTCAGCTGGGCTCCTCCCTTCGGGGATGATTAACCAGTCACAGGCTGACGCGGAGATGACGACATGCTTTCCCGGGCAGCCGAGAGCGTCGGCTAGAGTGGAACTCACTGCTCTTCCCTGAACCCTCGCGGCTTGGTGATTGGTTCCTGGGCTCGTGGCGCCGCTCAAAGCCACGCCCCGCCCCCGTTCCTTTCTTCCCGGAAGTGCACGAAGAGCTGACAAGGCACTTTTTCAAGGCACGAGGCACTTTTTACTGCCCGGTCCCGATCTTTTCAGCTTCCCCACCCTCACTATCCTCTTTGGTGGGGCGGCCAAGGGCTATTCGGCAATCCCCCTGTGGATAAAGGCACTTGAGGTGCACATATGCCCGCAGAGAGCCACCACATGGCACGGATGCCCAAAGCCCCCATCCAAGGCCTGTAGGTTTACGTCATCTCTGACGGCCAAGGCCTATGGTGCCGCTGGACAAGCCGCCTCCACCCTGCACGCCATGGCTCTCCTGCAAGTCTGCCAAGGCGCTAAAGGAACTGCACGAGGGTAGTTCCACCCCAGGATTGATGCAGGAACTGTGCTCGGTGACCGACCTCGCTCTCTGAGCGACGGAGGTCACGGCGCATTCTCTCGGGCGGATGATAGCCACACTAATGGTCCAGGAGAGCCACCTTTGGCTCAACCTGTTCGAGATGGGCGAGGCCGACAAGACACAATTCCTTGCTGCCCCCATTTCCCAGGCGGGCCTCTTTGGTGACACCGTCGAGGACTTTGCCCAGCAGTTTTCGATGGTGGAGCAGTAGACGGATGCTAGCCGGCATATCCTGCCCTGGCGCAGCTCAAGATCCCACACCCCGTCTACTCATTGCCAAGGGCGTCCCCCTGCGGTGACTGCACCGGCTCTGCCGCAGCCCGCCCCTTCGGCCCGGCCTTGGTGCGGAGCCCACCGCAGGAAGCAGACACCACCCTTCTCGCGGCTGCCCAGAACCCGTGAAAGACTTCAAAGCGCCCTTTAGACGGGTGACCCAGAGACAACGAAACCCGCTGCTCTGGAGCTGGTAAGCAGATCTCTCCATCTTTTTGTTACCTTTTGCATTTAATTGCGCTGCATGCCCAAGTGGCTGCAGTACTTAAGAGCTCAGCAAGAGCGGTGTCCTTGTTCCCTGGGTCACATATCCGGTGTGCACGGCCGTCATCATGACCACCGTCCACCACTCTATTTGGCAGCTGTGGCACAAATCCGACCCCGATGTGACAGTCTCCACGGGTCACGAGGACAGGCCTCTTCCTCCCCCATCCCAGGCTGTTCCGGGGGTGGTCACAAGGAGCCAGGTAAGTGCTTTGATGTCCTTAGACTCAGCACGGCCATGATGTGGTGTGGCACCTCGAGCTCCGCACCGCCGCGAGGCCCCACCTGCCAGTATATCCGATGATGTTGTCCCTTTGGTCCCCCTTGCGCGGAACTTGGACACATGGCTTGTGCTTTCCAATCCGTCACGAGGGCTGGTCCAGACTGTCCGACTCGGCTGCGTGATTCACTTCGCCAGACGTCCGCCCAGGTTCAGCGGTTTCCACTTCACCTTGGTGAAGGACGAAAACGCTGCTACCTTGCGCGCGGAGATCGCTACCCTCCTATGGAAGGGCGCGATAGAACCTGTCCCTCCAGCCGAGATGAAGAAGGGGTTTTTCAGCCCCTACTTCATCATACCGAAAAAAGGCGGTGGGTTGCGGCCAATCTTGGACCTATGAGTTCTGAACTAGACTCCCGTTCAAGATGCTGATGCAAAAATGCATTCTGGCGAGTGTCCGGCATCAAGATTGGTTCGCGGCGGTAGACCTGAAGGATGCATACTTCCACGTCTCGATCCTTCCTCGACGCAGACCCTTCCTGCGGTTTGCATCTGAGAGTCAGGCGTATCAGTACAAAGTCCTCCCTTTCGGCCTGTCCCTGTCTCCTCGCATCTTTACGAAGGTCGCAGAGGCTGCCCTTGCCCTGTTAAGGGAGGTGGGCATTCGCATTCTCAACTATCTCGACGACTGGCTAATCCTAGCTCATTCTCGAGACATGTTGTGCGCACACAGGGACCTGGTGCTCTCACACCTCAGCCAACTAGGGCTTTGGGTCAACTGGGAAAAGAGCAAGCTCCACCCGGTTCAGAGCATCTCTTTTCTCGGTTTGGAGTTGGACTCTGCCTCCTTGATGGCGCGCCTTACGAATGAGCGCGCCCAGTCGGTGCTGGCCTGTTTGAAGGCGTTCAAACAGAAAACGGCAGTTCCACTGAAAATTTTTCAGAGGCTCCTGGACGGGTCCGCGACTGCATTGGCACATCAACTGCCTCGAGTTGTTGGCAATTCTGCTCGCCCTGTGGAGGTTTTGGCCGTTGATCCAGGGCAAATATGTGTTAGTTCAGACAGACAACACGACAATGGTAGCATATGTCAACCGCCAAGGCGGTCTGCGCTCTTGATGTATGTCACAACTCGCCCGCCGTCTCCTCCTCTGGAGTCAGCAGCACTTCAAGTCGCTGCAAGCCACTCACATCCCAGGCAACCTCAACACTACTGGCACACAGCTGGCCCCCTATATGCGTTTCCCCCAGTGAGCCTGCATGCACAGACCCTGTGCAAGGTCAGGGAGAACGAGGAGCAGGTCGTCCTGGTAGCACCCTACTTGCCCACCCAGATATGGTGCTCGGACCTCATGCTCCTCACGACAGCTCCCCCCTGGCTAATTCCCCTGAGGAAGGACCTTCTTTCTCAGGGACGGGGCACCATCTGGCACCCGCTCCCAGACCTCTGGAATCTCTGTGTCTGACCCCTGGATCAACACAACGTCGAGTGTGTGACAGATAGGGAACGTCATGGTTACTTGTGTAACCTCCGTTCCCTAATGGAGGGAACGAGACGTTGTGACCTCCTGCCACAATGCTAAACTACCCACTGAAATGGCCGGACCTTATATCGGCTCCTCAGCATAAAACCTGAATGAGTGGTTGCATACCAGCTCCTTTTATACCCGTATGTCCGGGGGAGTGGCATGCAAATACCACTTGCCAATTTTCATTGGCCTTTTATCAAAGACCAGAGGTGTCTCGGGCTCCCAAGAGTGCCATTATTGTCACTACATCGACACAACGTCTCGTTCCCTCCATCAGGGAACGGAGGTTACACAAGTAACCATGACGTTTCACACATGCTCAACGTCCGCCCACGCCTTCTTTGCACACAGAATTTTGCCATGCAAATGTTACTGTGCCTTAAGTATGGGGTGAAATGAAATAACATTACAAGTGAGGAAAATTTAATAATAAAAGAATGTAAGAAATGGTCCCTTTAAAAAAGTGTACTGGAAAGACTGAGTAGGCTGATGTTGGCTTTTATTATAATAAATGTTAATTTATTTTGTGCACAAAGAAATATTAAGTGAGTAAAGAGACACGGTGCCAGGCAGGGTTAAGAGTGAATGACATACAGTAAGTGTTCAGATCCTTTCTATCAAAGAGAATGTGTCTAATCCTAATCACTGAAGAATGTGGGGAAAATCTTTTCTATTAAATCTTAATTTTCAGAACAATCACAGTGGCGCCAGAGCAGGAACAGCTATAAGGTGAAATCATGTCACTGCTGTCAAGCTTGAGGAGCTGATTTTTACATCAAAAGAACACATTTGAAGAAAGATTAACATTTATTTGTTTTTGAGTGAGAGTTTGAGTGTGTGAGTACCGCCCATTTTTTTTAAGTTGATGGTTTAGACGTAAACCCTGGAATCTGAGATGAGGTTTTCTCACCTCAGGTAAGTAAACATAAATGTTTCGCAGGGCTGGATTTTAGCAAAAAGTAAACCACAGAAAATAAATGTAAAACGAAATCAAGATATAAACTAAAACCTAAACTGTATTTAATTTTGATTTGTGTTTGTATCCTTTCATAACATGCCAGTGGTTTAGCTCGTGTTTATAAATTAGATGCTGTCATTCCATGGTAACCTTCTTGAACCTTCCATTTACTGTGCGAACCCTAATTAATATTCATGAGCCACGGCTTCACCATGGTTGGGTTCATAAATTCAGGTTCTGTGCAGATTTGCTACTGCTAAAACATACACAGACATAAACAGTATTTGAGTGTGTAGATGCTGCTGCATGATTAGACATACATACACAGTGTTGCCAACTATCTCATGGGAAGTCGCCAAAGGCTCTTGCTAAAATGTTGCTAAAAGTAGCTAAATCACATGATGACGTCATATATTACATAAGACATCAAATTTACATATGAATTGGCGTAAAGTGCTACGGCAATTCCTTAAAGGTTTAGTGTTGAAGAACCATCATATTTTTGTTTTTGTTTTTAATTGAACTTATTATTTAACAATTAGTATTTAACTACTAATCATTTTGCTATCACTAATTGAACTTGTCAAACATTCAGCAAGTTGTGGTGGGCAGTAGGATAGATGTTTTTTTTTTTTTTTTTTTGGCATGTTTTGTAATAAAAACATTTTAATGAACATTCATGAACAAGCTGGCCAAAATTAAATATTTTTATTAATGTATTTTATTTTATAATTGAGCTGCATTATTGTACAATGACAAGGCCAAAAATTATCCTAGCAAAATCAACCAGCAGTGGTTGTTTAGTGTTGTTTTTTTTTTGTTTTTTTTATATTATTTATTTTTAATCATAGATCCATATGCCTCACATGGAGCTGTTTTGGAGATAAAATGTAATATGTCTTATTTTTGAACATATCTGGTGTGTGATGCTGAACCCTCAGTGTTTATTACCTGTGCCAGTGTACCTGTGTCACAATGATTTTTGACAGTGACACCTCATCTGTTCATATCACTTATCTCTATACTTTATTATAGATCAGGGGTTCATTTCAATTCTCTCTCTTACCCTGCTAGATAATTTCCCAATGCTCTTCTATCGCTTTAGGTTGACTTTTCTCCTCTAAACCGAGAACATGCATGTCAACTGAGGTTGAGATTCTCGTAACAAATACCAACAACAGGAAAGCTCGTCAGTCTTTCGATTATTAGAACATCCCTTTGCCTGTAAGTCCAGCTGCTAATGGCATTCAGGTCAATCATATTACTTGAAACGTAGGGGTAGCTTGGGAGGAGGAGGGTTTCAGAAAAATAAATAAATAAATAAACTCACAGCTGCAGTGAAACACTGCAATTTAAATGATAGATAAAGAGAGAGTACGCAAGTTGATTAACTGGTTGCATGTCAATAAACCTATCAAATTACACTATGCAAGATGATTGGCTTAAGGCAGACCTGGGCAATTTACGGCACACGGATCCGGCCCTCCCCGCTCATTTATCCAATTTTTTTTATTTATTTATTTATTTATTTATTTATTTATTTATTTTTTTTATTGGATATTTCAGTTGTCTTGCATTGGGACCTAACGCGCCTCCACAAGCGTTTAACATGCTCAGGGTTGCCAGATAAGAGACACAACACCCCCAATTTGAGATTTATACTTACGCAAATAGGAAATATTCGCCTACTGTTATACTTATTTTGTGCAATCTGGCAACCATGCATGCGAGTGCGCTCTTTCTAGCTCTCGCTTTCCCCTTCGAACAAACTTTGCGATCTCTAGTGCAATATTCGGCTCAAGGAAAAGTGTTATACGGCCACTCTGTATCCATTCTTGAGGCTGCTTTTGATGTTTGTGTGGTGCTACTAAGTTTGGAGGTAAACCACCTCAGTGATGAAATTAAATATAAAAGTAGATCATTGAAATGCGGAGGGGTAATCATTTACATGTGAGCAAAAGCAAGCGAGAGACGAATATGCTTATGTATTTTTTATTTGTGCAATTTAGAAATGCTGAAGACCTTCGCACCTGTATTTTAATCTAACTCTTGCAGTACTCATTTATCATAGTCATGCAGCCTGTTTTATTCAGTTGTGTGCTGAATGGAAAGTCAAACCATTGACGAGACCCGCATTATGACCCTTTTATCTTGTAAACGGTCATGTTTTGAGAATAAAATAAGTAAACTTTGCCGCTTTGCCACAAACATTAAAAGTTCTATAAATTTCGATTTATTTATTTTTTTTTATTTTTTTACTAAAACAGACTCCTGATGTAGAGAGTGTTAAATTGAATAATAAATAAACAGTGATGAAGAGATGGTAAAATAAATAATTTATAATAAGCTCAGCCTTTATTCAGTTTTTTTAATGCCTGATAGAAAAGTATCTACCTTTGTAAGGCAATACAATACTTTAGGCAATTGCATAATAGTCCCATTAGTCACATATACACTTCATAAATTTAGTACACAACTATTTCTGGGCTTAAAAGATACAAAAACCAAATCAATGCGGAACATTGTCTCTCAAAAGAATACACTGTGGCCCCCTATGCACTACTTAAAGCAATGTGGCCCCTTTACTAAAATAGTTGCCCACCCCTGGCTTAAGGCATACAGGCCGATTGGCTAACAGATATCAAGTTCAAATAATCAGTTTGTGTCATATAGAGTTTTATGACTGAACTTCAAGTCATTTCAGTCCTCTTAGTGATTCATGTGAGCAATGTTTTGCAAAAAGATTAAATTAAAAGTTTTCAATTTAGCATTTTCTGATTTGCCCGACTCCTAAACTGTCAGCATTCCTCTCTGAACAAGCACGCTTTCATTCATTTCACCACTGTCAGTCAGGAAATTGTATAGGTCAGTGGATTGATCAGATGTTAAAACTATAGCAAATTATAGTCTACAGGACTGTACATTTAATATAAGCCAACATACATTATTTACTTGTATATAATTTAATATCAGCCAATAAAGTTCAATTTATGCAGTCTTAAAAACTGTGTTTTGGCACCCCTGGCTCTCTATAAATGACCTATGTAAAGTTCCCTTCTGTCACTCACTCGACGTTGTGTCGATTGTAGTGACACTAGGGGTCGCCCTTGAGAGCCCCAAACACCTCAGATCTTTGAGAAAAGGCCAATGAGAATTGGCGAGTGGAATTTGCATGCCACTCCCCTGGACACACAGGTATAAAAGGAGCTGGCTCGCAACCACTCATTCAGATTTTTTCTTTGGAGCCGAGCGGTTGTGTGTCAGCAAGCTGTCTTCTACTACCGGTCCATTCACCTCCCAAGAAGTGTTTGCTGTTGGATATACGGCGCATTCCAGCGGCTTTTCTCTCCTAGAGTATATTTTCTCTATTAGAGCAAACACATTGACGTGAACGTCTTTTTAAAGACGCGTCTTTTTCAAGATGCCTTTCCATCTTTGTGTGATTCCTGGATGCGGTTGCTATCTCTCCGCTTCCGACGGCCACGGGCGCTGCCTCAATTGTCTGGGTCGTAATCACACCGAGGCAGCATTTGTGGATGGTTCATGTTCTCATTGTGAGAATATGACCATGGCAACATTGCGGTCATGGCTTTCCTTATTCTGGGGGAAAGCCACTCTAGCCGGCGTTCTACCTCCGGGTATGAGGCTGGCCCGGCTGGTGCTGCAGGTGATTTGGGGGCTTCAATGGGTGCAGCTCCGCCGGGTAAATCCCCACAGACCTCCCATTCCCCAGCACGCTCGTTTGCCCCTGGTGAGTTCCGAGAGGAGACCAGCTCGCCCCAGGGCCAGCTTAGTGTCCCTTTCGGAGCTCCGGAGCGGGATGAGTGCTCGACTCGCTGCATCGGAGAGCGTACTGGCGATGTCAGACGCTGAGGACTCGACTGGGCTGCCACCTTCGGGTCGGCCCGCCCAGTCTGAGGCTGATGGCGAGATGACCACCATGCTTGCCCGGGTCGCCGTGTGTGTCGGGTGGGAGTGGAAACTTCCACCCTCCCCTGAGCCCTCGCGGCTAGATGATTGGTTCCTGGATTCGGGGCGCCGCTCACAGCCACGTCCCTTTCTTCCCGGAAGTGCATGATGAGCTGACGAGGTCGTGGAGGGCACATTTTTCTGCCCGAAACTGACCTCCCAGCTCGTCCGCTCTCACTACCCTCGATGGCGGGGCGGCCCACGGGTATACGGAGGTCCCTCAGGTGGATAAGGCAGTTGCAGTGCACCTGTGCCTGCAAAGCGCAGCCACCTGGTGGGATCACCTAGCACTCCCTTCCAAGGCCTGTAGGATGACGTCATCTCTGATGGCCAAAGCCTACAGCACCGCTGGTCAGGCTGCCTCTGCCCTGCATACCACGGCCCTCCTGCAAGTACACTAGGCCAAGGCACTAAAGGAACTGCACGTGGGTAGTCCTGATCCTGATGTGATGCAGGAGCTGCACTCGGCGACCGACCTCGTCATCTGGGCGATGAAGGTCACGGCACGAGTACTCGGGCAGGCGATGTCCATCCTCGTGGTCCAGGAACGCCACCTGTGGCTGAATCTGGTCGAGATGAGGGACGCAGACAAGGTTCGCTTTCTCAACGCCCCCATCTCCCAGATCGGCCTATTCAGCGACACTGTCGAGGACTTCGCCTAGCAGTTTTCGGTGGTGAGGAAGCAGATGGAGACTATACAACACATCTTGCCCTGGCGCGGCTCAAGATCCCATATCCCATCTGCTCGCCGAGGGCATCCCCCTGCGGCAGCGAAAGTCCAGGCAGCTCCACCTCAGCCTAAGCCCGTTCTCAGCCCCAGCGTAGAGCCCCCCACAGGAAGCTGACGCCCCTCACCTCACGGGCCGGCACGAGAACCCGGAAGGCTCCTAAGCGACCCTGAGACGGACGACCCAGGGAGCGAGATGTCTGCTGCAAACCCGGAGCTGGTTTCCAGACCACTCCATCCCCCGGTGGAGGGCCGGGAGGTAAATCCTTGGTTTCCTTTTCTTTTATGTTCGCCGCACCCCGAACGGGCTGCGGTACCAACATTCTCAATAAAAGAGCAGTTTCCTCACTCCCTGGGTCACATAGCCAGTGTTTACGACCGCCGTTGTCATGGAAACCGGGAACTGAGCACATGCGACTTAGACGCCGCGAACGCGGGCCCCCCGCCTTCATGCGTCCGGTCGCACCACACTCACACCCACGGCCAGGTGGTTGTGACAGACTACGAGGAGGGTCAAAAAGTCCCTCCTCTCCTGTCGCTGACCCCCCCGACATCGGGTACATAGAGCAAGGTAAATGCTTTGAGGGTCCCCTCAGCGCAGCCACGAGTTCGAGACAAAGCGAGGCTCCTCGACGTGGCATCCCCTGCTCCCTCCCGCCACGAGGCCCCACCCACAGGTACATTAAATACGATCGTCCCCTTAGTGCCCCTCACACGGAGCTTGGATGTGTGGCTAGCGCTTTACAACCCATCTCGGTGGTTGGCCTGGACCATCCGACTCGGCTACGCGATTCAGGTGTCACGGCAGGTGACGCTCAGGGGAGAGTGGAGACTCCACCCCCAGGTGGTCCAGCTGATTTGGAGTTGGTTTGGCAAAGCACAAGTAGACCTATTTGCCTCCCGAGAAACTTCCCACTGCCCGCTCTGGTATTCTCCGACGGGGGCCCCCCTCAGCCCAGACGTGCTGGTACACAGCTGGCCCCGGGGGCTGCGCAAGTATGCGTTCCCCCAGTGAGCCTACTTGCACAGACCCTGTGCAAGGTCAGGGAGGATGAGGAGCAGGTCACCATTGTGACCCCGTATTGGCCCACCCAGACTTGGTTCTCAGACCTCACGCTCCTCGTGACAGCACCTCCCTGGTGAATTCCCCTGAGGAAGGACCTTCTTTCTCAGGGACGGGGCACCATCTGGCACCCACGCCTAGACCTAAGTCTGGCCCTTGGATGGGACACAGAAGACCTAAGTGGCCTACCACCAGCAGTGGTAGACACGATCACTCAGGCCAGAGCTCCCTCCACAAGGCAGCTTTATACCCTGAAGTGGCGTCGGTTCGTGAATTGGTGTTCTTCCCGAGCTGAAGACCCTCAGAGATGCGCAGTCAGGTCAGTGCTTTCCTTCCTGCAGGAGAGGTCCTCCTGATTGTGCTCACCTCCATAAAGAGGGTCAGGGACCTGCAAGCATTCTCTGTCAGTGATACCTGCCTGGAGTTCGGTCCGGCTGACTCTCACGTAATCCTGAGACCCGGCCGGGCTATGTGCCGAAGGTTCCCACTACCACCTTCAGGGATCATATGGTGAACCTGCAAGCTCTGCCCCAGGAGGAGGCAGACCCAGCCCTGTCGTTGCTGTGTCCAGTGCATACTTTGCACATCTACTTGGATAGCACGCAGAGTTTTAGATGCTCTGAGCAGCTCTTTGTCTGCTTTGGTGGACAGCGGAAAGGGAACGCTGCCTCCAAACAGAGGCTTGCCCACTGGATCGTGGATGCCATCCCTATGGCATACCAGGCCCAGGCCGTGCCCGCCCCTTCAGGAATATGAGCACACTCCACAAGGAGTCTGGAATCCTCGTGGGCACTGGCCCATGGCACCTCTCTAACAGACATCTGCAGGGCAGTGGGCTGGGTGACACCCAATACCTTCGTGAGATTTTACAATCTCCGGGTTGAGCCGGTTTCATCCCGTGTTCTGTCAGGTATGAACAGGTGAGTTTGGGAATACGGACAGCTGGCCGGGTGTATTGCTTGCATATAGTGCCTTTCCCCTTCAAAGAGGTGAAGATGTGTGCTTGTTTTCCCATGCGAGTTCACGAACCCGTGAACCCTGGATGTCCTTCCTCCCAAGCCCTGTGGCTCGCGAATTCAGTGGAGGAATTCACAGCCAGAACCAGTACGTGTGCTAATATGCCCTTACTTACTTACTTACTGAGGTAGGTGCTCCACAGGTGCTGGTTACTCCGGTAACCCCCTGCGGAGCACCTGCGTCTCCCTTCCACAGAGCCCTCTCTGTCCCGGTCGCCGTGTTTTTAGAGCTCCTCCCCTTTCAGGCAGGACCTACCACCGCACCTCTTCCATGTGCGGCTCTGAGCCCACATGACGTGCTTGCCACGTTACCTCCCCTCCGGTCAGGATGTGGTCTCCACGGGGTCTTTTCCCCCTGAAAGAATAAGATAGGAAAAGAACACCTTCCCCGGCGCATATATTGAGCGTTAAAATGGCCCCAGCTGAATAACCTAATACTCTGTGGAGAGAAAACTTAGAGAGAAATGGCCATGGCTGGCACGGCCTGCTCCCATACTAGATACGTCTCTTCCCCCCCCCAGGGATGTGGGGAACTATACAATGTTTTTTGGGGCGTTGGGGGAGGCTACATGCAGACCGGTGCACCTGCTACTATGCACGCAGCAGCTTGCTTGCACCTGCACCGGCAGTCCACGTAACACGGTTCAGCTAGTTGTGGCGTTCGTATAGGGACCCCTAGTGTCACTACATCGACACAACATCGAGCGAGTGACAGAAAGGGAATGTCTCGGTTACTGTCGTAACCTCTGTTCCCTGATGGAGGGAACGAGACGTTGTGTCCCCCCTGCCACAACACTGTACTACCCGCTGAAATGGCCGGGACCCTGTCTCGGCTCCTCAGCACAAAACCTGAATGAGTGGTTGCGAGCCAGCTCCTTTTATACCCGTATGTCCGGGGGAGTGGCATGCAAATACCACTCGCCAATTCTCATTGGCCTTTTCTCAAAGATCTGAGGTGTTTGGGGCTCACAAGGGCGACCCCTAGTGTCACTACATTGACACAACATCTCGTTCCCTCCATCAGGGAACGGGGGTTACGACAGTAACCGAGACGTTTTGCTGATTGAGTGTGTACATGTTCACAAGAGAGAAACCTGTCTTGATCACTCTCAAAGAAGTTTTTCCCCCAGAGCTGCTTCATCAACAGCTGGTTTTTCCAAGAACAGTAAATGTGCTTCCCACATAGGCCTACTTATTAAGTCCATGTGTTTAAAATATAACTCTATTCATTATAATAAACCTCAAAATTTAAAAGTACTACAGAGCCTTGCATGGATAAAAGCTTTTAAAATTATAAACATTTATGTGTAGTTTTACAGATCTCGAAACATTCAAACAGTATGCACAAACATGAAATTTCCCTTATGCTTCTTGTTAAAAAACCGAGCAGGAAATTTCTCGTCACTGCTATTAATTATGATATATTGCTTAAAAAACACAGATGCTGTGTATACTACCTCAGGAAGCATCAGTAAAAATCCTTTTCATTCTACACTAATAATCTGTTAAGACATCTGTAATATGGCATCAGAAAAGACACATTGCTCATGCAAATGAGTGCCATGTTTGGAGCCTGCCAGCTGAATGCATTCTCATGTCTATCCACTCCAAGCAGCCGCAAACCCTTCACTTAGATGGCACTCAATGATAACACAGCCTTCCTTTACTCATTGAGTGTGTTCACAAGCGCATGAATCAGATTCAGTTCAAAATCCTCAAAAAAACATGATTGTATCTTACCAGTGGAGTATAGATTTCAGGTAATTAAGAAACGCTATTTGACTTTAAAAATAGTTCTTAGAGTGTTCAGGTTTCTCCGAATTCACTAAAGCATTCAAAGAATTACTCTCTTAAAGTCATGACATGAAGTAGAAATCTGATCGGAGAACGTCTACTGTTTTTACTTTCTGTTGGCGAGTTAGTGTTTTGATGGCAAACTCTCTGAACTTCCTCACAAAGTCCTTAAGGAAACCTGACCTGATATGAGACCAGCACTTAATCCAAACTCACATACTTATACTAAATGAAAAAGGTATGTACTGTGCCTGTGGGAAAGTATTTCCTTTTGAGTATGTACTAGGCACTATATGTCAGTATTGCTAAATTCTGTGACCAAGGGGTCAAGGTTTGGCTGGTTAGCCCCGCTAGTAGATGTCATAACTGCACCATCTGTCTGCAAAAAGCGTCTTTCTCTATTGACGGCCATTAAGAAGTAACCATGTATTGTAATATATATATATATTTTTCCCCCATTCAAGTATTATAGACCACTTTGACTACTAGCTCTATCCTCTATTGGAATTGTAGTGGATATTAGTTTAAAAAGCATGGAGAAATGCATATATGGGTAACGGAAAAATGAGGTTGTCTGAGGTGATAAAAATGAGAAATCTTAAAGGTGCAGTAAGATTCAGAAACCCTTGTTATTAATGACACCTGTGGCCGTTAAGTGAACTGCAGCCAGCTACCTGTTGCTTGTGCTCGCGCTCGTGCACACACTCCATAGGGATGCGAGCGAGCGAGCATCGACCAAAACAATGACGTAACGTACAAAGAGGCTGAACGTGATTCACCGGCATCATGCTGACAAATGGGGTAGCATAATTAAAATTACACAGTTATAATTGTTTTACTACAAACTTTGAGACTAAACTAAAACTGCTTATCAGCTAACATAGCATACTAATACACACATACAGCTACATACTACCGAACTATACCAGACAGTTTACTGTTGCACTGCAGTTATGTTGCACTATTAAATGTTTTGTATGTCATATGTTGTACTACGAATAAGAAACCAGCGTATTTGCTTAAATTTATCCTGTATACCTGACTTTTAATATAAAGAGAAGATCGTTGAAATTATTTGAAAGTTACGAAGTAATACATGAATACATGAGCGTGTATGCAACTTAAAAAAAATTATTCCAAACATATTTCAAATTTCATGAATTTCTGTTTTCTCAGGGTTTCACCAAATGACCTGAACAATATGTGGCTTTTCATTAAAATGTCAAACTATTCATATTTAATTATATATATATATATATATATATATATATATATATATATATATATATATTAACTTCACACTATCTTAGGGTCTAAAGGTGTCTTTTTTTTTTTTTTTTGTCACATGACAACAAAATGGCTACCTACATGTTGGTTGCACCACATGGCCAGTTTTCTCATGCAACACACATTATTTTTTTTACTTTAAGCCTCAGAAAAAAATCTATAAAAATGACTTTGAACTCAGTTATTGAAAACATGTTCATCATAGTAGAGGTGCATTCAAGTAATTGTTTTGTGTAGATTGCATATGCAATGTATTGTTGAATACGTTAATAGATCTGGACAAAAAATTAGTCACATAATTTCACATGTGGTCACTTTTCTCTCTATTTCTAGGGGTGTAAATTGCAAGTTTCATCACATATTTGCCGATAGCTTAAAGTCTGCTGCAATGCAATTTCGATTCAGGGGCCTGTGATCAATATTACGATATTATGTGCTTATTTTACAAAATCAAGTACATTTATTATCTCACAAATGCAGCCAAAATATAATTTAATATTTTATTAAGCTTTCTGAACAGTGTCAAACATGAGAAGCATATTTCGTGCTTATAAAACGAGATTAATATTATAAGGTTGCTGCATTGCCTGACAGAAATGCGTATGGATGTGGCTGGCATTAGAGTATCTAAATAAAGGTGCATCTTAAAAATATAAATTCTACATCGATGTGTACATGCTGCATCGATGATATCACATCGTTGGTTACTTGATCAATGCATCGATCCAAATATTTAGTTCTACTAATAGCTTGTTGTGCAAGCAACCTTCGAGACATGGATTCTGAATCCAGAAACAATTCTGAGTGCGATTTTGCGGTTTTGCTCTAAAATTTTACTCCAATAATAGTTAGGTTTGGGGTTGGGGTTTGGGTTAGGGAGTAGAGTTAAATATTCATTCCTGTTGACTGTATTACATCATTTACAATTACTGTTTTTCTCAACTATTTTTATACATTTTTACAAACTATTGTCAATGCTTTTAAAACAATTCACACAATTACATTTCACTGCATATAAAGTTCATATAAAATTTGCCACTAATCATTTTCACAAACAAATGAGCATAGTGTCAGACTTGTGGCAAATTGTCCATTGTTGCCAAATGTTTGTTGCAGGTTCACCACTACCGGCGACGAGCTGCAAATTTCTGGCAAACATTTGCTGCGAATCACAAGCTTATTTGGATGCGGAAATAATTAGCGGCAATTTTGTGGCAAGTCTTCTGCCTGTTTCCATTCAAATGGCCTTTTATCGATAAAAATGGTGTGCGTGATGACGTCATGCCTAAAAAACACTTTGTCTCATAAGTTTTGGTTTATCGCAAAATGAATCTGCCCTTAAGCCATTTCCATACAGAAATGTGTGTTTATTGCTAATTCGCCTCCCAGATGTCTCTAATTTTTTCCTCCGAAGTTTTGGTAAAATGGGGAGAGTATTGAAACAATTTATTGAAATTAGCCAGCTTACTGTCATTTTAATTTCACAAATAAATGCAATCAGAAGAGGAGGAATTGCAATCAAAAAGGAACAGTTGCCCTTCTGATAGGACTGTAATACTGGTCCTGATGTTGCGCCTATCGCAGGTTGCCACCAGTTCCGACCCGAAAGCAAATCGTCATGGCACTGTTCAAGCTGGCAACCTGCACCAAGTAGTGGGTGAAACGTTTAGTCTTAGTACAAGGACCATCCATCTATGTGTATATGCTGTGTGCACAGCTATTAAAGAAAAAATTATGTGGTGTAATATCAGGGTTTACATATATGATACATTCCTGATATTCAATAGGCTATTTTGAACAATCATCTAATCTGAAGCATTGCCATCAAAACTGCATTATGACCCGCATATTTGTCCAGCAACTTTTAACGACCAACTGAACTTGATTATCATTTAAAATTAATTATAAATAGGGCTAGATTTAAAATATTTAAAAGTTTTAAAATGATCAAAAGGTAATTTTCTGAAAGTGAACTCAGCACTGGACAAATAGTTCTGATAGTTTATAGTCTTAAAAAAAGTGTAGAACATTCTGAGAATGTCATTCAGCTAACTTTTTTCGTCTACAGAACAGGGTAAGGCTAATTTAAGTTTGTGTAAAGAAAAGGCATATATAGGTCTAAAATATATATATATATATATATATATATATATATATATATTATATTTTTTATTATTTAATGCTTTTTTCGTTTGGTAATTTATTTAATTTAATACAGAGAAATTTGCCCGTATTTTTTTCAAAAGTAAGCTAAACAATAATTTAATATAATTGGGCTATATGTTAGTGTTCCAAAAAAAGCACACTGATGCTTTTCTCCTAGTATTGTGTATTTATTTTTAATTTAAAACATCTTTATGCATAGAAATGATATGTTTTTTGTATTGTGGACTAATTCCATGACTGCCGGTGAGGAAATCACCATGACTGGTGTGGAAAAGCAACTTTAATAAATAAACGGATGTCTACCATGATTAAATTAATCGCAAAGAGTGGCCATTAATTTGTTATCCGTGCACTTGTCGATGTACATGATACGAGATATTTGTGTTGGCACTCCTGGAAGTGTCATGTTTGCAGCATCGGATCTATATGCCGTTAAGATCAATCCATAATCATGTACAATAAATTGGCTTTCAAGGATCCTATACCTTGCCGTCATGATCAACACAGGCTAACGATTGGGGAAAATTCTGTCATGTGACACTGCATTTTTGCGTTAATGCCAATTTTCTCTACAAAAAGTGTTTCCAAACCAGTTTTTCGCGACATTTGATGTATCGACATAGAGTTTAAGTGCTAGAGTTAAACGGAAAAATATTATGTCCACACTTTATTACATTTTAGTCATAATTTGCATTTCCATCAGCTTAATTTTGATGCGCTAAAACTTTTTTCGCAAAAAATCCTTGGATGGAAACGTAGTTAATGTGAAAGTTGAATGCATCAGAGTTTGTGTAGGAGTCGGTGTTGTGCTGGGAGCTGGACGTTTGCTGGATTCCATCTCTAAGATAACGTTACCTAATGTTGCAGTTTGTTGTCACTGTTGAATAGCGGAAGAGAAGCGATTACTGAGGCAAGGCTCTCAGGAGCATGCATAAACGTCACATCTTTTGGATTTTACCAGCAAAAGTGACCCGCTCCCTTCACATGAAAATCAGTCTACAGGCTTTAACCCTCTGGGGTCGACGGACGCGCCGGCGCGTCCTGCTGGAGTTTTTCCGCATAACAGCGGAAACAACTTAAAATACTCATTTTAAGAGAAACTATAAAGGGTCTACTTTTATTTGTGTACACTCACAATAACAACAAAACCTTGTGCTTTTGTAAAAAAGAAAATAAACAGGGTGCGCTTTCAGCCGTCTCTGTCTCCGCGAGCATCTTTCTGAAATACGTCACAAAAATGAAGTGAAACTCAACGAATACTTATCAGACAAACATGAAACATATGTCTAAAGAAAGCTTAAAATGTGTCATTTTAAATAAAACAATTCAAATTTAAAACAAATATTCTCCTGCAATGTAATCTGTATGAAACAAAGCGATGTACAGTTTCTCCTGGCTCAGCTCATTATCACTAATGTGATCACACCCACCAGCAGAGCGCGCTATTCATACGGTAATGTGCTGAGGTGATAAATGCAAATGGTAAACGCACCCAACAATGACTTAAAAAGCATCAAGTTCATCATCAGATTCATTCACTTTCCTGCGCGTTTGGAAGATGGCACACTACACAGGTGAGGAAGCTCTACAGATGGTACTGGATAGTGACGAAGAGTTCACATTTTCCTCAGAAGAAGAGCGGGAATCTGACGATGAATGTTTGCATTTTGAAGAGCGATTTGATCCAGCCGAGGATACAATTCCAGATGAGTAAGTAAATTAGTTTTACTTACATTAGTTGACATGCTATTTTATATAAATGTACATATTTTACTACCTGGACTATTTCCAGACTTGCCAGCCAAGATTCAGAGTATTGACATTTGAAATATGTCCTAATAGGCAAGTTTTAGTTACATTTAAATGTTGTTTTGGCTAAAGCAGGTATTTCAACTTGTATGCTGTATGATATAAATATGTTATGTAATATGATATAAAAATAATATGAATGTTTAGATTATATTTTAACTAGTGTTTATGCTGCCTCATTACCATCAACGAAGCTTGTGCTTGCAAATATCTGTTCGGGTGTAAATGTGTAAAATGTGCTGTAAATATGCCCATATTAGAAAATCAGCATATTAGAATGATTTCTGAAGGATCATGTGACACTGAAGACTGCAGTAATGATGCTGAAAATTCAGCTTTGATCACAGGAATAAATTGCATTTGACAGTATATTCAAATAGAAAACAGTTTTTTAAATTGTAAAAATATTTCACAATATCACTGTTTTTGCTGTATTTTGGATCAAATAAATGCAGCCTTGGTGAGCAGAAGAGACTTCTTTTAAAAACATTAAAAATCTTACAGATCTATAAACTTTTAAGCGGTAGTGTAGGTCTAAACTTTTAAGTAAAGTCTTTATGTAAAGAAAATGTATAGTCAGATAATACATTCAATCATTAAGTCTCCTCACATTCATTCTCTCTCAGGGGAGGGGTCTTTGTCTCCTCAGGTGTGAATCACATCAATATTCATGATCATCCACACCTCCTCTCATATGGCCTTTCTAACACTAAAAGTGTCTTACAAAAGTTGAATGACTATATTGAGTTGTATGAATGAGTAATCAGGATGGTTTCACGTCATTTTTGTAGCAAAAACTCTAGGCTACAAGATCCAGTTCTCAAAAGTCTTGTGAACAAATGTTTAGTATGTGAGATAAGACCTTATTTCAGTGACCTCTTATTTTGAAAAATAAATGTTATTTTCTCAAAAATACAAACATGTACATACGTGTTGTTCACATATTATTGTAGCCCAGTTTGTGCTGAATACAGTGTTATCAGACTTTAGCCATTAATATGTTTTTAAGCAACTGAAAAAAGCACAAATGTCAAGGCATGTCAAAACTTCTCCAGGGCCCAAAACACCCTCAGACCCCAGAGGGTTAATGGGCAACCCAGGAAGTCCAGGAAGGGCTCATTTTTTAACTGTCTATAAACTGTCGTGCCACATTGACGTGGGGTACTTTAGAGCAAAAACCTGCATCTTATTCATTAACCACCTCCAGTCCAATTTAAAGGCCTCAGCACACTCACAAAAAGTGTTTCTTCGTTCTTTGCTCAGAGCCAAAAGAAGTTTGAAACAGCTGAGCAATGATATACTGTTTGCGAACATTCGGGCACCTGCCACACTGCTGTGGGAGGCGTTTAGAGGTAAATTTAAATATGAGGATGATCAAGATTATATGTAATACATCAGTTAATATGACATTAAAAAGTGTTCCTTTAAAAAAATCTAAACTAGCTGCAAACTTACTGCAAATTTGCTACTTGTTATTTTCACAGGCAAATTAGCTTTCGAATCGTCGCAAATGTTTGCCAGAAGTTTGCAGCTCTTTGCCGGTAGTGGTGAACCCCCGGCAAACCTTTGACAACAATGGACAGTTTGCCGCAAGTTTGCTGAAAATATCATATTTCTATATGGCGATCTGTGTTAGCCTCTCTTTTACTAAATGCCATGCACTTTGTTTTTTTCAAGATTTAAGGACAAATTGCAATACTGTTGCATCAGTTCAGGTTGTCAGGTATGCCACCACATCTGCGGTAGTGTTTTGGCAGAAGGGGAAAGAGAGGGAGTTGACCAGATGTGGCCTCTTTTTAGGTACAGTGGAAGCAAAACTACAGAGAGTCTCAACCATCTGTTAAATAAAGCCAGTAATCTAACCCTCTCTTTTCTCTCCCTGTATCCACTCCAGCCCCCTGCTAGCTTTCTGCCTTATGTTAAAGAAAACAAAATTTAAATTCATTTCCTGCACAGGATCATATGATTCCTCATGTGAGTGCATGAGAATGTGAGATCTGATGTTGTTTGGCGGTGGTAAAAGAGAGTGAAGAGAGACAGAAGGTGAAGTGTTGAAAATAGAGAAGGTGTCGTGTCAGAAGATTGAGAACTTTCACTCCAGCTGCAAGGGCCGCAAATTGAAATATATTTCTGAAAATGCTGAGCATGATTGAGTGTTGGTTCAGTAAAGGAATTGTAGGACCTCATAGAGGAGACAAGATTGATTTTTTTTCTTCTTTCACAATATGCTGCAAAGGTACTGGTGTTAAAGATTGAAAATAACCTAAAAATGTGTTTGACACTGAAAAATCCAGTCTGCAGGTGTCTAAAATATGTTTCTCTATGAGTAACTACTGGAAATAAAGACCTATTGTTATTATTGTGCAACACGGAAATGTCATTCTGGTTATGCTTTTACCTCGTTTTCTGGGTTCTGTGAGGCCTCAGTAATCTTCAGATGTCCTTTTAGACTGTAGCTTTTGTGTAATTTGGACAAATTTTTCATGTAAAGTTACTATGTGATGATCCTGTTACATTTTGTGTATGACTTTCATCAAATGCATGCTATATTTCATTGTGTGGTGTACAAAACAATTACACTAATGTATGTAATTCATAAATCAACATATTGATTTTTTCGGTAACAGTTTAAAGTAACTACATGGTATAAAGTATTTGGAAAGCATTAGTTTATAGTTAATTTACTATTTATAAATCATCATTCCTA
Source organism: Myxocyprinus asiaticus (assembly GCF_019703515.2). NCBI lineage: Eukaryota > Metazoa > Chordata > Actinopteri > Cypriniformes > Catostomidae > Myxocyprinus > Myxocyprinus asiaticus. The sequence continues at coordinate 13,427,351 of NC_059362.1, read as the reverse complement.
CATTGTTAATACACAAATCGATTATATACAAAAAGTATGTTATTAATTAATATTTACTGTAGTAACTATAAAGGGATAGTTCACCCAAAAGTGAAAATTCTCTCATTTTCTCACCCTCCCAGATGTGTATGATTTTCTTTCTTCTGCTAAACACAAAACATTAATTTTGTTTTTTTAGAAAAATATCTCAGATCTGTAGATCCATACAATACAAGTGAATGATGGCCAGAACTTTGATGGTCCAAAAACCATATAAAGGCAGCATATAGGTAATCCATATGACTCCAGTGGTTAAATCCATATCTTCAGAAGCGATATAATAGGTGTGCGTGAGAAACAGCTCAATATTTAAGTCCATTTTTACTATAAATCTACACTTTCACTTCCACATTCTTCATCTTTTGTTTTCGGCGATTCACGTTCTTTGTGCATATTGCCAACTACTAGGCAGGAAGGATAATTTATAGTAAATTATAGTAGATTACTTCAACTTATAATTCTTTCTGAAGCTTTAATAAGGAGTATAAGTTTTATAAGCGTTACACCAAACTGCGACACAATATGTGATATTCATTTAACAAATCCAATCAATTTTGCTACTTTCAATTTCACTAGATTTATGTGTGCTTCCCAGCTTAATTCATCATCAATAATAACTCATAGAAGCTTAGTTTATTTTACTTTTTCAGTTATTTCTATGTGGTGATCTGTGTTAGCCTCTCTTTTGTATCAATCAATTTTTTTTTTTTACCTTTTCCAATTCTCTTTTCACTGCTGTATATTTATTAAATTATCTAAATTCTCTTCAGAACAAAATACATTTGTATCACCCGCTGAAAAAAATAAATAAATAAATAAAAAAATACATCAAACAGTTTCGCAACCTGGACTCTTAGTGAAAATGTGACTCTATATACATTTTTGCAAAACTTGTTACATGTGTCTCCAGGTACAACTCCCTGCAGTTTACAGGTGAAATGAACACTAGAGGCACTACAACAACTGTGGGTTTTGTTCACTTTCACTCAAATCATAACTTCCATGGCTGATTATGACTTTATAAACACTTATTTCTCTCTCTATTACTCAGACCCTGCTATGTTATGATTTCGACACACTTTAACTTATATTTTGATAAATTATACATTTTAGTGCTTGTATTACAGACCCACCTACATATATACACTTATTCCAAAGTGATTAGCTTGAGCAGTGGTGCACCTCATAGAGCGTTGGACTTTGGACTCGGGGGACCATGGTTCTCATTTCATTTCATGAGAACAAGCTGCAATTTCGATATCATTCCAAGATCATTCATATACAAAATAAATAATTTCGGACTTAAACTGATTCCTGCGGCACTCCGCATTTAACCTGCAGTGACTGTGTAACAGTGTAATTTAAATTTACATGTTGGTACCTATTCTTAAATTAACTTAATATCCATGAACAGGCAATGCCTCTAATACCGCATTTATTTACTTTTTTTAAAACAATTCATGATCAATGGTATCAATAGCTTTCTTTAGCTCAACAAAAATTCCCACCACATATTTCATTTTTTCTATTGCAATAGGCATTTCCTACAGCTTTACTCAAAATCCATACTGTCCATCACTTAAAATATTATATTTATTTTTAAAGTTGTCTAACCTGGTTACATATAATTTCTCTAATATTTTAGAAAACCGAGGAAGCAAAGACACAGGTTTGAAAAAATAAAATAAAAAATGTGTATCACCAGTTTTTGTATATATGAGTAACTTTTGAAATTTTCATTTGATCTAAAAATATCCCAGATTTAAACTAAATATTACATATATACACTACCGGTCAAACGTTTTGAAACACTTGACTGAAATGTTTCTCATGATCTTAAAAATCTTTTGATCTGAAGACGTATGCTTAAATGTTTGAAATTAGTTTTGTAGACAAAAATATAATTGTGCCACCATATTAAATTATTTCATTATAAAACTAAAATGTAATAATAATAAAAAAAATAAATAAATAAAAGAAAGTTTTTGAAATTGATGACTTGGACCAAATAATAAAGAAAAGCAGCCAATAAGTGCCCAACATAGATGGGAACTCCTTCAATACTGTTTAAAAAGCATCCCAGGGTGATACCTCAAGAAGTTGGTTGAGAAAATGTCAAGAGTACATGTCTGCAAATTCTAGGCAAAGGGTGACTACTTTGAAGATGCTAAAATATAACACAGTTTTGATTTATTTTGGATTTTGTCACAATATAATTCCCATAGTTCCATTTATGTTATTCCATAGTTTTGATGACTTTACTATTATTCTAATATGTGAAAAAAAAAAAAAAAAAAAAAAAAAAGAATAATAATTATAATAAAGAATGAGTAAGTGTTTCAACATTTTTGACCGGTAGTGTATACATACAAGGTTTCACTACAAACTCTTTTATATTTTTAATCTTTAATCAATGACATGTCAATTCCATTGCAATCTTTTAACCTGTTGATGTGCATGCCCTCCCTCCCAGAACTGATGTCACTTTGCTTAAATGAGTTCACATATACTATATAGTCTAGTCAAAATAGAGTTAATAATGTTGAAATATTATAAAGATGTATAATTTGTCAACATTATGAACAATTTTGATCAGCACACTATATAGTAAATGTGAACTCATTTAAGCAAAGTAAAGTCAAACCCATCGGTGGGGTCAATGAGCATCATTTTTTTTTTTTTTACTAAATCTACCATTTCTTCTACTTCTACCTCATTAAGAAACATAGTATTGATATTATCAACAATGGAACTTCCCATATCAGCTTCTGCAATTGTTTTTGGCATATTTTTTTTGCCAAACTTGGCCCAACATTTACAAAAAAAAATAAATAAATGTATTTGCTATCCCATTTACATCATGCATTGTTGTATTGCCATTTTTAACTAAATAATTTGGATAATCTAATTTTCCTAATTTATTTTTCATAACACTGTTTATAACTCTCCATGCCCCTTTCATGTTATTTCTATTTTCTTCTAATAATTTCTAAATTCCAAAATTAACCATCTCCACAGCATCTCACATTTCTGATTTTTCCTTTTACGGATCCTCTGAAACAAGGGTAAAATATACCAAGGTTGTCATTTTGGTGATGTGTAGGTAAACAATGCAGCAGTTTCCATTGTGAGACTTCTGGCTATTTTTCATTTCCAAGCCATTTTAGCTGAAGTTGTTGGACTTGACTAGCGCAGATGTTTGTACAGCGGATTTTGTCAGTAAATTTTATCATACATATAGAACCCTTTGTTCATAAAACACATAATTCTGCATACATAAATATGCAGAAAAAATTGTAAATAACTGTTTGCACAGTCTATGAATCTACCATAAGCTGATAAATAAATCCTATTGTTTTTGACAACAGTGTGAATTGAGTTTGTTTAATTCTATTTATTTGCTCTATCACCCCTCTGGCTGGGTGGCAGTGGGTCAAGGAGGGCCTTCAAAAGTGTGTGAAAGTACAGTGGATGCTACAGGAATAAGAGCTGTGGGGTGAGAGGCAGGGATGGTGGAGGCAGAGTCTGACTGGTACTGAGTCAACAGCATTCCTGAATAATAACCAGACACCAGCTTCACATTTCACTGTCCAAAAGCCTACCAATGACACACAAACACACACACACACACACACACACACACACACACACACACACACACACACACACACACAAACACACACTCATGTTGGTTTTGCTATACTAGGACCCTCCATAGACATAATGATTTTTATATTGTTCAAACTATAGATTCTATACCCTAACCCTAACCCTACTCCTAAACCTAACCCTCACAGAAACTTTTTTTGCATTTTTACATTTTCAAAAAAACATCATTTAATATGCCATTTCCCTTGTGAGGACCACCCAAAAGATCTTCACAACCAGAAATGTCCTCACAGAACAGGTTGATTCTTAATACTTGGTCCTCACAAGTATAGCAAAACCTGTACACACACATCCGTGAACAGTCCATGCTATGCTCTGGCATCTTACTTATTTGTAGGACACAGGAATAGAAATGGATGGGGGGAGAGCTTCGAAGAAGAGAGTCAGTCTGCAGCAGAATGTCAAGAGATTGCTTTAAACCACAGTTAAAACAGCAAGTCCAATGCGACAAAATGACACACACAAAAAAAATTATTTATGCAAACAACCAAAACTACCTACACAATGTTCACAGTATAATTTTTGTCATTCTCCAAAAAAGATATTTTCAGATACTTATGAATTTACAATTGTTTTTATTTCAGTACAATAAATGAATGAATAAATAAATACATAAATAAAGTCCTTGCATGAAATGTTGTCTTTTTTTTATTTATTTATTTATTTATTTTTTTTTTTGTCTAAAAATATTAAATATTTGGTTAAATGCTGCTGTACATTACTGTTTTCAAATCCATTATAAAAGAATAGGGAGTCTGTTTATTAAGTGCAAATTGTTCTACTTAAGTTTCATGCTGTCATCATCTATTTATCTATCTATCTATGACTTAAATATAATGAGTGCATATTGATTGTTTAAATTACTTTAATCTATTTTTATTTTTTTTATCATATAATATTATTATATTAAATTCTGCATTAGAAACTGGATGAAGCATAAATAAATGAGCCATCATTTTGTTCTATAATGATGGTTTATTTGATGCTACAATGTCACTTTTTGTATGCAGTTGCTTTTTTTAAATAATCCATGTTGTACTAAGACCTTTAAGTCATTCTGCCTTTGGGGAGGAAAGCAATTCTGTGAGAGTCATGTTTGCTGTGGACTACACGTATCCAGTACAATCAATGTTACGTCAGTGACTTTGTCACGCCTGGAGTGGAGCATGACTCTATGAACCTGACTGGAATAGCAATGCTCCAACTGAACTCATTGATTTTTACTCTTCCTGTATTTGAAACACTTTACTTATAATGTAAAAATTTACATATTCTTCATTTCTGAAATAATAATTTATCTAAAATTCTATAAATTTTGTTAATTTGAATAGGGGCTTCTGATAAGAGCACACTGTTGTCCATGAAATGCTTTTTTTTTATTTTATTTTTTTTATCTGAATCTAAATTTGAGTCAATATCTTGGGAAATGTCACAAGAATTGTCTTACTTCTATCACCTGAAGAGAATTGAAATGTTTTGCAATTGCAAGGCAAGGCAGTCTCATAAGGAAAACATCACTGTATTAATTTTTATACTGCACCATCAAAAAACATTGCTTTTGAACTGTGCACTCTGAACTTATTGGCACTGGCAAGCTTAGGAAATTACCACAATATGCATTATTGTATTCTTAAGTTGACATCATAAAAACTCATTTTTTTAAACCACTCCACAGATTTTATATTAGCAAACTATATTTTTGGCAAGTAGTTTTGGACATCTACTTTGTGCATGACACAATTAATTTTTCCATCAATTGTTTACAGACAGATTGTTTCACTTTTAATTGAATATTATTACAATTCCAGTGGGTCAGAAGTTTACATACACTAAGTTAACTGTGCCTTTAAGCAGCTTGGACAATTCCAGAAAATGATGTCAAGCCTTTAGCTTCTGATAGGCAATTTGGCTAATTGGAATCAATTGGAGGTGTACCTGTGGATGTATTTTAAGGCGTACCTTCAAACTCATTGCATCTTTGCTTGACATCATGGGGAAATCAATAGCAATCAGCCAAGACCTCCACAAGTCTAGTTTATCCTTGGGAGCAATTTATAAATGCCTGAAGGTACCACGTTCATCTGTACAAACAATAGTACGCAAGTATAAACACCATGGGACCACGCAGCAATCATACCACTCAGGAAGGAGGTGCATTCTGTCTCCTAGAGATGAACGTAGTTTGGTGTGAAAAGTGCAAATCAATCCCAGAACAACAGCAAAGGACATTGTGAAGATGCTGGAGGAAACAGGTTGACAAGTATCTATATCCTATATCGACATAACCTGAAAGGCTGCACAGCATGGAAGAAGCCACTGCTCCAAAACCACCATAAAAAAGCCAGACTTCAGTTTGCAAGTGCACATGGGGACAAAGACCTTACTTTTTGGAGAAATGTCCTCTGGTCTGATGAAACAAAATGGAACTATTTGGCTATAATGACCATTGTTATGTTTGGAGAAAAAAGGGTGAGGCTTGCAAGCCGAAGAACACCATCCCAACTGTGAAGCATGGGGGTGGCAGCATCATGTTGTGGGGGTGCTTTGCAGCAGGAGGGACTGGTGCACTTCACAAAATAGATGGCATCATGAGGAAGGAAGCAACATCTCAAGACATCAGCCAGGAAGTTAAAGCTTGGTCGCAAATGGGTCTTCCAAATGGACAATGACCCCAAGAATACCTCCAAAATTGTGGCAAAATGGCTTAAGGCCAACAAAGTCAAGGTATTTGAGTGGCCATCACAAAGCCCTGACCTTAATCCTGTAGAAAATCTGTGGCAGAACTGAAAAATTGTCTGCGAGCAAGGAGGCTTACAAACCTGACTCAGTTACACCAGTTCTGTCTGGATGAATGGGCCAAATTTCCAGCAAATACTAATTCAAAATTCAAATACTAACAAAGTGTATGTAAACTTCTGACATACTAGGAATGTGATGAAAGTAATAAAAGCTGAAATAAATAATTCTCTCTACTATTGTTCTGACATTTCACATTCTTAAAATAAAGAAGTGATCCTAACTAGGGATGTGCGCTACGACTAATTTGACTGTTGTTTAAATGGAAGTTCCCTATCTGTCACTCACTCGACGTTGTGTCGATGTAGTGACACAAGGGGTCACTCTTGGGAGCCCGAGACACCTCTGGTCTTTGATAAAAGGCCAATGAAAATTGGCGAGTGGTATTTGCATGCCACTCCCCCGGACATACGGGTATAAAAGGAACTGGTATGCAACCACTCATTCAGATTTTCTCTTCGGAGCCGAACGGTCATGCTCATTGAGCTGAATACTACTGTTCATTCACCTCTGCTGGATCTGATGGCGCATTTCAGCGGCTTCTCCCTCCTCTGCACTGGTGCACTGCAGAGAACGCCCCTGGGCGCTTCGGCAGAAAAACAAGAGAGTATATTTTCTGAAAGAGCTTTTCCTCCTCTAAAAGAGTATACATTTCTCTAAAAGAGCGGCACACATGGAACGTCTTTTTAAAGAAGCTTCTTTAAATGGGCCTATTTGGCGACACCGTCGAGGACTTTGCCCAGCAGTTCTCGGTGGTGAAGCAGCAGACGGAGGCAATCCGGCACATCCTGCCCCAGCGCGGCTCAAGATCCCGCACCCCGTCTGCTCGTCGCCAAGGGCGTCCCCCTGCGGTGACTGCACCGGCTCCGCCGCAGCCCACCCCTTCGGCCCAGCCCCGGCATGGAGCCCACCGCAGGAAGCAGGTGCCACCCGTCTCACAGCTGGTGCCTAAGAACCCATGGAGGTCCTCAAGGCGCCCCTGAGATGTGAGACTCAGGGATGAAGGAACCCACTCACTCGGAGCTGGTAAAAAGACCACTTTTCCCCCGGTGGAGGACCAGGCGGAAAATCTTTTGTTGCCTTTTTGTTTGATTTTGCCGCATGCCCAAGTGGCTGCAGTACCAAACAGTTCAGCAAAAGAGCGGCTTCCTTCCTCCCTGGGTCACATACCCGGTGTGTACGGTCGTCACCACGACTACCGTCCATGGGTTTTTTCTTGCAGGATTGGCGCTCCAGCGTACCTGCCAGTACGTCCGACGACGCTGTCCCTTTGGTCCCCCTTGCGCGGAACTTGGACGCGTGGCTCGCGCTTTCCAATCCGTTGCGATGGCTGATCCGGACCGTCCGACTTGGCTACGTGATTCAGTTCACCAGGCACCCGCCCAGGTTCAGCGGTATTCACTTCACCTTGGTCAAGAGTGAAAACGCTGCCACCTTGTGCTCGGAGATCGCTACCCTCCTACGGAAGGGCGTGATAGAACCTGTCCCTCCAGCCGAGATGAAGAAAGGGTTTTACAGCCCCTACTTCATCGTACTGAAAAAAGGCGGTTGGTTCCTGCGGTTTGCATTCGAGGGTCTGGCATATCAGTACAAAGTCCTCCCTTTCGGCCTGTCCCTGTCTCCTCGTGTCTTTACGAAGGTTGCAGAGGCTGCCCTTGCCCCGTTAAGGGAGGTGGGCATTCGCATTCTCAACTATCTCGGCGACTGGCTAATCCTAGCTCACTCTCGAGACATGTTGTGCGCACACAGGGACCTGGTGCTCTCACACCTCAGCCGACTAGGGCTTCGGGTCAACTGGGAAAAGAGCAAGCTCCACCTGGTTCAGAGCATCTCTTTTCTCGGTTTGGAGTTGGACTCAGTCTCCTTGACGGCATGCCTTACGAACGAGCACGCTCAGTCGGTGCTGGCCTGTTTCAAGGCGTTCAAAAAGAAAACAGCAGTTCCACTGAAACTTTTTCAGAGGCTCCTGGGGCATATGGCATCCTCGGCGGTGGCCACCCCGCTCGGGTTGATGCATATGAGGCCGCTTCAGCACTGGCTCCAGACTCGAGTTCCGAGATGGGCATGGCACCACGGGACACATCGCGTGGTCATCACACCGGTCTGTCACAGTTTTTTCAGCCCTTGGACCAACTTCTCGTTTCTACGGGCAGGTGTTCCTCTAGAACTGGTCTCCAGGCATGTCGTGGTCATGACAGATGCCTCCAAAATGGCTCATGAGAGGGTGCTGTTTGCAATGGGCATGCAGCCACCGGCCTCTGGACGGGTCCGCAACTGCATTGGCACATCAACTGCCTTCGCCCTGTGAAGGTTTCGGCCGTTGATCCAGGACAAGCACGTGTTAGTTCAGACAGACAACACGGCAACGGTAGCATATGTCAACCGCCAAGGTGGTCTGCGCTCTCGTTGTATGTCACAACTCGCCTGCCGTCTCCTCCTCTGGAGTCAGCAGCACTTCAAGTCACTGCAAGCCACTCACATCCCAGGCAACCTCAACACTACAGCGGACGTGCTGTCACGACAGGTTACCCTCAGGGGAGAATGGAGACTCCACCCTCAGGTGGTCCAGCTGATTTGGAGTCGATTCGACAGGCACAGGTGCATCTGTTCACCTCCCAAGAATCCTCCCCACTGCCCGCTCTGGTATGCCCTGACCGATGTCCCCCTCGGCATAGATGTGCTGGCACATAGCTGGCCCCCTGGCCTGCGCAAATATGTGTTTCCCCCAGTGAGCCGTGCATTAACCATTGACCTAATATGACAGCTGTTCGGTAAAGAACGTTAACCAGTAACAGTTATGATGTAAAAAAAAAAAAAAAGTAACTATAGGATAGAAAAAATAGGCCTGTGATGTAGCCTACAATAAACCTAATTGTGGCAGTGGGGGCGCAGTTAAGCATCTCTCCGGAGAGAGAGAAAGCGGTAAGGGCGCTTACACATGAGCTAAATTATGTCTAACACCTGTCTCTAATTTCAGTGAGCATGGGGAGAGTGGCATAAATAGACACACCGCAAATAGATTATTTCTTCAAAATAATCTCCCGGGTGGGGATTCCAAAAGAAATCCTCACCGATCAGGGCACAACGTTTATGTCACGGACACTACGCGAACTGTACGAGTTGTTAAATATTAAATCGATTCGCACCAGCGTGTACCATCCTCAAACGGATGGCCTGGTGGAACGATTTAATAAAACCCTCAAAAACATGATTCGTAAGTTCGTGCACAATGATGCTAGAAATTGGGATAAATGGCTCGACCCCCTGTTATTTGCAGTACGAGAGGTCCCGCAAGCCTCCACTGGCTTCTCCCCATTCGAGCTGCTGTATGGGCGACGCCCACGCGGTGTGCTTGATGTATTGTGAGAAGCCTGGGAGGAGGGACCTTCAAACAGTAAAAATGAAATTCAGTACGTTCTTGATCTTCGAGCAAAACTCCACACTCTGGGACAGCTAACACAGGAGAATTTGCTCCAAGCTCAAGAATGAGAGCGCCGACTGTATGACAGGGGAACTCGGCTAAGGGAATTTGCACCGGGAGATAAAGTGCTTGTATTGCTTCCCACATCGAGCTCTAAATTACTCGCTAAGTGGCAAGGACCCTTTGAGGTCACACGACGAGTGGGCGATCTCGATTATGAGGTTAAACGAGCCAATAGAGGGGGCGCACGTCAAATATACTACCTCAATCTCCTGAAATTGTGGAGGGAGGCGGTTTCCGTGACATTGGCTACGGTAGTTCCCGAGAAGGTGGAGCTCGGACCGGAGGTGAGTTCAAAACATAAACAGTTCACCCCGGTCATTTGTGGAGACCACCTCTCACCGAGCCAACTCACGGAGGTTGCTAGGTTGCAACAGGAGTTTGCAGATGTGTTCTCCCCTCTACCGGGACGTACAAACCTCATCCATCACCACATCAAGACCGAGCCGGGGGTCGTGGTACGTAGCCACCCCTATCGACTACCCGAACACAAGAAGAAAATCATTCGGGAAGAATTGGATGCGATGCTTGATATGGGGGTAATAGAAGAATCCCATAGCGATTGGTCCAGCCCAGTTGTTCTAGTGCCTAAGAGCGACGGGTCTGTGCGATTCTGTGTGGATTATAGAAAAGTCAACGCGGTGTCTAAATTTGATGCGTATCCAATGCCTCGTGTTGATGAGTTGCTCGATCGGTTGGGCACTGCTCGTTTTTATTCGACATTGAATTTGATGAAGGGTTATTGGCAGATCCCCTTGACACCAATTTCCCGTGAGAAAACCGCCTTCTCCACACCGTTTGGATTACACCAATTTGTGACACTTCCTTTCGGTTTGTTTGGGGCCCCGGCTACGTTTCAGCGTCTCATGGACCGAATCCTCAAACCGCATTCAGCTTACGCCTCTGCCTATTGAGATGACATCATCATTTATAGCAATGATTGGCAGCGGCATATGCAACATCCGAGCGGGACTCACAGCGAACCCGAAGAAGTGCGCGATTGGATGGGTGGAGGTACGGTATCTGGGGTTCCACTTGGGCCACGGGCAGGTGTGTCCCCAAATTGACAAGACAGCAGCAATTGAGACCTGCCTGAGACCCAAGACCAAAAAGAGGGTGAGACAGTTCCTGGGGTTGGCTGGCTATTATAGAAGGTTCGTACCTAATTATTCGGATGTCACCAGCCCGCTGACTGATCTCACTAAAAAGGGAGCTCCAGATCCGGTCCAGTGGATGGAGCATTGTCAGCGGGCGTTCACGCAAGTTAAAGCTGCAATTTGCGGGGGGCCGCTTTTACATTCACCTTCTCTCTCCCTTTTGTTTTACAGACAGATGCTTCAGACAGGGGGCTGGGGGCCGTACTCTCACAGGTGGTGGAGGGAGATGAGCGCCTGGTGCTGTACAATAGCAGTAAGCTCTCGTTAAGGGAAACTAAGTACAGCACCGTGGAAAAGGAGTGTCTCGCCATCAAGTGGGCGGTCCTCACTCTCCGATACTACCTGCTGGGGCGGGCCTTCGCCCTCTGCTCGGATCACGCCCCACTCCAGTGGCTACACCGCATGAAAGATACTAATGCCCGGATCACCCGTTGGTATCTGGCTCTTCAGCCGTTTAAGTTCAAGGTGGTCCACAGACCGGGGGCGCAGATGGCTGTCGCCGACTTCCTTTCCAGGAATGGGGGGGGAGTGGTAGGCAGGCCGGATGCTGCTCCAGCCTGAGTCGGGCGGTGGGGATATGTGGCAGTGGGGGCGTGGTCAAGCATCTCTCCGGAGAGAGAGAAAGCGGTAAGGGCGCTTACACCTGAGCTAAATTATGTCTAACACCTGTCTCTAATTTCAGTGAGCACGGGGAGAGCGGCATAAATAGACACACCGCAAATAGGAGAGGGAGAGAGACTGGGCACGACAGACCCGAACCAGAGCAAAGATTTTTTATTACACGTAATGAGAGTTTATTTTGTGAAGCGGTGTGTGATAGTGGTTTAACTTAGTGCATAACGTGAGACTGTAAATTGTGCTGCAAAGAGAGAAAATCCTTACCTAAACAAGGAAAGCTTCTTCTCGCCTCCTCCTTTACACTAATGTATTCTAAACATGACTTGTACACAGTATCAAATATAGTTTAACAGGTTAAGCAGTCGGCACCTCGTTGAAAATAGCCTTCTTAATCAGCAGATAAAAAAAATTGCATACCTAGTCTAAAACGGTTATTTTCTAGGCTACTAACTCAAAAGCATAATTTTTTTGATGAGTAAAATTAACACGTCGACATGGTCCGGTGAAAGACGGGACTTAACTCACTTAAGGTAGCTGTCCTGCGCTTGAAAAAGCCTGCTCAGATGCACAGATGTAAAGAAGACTCAAATGTGAAAACATCCTTAGGGACTTTCAAACATTTGGAATGCCGATTCCCGCACCACCGAAGTGATTTCATAACTACTTTGCTGAGTTTGCTTGTCTAGCATTTGGACATTTTCCTGCGCGCGCTGCGAGAGAGAGGGAAGAAGCACACGCAGCCTGAGGTGAAATTAAACTCTGTATCTGCTCCAGATATCCTCTTTTTTAAATAATATTTGTATTATTAATTCTATTTAAAATATGTAACATTAATATGACAGTAATTTAAGTGCAGCCTCTGTAAAAATATAAAGCCAATCATAAATGTGTAAAAATTATTATCAGTTTAATGGGGGGAAATATTAACTGACTAGTAATTCCAGTGTCGACTAGCAGCATCCGAACTGTTTAGTCGACTAGTCTTGCACATCCCTAATCCTAACTGACCTAAGACACGGAATGTTTTCTACAATTAAATGTCAGGAGTTTAAATGTATTTGGCTAAGGTGTATGTAAACTTCTGACTTCAACTTTACTTGTATAATGTAATGTTATTATATAAAACATTTCCTAAAAATATATTTTTGTCACATTGCTCATCTCTTTTTATATCCCTTGTGTCGCGTCAGGCCATGACAGGAAGCACCTAAAAAAATGATCTTTCAATGTGTATACAGGTCAGGATAACTGAAAAAAACAAACAAAAAACAAACAAACAAAAAAAACAAAAACAAAAGCTAAATGAAACATGTCTATATAATGGCACTTGATATGACTGTTAGATTTTGTCTTTAACATTTAACATTTAAGGATTACATCTCATCTCTTGATCTCAGTTGGTGTTCATTAAGACTGAGTTGTATATTTTCCTATGCCTGAGTTGCAGAACAGGGTAAACACAAGAACTGTTGACTCATGCAAGAGGTCTTCTGTTAATTAGCCTGCACACTCCAAATCTACTTGCATTTGCACACAATGTATGGTAAAAATAAAAATAACAAAACTTAAAAGAGAGAACTGCTTCGACTTTCCGAATACAGAGTGTTTTTATATCTCTTTATTTGACCTTCACGTTCTACCACCAGTTGGAATCAAAAGAGTAGACAGATGAGGACTCTTCGACGTGATTCATAGCTTGTTATTAAAAAGCTGCTTTTGATGAGTGTATGCATGTGTTTATAAGTTTTCACAGAGGTCTCCAAAGAGATTTTAGCTTAGTTATTGTATTTGTAATGGTCTTATCCTATAGTTGTCGATATTTTCACTTTGCCTTTTATCTGATATGGTTTATGCAGTGTTTAGGAGTAGTTAACCACAAGTTGTGACTATACTAACTTAACAAAATTTTTAGTAGTGTCACAGTAACAACTATTATTACAATAGTTTAGCTTTTCTGGTAACAAGCTACCTTTTCCAATGAGTACTGCTGTATCATCACAAAATATTTCCTTTGTCACATTGTATTGTGAATGAAACAATGGAGCCCAGGGAGTTATCAAACACACTGACCTAAACCATTCTCTCTCACACAGATGTAATGCTAGGAAAACCAAATTATTTTAGTGATTTGGTTCTTTTGGACAATTCATGAATATGAACCAGTTCACATGAATGATTCACTTGAGCCCCAGCACAGCCCTACAGCGCGTTGCCTTCTTTGCTGTTTATCACTATACAACGATGAGCCAAAACATCATGACCTAAAGTGATGCCTAAAATGCTGTTGGCCCTCTGCATGCCGTCAAACAGCGCCGACCCTCCGAGGCATGGACTCTACAAGACCCCTGAAGGTGTCCTGTGGACCTTCTATCGGTTCGGACCAGACAAGAAAGCCTTCATTGCCCTCGTGCATTGATGAGCCTTGGGCGCCCAACACCCTGTTGCCGGTTTGTGGTTTGTCCCTCCTCGGTCCTCTGTCAGTAGGTACTCACCACTGCTGATCTGGAGCACCCTACAAGCCTTGCCATTTCAGAGATGCTCGTGTCAAAGTCGCTCAGGTCTATAATCCTGCTGTTTCTCCTGCATTCTACACGTTGACTACATTGAACTGATTGTTCACTTACCATCTAATCTACCCAGACCTTGAAATGTGGCCTTGTTAGGAGATGATTAACGTTATTCGCTTCTCTTGTGAGTGGTCATGATGTTTTGGCTCATCAGTGTATTTCAATTCAGTTATATGAAATATGGTATTTTGATACAATCAACCATGGATTTACTATAGTACTATTGTAGTACCCATCATTGTAGATGATGGTGAATGTTGTGGTTAGTGTACTGTAGTTTTACTAGAATAATCATCATTTAACTATACTGTAAAAGCTACGGTTTCAAAGTAGTTTCCCCAATAATGGATTTATCCATAATTAATAAACAGTACTAAATATTCCCAAATAAATGTCATATTTATGAATGAGATACATATTCTGTATTATGCAGGCATGATGTTTGTATATGCTTTGGGAAAACAGATGTATTAAGGTTTGGGTATACTTATTTTTTCCACGTTTCAGGTCGTCTCGCATGTGGTCGAGCCTTACAACATTCTTTTTTTTTTCTTTTTTCTTTTTTATCACGAGCGAATACGAACACACGAGTACAAATGCGCACTACGACTCCTTTGTGATTCCCTTTTGGTACAGTTAGAGTCAGCAGCAGGTGCATGCACAGACGATGAGCACAGACGAGGACTGTCCGCTGCACGAGTACAGTCCGTGCAGACTGTGCTGATGGTGAAATTTGCATCACACATACTCTGCATTTCCTCATCAGCAACGCGGACAACCAAATTAAACTTTGGCCTTTAGTCATTTTGTTGTGGATCTTGAAAACTAGCCATAACTGTATTTAACAGACCAAACTCAAATGCCATTCAAATGCTCACTGAGTTAATTTAATTCCAAATTATTCATTTTTTCTTGCTGTTTTTATACACAGACAGAAGTAATGTGCTTTTTTAAATTAATCTTAAGGATATTTTAAATGTAATTAAATGAATCATGAATTTATTTTTAAATAAGGATATCACTGTTACAATAATGTAATTGCAAGAGTGTTTTAAACAACATTTATAAATGAAATTATCTCATATAGTCTCATGCAAGTACACAGAAACACACAAAAAAGGTTCCTAATCATTTTTAATATTTGGAGTGCCAGAAACTCTGCAAACTTTTACATAAAGTAGGTTGTGATATTCTGCACCACCAAAACGTCACTGGTGCCAGACTCATTTCAGAGGATTACATTAAAGTAATCAGTTCTATTTGTGCACTATACTATTGTCTTTGGAAAACATGTGATAGGGTTGTGTGAGGAACAGACTGAAATTTAAATTTTCAATTTAAAAAATAAACAATATCTATGTAACAGAGTAATGTAACTAATGTAACGAATATGTTTATCATTTATATATAGGCTGTGATTAAGCATGCTTGATAATATCCGAAGATTGAAAATCCTTATAATTCAGGGAGATGAAAATGTTGCTAAAGTGACATTTCCCTTATGAGGTGGCTGTGAAAAATTAATTGGACATCTACAAACAAATATTTTTAATGGCTTACTTGATTTATTAACTGATAAGTTTTTGGGAAGTGTTCAAGTTCCACTGAAATAATGAACATATTTTTATAAGCTCTTCCTCTAGCTGTCTTTCATCTGGGTCACGGGAAGTAATAAACTCTGGCAGTTCTTTCCTGGAGACCTCATGCTGATAGGAACCCAGAGCCAATCTATAAATCTAACTACATTCTCAGACTGAATTTGCCGGGTTAATCCTCTAAACAATGAAGCTTTTTTTCTTCTCCCTACAATAATCTGCAGAGTTTTACAGCGTTTTGCAGTGGCTACATTCACACCTGCTGAGTTAAAGCATCAGGAGAGCCTGCTCTCTGAACCCACCGATCCAGATTGTGTTTCTATAATCTCAGACCATCAGCACATCAGTGCCATGACCTTAGCTGGCCTCCATATTCACATAATAAAGAAAAACAATATTTTATCTTGTATTTTTCACAATAATCAAGCGCAACCAGAGACATCATGCCAATTCAAACTGCACATGTACATGTTAAATAAATACTTAGAAAGTGTTACACATACATAAAGAACTAATAAGTAAACAAAGAAAAACACTTTTTATCTCCCTGAGACAACAGGGTGTTGTTCCAAGGGGCGACAGCAGGGTGTTGTTCCAAGGGGCGACAACAGTTTGTTGTTCCAAGGGGCGTTATGAACCTGTTGTTTTTTTTTTTTTTTTTTTTTGAGAGGGCACCAGTGGTAGTCCTTGTGCGATGGGTCACTTGGTGCTCCGTCGAAAATCAATAGGTGTATGATGCCCCAAGGCACAACATATGGCTCTACAGCTACAGTAATCATGTTTTCTCCCAACAGCTTAAGGAATGAGTCTTGTTTAAGGTCATTCTGTCAAAGTTCAGGCTTCTCATCCTGGGGCATCTACAGATCATCATACTGTATGGATCGGCCACATCCTCAGCCTGAGGTCCTGGAAAAGCAATGGATCCACACTTCCTAGAAATGTGGTCTCAGAAAGGAGAGGTGAAGGCACTGCTGAATCTGGACAGTTAAATGTCGAGATGTGACCTTTGGAGTGCTGATGCAAGCATCTCCACATATGACAGTAATATTCTGGGGTGGAGAATATTAGAGCATATGAAATATGTATCCGTTACAAAAGGAATTTTGGTATGTGAATACTTGGCTATGAGGAAATCCAGCTTAACTTCAGATAGACTTAATTTATTAGATGCTTAATCTTTTCTTTGGCACAAAGATATGTTACTGCAGTATCTCAGCTTCATAGAAAGTACCATATTACAGCCGTTGTTATTAGTCATGGATTGGGTAATTGGAAGATGGAACCCCAAACTGCCCATAATTCAACTTAAATGTTTTTCTTTCATCATAAAACATATAGTCTCTGAATCCACTCTGACTCCATGATCTACTGTAAAAGAGGGGCCCCTTACATTATAAGATTCATATTTGTTTTACATAAAAATTGGTATAGCAATGTCTAAGTTCTCAAGGCCAGGTAGTCTTGAAAGACTTCACTGCCAATATGTGCTCGGTTTTGTTTATTTTTGCCACCAAGGCTGAACTGACTAAATCAAATAAACTAACCCACCTTTGACTGGTATATCCCTTGATAATCAGGAAGCAAAAGTGAATTACCAGGAATCAACTAAATTAACACTTGCAGTTTAAAGCACTGATTAATATAGAACTTTTCCCAACTACTAATGGCGATTAGCAACTATCATGTGAAGAATAGGTCAGGACACAAGGATATAACAGAAGTCAAATCACTACCACCCTGTTCCATCCAGGATAGACAGTAATACAGTATTACGTCTCTTGAGGTTGTGATTCAACCATGGTTAAGAGGCGTTCTTGGCATGATTAAGTGGTTAAACAACTGTTAAATTGTTAAAAAACAATAAGAGTTTTGTGACTATTGATAACCTTTGAGACATCTACTGTATATGCTAGTGTACCCCTTAAAAGTTGACTAAATAAATTTAGATATGCCCATTTAAAATGTATGTGTTTCTGTTGGAGGGAAAATGTACCAAGAATATTGGTGATCATCTCCTGCTCAGGGGTGTATACAGTAAATGCTTTTGTTCATTAAAATGGTCTCTAGGGTGAGAACGTCCTCTTTCCCCAATAACTTCACCAACTAGCTCAGCACAGTCTTGTGCAAGTAGCAAATCATGGTTTATTGACAATTTTTTATTATTTATTTATTTTTTTTTATCCCCTTTTCTCCCCAATTTGGAATGCCCAATTCCCACTACTCAGTAGGTCCTTGTGGTGGCACGGTTACTCACCTCAATGTGGGTGGCGGAGGACAAGTCTCAGTTGCCTCCACTTCTGAGACCGTAGAACCACGCATCTTATCACGTGGCTCATTGTGCATGACACCGCAGAGACTCCCAGCAAGTGGAGGCTCAAGCTACTCTCCGCGATCCACGCATAACTTACCACGTGCCCCACTGAGTGCGAGAACCACTAATCGCAACCACGAGGAGGTTACCCCATGTGTCTCTAACCTCCCTAGCAACCGGGCCAATTTGGTTGCTTAGGAGACCTGGCTGGAGGCACACCCTGGTTCGAACTCGTGACTGCAGGGGTGGTAGTCAGCGTCAATACTCGCTGAGCTACCCAGGTCCCCAAAATTGGTTTATTGACTATTTAAAAAAGGAAAAAACTATGAATTCAAAACCCTAATGAGCTGCCTTCCTCATCAGCATTTTATGCATCATATAGTTGATGCACCCCTGATGCAAATGTTCCAAGAAGTCAAAATTATGATATACACTGTCTGGCCAAATCTAATGCAGCAGTGCATGTTTCCTTTGTAAGTAAAGCAATCCCAGAATGCATTGTGATGAACTCTTGTTGATTATAAATCTAACTTTGTGGCTAGTTTAAACAAAAACTTGTATAAAAACTTGTCACTCTGTTGCATTGTGTTTCTTAATGTCACAGTGTAAAACAGCACAGCCGTCAACATGATCTTGTGGGAAATTGCTGTGTTAGTTCAATTTTTTTCCACCCAAATTCAGACCCGATGTGAGAAGCACCACCTTGTTTCAAATGTTCATGGACCCAAAATTGCCAGTGCTGTGCCTCATCGCATCTATTTTGATCTCTAGCTTGCGAGATACTACATTTGCAAAGGACAATTTTGGTCACAGTACTGTTGGGGTTTGGGTTAGGTTTAATTTGGAAATTAGGAAAGTATAGACCATTTCAAGATGGTTTAAGGAACTGACATCTTTTTGTCCCTTAAACATTTCATGCTAGTTCTCGAACTCAGACTGCATTCCAAATGGGATAAATCACCCTCCGAAGGGCACTTTGAAGGGAGAACAATCTTGATAGTCATAAGATAAGATCACTTCAAATTGAATTTCCAATAAAAAATGACTCAAAAAGTGAGTTCTGAATGACCGTTATTTGTGAGCCCCACACATTTGAGCCTTTCAAAGCTCTCACAGTATATGGAAAAGTCTTTGAAGGAAATAGGGCATAGGGATAATCACTTCTGAATGAAACACACCCTCATTCAAAACAACGGCAGGAGGGGCCTTTATTCATAGTGACTTTAACACGATTAATGTTGCAAAAATAACACGATTGTCATAAAATGCCATTATTAAAATGTGGACCATGTTGTTCGGTAGCTGGATGCTCCCTGGTTCCATGGAACTAGTGGAAATTAAAGTGTTTAGATATCTGAAAAAGCAACGACAAATGGATGCATGAACCACTTCAGTGATGCGAGACAGCTGGATGGATACGTGCAGTACTAACAACTAGCACTCATTTTATCTCTGGTAGGTGAACGAAATGTATTCCAAATAATTGTAAGTTTGAGAGGTAGAGCTCCAAATTCGCTCCCATTATAATGAATGAAGCTCTGAAAGTCATTTACTTTTACATTTAGCAGACACTTTTATCCAGAAGAGACAAGAAAAGTATTTTTATCATTAAAAAATAAATTATTACCTTGTCTACAGATCACATAGACAGCTTTATTGAACAGCTTCATTGTTTATAACATGAGCGATCCAATATTCCTGATCTCCCTGCTGAGGAAATAACTGTCAGCATCAAAACTACGATACAGTTTCATTGCCTCTCTTGCCTAGACATGCTCAGTATAAACAAAATGTCTGGAAAAAGCACTTAAGGTAAATGTTTGATGTTCTTTGAGAAAATTAGTTAACTCTCATTTAAAGGATCCGGTAATGACGCCTCATTGTTTATTTTCAGTTTTTGCAAAAATCTAGTTTGTTCTGTGTTAGCAAGACTCTAAAAGGACATGCTAGTAATTTTGTTTTGACAGTTCTGGGTTATAAAAATTCCGCTACCAGAAATGCTTCAGGGCCAGACATGCATAGTATCATTCTAATTCCTTTGTTTACATCTTTGAAATGGTCTATAGACTGATTATAGCAGAAATATTCGACCTCCTGTCACCAATTCTTATGCAATAGTACCATTCTGCAGCTATATACTGTAATTTACAGAATATGTCACATTTTTTTCATCATCTGAAAGGTCCTGCAACTTAATAGTCCGAAGCGACTTATATACATAATTTATTTGTAATTAATGTCAGCTGTTCAAATGCACATAGGCTAAAACACATATGCTTACACACAAACAGATGAAAATGTCCTGGTTACTTGCGTAACCTCCGTTCCCTGATGGAGGGAACGAGACGTTGTGTCAATGTAGTGACACTAGGGGTCACCCTTGGGAGCCCGAGACACCTCTGGTCTTTGATAAAAGGACAATGAAAATTGGCGAGTGGTATTTGCATACCACTCCCCCGGACATACGGGTATAAAAGGAGCCGGTATGCAACCACTCATTCAGGTTTTGTGCTGAGGAGCCGAGACAAGGTCCCGGCCATTTCAGTGGGTAGTTCAGCATTGTGGCAGGAGGTACACAAACTCTCGTTCCCTCCATCAGGGAACGGAGGTTACACAAGTAACCAGGACATTCCCTATGTGTCACTCACTCAATGTTGTGTCGATGTAGTGACACTAGGGGTCCCTATACAAAATGCCACAACTGGCTGAACTGTGTTACGTGAACTGGCAGTGTGTGATGGGCAGACCACTGTGTGCCTCGTAGCCAGCGCACCAGGCCAACACGTAACCTTCCCGAACACTGTTATGAGTGTTGAACGGCCCTTTGGGGACAAGTCGACTACCCAAAAGATAGAGACGGGCTAGCCCAGTCGTGGCCTCTTATCCCCTTTATTTTCCTCTCCCCCAAAAAAGGGGATTAACCGACTGGGGCCACCAGGTCTAGTCGGAGAGGTGTCCTTCCCAAGGGGAAAACACCGCGGAGACCACTATGTCGGAAGTATGCCATGTGGGGAAGTCCCATGGTAGGTCCTACCCTACGGGGGAGGAGTTACTACAAGCACGGTGACTGGGGCAGAGGGGCCTCTGCCCAAGGAAGATGCAGTTTGCCAACAGGGAAATGAATTAGCGGAAGATATACATCGCATGGGGTTACCTACGGGGAACCACCATATGCGGAGCACCTACACCAGTACAGGGCTTAGTTAGCATGTGTACTGAGCCGGCAGCGAGTTTCTTCGCAAACTCTTCTGCCACAGGGCTCGGAAGAAATCAACCAGGGAACACAGTTTGTGAATACTACTGGGAGTTAACGGCACACGTCTTCAGCTCAGGGGAGGTGAAAGGCGCTATGCGCAAGCGATACACCCGGCCGGCTGTCCCGGACTTATCTGCTTGTGCGTGCCACTACACGGGACAAAACCGATTCCACCCGGAGATTTTAGAACCTCGCAAAGGTGTTGGGTGTTGCCCAGCCTGCTGCTCTGCAAATATCTGTTAGAGAGGCGCCACTGGTCAAGGCCCAGGAGGCCGCTACACCCCTGGTAGAATGGGTCCGTAGCCCTACCGGGGGCGGCACGTCCTGGGCATGATATGTCATTGTTATGGCGTCAATGAGCCAGTGGGCGATCCTCTTCTTGGAGACAGCACTTCCTTTCCGCTGTCCACCAAAGCAGAAAAAGAGCATCTCAGAGACTGTAAAGCTATGCGTGCATTCCAAATAGATGCGTAAAGCACGCACCGGACACAGCAACGTCAGGGCTGGGTCTGCCTCCTCCTGGGGCAGTGCTTGCATATTCACTACCTGGTCGCTAAAAGTGGCCATGGGAACCTATGGAACATAGCCCGGTCGGGGTCTCAGGATCACGTGGACCGAACTCCAGGCACGTTTCGTTGACAGAGAACACTTGCAGGTCTCCTACCCTCTTGATGAAAGTGAGCGCAGTCAGGAGCGCAGTCTTCAAAGAGAGTGCCTTAAGCTCAGCTGACTGCAAGGGCTCAAAGGGGGCTATCTGTAGACCCTGAAGAACTACAGAGAGGTCCCATGAGGGAACGAGGCACGGTCTGAAGGGATTCAAACTCCTGGTGCCGATCGGGTTGTGCTTCCCTAAGGACTTACAGTCCACTGTGTCGTGGTGTGCCGCTATAGCGGCTACATACACCTTCAAGGTGGAAGGGGACAGCCACCCTTCCAACCTCTCCTGCAGGAAGGAAAGCACCGATCCGACTGCGCATCTTTTGGGGTCTTTGCATCTGGAAGAACACCACTTAGCGATCAGATGCCACTTAAAGGCATACAGGCGCCTCATAGAGGGGGCCCTAGCCTGAGTGACCGTGTCTACCACCACGGGTGGTAGACCGCTTAAGTCTTCCACGTCCCATACAGGGGCCAGACATGGAGATTCCAGAGGTCTGGTCGCGGGTGCCAGATGGTGCCCCATCCCTGAGGAAGAAGGTCCTTCCTCAGGGGAATCTATGTCAAGAGGTGCCTCTGTCAGGGCATACCAGAGTGTGGGAGGATTCTTGGGAGGCAAACACATCTACCTGTGCCTGTTTGAATTGACTCCAGATCAGCTGGACCACCTGAGGGTGGAGTCTCCACTCTCCCCTGAGGGTAACCTGCCATGACAGCACATCCGCTGCAGTGTTGAGGTCACCCGGGATATGAGTGGCTCGCAGCGACTTGAGGTGCTGCTGACTCCAGAGGAGGAGACGGCAGGTGAGTTGTGACATACAACGGGAGTGCAGACCGCCTTGACGGTTGACATATGCTACCGTTGCCGTGTTGTCTGTCCGAACTAACATGTGCTTGCCCTGGATCAACGGCCGGAACCTCCACAGGGTGAGCAGAATTGCCAGCAACTCGAGGCAGTTGATGTGCCAATGCAGCCGCGGGCCCATCCATAAGCCAGCGGCTGCATGCCCGTTGAAAACGTTTTGAAGGCATCTGTTGTAACCACGACACGCCTGGAAACCTGCTCTAGGGGAACGCCTGCCTGTAGAAACATGAGTTTGGTCCAAGGGCTGAAGAGGCGGTGACAGATTGGCATGATGACCATTCAATGTGTTCCGTGGTGCCATGCCCATCTCGGGACTCGAGTCTGAAGCCAGTGCTGAAGCGGTCTCATATGCATCAACCCGAGTGGAGTGGCCACCGCTGAGGATGCCATATGCCCCAGGAGCCTCTGAAAGATTTTCAGTGGAATCACTGTTTTCTGTTTGAACGCCTTCAAATAGGTCAGCACGGACTGTGCACGCTCGTTCATGAGGCGCGACATCAATGAGACTGAGTCCAACTCCAAACCGAGAAAAGAGATGCTCTGAACTGGGAGGAGCTTGCTCTTTTCCCAGTTGACCCGAAGCCCTAGTCGGCTGAGGTGCGAGAGCACCAGGTCCCTGTGTGCACACAACATATCCCGAGAGTGAGCTAGGATTAGCCAGTCATCGAGATAGTTGATAATGTGAATGCCCACTTCCCTTAATGGGGCAAGAGCTGCCTCTGCGACCTTCGTGAAGACACGAGGGGACAAGGACAGGCCGAAAGGGAGGACCTTGTACTGATATGCCCAACCCTCGAATGCAAACCGCAGGAAGGGTCTGTGTTGAGGTAGAATCGAGACGTGGATGTACGCATCCTTCAGGTCTACCGCTGCGAACCAATCTTGATGCTGGATGCTCGCCAGAATGCATTTTTGCGTCAGCATCTTGAACGGGAGTCTGTGTAAAGCCCGGTTCAGTACTCGTAGGTCCAAGTTTGGCCTCAACCCACCGCCTTTTTTCGGTACAATGAAGTAGGGGCTGTAAAACCCCTTCTTCATCTCGGCCGGAGGGACAGGCTCTCACGCATCCTTCCGTAGGAGGGTGGCGATCTCTGCGCGCAAGGTAGCAGCATTCTGGCCCTTCACCAAGATGAAGTGGATGCAGCTGAACCTGGGCGGACACCTGGCAAACTGAATTGCGTAGCCGAGTCAGACGGTCCGGATCAGCCATCGCAACGGATTGGAAAGCGCAAGCCACGCATCCAAGCTCCGGGCGAGGGGGACCAAGGGGACAATATCGTCGGACGTGGGGCCTCGCGGCGGGGCGGAGCCCGAGTTGTCATGCCATGTTGTGGCCGTGCTGAGTTCAGGGACATCGAAGCACTTACCTAGCTACTTGTGACCACTCCCGGAACAGCCTGGGGTGGTCAATTTTCTTACGAAAGCAAGCCACAACCGCAATGTTGCCATGGTCATGTTCTCGCAGTGAGTACATGATCCATCCACGAACGCTGTCTCCGCGTGGGTCACGCCCAGACACGAAAGACAGAGATCGTGACTGTCAGAAGTTGAGAGGTAACGACCGCAACCAGGAATAACACACAAATGGAAAGGCATCTTTAAAAAGATGCATCTTTAAAAAGACATTCCATGTGTGCCGCTCTTTTAGAGATATATACTCTTTTAGAAAAATATACTCTCTTTTTTTCTGCCGAAGTGCCCAGGGGCATTCTTTGTAGTGCACCAGTGCAGAGGAGGGAGAAGCCGCTGAAATGCGCCGTTAGATCCAGCAGAGATGAATGAACAGTCAGCTCAGTAAACATCGACCATTCGGCTCCGAAGAGAAAATCTGAATGAGTGGTTGCATACCAGCTCCTTTTATACTCGTATGTCCGGGGGAGCGGTATGCAAATACCACTTGCCAATTTTCATTGGCCTTTAATAAAAGACCAGAGGTGTCTCGGGCTCCCAAGAGTGACCCCTAGTGTCACTACATCGACACAACGTCGAGTGAGTGACAGATAGGGAACATTAGTCAAAGAGATAGTGGTAGTGATTTAAAGTGGCCAATTCAGAGTATTTTGCCTTTACATTTTACTTTATGCAACCAGCTTAAATATTCTGTCCCATCAACATTATTGTGCTAACAAACTCTAGACCGCTGTCAAATGGTGTGCATACGAAATGACGTTTCATCACACTCTAGTAAAAACATTCAGTTAGTGAACCAGATAGTTAGTGCAGAGCAAAGTTTGCTAATATCAGAAATATCCACAGATAGACAGTCTCTAACATTAATGAATGAATAGAATAAAACAGGCGTACTGTTTTACTCACAGACTAAAAGCTGTTTATTTGTATACAGCATAGAGTTACAACGCATAGAGATGCGTATTTGCTGAGGTACTCTTACAAAAATCGAGAGTTCATGGCAAATTTGTCACTGATAATTGGAAAGGCTCTGTTGTTGAAACAACTCAACAATGAAAAGCATATATGGTCCGACATGACATTTTACATACTTTACAGTATAAACCACTCTGTCTGTTCATACAGTGCGAGATTTGTTAGAATTAAAGGCCACCTCCTGTAGCTTCGACTCAAAAGCTCCTCTTCACCACAAGAAAAATAAAGGGCGAGTCAAAGGAGGGTTCAGTTATTGTAATCATTGGCACGGATGTTGGTGGTTGCTAGGGATGACGTGGGGAAGTCATACCACAGAGCATCAAAGTTCTGCCAATAATCACAAAAGACCAGCTCCCCCAAAAGAGCCAACATGATATTTAAAAACAGATTTCTTAGAGCATACATACCTAGAGTATGTGTCTCAAATCACATTCAAACCACTATTTATTTGGAACATGTGTGTATTTATTTGCTGTACAGTACATGTTAACCACATGCCATCCACAATATGGTTTGGTCAATGTAAAATAAGAAGCTAGGAACAGTATCTTTATACTCTCCAAAGGTATAATAATATTTAAATGCAGACAAACACTTAAAAAAGATTTATAAATTAAGCCTCTGGTCTTTAAATATATGCTTTCTTTTTGAAGTGTTCTTGAGTCACATGTAGATTTGTGTTGATACAATACTCTTATCTGCTTAAATTAAAATTAGACTTGTTTATGCAGCATAAAATTAACTACATATTTTGAGTCTATAAACATTGAAACTATCTGCTGTGTAGGGACACTGTATAAATTACGGGAAAAATTGCTACCAGCCCTACCTTTTCAGTATCTGGCAGGGCATTTATACCACAACTCTGCAGTATTTCTGATGGCTGCTGTAAATCCCTCCTCTCTCGTGTCTTTGGGGTGCTTTGGGTAAGAGAGAAATTGTATTGTAAATCAAGTCCATCCTTATTTACAATACCATGTTAAAGGTCCAGGAGTAATTTGGTTGGCAAGTTTTCCTAATCCCACAGAACATTAATATAGGAGGGATACTAATTGGCACAAGCATTTACTGTATATAGACAGGAACATTGTTTTTGAGTTTGTAGATATTTACTTTATTTTTCCTTATGACTCAGCAGGAAGGTTAGAGAGCCATATTTCAATGGCAGTGTTTCTTGTCTCTGCATTATACATAAAATAATATATAGACATATCAATGTTTAGTAAGGATGTCATGTTATTGCACCTCTGGAAATGCCTGCAGGTAAATTGAATCAATTTCCTTTGAAGAAAATTGCTGTTGCAGTTTGCTGTATTCTGAAAATCCAGCTTTTTTGAGGCATGTTGACAAATTTATTATTTTAATAGCACAGTGAAAAAGTCAAAGTAAACTCTTAAGTTCAATAAGTTTGTGCAAAGAACTTTGGATATGAACCTAAGGGGTGACTGCAAATTATTGGAACTATTATAGTTACTGACAGGAGGGTTGCATGCTCCAGACAGACATGTCTGCTGTGCCAGAATGTTATGCACTATCACCTACAGATGACACCTATTCAGATATGCAGTGAAAACCCACTTCATTCACTGCTCCAAAAGTGACAGTAGTCCTTATACTATACCCATTATTTTTTTATTTAATTACATTTTTTAAATTGCATTCCATTTTAATTATACCTTAATTTCAATTTACCTTTCTGAACTTTGGACTGCCATCAGCTTGTAATGTGTGTGTGATGCCTTGTCCATGCTGCGACCAGCTTCAGAAATGTTATGTCACCCCCTTGTGGTCTCCCAAAGCTATTGTGTCAGACAACATTGAATGGAATGCTACTGGTAGTGAATTAAAAGCACACAAATTAGGCCTCTAATTTAAATGCCGGCTTATGTAAATATATTGATGCCTCACAAATTAATGATAAAATAATGTGCCGATCAATAATCGATATATCGATTTTTTTATATCATCCCTCGTATTCTAACATTAAGTGTGGTTCTAGCAATCATACTTTTGCCTATGTTTGCATAGTGTCTGAAACATACAATATTGACGTATTGATAACATCTAAATTGTAATCATTTTATCTCTCTCTCTCTCTCTCTCTCTATATATATATGTATAATTAAAATATTTTTAAACATTTGAACATCATTAAAATTGTATATATATATATATATATATATATATATATATATACACACACAGTAATGTGCAAAAGTCTTAAGCACATAAGATGTTGAGCAATTGAGACAACCTAAATAGATAGAAGAACTGTGGCAAATTCTCCAAGAAGCTTGGAACATCCTATCTGCCAACAACCAAGAAAAACTGTGTCCAGGTGTACCTAGGTGAATTTGTGCTGTTTTAAAGGCAAAGGTGGTCACACCGTATATTGATTTTGCTTTTTTATGTTTATTGGACTTTGTATGACATTAAGTGATAAATGAAAACCTCTCGGTTACTGTCGTAACCTCCGTTCCCTGATGGAGGGAACGAGACGTTGGAAGGAAATGAGAATTGGCGAGTAGAATTTGCATGTCACTCC
This sequence comes from Myxocyprinus asiaticus, assembly GCF_019703515.2. Lineage (NCBI taxonomy): Eukaryota > Metazoa > Chordata > Actinopteri > Cypriniformes > Catostomidae > Myxocyprinus > Myxocyprinus asiaticus. The sequence goes on along the minus strand of NC_059362.1, from coordinate 13,399,410 downwards.
CCCCCAACATACGGGTATAAAAGGGAGGCTAGAATACGGATTCATTCAGGTTTTTGCACTGAAGAGCCGAGATAAGGTCCCGGCCATTATAGTGGTGTAGTTCAACCTGTGGCAAGAGGGACACAACGTCTCGTTCCCTCCATCAGGGAACGGAGGTTACGATAGTAACCGAGACGTTCCCCTTCTGTCACTTACTCGACGTTGTGTCGATGTAGTGACACTAGGAGTCCCTATACGAAATGCCACAATGGCTGAACTGTGTTACGTGAACTGCCGATGCAGGTGTAGGCAAGCTACTGTTAGCATAGGAACAGATTCACTCGGACTGCACGTAGTCTCCCCAGACGCCCCAAAATGTCATGTAATTCTCAACAGTCCTGAGGGGGGGAAGGAGACGTATCTAGTATGGGAGCAGGCCGCACCATCCGCGGCCTTTTCTCTCTAAGTTTTTCTCTCCACAGAAAATTAGATTCAGCCTGGGACTTTAAATGCTCATAAAATGCACCGGGGAAGGCGTTCTTTTCCGTTCCTATTCTTTCAGGGGGAAAAGACCCTGCGGAGGCCACACCCTGCCCTGAAGGGGAGGGTAAAAAAGTGGCGAATACGTCATATGGGCCTAAAGACGCACATGGAAGAGGTGCGGTGATAGGTCCTGCCCTTCGTAGAAGAGAAGCTCTACAAATGCAGCGACTAGGGCAGAGAGGGCTCTGCCAAGGGAGATGCAGGTCTACTGGAAAAGGGAGACCGTACCACAGAAGATACATCACAAGAGGTTATGTTACCTACAGGCACGTTAGCACACGTACTGGGTCCGACTACGAATTCCTCCACAGAATTCGTGAGCCAGAGGGCTAGGAGGAAGGACATCCAGGGTTCACAGGTTGTGAACATGCATGGGAGAGAAGAGTGCACAGCTTCACCTCGTGGAAGGGAAAGGCGCTATACACAAGTGGTACACCCGGCCAGCTGCCCCACGTAATGAAACTAGCCTGTTTGTACCTGAAAGAACACAGGACGAAACGCTTGCAGATCCCCAACCCTCTTGATGGAAGTGAGCACGGTCAGGAGGGTGGTCTTCAATGAGACGGCCTTTAACTCGACTGACTCTAGAACAGGGCTCTCCGTAGGCCTAAAAGGACCACGGAGAGGTCCTATGAGGGAAAGAGGTGCGGCCTAGGAGGGTTCAACCTCCTGGCGCCTCTCAGGAACCTGATGATCAGGTCATGCTTACCTTCAACAGCATTGTGGTGTGCTGCTATAGCAGCTACATAGACCTTGAGAGTGGAGGGGGACAGCCGCCCGTCCAACTTCTCTTGTAGGAAGGAAAGCACTGACCCGACTGCGCTCCTCTGGGGTCTTCACTACGGGAAGAACACCACTTAGCGAAGATACGCCACTTCAGGGAATACAGCTGCCTTGTAGAAGGAGTGCCTGAGTGATCGTGTTAACCACTGTGGGCAGTAGACCAGTTAGGTCTTCCACGTCCCGTCCAGGGACCAGACAAGGAGATTCCAGATGTCTGGGCGTGGGTGCCAGAGGGGGCCCCGTCCCTGAGAAAGAAGGTCCTTCCTCAGGGGAATTTGCCAGGGAGGTGCTGTCGAGAGGGGCATGAGGTCCGAGAACCAGGTCTGGGTGGGCCAATACAGAGCCACGAGAATGACCTTGCACAGAACCTGTGCAAGTAGGCTCACTGGGGGAACGCGTCCGGACACTCGCTGTATGGGGACTCCAGCCCGCAGGAATGCAAGGTCTGTCCAAGGGCTGAAAAGGCGGCGGCAGGCGGGTGTGAGAGCCACGCAATGTGTGCCATTGCGCCATGCGTACCTCGGGACTTGGGTCTGGAGCCAGTGCTGTAGCGGTCTCATATGCATCAACCCGAGCAGCGTGACCACCGCTGAGGATGCCATATGCCCCAGGAGCCTCTGAAAGTACTTCAATGGGACCGACATTTCCTGGCTGGGTAAGTTCAGGCAGTTCAGCACCGACTGTGCGCAAGTGCTTGCATGTGAGGTGCGCTATCATTGACACAGAGTCTAAATCCATGCCGAGAAAAGAGATGCTCTGAACCGGGGAGAGCATGCTCTTTTCCCAGTTGACCTGAAGCCCTAAATGGCTGAGGTGCGTGAGCACCAGGTCCCTGTGTGCACACAGTAACTCTCGAGAGTGCGCTATAATCAGCCAGTCATCAAGATAATTGAGTATGCGAACGCCCACTTCCCTTAACGGGGCAAGGGCTGCCTCCGCGACCTTTGTGAAGACGCGAGGGTACAGGGACAATGCCGAAGGGGAGGATATGCCGACCGTCGAACGCGAACCGTAGGAAGTGTCTGTGTCGAGGTAAAATTGAGACATGAAAGTACGCGTCCTTCAGGTCTACTGCCGCGAACCAATCTTGTTGCCTGATGCACGTCAAAATGTGCTTTTGTGTCAGCATCTTGAACGGGAGTCTGTGCAAAGCCCAGTTCAGAACTCACTGGTCCAAGATTGGCCGCAACCCACCGGAACCGGGGCGGGTGCCTGGCGAATTGAATCGCATAGCCGAGTCGGATGGTTCTGGCCAGCCATAGAGATGGGTTGGAAAGCGATAGCCATGCGTCCAAACTCTGGGCAAGGGGCACTAACGAAAGGATGCATCCGACGTTCCTGGGGGTGGGGCCTCGTGGCGGGGGGGAGCAGGGAGTGCCGCATTGGGGAGCGGTGCTCCAACCCGAGGCAGCCGTGCTGAGGGGACCCTCGAAGCACTTACTTTGCTCCGCACGCCCGGCGTAAGGTGGAATGGCAACTGAGGAGGAGGGCCTCTCGGGCCGTCCTCGAGACTCATCACCACCGGCCGGCCAGGGATGTGGTTTGCAGCGGGGCACGCAAAAGGCTGGGGGCCACGTTCGTGAGGCCCAGGCTGCAGGCGCTTAGTGTCTGGTAGCCATGGGGATGGCGACCGTGAGCACTGGCGGTGTGACCTGAGGTGAGAGGAAACTGCTCTTGGGAGCCCTCCTGGGGGTCTTCGCGGCTGGCTGAGAAGCGGGGATGTCCCTCTCCTGCGGGGTGCTCTACGCCAGCGCCGAGGGCTGGGCTCGGGCTGGGGCGGAGACGGTTGAGTTTGTGTCGCCGCAGGGGGACGCCCTCGGCAAACAGATGGGTTGCGCACTCTTGAGCCGTGTCAGGGCAAGATGTGCTGAATGGCCTCCGTCTGTTGCTTCACTGCTGAGAACTGCTGGGCAAAGTCCTCGACGGTGTCGCCGAAGAGGCCGACCTGGGAGATGGGCGCGTTAAGGAACCACGCCTTGTCCGTGTCCCTCATCTCGACCAGGTTCAGCCACAGGTGGCGCTCCTGGACCACAAGTGTGGACATCGTGACCTAGTCGCACGGACAGCGAGATCGGTTGCCGAGCGCAGCTTTTGTAGCACACTGGGATCAAAACTACCCTTGTGTAGCTCTTTCAAAGCCTTGGACTGATGGACCTGTAAGAGGGCCATGGCGTGCAGGGCAGAGGCGGCCTGACCGGCAGCGCTGTAAGCTTTAGTTCCCAGAGATGACGTCGTCCTACAGGCTCGGGAAGGGAGTGCCGGACGTCTAAAGCTCTGCGTGCGATCCAAGTAGATGCGCAAAGCACGCACCGGACACAGCAATGATAAAGCTCAGCGGGCACAGGTGTGCCACTATCACCTTATCCACCTGGGGTATCATGGCATAACCCTCGGCCACACCACTGTCGAGGGTAGTGAGAGCGGACAAACTGAAAGATCGGGTGCTGGAGAAGAAGGGGACTGGAGGGGGGTGTGGCCGCGAGCGGCACGCCAAACCCAGAAACCAGTCATCAAGCCGCGAGTGCTCAGGGGCGGGTGGAGGGTTCCACCCAAGCCCAACACTTGCGGCGGCTCGGGCAAGCATGGCGGTCAGCTCCGCTTCGGCCTCAGACTGGGCTGCCACACCCGAAGGCGGCAGCCCGGTCGAGTCCTCGGCATCCGACATCACCAAGGCGCTCTCTGATGCAGCGATCAATATCTCATCCAGCTCACGATCTCCGAAAGAGACATTAGGCTGGCACTGAAGTGAGCTGCCTGTCTCATCCCAGAACTGGACGGGTGCAAACGAGCGTACCAGGGAGTGGGCGGTCCGTGGGGGTTTACCTGGCAGAACCGTACCCATTGAAGCCCCCGAATCGCCTTCAGCGTCATCCAGGGCATCCTCGTACCCATAGGTAGAAGGACCGGGGGGGGACAGCTGAAGTGGCTTTCCCTCGAAAGAAGGAAAGCCGCGACCGCAACGTTGCCATGGTCATGTTCTCGAATGCTTCCTCAACGTGATTTTGGCCCAGGCACGTGAGGCAGTGATCTCGACCGTCTGAGGCAGAGAGGTAATGACCGCATCCAGGTCCTGCCCTTCGTAGAAGAGGAGCTCTACAAACGCAGCGACCAGAGCAGAGAGGGCTCTGCCAAGGGAGACGCGGGTCTACCGAAAAAGGGAGACCGTACCGCGGAAGATACATCACAGGAGGTTACCAGTGTAACTGAGACCTGAGGAGCACTTACCTACAGGCACGTTAGCACACGTACTGGGTCCGACTACGAATTCCTCCACTGCATTTGTGAGCCAGAGGGCTAGGAGGAAGGACATCCAGGGTTCACAGGTCGTGAACACACATGGGAGAGAAGAGCGCACGGCTTCACCTTGTGGAGGGTAAAGGCGCTATACACAAGCGGTACACCTGGCCAGCTGCCCCGTGTAATGAAACTAACCTGTTTGTACCTGAAAGAACATGGGAGGGGTTCCCCCTCATCCAGGAACTGCACAGAGATGGAAGGGCATCTTTAAAAAGACGCGTCTTTACAAAGATGTTCAACGTCACTGTGCCTGCTCTAATAGAGGAAATATACTCTTTAGAGGAAATAAACTCTTTTAAAGCGCTGTCGAATCGCCCAGGGGCGTAGTCTGCAGTGGAGTGCAGAGTGGAGAGAAAGCCACTGGAATGCGCCGTATATCCAACAGCACACGCTTCTGAAGAAATGAATGGATCAGTAGTAGTATTCAGCTCGCTGAAACACAACCGCTCGGCTCTGAACAAAAAATCTGAATGAATCCACATTCCACCCTCCCTTTTATACCCGTATGTCGGGGGGAGTGGCATGCAAATTCTACTCGCCAATTCTCATTGGCCTTTTCTCAAAGATCTGAAGGTGTCTCGGGCTCTCAAGATCGATCCCTAGTGTCACTACATCGACACAATGTCGAGTGAGTGACAGAAGGGGAACTATTTATGTCATTATTTTTGAAGACATCCTCACTATGCAACATTTTTCACAAGTGCCTAAAACCTTTGCACAGTACTGTATATATATCTATAAATATATATATATATATATATATATATATATATATATATATATAGAAAGAAAAAGACAAAAAAATGTAAGTCTTTATTCAATGATTTTGTCCATATCTGCTGTGGCGGCCGTAATAGGCAAATTCCTCACACATGTAAAAATAAAACAATTGGCACCTCAAGAAGCGTTACAACACAGGTTTTACATCAGTGATGTCAAATGTTAATTGTCTCTGATTTCTACTTGCCATATCTGGGGTTATGTATTTTATTTAATAAGATTGCCTTCATGGAGGATATCAGGAGAAGATTTTCAAGAAATTCTACTCTCTACCTCACACAAAGCTATTGTATGCCACCAGTGAGCACTTTTAATGCTGCACATTGTCATTTGGACTATTTTTGCACTGCTTTTTGCTATTTTTTCTCAATATATTATTGTGATAAAATGTATCTGCCCGTTACTTTTTACACTCTAAATATACAGTATATATTAGGACTGTTGATTTAACACGTTAATTCAGTGCAATTAATTATATACAACTAAGCATTCAAAAATGTACCCAATTAATCATGTCCCCAGATTGTAAATAATTAATATTAAAACCATCTGAGCAATTCAAGCTTAAAGTACCACCTGTTTTCATCAGGGGGCAGTAAGCAAAACTCCAGCTGTATAGGCAATGCAGAGCTGTACAGATAACAAACCACACTCAGGCTTGCTTGACACAAGCGACAGCACAAGATGGGAATGTGTTCTTGCATTAAAAAACAGCATGAATGCAATTTCAAATGCAGGGATCTCAAAACATGTTTTAAACTACGTTTAACTTGACACAGTGACCTAAAAACGCTTTATTTATGACGCAATGCAACCAAAGTGACATGCTCTAATCTGTGCATGGCAGCGCATCTGTGCACTGGCATGTCCTTAGAAAGGCCCAACAATAGTTTATCTGCACTTCAAGAAAAAAGTTGAAAGATTCCAAATCATCACATTTACATTGGTTTTATAGATGTTTTAAAGTTATGACAATTTCTGCATCGATGGGGCCTGTTGTCATGACTAGAAGTCAATATTAATGTCTTTTTTTTTCAAAAGAAATTTGAAATTGAGCCGGAAAATGAAATCAATGAGGCAGCGTGTTATGGTGTGGTGTGTTGCGGGCCGGGTTTTGTGTGCTGCTCTGGGCCAGAACGTCCAGGGCCACTTTTTAGTCCTAGTCCGCCCCTGGAGGGAACATTACCTTGACCCTAATCACAAGTCCATGGCCATGCACTAAAGTTTGAGCGCTCGAGATTTCACCATAGCAAAGTAGACATCAGACTCATTTTACATCTTTGTTCTTTGTACATTCTTCGCTGCAACACTGATAAAAGGCGTCATTTGTGGATTTTCCTAACGCTTGAAATGAAACTTATCACACACATGCAAATGGGTTAAAATGTATTTTTGCATGTTATAAATTGCAATCGCAATTGCAAGCAAAACTGTTGCACTGTACAGCCCTGGCTTACTACCAACTTTACATGTATTTTGGAAGCCTCCTGGCAATGCAGAGGCCCTAGGCAATTGCCTAGTCTGACTATAGCTTGCGCCGGTCCTGCCTCATTGGGAGACCTTATGGGATTCCACATTGTCAAATAAATTTAAATATCAGTGTTCAAATTGTATTAGGACTCTCCCAGTTTGTGTGTTAGAGATCTGCAGCAAATTTAGTATCTGGTCATTTTTAATCTGTGGTTATTCCTTTATAAGAGTGACCGTTTAAAGCCCATATAGTTAAGTTGCATGCTTTTGGATTCCACATTTGAGTTCTGCACTTACATTTGCTGAATGCCCACAAATGGAACTAGAAAGCTGGGTATTTTAAGAGCAATCTAGCAGTAGTGTCTGCATCCTAAAGTATGTAGTTGCAATCAAAGCTCTTAAAAAAATGCTAGATATTTGATTGCCTCCTACTGTCACTACTCCCAAACATGCTATTACATAATGGTTATTTTATTTGACAAAATAATAAGTTAAAAGGGCTTCCATCATAGTAATCCCTCACTTTTGCAAGTACATGCAAATAATGTAAAATCATTTGAAAAATGAATGTTGCATGGACATATGGAAAAGACCCGATCTTAGATGAGAAACAATACAGATTACTTATTTTAGATGATATATGGGCAGTTGACACATCACATGTCCTTGAACTTTTTTTATACAAACATCAAGAGTTTAAGTTAAAATGTGTATGAATGTAGGGCTGTAAGGGAAAGTATATATTTTATGTGCCGTGACTGGTCGCAATTTTTCCTTAGTCATTCAACATTTTGAATCATCTTTTTTTGACTTCACTAGTTTATATTAAATTGTACTGCAATGTGACAAATATTTTTTTGTAGCTTCTTTATTAATATGGTCATAAAAACTGCATGAATAATAAAGTCATAAAAGAATTGGCAAAATGCAGTTTGATTCGAAACAATATCTCAAGGACTGTGAGATAGTGGGGTTTGCTTTTTATCTGAAATGCACAGCCATCATAAACTGAGATAATTTCAGATGATGACAGCTTCTGCAATGCATCTACTTGCAAACCTCTTACACAGCAATTGCAATCGAAGTGTGAGGCCTATAAAATGGCAGAGATTCCATGGCCTGCTCCTCATTGATGTCATTCCTGCTTCCACTTTGCATTCTTTATTTCTCATCTTGTGACATGATGAGCACTCTGCACAATTACAGAAACAATTCAGGAAACAGTAGTGTGACATTGCAGACTGCATGGATGCCATATTGTTTTATCCTTGGATCTGAGATGATTTATGCTGTCTTGCCATCTCGTTTGTCGCTCAGTGAGGGAGAGATCCACCCACCCTTCCAACCAACTTCCAGATTCCCCTTGCCAAATGTAAGTTGCACACTGAGTCTTCCAGGCTGAGCTTTGCTACAGCAGATGTCAGAGCAAAAGCAAACACTGGAAAATTCGCATATAATTCCAACATGAAAGTTGAGCTAATGTCTGAAAATATATAAAAATAACTTTAGAAATAAAGACATTGATTTCTATCTGCTGAATTTTTTTTTATTGTGTAATGATCAAAGTCAATATATACATAAAACTATAGCCAGGCGAAAAAACAGTATTTACGAATAAAGAACAATATTGCTGGCATAATTTAACTGTAATAGCAGGAGTGAGGTCTGAAAATACAAATTAAAAAAATACAAGAAGTTAAAGTGCAACAGCCTCCTTCTTCCCATGAAGCTTTGGTGTTGCTCCCTGGCGTAAACCCATGGCCCGTGGTCAACACTTTCCCAGCCCTGCTGTTTTAGTAATTGACAGTGAAGTGCCCATTCAACACTCTTTTGGTTCATACCCTCAGGAGCAAACAGACTATTAAAAAACATTGAAAGAGTGTGTGGCAACAAATATTTAAGCCATCCAAGTACTTTAGCACAGTGTAATTCTGGCAATGGCAGTAAATGTGCAACTGTACATCAAGCATGCACTGCTTGTCAACAGCCTGTGGGTGCCAGTTTACAGTTGTGACAGACAATAACAATTTCACAATGAATGAGAATTACAATTACTGAACGAGACAACATATTAATAAACTAGATATATGCAACCCGGTCTCGTAAAATCACATTATTATACACTTTTATTATAGCACAGGACTTGTAAGGCTATTCATTGTATTGTTTGCATATTACAAGCATATTAAAGTGTGACCGAGTTGTGCGGTAGCTGTTCTTCATCTGTTTGGGAGGACATTTAACTCGATTTTAGCGCCACTCAGTGGACATTTCACCTCAAAAGTGCCATGAAACATATAATGAACCGCTATCTCCATTGTAACCAAGTACTCTTACTTTTTATGAAAATGTATTAGTGGTACAATTGTTTGTGTGACACAAGTGACGGTCGTAAAAAAAATATATAAATCATTTTCACGCAATAAATTGGCTGAATATGGGAAAAGTGGGACAGTTTAGCTTGATCCTCATTATATCAATATGTACAGTATTTCCTTAAATGGTTAACAATAATTATTAAAGGGGTCATGGAATGCTCTTTTTATATATATATATATATATATATATATATATATATATATATATATATATAGTTTTATCTTCCCTGAGGTCCACTGATAAGGTTAGTAACATGTTTTTTTGTTTTTTTTTACATTCATAATTTAGTAATATATGATAATTTTCAACCCTGTCTCTGGCCCTCTGCCTGAAACACTTGGTTTTGGCATTAGTGCATCCTTAAAACTTCAACGTAAACACCCTCTGTTATGATTGGTTTACAGCGTGCAGCCCCTGGCGCTACTGCTGCCAACAACACAAATAAACGGTTTAGAAAGTTTTTGGCAACGCGCCCAGTGTAGACAGCCTCAAACCATTGCATTGTATCAATGTATGCACCCGGTGTAAACAATATGTCAGCACCATAAACTATCACACAGTCATGCCATTTGAAATATTCATGAATGGAACTCTTTACTTACATTTTTGATTGGGTCTACGTGTTTTTAACTGCCCCATCCTTCAACAACAGTTGCTTTGCAAGGCTTTAATCATTTTATGACTGGTTAACAAGCAATCCACATTGATATGAGCCGAAAAAACATGCAATCCATGCTGAAATACGCTGAAGACACATCCACATCCACATGCAGTTTCCAGTATCACCCTGCACTGAAATGCAAATCGCCGGAAACACATCTGAATGGTCAAAGACGTCCATCCAGCTCATGTTTTATACACTAGCAATTAAAATTAGCACATATGGGTGAAAGAACGAGTCCATGACGCATTTGTTCAAAACTGCAAGAGGCTGAATGACAGAATGGAGTCTCCTCTTCAGAGTTGTAACTTGACACAGTGACTTTTAAAAGCAGCCAGAGATACTGTATGTATCAAGCAGTCAAAGACCAGGTGGGCCCCCTTTGGTGTTCAAGAATAGTGAGGCCACAGTAGGCCTATGTCCTGCTGTCTCTCACTCTGAGTACGAACTGAAGCAACAGTTGGCGGGCCAAGGGTGCATTTTGAGCTGTAGAGGTCATGAATTAATGTACCCCTAGTGAAGTAGGGTTGTAGCGGAAGTAGAGAACAAGGCGTTTTTGCAGATTGGTTTCAATAAATGCCTTTATTGCATTTGGGATTAAGTTTTGAGTTCTGAAATTTACAGAATGTTTTTAATGTAGAAAGACCTCATATGTTAAAATATCAAGGAAAATTTGATTCCTCATGACATGATCCCTTTAAACTACTGTGGCAGCGAGGGCGTGGTCAAGCATCTCTCCGGAGAGAGGGAAAGTGGTAAGGGCGCTTACACCTGAGCTAAATTATGTCTAACACCTGTCTCTAATTTCAGTGAGCACGGGGAGAGTGGCATAAAGAGGGCCACGCAGCACTCAGAAGAGAGAGAACCTGGGCACTAGAGACCTGATTCTGAAGCCAAGAGCTTATTAGTGTAAAGCTGAGAGTTTATTTTACTGAAGTAGTTGTTTATGTTTAAATTGAGTTATTGAACACGGTGAGAGCCCTGAAAGAGTGCATTTGCTGCAGTGGGGAGAATAAAACGCTCACCTGAACCAGAAAATCTGCTTCTCACCTCCTCCTTTAACTGAGAAGTGTTACAACTACTCTTCGGGAAGTACACAATAACTTTTTGAGGTTTTAAGATGATGATGTTACATTGGGATTCGTGGCAGATGTCATTTCATGACCAGCAGTGGGTAAAGCAATGGTAAAATAAATAAATAAATAAATAAATAAAATACATAGAAATTTGGGGTAAATGATGTTAGGGTTTGTAAGGGGGTTCAGTGGAAAGGAGGAGGCGAGAAGCAGCTTTCCTGGTTCAGGTAAGTGTTTTATTCTCCTTACTGCAGCAAATACACTCTTTCAGGGCTTTCCCAATATTCATTAATTCACTCTCAAAGTAAGCAAACTACTTTACAAAAAAAACTCTCAGCTATGCAATAATAAACTCCTGACTTCACAATAGGGTCTCTGGTGCCCAGGCTCTCTCTCTCGTCTACTTGCGGTCTGGCTCTATTTATGCTGCTCTCCACGTGCTCACTGAAATTAGAGACAGGTGTTAGACATAATTTAGCTCAGGTGTAAGCGCCCTTACCGCTTTCTCTCTCCGGAGAGATGCTTGACCACGCCCCCGCTGCCACATATCCCCACCGCCCGACTCAGGCCGGGGCGGCATCCGGCCTGCCTACCACTCCCCCCCATTCCTGGAAAGGAAGTCGGCAACAGCCATCTGCGTCCCCGGTCTGTGGACCACCTTGAACTTAAACGGCTGAAGAGCCAGATACCAACGGGTGATCCGGGTGTTAGTATCTTTCATACGGTGGAGCCACTGGAGTGGGGCATGATCCGAGCAGAGGGTGAAGGCCCACCCCAGCAGGTAGTATCGGAGAGTGAGGACCGCCCACTTGATGGCGAGACACTCCTTTTCCACGGTGCTGTACTTAGTTTCCCTTAACGAGAGCTTACAGCTAATGTACAGCACCGGGCACTCCTCCCCCTCCACCACCTGCGAGAGTACGACCCCCAGCCCCCTGTCTGAAGCATCTGTCTGTAAAACAAAAGGGAGAGAGAAGTCAGGTGAATGTAAAAGTGGCCCCCCGCAAAGTGCGGCTTTAACTTGCGTGAACGTCCGTTGAAACTGCTCCGTCCACTGGACCGGATCTGGAGCTCCCTTTTTAGTGAGATCAGTCAGCGGGCTGGTGACGTCCGAATAATTAGGCACGAACCTTCTATAATAGCCAGCCAGCCCCAGGAACTGTCTCACCCCCTTTTTGGTCTTGGGTCTCGGGCAGGTCTCAATTGCTGCTGTCTTGTCAATTTGGGGACACACCTGCCCGTGGCCCAAGTGGAACCCCAGATACCGTACCTCCACCCATCCAATCGCACACTTCTTTGGATTCGCTGTGAGTCCCGCTCAGCGCAGCGATCTCAGAACCGCCCTCAGATGTTGCATATGCCGCTGCCAATCATTGCTATAAATGATGATGTCGTCTAAATAGGCAGTGGCGTAAGCTGAATGCGGTCTGAGGATTCGGTCCATGAGACGCTGAAACGTAGCCGGGGCTCCAAACAAACCAAACGGAAGTGTCACAAATTGGTGTAATCCAAACGGTGTGGAGAAGGCGGTTTTCTCACGGGAAATTGGTGTCAAGGGGATCTGCCAATAACCCTTCATCAAATCCAATGTCGAATAAAAATGAGCAGTGCCCAACCGATCGAGCAACTCATCAACATGAGGCATTGGATATGCATCAAATTTAGACACCGCGTTGACTTTCCTATAATCCACACAGAATCGCACAGACCCATCGCTCTTAGGCACTAGAACAACTGGACTGGACCAATCGCTGTGGGATTCTTCTATTACCCCCATATCAAGCATCGCATCCAATTCTTCCCGAACAATTTTCTTTTTGTGTTCGGGTAGTCGATAGGGGCGGCTACGTACCACCACCCCCGGCTCGGTCTCGATGTGGTGATGGATGAGGTTTGTACATCCCGGTAGAGTGGAGAACACATCTGCAAACTCCTGTTGCAACCTAGCAACCTCCGCGAGTTGGCTCGGTGAGAGGTGGTCTCCGCAAATGACCGGGGTGAACTGTTTATGTTTTGAACTCACCTCCGGTCCGAGCTCCGCCTTCTCGGGAACTACCGTAGCCAACGTCACGGGAACCGCCTCCCTCCACAATTTCAGGAGATTGAGGTGGTATATTTGACGAGCGTCCCCTCTATCGGTTCGTTTAACCTCATAATCGAGATCTCCCACTCATCGTGTGACCTCAAAGGGTCCTTGCCACTTGGCGAGTAATTTAGAGCTCGATGTGGGAAGCAATACAAGCACTTTATCTCCCGGTGCAAATTCCCTTAGCTGAGTTCCCCTGTCATACAGTCGGTGCTGTCGTTCTTGAGCTTGGAGCAAATTCTCCTGTGTTAGTTGTCCCAAAGTGTGGAGTTTTGCTCTAAGATCAAGAACGTACTGAATTTCATTTTTACTGTTTGAAGGTCCTTCCTCCCAGGCCTCTCGCAATACATCAAGCACGCCGCGTGGGCGTCGCCCATACAGCAGCTCGAATGGGGAGAAGCCAGTGGAGGCTTGCGGGACCTCTCGTACTGCAAATAACAGGGGGTCGAGCCATTTATCCCAGTTTCTAGAATCATCGTGCACGAATTTACGAATCATGTTTTTTAGGGTTTTATTAAATCGTTCCACCAGGCCATCCATTTGAGGATGGTATACACTGGTGCGAATCGATTTAATATTTAACAACTTGTACAGTTCGCGTAGTGTCCGTGACATAAATGTTGTGCCCTGATCGGTGAGGATTTCTTTCGGAATCCCCACCCGGGAGATTATTTTGAAGAGTGCCTCTGCAACACTGCGTGCTGAGATGTTGCGAAGAGGCACGGCTTCCGGATATCGCGTTGCATAGTCCACTAGGACCAATACAAAGTGATGTCTGCATGCTGACCATTCTAATGGCCCGACGAGATCCATTCCAATTCTCTCAAAGGGGACCTCGATCAAAGGGAGAGGGCGCAATGGCGCTTTTGGGGTGGCTGGTGGGTTAACCAGTTGGCATTGGCGGCAAGCCGCACACCACCTGCGGACATCGCCGCCAATGCCCGGCCAATAGAAACGGGCTATTAGACGGTTCAGTGTTTTCCTTTCTCCTAGGTGACCCGCCATGGGATTATAATGAGCCTCCTGGAATACCATTTCCCGACGGCTCCTTGGAATCAAAAGTTGGGTTGTATCCTCTTTGGTCCGAGTGTCCTGTGTCACTCGATACAACCGCTCATTTATAATTGCAAAATAGGGGAATGAAAGGGCGATGGTCAACGACTCCAGCCAGTCATCGATAACTCTCACTTGGTCAAAGGCGTGTTTGAGGGTTTTGTCTCGCGACTGCTCCAAAGGGAAATCCCCCTCAGGGAATTCCCTAAGAAGGGGAGGGGCTGCAGCCTCTCCCCCTCTCTCGTCATTATGACGTGGAGCTGTCGAGGACGGCCCCGGCTCCGCCTCCCCTACCAGAGCATTGCACATTGCACATCTCCCTAACTTTATACAGGACCCATCCGCGCACATTCCCTTTAATAAAGCTCTAAAGTCAGGCCAATCAGTCCCCAAAATCAGCGGATGGGTGAGGCGGGAACTAACCGCGGCCTCCACTCTATGCTTTTTCCCCCGGAATTAATCATCAGGGTCACCACCGGATACTTGTGAATATCCCCATGTACACATTTCACCTTCACCGTTTTAGTTGTGACCAGTGCCTCTGGTTGAACCAAGCGTTGGTGGATAGTGGTTTGATTACACCCGGTGTCCACCAACGCTTGGTGAGTACCCCCCTTGACACTTACCGGTATCCGGTACACTCCGGCCTGGTCGGGGGCAGCCTGTGGGAGGTCAGAGACCCGCACCACTGTCCCCAGCTCCATCAGAGGGCACTGATCTCAGAAGTGGCCCGGGTCTCCGCACCCCCGGCAGGCCGGCCCAGGCGCTACGCCCGCACTTGTGTCGGCGGGCACCCCCCCCTGAGGGGGAGAGCGGGGGGGCATTGGAACAGAGGAAGGTGTCGCCTCCCACACCCGGGGAACTGGTCTCCGTGGCTGAAGTCCTCCTCATCCGCGTGGGGCAGGAACGGGACCTGGAGACAGAGCAGAACGAGAGGAGATAGGGGAGGGGAATGAGACAGGGGGAAGAGAGAGAGAGAGGGAGGGCTCTTCCACCCTCGGGATCGCCGCCATGTTGTCCTCCGCAAGCCAGATAGCTTCCTCCAGTGATGCCGGGCGGTGGCACTGGACCCACTCCGCCGTCCCTTTTGGCAGTTGATGTGTTAATTGCACCAGTACCACCTGGTCGATGATCGTGTCGACGCCGCGGTCCCCTGCTAGCAACCATCTTCGGCAGGTGTCGCGGAGCCGTTGGGCGAAGGCAAGCAGGTGGTCGGAGTTCTCCAACTTCAGGCTCTGGAGGAGCTGACGACTTTCTTCCGGACTCCGACCAACCCGTTGCAGGATGGCTTTTTTTAAGTCTCCGTAGGCCAGGAGGCTCATCGCTGGTAGTTTTTGAGCCTCAAGCTGGGATTCCCCGGACAGTAGTGGAATGAGTCGGGCCACCCACTGGTCGAGCGGCCAGCACCAGGTCTCAGCAGTGCATTCAAAGAGATCCAGGAACGCCTCTGGGTTGTCCGCCGCCCCCATCTTTTGTAACGCAGGCGGGGGTAACGGCGTGTGGGTGTCCGGGGTCGCGGCTGGGGATGCCTCCTGGCTGAGAAGGCTCCGGATCGCCTGTCGGTCCTCTGCTTGAGTGCGCATGAGCTCCACAAACCGGCAGTCTTGATCTTGCTGAAGCTCAAGCAGGGATTGCTGGTGGCTCCGATGCAGGCCAGCGAGGGCCTGGAGGATCTCCGCCAACTGGGAGGACTCTACAGGGCGACTTCCATCCATCTTTAACCAAACTTCAGTCCCGGGTTTCGGCACCAGTGGAAAGAGGATTCAGTGGAAAGGAGGAGGCGAGAAGCAGCTTTCCTGGTTCAGGTAAGTGTTTTATTCTCCTTACTGCAGCAAATACACTCTTTCAGGGCTTTCCCAATGTTCATTAATTCACTCTCAAAGTAAACAAACTACTTTACAAAAATAAACTCTCAGCTACACAATAATAAACTCCTGACTTCACAATAGGGTCTCTGGTGCCCAGGCTCTCTCTCTCATCTACTTGCGGTCTGGCTCTATTTATGCCGCTCTCCCTGTGCTCACTGAAATTAGAGACAGGTGTTAGACATAATTTAGCTCAGGTGTAAGCGCCCTTACCGCTTTCTCTCTCCGGAGAGATGCTTGACCACGCCCCCGCTGCCACAGGGTTAAAAAATAAAAAAAAACATATAATGATTATGAAGTGAATGTTTATTAGAAAACATGAAAAGTAATTCCAAATAATTTGTAGATATTTTCTATAGAATCATTTTTCCTTTGTTCCACATTACCAGATGTATATTGGCAAAGTGCAGTGGTGTAGTAATGTCTGAAGAGGTGGGCACATTGTGAATTTATGAAGGACAAATTATAGTGCAAATTATGGTTCCTCCAGGGTTGCTTGTGCATTAGCATTAGACGCTGGAAATGTCCCGCCCCTTATTAAAAACGAAAAATGATTAGTTAGCAAATATCCAATCGTGTCTGAAATGAACGTTCTGATTGGAGGATCAGCTTAGTCGGAGTGTCTGTCTTGCCAGTGCCATCAGTTGCGCTCCCGCAGCTCCGTGCGTGTTTAGAGAGAATCTCTGTACGCTTTTTAAAATAATAATAATAATAATAATAATAATAATAACACACAATTAACTCAACAGTGCTGCGGCATTGCATTATTAGATTGAAAAAGTTCCGGGTCAAAAGCCTACTCTTTGTAATGGCGGCAATACGTAACATCACTTATTTTAGGTGGACAAACACAAAATCCTAAGAAAGATAGGTGGGCATATGGCGTATGCCTACATATGCCCTAGACTACACTACTGGCAAAGTGGGACAGCATATCAAGACAATTAAAGTGGAGTTATGAGTTTATTATTAAATTGTAAAGCAATAACAATGATTAAATGGCAGTTTGGTGCAGTTCAGAGCACATGTATTGTTTTTTTTTGTTTTTTGGGGGGGGGGGGGGTGGTTGGTTACGTGTGCAAAGCATCAGAAGTTGGGCATTGCAAACTATTAAAAACGTAATCATCATGAAATCTAATTTACAGGAGGAGGAAGATCTCATTTACTTTCAAATGGTCCCATACAAAAACATATAGTTGTTGCCGCAAATTCGCCACTCATGAGTAGTGCCCAACCGATTTATCGGCCGGCCGATATTAGCCTTTCACAGATATATCGTATCGGCGTATATGTTTTCCAATATGCGCAGATATAAACATTTGTATCAGAACATATATTGCAGAAAACAATGCTTGGGGAGATTAGAATCAGTGTCATAATATAGTTTGTCCTGCAGAGCACGCTCCGACTCCATTGTTTACAGAGCTGAGCTGACAGTGGTTCTGCAGACAGTGCGGAGGTAAGCGGTGTCTTCACGGTAATTTGCTAACTAGATTGTGAAATACATACTGGAAAGTTAATAAACAATGACCCCATCATTTTCCCTTTTCAATATAACTAACATAATGTTAACCCTGTCCCTGACAACCATGTCATTCATGTTTGTCACATCTGTTTGCTATGTTAGCCAGCTATAGTTTGTCAGTGCAGTCAGTAATATAGCAGATTGAAAGGTAAGCAGAGCATCTATTTGCAGCTCAGCAGACAACAGTGCGGTGGTGGATTGTGTCTGTTGAGTGTTGATTTCATGCTACATTGTTACCATTGGTTAGACGCAATGCTGGAAAGTAAATAAACAACGTACATTTTTTACTCTCTGTGACAACGAGCTTATAGCTAACTAGCTAACCACGTAGCTACTTTCATACCTTGTCAGCTGAGTGGAATCTAATTTGTAAACATGTATTCACTAAACTGTTTTATTCAGGATTCACAGTTTGGTACCCCCTTCAACCAAACAATTCCAGTCACTGCATTTACAAAGTGTAATATTTAAAAGTCTGGTTTTCCACCATTGAAAGTTTCCCCTGAACTTGTATAGCAGAATACGGTGTAACACCACTGCCGCTGTTTATCTCTTGACTCGACAGGTGTAAATACTTCTTGTTTTACACCTAATTGACTGGCAGTATTAAAATAGTCAGCATTTGACTGATATTAAACAGTACTTATGTTTACTTAGCTATTTATTTTATTTGAATTTATTCTTTATTTAAATGGTCAGCCATTGACTGATACTAAACATACAGTACTGATATTTATTTAGCAATAATTTTAATTTATTCTTTATTTAAATGGTCAGCCATAGACTGATACTAAACATACAGTACTGATATTTATTTAGCTATTTATTGTATTTTTAGTTATTCTTTATTTTCTCAGTGTTAATTTCTAGAATTTGTTGACAATGTATAATAATAATGTCAAATATTCTTTGATAAAAATATAATGTTTAAGAAAGCAGCCTTCTGAATACATTTGCATAGTCATATCAGTGCAAAATCCACATATCCACATAGAAAAGGTCTGTTTTCATTCCAGCTCAAAAATTAACTATATCGGCCACCATATCGGTAATCTGTGATTTTTTTCCCCCTCTAAAATCAGTATCGTATCGGTCTCAAAAATCCCATATCGGTCAGGCTCTACTCATAAGGCCACTTTCACATGCAAATGAGCTTTGCGGCAAACTCTTCACTGTTGCCAAATGTTTGCTGAAAGTTCACCACTACCTAGGGCTGCACGATAATGGTTAAAATGATAAACTTTTTATCATGATTATTAATCACGATTAGTCTGCCCTTTGAAGTTTTATTTATTTATTTATTTTTATTGCAGGGCTGCACGATTTGGACAAAAAAATAAATAAAAAAAATACAAAAATACAAAATACTGGTGCCACTGCTTTGATATTTTTTTCCTAAATAAAAAATAAAATTACATTAAACAGCAGCTTTCATGTTAAACAAGGTGTTAAAAATACAAACAAGTAAATGATTCTTCTTGACCAAAATTAAGTCATGTTGTTCCCATGCTTTACTTCCAATTTAAGGGTTTTCTCACTTAAGTTCTCTTAAAAAAATTATTTACTTTTATTATTATTATTATTATTGCAATAAACAGTAGTAATATATTTCTGTAATAATTTAGCATGCAGCAATGCTAAATTGTCTCAAGCCTTTACTTTGATGTAAAAAAAAAAAAACAAAAAAAACTGAAGGATGTGTGTGTTGTTTCTGTTGACAACAGTTTTGGCAGGCTCTGGTGCTCCATCCAAACATGGTGAAATGCTCTTATCTCCTCCGTGACCCACAAAACCCTGGTGCCATGGGTTTACTTTAGATTTTTTAGACACTTGTAATGGCCAAACATACCTGAAATTACGCAAATGTGCAATGAGGTAAATCTGGAGCGCTTTTTAGCGCGTTCAACACACGTTAGTGAAGCGCACGAACCGAACCGAACTCCGAATAATAATTATATACCTTACCTTACAATGTACAGTACATGGAGAACTCTTCTTATGGAAATATATATATATATATATAAACAAAAATTTCCAACGTTCTTTTGAATGTCCATGTACTAAAATAAAATATTTGATGCCACGAGTGTACCTTCATTTACTATTACTATTATTTTGAATGGCCATGGAAAATGAAGCAATGTGATAACAATTTTACCTGGTGGCAAAAAGTAGTCCATTAATTTACCTGATGAACTTTTGATGACCCTTTATGCTTCCCAGAGCTAATGTGTGCTTCTAAATCACTTGCACCTTTATTAGCAACTGACACATAAGTGCCAGCTTTACATGTCATACATTCTGCTTCCCACGGATCTCGACCTGGATGAAATCATGGGAATTTTTTTGTGCAAATCTTCTGTATATTTGCACTTTCGTTTGGGCATTGTTTCCACTCAGCTGTCATTTGTTGCTACTGTCAAGCAACTGTTTGATGCCGAACACAACAGCGTTTCACGCGTTCATGGAGAGATTGACAGGCAGGAATTTGGCCAATAGTTGCTGCAAGCCTATTATAATCGACCAATTGTTGTGCAAGAAGGCGGGACTTACAAAGAGGGGTTAAAGCAATGCAAATATGCACGCACACACGATGAAGTATTAGACCAGATGCACATCATAATGCAACTAAAGCTGAATTCCAGACATTTTCACAATTTAGAAATCCCTGCCGGATGCTTTTTTAAGGTCCGAAAAAGAGGATATGTCCGGGAAAAAGAGGACGTATGGTCACCCTATCATATAGTCACTGTTGGGAAGAACCTTAAATGTGCAGATGATGCTGGGAAACCTTACAATGTACAGCACATGGAGAACTCTTCTTATGGAAAGTGGGCAGCTGCTCAGGACAAAGCAGGGTCTCATGAACAACTGTCACAAAAAACACAAACAGTCATTGATCATCAAGGAAGCAACACGCATATTAAAGGAACAGTTCACCCAAAAAGGACAATTATCTCATGACTGACTCAGATGTGTATGAATTTCCTTCTTCAGCAGAACCAAAATAAAGATTTTTATAAGCACAACTCAGCTCTTTTTGTCCATAGAATGCAATGGGTGGCATTAGACTGCTGGCTATTTGTCCAAAAGGCAAATTTAGGCAGCATAAAATTAATCCACACGACTCCAGTCAATCAATGAATATCTTCTTAAGCAAATCGATAGGTTTGTGTAAGAAACAAATCAATAATGAAAAGGTTTTTAACCTTAAATAGTTTCTTCCGTCTAGGGCTGTATTGCTGTTTGAAATTACCTAACTCCTGCAAGATGTTCGTTCCTCTGTTGTATACAAAGCGCACGCTTCCATCTTCTCACATGAACACGCCATTGAGCTTACGCCACGATTACGAGCGATTTTTTTAAGTTAAAAACATTTTGATTATCGATTTATTTTTAACACAAACCTAATGATTTGCTTCAGAAGACATTAACTGATCGACTGGAGGATTACGTTTATGCTCCCTAAATATGCCTTTTGGACCATCAAATAGCCAGCAGTCTAATGGCACCCATTCACTTGCATTATATGGACAAATAAAACTGTAATGTGCTAATAAAAATCTTCACTTTGGTTCTGCTGAAGAAGGAAAATCATACACATCTGGGATGGCTTAAAGGAATAGTTCACCCAAAAATGAAAATATGCTGATAAATTTACTCACCCTCAGGCCATCCAAGATGTATCTGTGTTTCTTTCTTCATCAAAACAGAATTTAAGACTTTTAGTATTTCATTTCAGGCCTCCTCCTCTAAACAATGCAAGTGAATGTACTCCATTTTTTGATGGTCCAAAATGCATATTTAGGGTGCATCAAAATAATCCACACGACTCCAATCGACAAATAAAGTTCTTCTGAACCCAAACGACTGATTATTTTGAGAAACAAAACAATACGTATATACTTTTTAACTACAAATATTCGCTTCCGTGCATCTCTGTGACGCGCTCGAGAGGGATGACGTAAGCTCTTTGGTAAGGTTACTCGTCACGTGGAGGAGGAGTCAGGAAGCACGTCATTGTTTACATTGTTTTTTTTATTATTATTTGGAAATTATTTTTTATTTTATTTATATAGTTTTGAAATTGTTTTGGACTGTTTTGGTTTGTGAACGGCACTTGGTCTGTGCAAGTTTCTCTTGTAAACAATGACGCGCTTCCTGACTCCTCCTGCCATGCTGGAAGGCACCTTTTTTTTTTTTTTTTTTTTAAAAAGGTGCCTTCGCATTGCCACCCTTCTGGCGAAGGGAGCAATAGAGCCCATCCCCGTAGCCGAGTTGCGCAAGGGCTTTTACAGTCCTTATTTTATTGTGCCCAATAGAGGGGGAGGGTCGCGCATAATCTTGGATCTGCGTGCTTTAAACAATGCCTTACACAGGCTTCCGTTCAAGATGTTAACGCAGAAGCGCATCCTGGTGTCAGTACGACATCAGGATTGGTTCGTAGCCATCGACCTGAAGGACGCATACTTTCATGTATCGATCCTTCCTGGACACAGACCCTTTCTTCGGTTTGCCTTCAAGGGACGAGCATACCAGTACAAGGTCAGCCCCTTCGGTCTGTCCCTGTCCCCTCACGTCTTTACCAAGGTCGCAGAGGCTGCCCTGGCCCCACTGAGGGAGAAGGGCATTCGTATTCTCAATTATCTCGACGACTGGCTAATCCTAGCTCACTCACGAGATCTATTGTGTGCGCACAGGGACCTTGTGCTTCAGCACCTCGACCGACTCGGGCTTCAGGTCAACTGGGAGAAGAGCAAGCTCTCCCCTGTGCAGAGCATCTCTTTTCTCGGTATGCAGTTGGACTTAGTCACTCTCAAGGCACGTCTTACGACCAAACGTGCTCAGTCAGTGCTGACCTTCCTGAATACCTTCAGCCAGAAGGTAGTGGTGCCAGTGAAACAATTTCAGAGGCTCCTGGGACATATGTCATCCTCGGCAGCGGTTTTCCCCCTCGGGTTGATGCATATGAGTCCGCTTCAGCACTGGCTACAGACTTGAGTCCTGAGGTGGGCATGGCACCACGGCACCCGGCATGTGACCATCACGCCACAGTGCTGTCAGACTTTCAGCCCTTGGTCAGACCTGCCATTTCTACGGGCAGGTGTTCCCCTAGAGCAGGTCTCAAGGTGTGTCGTGATCACAACAGATGCCTCGGATTTGGGCTGGGGCACCATGTGCAACGGGCAGGTAGTAGACTCCTTTGGCAGAGCATCAAAAGCTTAGAGTTGCTGGTGGTATTGCTGGCCCTGCAGATGCTTCGACCATTGATTCAGGGCAAGCATGTGTTGGTCCGGACCGACAACACAGCGACTGTAGCATACATAAACCGCCAAGGCGGCGTAAGCTCGCGTCGCATGTCACAACTTGCCCGCCGCCTCCTTCTCTGGAGTCAGCAGATGTTGAAGTCACTGCGAGCCACTCACCATCTGGGTGTCCTCAACCGTGTAGTGGGCATGCTGTCATGGCAGGTAATGCTCTGTGGGGATTGGGGACTCCACCCCCACATAGTCCAGCTGATTTGGGAGAGATTCGGGGAGGGGCAGGTAGACCTGTTCACCTCCCAAAAGTTCTCTCACTGCCCCCTTTGGTACTCCCTGTCCGAGGCTCCCCTCGGCACAGGTGCCTTTTGCACAGCTGGCCTCGGGGGCCACGCAAGTATACGTCTCCTCCAGTGAGCCTCATTGCACAGACTCTGTGCAAAGTCAAGGAGGACGAGTAGCAAGTCCTGTTCGTTGCGCCATACTGGTCCAAACAGACTTGGTTCTCGGATCTGATGCCCCTGGTAGTAGCACCTCCCTGGCGCATTCCCCTGAGGCAGGCCTTCTCACTCAGGGGAAGGGCACACTCCAGCACCCACGGCCAGACCTCTGGAATCTCCACATCTGGCTCCTGGATGGGACGTGGAAGACCCGCCAGCGGTGATAAGTATGATCACTCAGGACAGAGCCACCTCGATGAGGCGGCTGTATGCCTTGAAGTGGCGTCTCTTCGTGAACTGGTGTTCTTCCTGTGGGGAAAACCCACAGAGATCCTGAAAGTGTACGTGGCTGCCATAGCAGCTTACTACGACACACTGGACACGATAGCGCAACCTTATCAACAGGTTCCTCAAGGGCACAAGGAGGTTAAATCCTCCTAGACCGCGCATGATTCCCTCTTGGGATATCTCTGTGGTCCTACCTTCCCTACAGAGAGCCCCCTTTGAGCCCCTTTGGTGCTCACTTCCATCAAGAGGGTGGGGAAACTGCAGGTGCTCTCTGTTACCAGTGAATGCCTGGAGTTCGGGCCGGCACATTCTTGAGACCCCGGCCCGGTAACGTGCCCAAAGTTCCCACCACTCCTTTTTGAGACCAGGTGGTGAACCTGCAAGCGCTCCCTTCAGAGGAGGAAGACCCGGCCTTGTCGTTGCTGTGTCCAGTTCGTGCCCTGCGAATCTATCTGGACCACACACAGAGCCTTAAACGCTCAGATCAGCTCTTTGTCTGTTTTGGAGGACAGCAGAAGGGGAAAGCTGTCTCCAAGCAGAGGCTAGCCCATTGGATTGTGGATGCCATTTCTCTTGCATACCAATCTCAGGACTTGTCATGCCCCTTGGGAGTCAGGGCACACTCCACTAGAGGTGTTGCGTCCTCCTGGGCACTGGCAAGGGGGTCTCTCTAGCAGACATATGCAGAGCTGCAGGTTGGGCTACACCCAATACCTTTGCGAGGTTTTATAACCTACGCATAGAACTGGTTTTGACCCAAGTGTTACGCGGTAACAGCAGGTAGACCGGGCGGCTGGTTGGGTGTACCGCTTGCATTGCGTCTTTCCCCTTTTTTCAAAGGTGATAATGTATGCCTTTTTGTCCACAGCAGTTCCGCGTATCTGGTGAACCCCGGACACCTCTTTAATTCTTTAGCACTGTTTGGTGATGAACTAGGCGGAGGAGTAACAACACCAGGCCCAGTACTCGTGGTATGCTCCTTTTCAGGTGAGCCTGTGTGCTCAGGCTCAGTGCTCCATGTGTGGTGATTCCCCCTTGGTAATCCTGTATGATGAGTTTCCACTCTTCGGTTTCCCCTTAGATGAACCCTGTGTTTCCCCTCACCAGAGCTTTCTCTGCCTCGGCCACTGTGGCTGCGTACCCTCTCTGTAGATAGGGTCCTCTGGTGGTATCATTCCATATGTGAACTTCCCCGTTGTTAAGTCCATGTGAGGTATTCTCCACATGTTAACCTCCCTCCGGTAGGATGTGGTCTCCGTAGTGCTCTCCTTCCTGGAGAGGGAAGAGCACTTCCCAGCGCTATTCTAGAAAGTGCTTGGCGGGAAATTGCTTTACAGCAAATCAGGAAAGGCACCGCTGGTAGCCTACTTGTGTAAGTGCCTCCTCCCCCCCTTAACGGGACTAGAGAGACGCCTTACCTAACTCGCTGGAAGGTCACGACGTGGTTGAGCGCTTTCTGCGAGGCATGCAGCAGCTTGCCTGTGTCCACGCTTCCATATCTCGTGACACAGTTCAGTGCCTGCATCGTTTCCTATAGGAACCCCTAGTGTCACTACATCGACACAACGTTGAGTGAGTGACAGACAGGGAACGTCTTGGTTACTGATGTATCCTCTGTTCCCTGATGGAGGGAACGAGACGTTGTGTCCCTCCTGTAGCGGCGCTGAACTGCTGCTGACATGGCCGGGACTCTCTATCGGCTCCTCAGCATAAATCTGAGTGAGTGGTGCACACCATCTCTTTTTATACCCGTATGTCCGGGGGCGGAGAGTGGCAAATTCCACTCGCCAATTCTCATTGGCCTTTTCTGTTTTAAGCAAAGGTGATTGGGGCTCTCAAGATCAAACCCCTAGTGTCACTATATCGACACAATGTCTCGTTTCCTCCATCAGGGAACAGAGGTTACATCAGTAACCAAGACATTTTTTTCTGGAAAATCTTAACAGTAAAACAATTAAGGCACAAAAAGATTAATGAAGCAACAAAATTGAAAAAAATTTACTGTAAAAAAAAAAAAAAAAAAAAACTATCAATATTGTTTTGTAATTGATAAATTGTATATACATTAATGGCATGTAAAACAACCTGGTTGGATAAATATGTGACAATATGCACCAAATTGACTTTCATGAAAAACCTTTGTCTTAAGAGCACCTTCAAACCTGTTGACCCTTCCTTTAATGTATGCCAGTGTGGTTTAATTATGTTTGCTTTTTTTTCCAAGAGCTATAACAAAAATGTGATTTATACTTTTTAAGGTAGAATTATCAAAAACGTATTTTTATTTAAAAGGGTTTTGAATTAGTTGTTTAAAACCAACATTTAAAACCTCTGCTGGAGAAAGCATTTGTGCAGTTGGACTTTTAGCCCTTGTGACAATTTCCCTGTGGTCCAACCTGCCCTGGTCTGCCCTACATATAGTAGTACATATATCAGTGCACAAGTGTTTAGGCAAAGTTTTCTTTCTTTCTTTAAATTGTGAATAAATACAATGAGTAAGTAAATGTGTTTTGTGTGTAACATACAGGTGCATCTCAATAAATTAGAATGTCGTGGAAAAGTTCATTTATTTCAGTAATTCAACTCAAATTGTGAAACTCCTGTATTAAATAAATTCAATGCACACAGACTGAAGTAGTTTAAGTCTTTGGTTCTTTTAATTGTGATGATTTTGGCTCACATTTAACAAAAACCCACCAATTCACTATCTCAAAAAATTAGAATATGGTGGCATGCCAATCAGCTCAAAACACCTGCAAAAGTTTCCTGAGCCTTCAAAATGGTCTCTCAGTTTGGTTCACTAGGCTACACAATCATGGGGAAGACTGCTGATCTGACAGTTGTCCAGAAGACAATCACTGACACCCTTCACAAGGAGGGTAAGCCACAAACATTCATTGCCAAAGAAGCTGGCTGTTCACAGAGTGCTGTATCCAAACATGTTAACAGAAAAAGATGCACAACCAACCGAGAGAACCGCAGCCTTATGAGGATTGTCAAGCAAAATCGATTCAAGAATTTGGGTGAACTTCACAAGGAATGGACTGAGGCTGGGGTCAAGGCATCAAGAGCCACCACACACAGACGTGTCAAGGAATTTGGCTACACTTGTCGTATTCCTCTTGTTAAGCCACTCCTGAACCACAGACAATGTCAGAGGCGTCTTACCTGGGCTAAGGAGAAGAAGAACTGGACTGTTGCCCAGTGGTCCAAAGTCCTCTTATCAGATGAGAGCAAGTTTTGTATTTCATTTGGAAACCAAGGTCCTAGAGTCTGGAGGAAGGGTGGAGAAGCTCATAGCCCAAGTTGCTTGAAGTCCAGTGTTAAGTTTCCACAGTCTGTGATGATTTGGGGTGCAATGTCATCTGCTGGTGTTGGTCCATTGTGTTTTTTGAAAACCAAAGTCACTGCACCCGTTTACCAAGAAATTTTGGAGCACTTCATGCTTCCTTCTGCTGACCAGCTTTTTAGAGATGCTGATTTCATTTTCCAGCAGGATTTGGCACCTGCCCACACTGCCAAAAGCACCAAAAGTTGGTTAAATGACCATGGTGTTGGTGTGCTTGACTGGCCAGCAAACTCACCAGACCTGAACCCCATAGAGAATCTATGGGGTATTGTCAAGAGGAAAATGAGAAACAAGAGACCAAAAAATGCAGATGAGCTGAAGGCCACTGTCAAAGAAACCTGGGCTTCCATACCACCTCAGCAGCGCCACAAACTGATCACCTCCATGCCACGCCGAACTGAGGCAGTAATTAAAGCAAAAGGAGCCCCTACCAAGTATTGAGTACATATACAGTAAATGAACATACTTTCCAGAAGGCCAACAATTCACTAAAAATGTTTTTTTTATTGGTCTTATGATGTATTCTAATTTTTTGAGATAGTGAATTGGTGGGTTTTTGTTAAATGTGAGCCGAAATCATCACAATTAAAAGAACCAAAGACTTAAACTACTTCAGTCTGTGTGCATTGAATTTATTTAATACACGAGTTTCACAATTTGAGTTGAATTACTGAAATAAATGAACTTTTCCACGACATTCTAATTTATTGAGATGCACCTGTAATTACATATGCTGATGTAGCCCATGACTATTTAAATTCTGCAAATTATTATAAGGAAATATAAAAAGACACCACTAAAGTGCCATACTTGATCTCTTTCTCTCACTAGTACAGTTTGTTGTTAGTAAACTCTTTGATGACTGCATGTGTAGTACCAGGTTGGACGTGGTAAGTAGGTTCCTACAATGTCACAATGAGATTTGTGGATGTGATATAAACATCATTATAACCTTCCTGCAATGTTGTGATAATACGTATTTATAACATGAAAAAACCCCAACATCTGTCGTATTAAATATGTCGGTTAAAAACATTATCACGACCTTTTCACAATGTGAAAAAAACTTTTTTACAGTGTAATTGTGTTTGCTGGGTAAACTATTCAGCAACTTTACTCGCACACAGCTCCAGCGTTCACACCCCCCATTCAGAAGCCCCATTCCCTTCTAAAACAATTACCCTCCACTGTGAGAGCTTCAGACGGCTGAAAGGTAATAACAGTCAGTCAGAACTCACTTTTTTGCCATTCCTATTGGAAAATCTGTTTGGAACGACCCTACAACATGGATTGTGCTCCCTTCTAAATGCCCTGCAAAGTCATGATCAGCGCCAGTTAGAACAGAGCCAGATATGCTGAACAGCTGTAGGGGGAGGGTGCTTTCTCATTCTAGAAAGCATTTGATTGGACAAGTGTACCAGTATAAGAATGGGCAAAGATGAGGCGGGAACCGGCTGAACAGTAAACAAAGTTTTAATGTCAAACTCAGCTTAAAACCAACATAAACAAACATGCAGTGTGGCCACATGCATTGCTCTCCCTCTCGAACCGGCATCTCCAGCTGCCCTTTATCTCGCTGGCTGTGCTCCATCACGGCCCGGCCATGCCCTCCTCCTCGTCACACTCCTCCCCTGCCCAATTCAGGCCAGGGCACCACCTGTCTGACTAAATCCCTCCCCCATCTCTGGAGGGGAGACACTGCCCTTCCGGCCATTCTGTCAGCCGGTGATCCACCCGGCTCCTGTGAACCTGGGGGAGATACGATGGGAGGTGTGGGGAAAGGGAAAGGGCAAGTGGAGACAGAGAGAGAGAGAGAGGAGAGAGAGAGAAGAACTTGCTTGCCAGCTCCCACACGCACCGTCGCCCGGTCCTCAACCGCTCCTCCGCCCTCTGGCAGATGCCAGCTCGCTCCTCCCCTGGCGGATAGCAGTGAGTCCTACGGCCCCTGGCTGATGGAACCACTCCTCCTCTTCTCGGCAGACGGCCGCGGTTCCTCCATCTCTCGGTGGCCGGCAGCGACCCCTCCGTCCCTAGACAGACGGCCACAGCTCCTGGCAGTGGCGAGGGCTTCGCGACAGCGCGTCCCTCCTCCCTCCTGGGTTTCGGCACCACTGTAACAGTATAAGGATGGGCATGGAACCGG
The DNA here is from genome assembly GCF_019703515.2 of Myxocyprinus asiaticus. Lineage (NCBI taxonomy): Eukaryota > Metazoa > Chordata > Actinopteri > Cypriniformes > Catostomidae > Myxocyprinus > Myxocyprinus asiaticus. The sequence continues at coordinate 13,370,432 of NC_059362.1, read as the reverse complement.
CTGAACAGGAAACATAAAGTTTGAATGTCAAACTCAGCTTAAAACCAACATAAACAAATATGCAGCACGTGCGTCTCTCTCTCTCTCGAACCGGCATCTCCAGCTGCCCTTTATCTTGCTCTCCCGCTGATCAGCTGATTCAGCGCCGGCTGTGCTCCATCATGGCCCGGCCATGCCCTCCTCCTCATCACAACAATGTTCCTCAACCTCTATGTGATGTCATGGATGTTCCTGAGTCTTTTTAGCTGTAAGAGAGAGACTGCAGATTTTAAAGGCTTATATCTTCGGAAAACAAATTTTGTCAATGTTTAGAAGTACACTAGCATATAGATGACCTTAAAGTTAATAGATATGGGACTACAGGTTGGTCTGGTCTGGAGGTTTCTACAGTTAAAATGTTAAAACGACTTGGTTAGTATAACGGTGGTCTATAGAGGTGAAATAAAAACAATCACTGACACCTTGTGGATATTTGCTGTGTCTCATCATTGACAATATTCATTCATATAATTAAACTCACTTCAATGCCTATTTTGTTATTTTAATTAGAAAAAATCAATTGTTCTATATTGAAGTGAGGACATGTGACTATATGGAAATGTTCTCCATCAGCACATTGTGTCTACAACTTCATATCTTGTAAATAATATTAAAAACCTCATCTGGTGAGATAAATATATACAAAATCCTTAATCTGGTCTTTAATCTATAAAAAGATTAATTTGGTAAATACTTAAATATAGAGCATTGTCCCGAAACAATTAAGTGTATTTCGGGCTTGTTTATAGATAAAAGTCCCACGTTATTAGTGAGATTTTGGTTGCACAAGAAACTGAATCTAGGATTTTATTTATTTTGGACTGCTGTAGCCTTATGTCTGTTCCCATCATAGTAAGGAAAGACTAAGATATATTTTTTAACATTCTATAAATGGATTTGAAAAACGTTCAGCCTTTTTCACCACCTTAGTTATCGGTATTGGACTAAATATGGACTAAAAGCAGCAAATCTTTCATTTTGATTTCACTGGGTCTTTAAATTATGTTAGTTCTGTTATCTGTGTGTTCTAAAATAAAAAATAAAAAAATGAAAATCTGTAGAAAACCAAACATTTTGGTTAAAATCAAGTAAATGTACCATAATTATTACAGTATGGTAAAGTATTTGTTTTTACCTTTAATTTTCTTTTTTTCTCAACATCACTTGTTTCATATTTCATCTCCAGCATGCTCTTCACTTGGCACTGTTTCGACTTTGTTACAAAGTACACTAACTTTTGAAAAAACTTGATTTGGAGCAAAGTTGTGTGGTGGAAATGACACCACAACTTTAGGACAATTTATAAAAATCATTGTCACACAATAAATATTTAAATGGTTTATGTTTATTACATACTTTTTTTTTTAGATTATCCTAGTCTTAAACATGTATTTATTTGTATTTTATAATGGATTTGCAAAGTTTAATATTAAAAGTGCACTCATTAACTTTTGTCTTTGTGTTATCTTGGACTTATTCTGACACCTAGCGGCTTGGATGCAGTATCATTTAAAATCAACAGTTTTCAGTTTCAGATGCCATTGTAGAAATTTAGTATTCACAGTCAGCCATGATTACTTAATCCATGAGTGAAAGTGTCAAATAACAGGACAGTTACTGAGATTAAGCGAGCAGTATTTGGCTGGTCGTGTGATTCTAACATGGCAGCCCCATGTGCAGAACCTCTCCATGTACAATAAAACCGCTTTTATAAGATTACTGATATGACTGAAGTCTTCATTTTAATGTGAGTGGTCATGATTTCCTACATATATTGCAGAATTACAATTCATGTCTTTGCAATTCATGTTTTAAACTTTTTTATAAAGAAAAAATTACTGAGTGCACCTTTAAGTCTGGGTTTGGGACTAGGCTAAAACAGTAATTATATACATTAAGGCATTTTAAAAGTAACAATTATATATGATAAAGTCATAATTAAAATTTCTACATCAGATTTAATGTGACCATAAAAATAAAAAATAATAATAAATAAAAAAAAATAAAATAAAAAAAAAAGTTCTGTTTGTATTAATAAAAATCAACACTGTGGGACATTGCCTAAAGTTGAAGAAACACCAATATTGTTTGGATCTTTGTTCTTTCTTTTCCCATTTTGCAAACAATTTCTGACAAAATTCCATTCTCGCAAAGGACTTGCTCTCAAATCAAACTGCACCATTCAGGCAAGTAGCATTAAAGGTAAAAAACAAGGCTTATCTCCCTTGTTTTTTTTTTTTTTTTGGGGGGGGGGGGAACCCCAAAGCACCAGTTATAACCTTTTATGATTAGCTGATGCTGGCAGAACTGCTAGTAGCAAAACAAGCAGCATCAAACAGAACAAATAGACAGGCGCAGCTTTAGCTTCAGGAATTTGCCAAGTTAAATATATTGAGCTCATTTCTCACGTGGATTCTCAAAGAAGGTTCCGTGGACTGACATCATCTGCTAAATATTATTTCTGCCATCAGACACACTGAAATCTCACTTGAAATGCATTCAGTGTGTACAAACGCATATATCTGTGTTAGTGTGTGCATGCATCAACACAAAGCTATAAATTTGTGTTTTCATGGTTGCATGTTGCTTAGGCCTAGAGGGATATGGATATTAGCCTGTTAAAATACAGATGTCTGACCAGCACCAACAGTGTAATTCCATTCAGCTGTAATTTATATTTCGACCCCGTCGGCAAACCCGCCATTCCTGGTTCAGATGGGAAATCGAAGCTGACTGGTACTTAATGAGAAAAGTGAAACAGTTAACTTTTATGAGACTCCCACAAAAGTCATGAAACTTTCGCTATAATACAAGAGCCTTAAGATAATCATCCTCTGCCGTTAAAGTGCTCTGACATTTAAGAGTGAAATAATTAACTTCTCATCTCCATCTTGTGTGAGTGACATGAAAACAAAGAACAGCACCCAATTATAGCGCTTACCTTTGCCGTTTAGGTCAAATTCCACCATTGCAAGCCGTGACTTAATGACTGTGTAATTTCTAACTCGTCTTTATCCTCTTTATGAAAGTAATATGTCTTGCCCCTGAAGTTAAGAAATATAAATATATTTGCGTTCTCAGCATAAGGTATTTTTTTTTTAATTGTGTCTCGGAATAAAGGCTATTTTTGCATTATATGAGAACATTGATTTCTGAGGGTTTTCACACTATAGGCTTACTGCCAAAAGGCATCTACAACAAAGCATAATATCTAATATTGAAAGCCTTTATTTAGACTTTTTTTTTTTTTTTTTACATATTGGAAAGTGATTAAGTTATTTTTCACTAATGAACACGTTAGTGGAAAATGTATGTCTACATTTAATAATAATAATAATAATAATAATAATAATAATAATAATAATAATAAGTGGCATTATTCTGATCTCATGGCATGACAATATACTTGACCAACACAGCACTTCCAAAAACTCAAGGAAGGAAAAGTTCATTTTTCATTAATACTTGACAGAATCGGAATCAGAATCAGAATCAGCTTTATTGCCAAGTATGCTCACACATACAAGGAATTTGTCTTGGTGACAGGAGCTTCCAGTGTACAACAATACAAAAACAATACAAAAACAGCAGCAAGACATAGATAATAGTAAAAAATAAATAATAAAAAATAGTTATATACATACGTACATACACACACAGACACACACATACATACATACACACATGCACATATGTAGTGCAATCTAATATAGATCTGTTATCTGTTATGTACAGTGCAATTTTTTTTTTTTTTTTTTTTTTCCCAGAGGAATGAAATGGCAGAAGAGGTTAGATGTGTTGGATAAATATAAAAAAGACTAAACTGTGTATTGCACATAGTTATTGCTCAATGGGGCAATTTAACTGTTCATGAGATGGATAGCCTGAGGGAAAAAAACTGTTCCTGTGCCTGACAGTTCTGGTACTCTGAGCTCTGAAGCGTCGGCCAGAAGGCAACAGTTCAAAAAGGTAATGGGCAGGGTGAGTGGGGTCCAGAGTGATATTTCCAGCCTTTTTCCTCACTCTGGGAGTGTAAAGTTCTTGAAGGGGGTGCAGGGGGCAACAAATAATCCTCTCAGCAGTCCGAACTGTCCTTTGTAGTCTTCTGATGCCTGATTTCGTAGTTGAACCAAACCAGACAGTTATTGAAGTGCAGAGGACAGTCTCAATGACTGCTGAGTGGAACTGTATCAGCAGCGCCTGTGGCAGGTTGAACTTCCTCAGCTGGCGAAGGAAGTACAACCTCTGCTGGGCCTTTTTCACAATGGAGTCAATGAGTGTCTCCCACTTCAGGTCCTGTGAGATGGTAGTGCCCAGGAACCTGAATGACTCCACTGCTGCCACAGTGCTGTTTAGAATGGTGAGGGGGGTCAGTGTTGTGGTGTTCCTCCTAAAGTCCACAATCATCTCCACTGTTTTGAGCGTGTTCAGCTCCAGGTTGTTTTGACTGCACCAGACAGCCAGCTGTTCAACCTCCCTTCTGTATGCAGACTCATCGTCATCTTGGATGAGGCCGATAACAGTGGTGTCGTCTGCAAACTTCAGGAGCTTGACAGAGGGGTCCTTGGCGATGCAGTCATTGGTGTAGAGCGAGAAGAGTAGTGGGGAGAGCACACATCCCTGGGGGGCACCAGTGCTGATTGTACAGGTGCTGGAAGTGAGTTTCCCCTGTCTCACAAGCTGCTGCCTATCCGTCAGAAAGCTGGTAATCCACTGACAGATAGACATGGGAATAGAGAGTTGGTGTAATTTATTTTGGAGTATAGCTGGGATGATGGTGTTGAAAGCCGAACTGAAGTCCACAAAAAGGATCCTTGCATATGTCCCTGGTCTGTCCAGATGTTGCAGGACATGATGCAATCCCATGTTGACTGCATCATCCACAGACCTGTATGCTCGATAAGCAGTAATTATACAGTAATTAGTCTTGTAATTATATCCATATAAATATCAACAAAACTTCCTGATTTATGCCCCATCTATAGGCCTAAATTCTACAGCTAACATATCAGTTTTACTGTACTTTTACTGTAGTTATTGTTAAAGCATTGTTAGAAGATAATTAGTGAGTTAAGTGAGGTAAATAAATAAATTAAATGTCATGTGGTAATCTGAAAATATCTTCCGCTTCTTCATTTCTTAAATAGGATATTCCTCGTAAACAAAAGAAAGGATGCAGCCTCACCCATTTGAACTTTAAATATATCTCATGCACGCCACCAGCATACCGTCAGTTGCTGCTTAGTTGCCAAAATCCTCATATTATCTTAGTAAATCACAGGAAACTGAAAGTCTATCACAGACAAAACAATGGGTCGTTCATAACCAATCTGATATTTTATTATTTACAGACATATTACTAAAGTGAGTAGACGGTGGGATGAAGGGAGGAACAAAAATAATTCTTCTCTGGAAGGTAACAAGCCTTTTTTATAGAGCAGAATATTTCATGTCTAGTGAAGCAGGATGAAGACTCTCAGTCTGTTCACTGACATTCTGATGCATATTGCACACACAATTGGATGGCTGAAATTGCCATTTCCAATCTGATTGGCAGACTATTTCCACTACTTATTTTTTTGTCACCAGTCTGCTTGGTAATACGATTGTGTTAACAATTTACCAGGTTCCTACAATTAGTGCATCTATGGTAGAACTAGCCAATGAAACATCTACAATAATATGATTAAATATTGGCAGATGCTATTTTCACCTTGGTGCAAATAAAGGTAGATGCTATTTACACCCCAGTGCAAATAGTGGCAAATATTATTTGCACTCCAACCCTGGTACAAATAATGGTAGATGCTGTTTGCACCCCGGTGCAAATAGTGGCAGATATTATTTGCACCCCTAATAAAATATTAAAAGTATAAGGGCATCCTGCAGTGTGTTTGTTTTGTTTATTTAGAGTCCCACAGGCACACTACACCTACCCCTAAACCTAACCCCAACCTTCCTTTACTTAACAGTAACCATAGTATCACCAAGGTATTTTATGGTAAAATCATAGTAACCACAAAATTAAACATTAAACAACACTACATTACTGTAGTAACACCATTGTTAATTGCATCAAATCTGTGGTTTCCACCAAAAACATGGCATGGTTCCCGCGAATCCTTAAAAAGTCTTAAAATGTCTTTAAGGTCATAAAAAGTCCTAAATATATTAAATGATACAACATAAGTCTTAATTTTTATTTAAAGAGGTCTTAAATTTGGGGGCAGAAAGACAGGAATTGTGATATGACCTAATGTGATTATTAAACTTTCAAAGAATACTATTTAATTAAATAAATGCATGCGCTGTGTCCTTCAAAGTGAAAACACAGCACTGTATTTTCTCCAAGCATGCAGGGGCTTGTGATTGTTTTCAGCTGTTGCAGAGCAGTTCGCAATCATTACGCCATATCGGAAATTTATGACAAGCTATGACTAAAGATCAACTGTTGATGATTATGTTGTGTTGATGATACTTTTAATTGTTTATATTGTAATACGTTGTAGATTATTGTAGGAATGCACATTTTATATCCCTTATTTGTTTGAATGAGCAGTTAGAAGCAGTGCAAACATTTCAAAATAAGAGTTCCTGGTGTATTTCAAAGTTAAAGTGCCTTTAAAGTTAAAAATTCCACGCTATGAATCAAATTCCATGTTGAATGTGTGCCCCTGCCTGTTTAAGTAAGAGTCTGTGATACATGATTTATTTTGAGATTTATTTATTTATTTTTTTGGTATGGGGATACGATATTCATTTTATTTGTTCAGGTCTTGAAAAAGGTCTTAAAAAATCTTATATTTGATTTCCAAAACTCTGCAGCAACCTGCATGGTTACTACATAGTACAAATACCTTTACATTATTATTATTATTATTATTATTATTTTTTATATATTATTATAAAGATTAAAGAAAATACTAAGAGAGGAGACAGGAAACAGAATGGGAAAAAGAGTGCAACAAACACAATATCGAACCGGGATCGTAAAGGCACAGTCTCACCGGCGTTACACCCCACACCACACAAGCGACACTCAAAATGCAGTTTGTTGTAAATGTCAATGTTGCAAATAGCCGCGCTGTGTTATTTAAACCTGGGTGCAAATAGTCACTCTGTTAAATATTTGCAATTTATACATATAATTAATTCTGTCAGAATACACAGCTTCTTTTATATAGCTACCAATGTAGAAAGATGCTTGGAAGGTTTAGTTATGACATCTATCAGCAGTTGTTTGTGCATTGTCATTATCTACAGTAATTTTTCCCACACCGGCAAATTAAGGGAAAATGAACTTTGATTGGTCACTTTACACTTTACATGTCAGTCAAATGGCCCCTTCCTGTCTAAATGGGCAGTTCTTGGCCAGAAAAACTGCAATGTGGACCATACTTTATGCCAACAGTCAAAAGTCTGGCTATGCAAAACTAGTCTAAAAAGGGAATAATTCAGTGCTTCCAGACTTTATTTTCCATTGGTCAAAAAACATTAGAGAGAGAGAGAATATATTTCACACATTACTGTGTGGGAGGAAAGGGTAATGAATGCAAATAGCAGCATGTTCAATTGATGAGACAGTAATTTCAATGAAAGCCAAAACCTGCAGATAATCAAAACATTCTGATGTAAAGGACAGAATTGCTGAGTAGAGCATCCCACATTTGAGCCCTGAATACCAGTCACCATCCACTAAACACTGACAGTCATAAGTTCTTTCTGAGGAACTGCTAACTTTAATAAGGTTGACTATCAAGCTTGTTCTTTCTCCCGTACAAGAAAATATTAGTCTAGGTTTGGAGAAAGGGAAGATTCACATGCCAAATTTTTCCACCAGCAGCATTGCCAGTTTTTGGTTTCAGGGCTTTGGAGAGAATTAGAAACAAATGTGGGGCCTTTGAAACAGTACCTCAGATGTATCGTTCACAAGGACTTAGTTGGCTCAAGGATAAACAGAAAATTCCCAACTCTTAAACTGACAACACCCTCCATAGCACCACAAACAAGCTCATTATAAACAAACTTGATCATTCTCCATTTTATTTTTTATTAGAAACACATGTGAGTCAGAAGTTCTGTCTCACACACACATGCAGATTGAAGTCAAGTCAGCTTGGTTATGAACTTGCGGTCTGCAGGCATGATTATTTGTAGTCGGTGAATAATCAGTAGCAGCATTTTGAGTGACATCATTGTTAGGAAGTGTGTGATGTGTGGGTGTCATAAGATCAACATGTTCAGCTTTCTCACATCCACAGTTTATCAATCCTCTGGCAGTTTCTTTTTTGTCCGTTATTTTTAAGTGCTCTGCCATGTTTTTTGATGAGTCATCAAAAAACGTATGAATTCAACATATGCACAAACGTCAAGCACTTTAACATTTGGTTTTTGGAAGCAAGTTTTTGAAAATATTCACACTGATATTACAGGTTCTAGGTAACACTTTATAATAGGTTTCATATACATTTGTTTTAAGGAGAACAAAGTAGCACATTTACAAGGACATTAAAATATGATTCAAATACAGAGGGGTCAGACCACACTGAAAAACTAATTTAAACCTGGTAATAATCAGATAATTTTATGATTTAAAAAAATGTAAAACAAAGGAATGTTATGATGTAAAATGAATAAGTAAAATTTAATGGGGTCATTTACATTTATGCATTTGGCAGATGCTTTTATCCAAAGCAACTTACAGTGCCCTTATTACAGGGACAGTCCCCCTGGAGCAACCTGGAATTAAGTACCTTGCTCAAGGACACAATGGTGGTGGCTGTGGGAATTGAACCAACAACCTTTTGCTTACTAGTTCAGTGCTTTAGTCCACTACACCACCAACACTTCAATAAAATGGAGAATAAAATATTCCTATAAAAACATACTGTAAATTTCAGAACTCAAAACTTCCTCCCCAGTCTAAAAAGATTATTTATAGTTGTCACCCTGCTGAAACGTCTATTTTTAAAATCTGTCTGTTTGTGACATCACAAAACGTACCTCATTTGTATTTACACATCCCACAACATGCACCATTGCACCCTTGGCCCCGCCCACTGGCGCACAGTTCAAGTCAAAAGAGCAGGCCTTCTGTGGCTAACTATTCCTAACATAACACCAAAGGGGAACCATCTAGACTATTTTGAATTAGTTTGTATATGAACATGAACTATACAGACTCTTTGACCACTGCCATGTATCTCGCCGCTTTTAAAAGATGCAGTCTCAAGTTACAACTCTGAAAATGAGAAGCAATTCTCGTTCATTCAGCTGCTGCCTCTTGTTGTTTTGAGAACAAACGCAACATGGACGCATTTTTTTCGCCCATCTGCACTATTTTTAATTGTTGGTGTATGTAAACATAGGATGTCTTTGATGATGGACGTCTTTGACCGTTCGATGTGTTTCCGGCGATGTGCTCCTCAGTGCGCCTACAGTATGTGTGTGTGTCATTTCAGCATTCTTTGGACTATGACGTGTTCTTTTTTTTTCCGGCTCATGTCAGTGTTGACTGTCTGTGAAACAGTCACAATACGATTCAAGCTTGGCAAAGGAACTGTTATTGAAGGATGGGGCATAAGTAAACCATTTCATTCATGAATATTTCAAATGTCATAACTGTTTGTTAATTTATGGTGCTGAGTGTTAGCAGTTGTGCTTGAGAAGAACAGTTTAATATATTCAGATGCAATGTGTTGGATGTACGTTATGTGTAAACCATGAATTTTTTTTTTTTTAATAATGTTGAGGTGCTTATTCATTCTCTTCTGATTGAGTTCGCTGAATTTGAGGGGCAAGCATGATGTTAGCCAATTATAACTGTGGGCATTTACATTGAACTTTTATGCAGGTGCTTTGGCCAAAACCGAGCATTTCAGACAAAGGGCCAAAAACAGGGTGGAAAACGATCATATACTACAGATTTTTTTCTTCTTCATATATTACTACTTTTTTTATTATTTTTTTTAATTTTTATTTTGTATATATATATATATATATATATATATATATATATATATATATATATAAATCAACACATTTTTTTTTTGTGGTGCAAAAAAAAAAGAAAAGAAAAACTTGTATAACATTGTCATCGGACCTTAGGGAAGATAATATAATTGATCTTTTTAATATTCTGACCTTTAATATAAAGGTCATTCAGCTCATTCAACCATTCAACTGGTTATGCTGATTATATATAATTATAATGAAAGACTTGTAAGATTTCTTATGATTTCACCATCTCGTATTATTATCGCTTCTCATGAGACCTGATTGAATGCTCTCTTAGGCATTACTTAATGTAATATTGTTTGTCAATGGTATGAATGAAAGCAAATTGCTACTGTGAAGATTAAAGAGTGAAACGCTAAGATTTAGCAACCACAAAGTTTTATGATGTAAATTACAGTACTTTCAGTTCACAAAATACATGCAATCACCATGAAAATACAGTTCATTCTGATACCACCTGTGCTCAATTATTTTAATTTTTTTTTGTAGACCACAAAGAAAAAAATAAATAAATAAATAAAAATATCAAAGTCTGAAAACAGAAGATAACCAAACACTTGTTTTGTGAATTATTTTGCCAGTATGACAGTCAGTTCTTTGTTCTCATAAAGACTTTTTTTCATTTAATTTCTCTGTACTAAATTTAATCATGTGAAGGTCATACACACACTTCTCCTCAAAGTTAAGATTGTTCTTATACACTTTATGAGTGAAGATGTTTTTAGAGTGCTCTTAGACATCTCAGGTGCATTTTAGTGCTGTAGGTGAGGCTTTATTAAATAATGTTAAAGGAATTGTTTACGCAAAAATGAACATTTTGTCATAATTTTCTCACCCTTTTACAAACCTGTATGACTTTTTTTTTTTTTCTGTATAACACAAAAAGAGACATTTTAAAGAAAGTACCCCTCATTTTTTCCAGGCAAGTACATAGAATGGGTACTGTTTTTGACCCTCAAAAATGATGCAGAAGCACCATAAAATGGACCACATGACCTGTATTCCAAGTCTTCTGAAGACATACGATAGTTTTGTGTGAGGAACAGACCAAAATTTGACCTAGTCATTGTTATTTGCTAATAATATTCTTTGCTTATAAAGTTGAGAACTTATCAACCAATTCATTGATTACACTCAGAACCCTTACAAAAAATCTAGAGCTCTGGCAAACTACCCACAAACTAGCTACAAATTTGCCACTCATTATTTTCAAATGCAAATGACCTTGTGATTCACACAATATACCACCGATGGTGGTGAACCTGCATTAAACCTTTGGCAACAAAGGACAATTTGCTGCAAAGCTAAATTGCATGTGAAAATAATCGAATTTGTGGCAAGTTTGCGGCAAATTTGCTACAGACTCTCGATTTTTGTAAGGGAATACTTTAACAAATTGGATATCACTACTTCTTGTAAGAACTCTTATGAACATGCCAACGAGAGCTAGGTCAAATGCCAAGATGTAAATATCAGTCTGTTCCTCACAAAAAAACTAGTGACATACATATCATTGTTGGGTGAACTATTCCTTTAAGTCAAGTGAAACTTGTACAATCAGACAAGAGACCGTAATCAGAAACCTAGCGGGTAACACGTGCCACATAAGTGGCACTGACCTGAGAAAGATCTTGTTCTGTGGAAAGACAAGACATTGCTCAGTAATTGCTTTTGTCACCTAGCTGAGTGGAATTAGTCTTGGACGGAATTCAAGAGAGCCAAAGCTGTCTGTTGTTTCAACAGCATGACAATTTAAAATTATTGTCGCAACATATATTTAAAATTGCATGTCGACAAAAATGCCACAAGGTGACAAGCAAAGAACCAGATGCAAGCTTCCATGCACTGCTTGACTTCTGAACAGAAAGCAGGCTTCTTTTCTGGTGCATCTCTGTATCAGATATATACTGTATTGTTACAGACAGTACTAGACCAATTATAACTCAGAATCAAACACAGTGAATAAACAGGAATAAAACACAAATCTTCGTTTGGCAAAGTCTCAGTGACAAAAAAATCACTTAAGACAGGAGCAAATACAATGACCATTGTCTGTAAAGGTGAATATTTTTAGAGAGGTCATTCTGCACTCATGATTTTCAATGCTCTGTCGCCTGCCAGGAAACCGGCTTTTTTCCTGTTCTGTCTCAGTTTGAACTTCCTTTTTGAAGCAGCTGGAGAGAGTATCAAATCTGACATGTCTTGACTGAAAGTGATAAACAACAGGACAAATATAGAAAAAGATGGCCAAATTAACAAACAGTGGTCAGCTAATCGTGACAATCCTAAGGCATATGTTTACTGTCTAAATTTGAGTTAGTTTTAGATCAGTGTTTCTTCTGACCTTATATTACAGCTCAAACTTAGATGTGATAGGGCATATGGTGCCAGGACAAGCCCTACACAAAATTGCACATGTACTGTAGTTTTATTGAAGGCAACAAATTCTATATGACAAAATGTGACAAAATATTAGTAGTAATAACATTAATATACTCCTAACTAAGGCTGTCGAAATAATGTGTTAAATCAGTGAGATTAATTACATAACAAATAACAAAAAAATAAAATAAAAATAAAACATTAATCTTGTCCCCTGACCAGACGTAAATTCCTTAATAAGGAATTTTCCACCCAAAGTCGGCATTCAAGCTTGAAGTATCACCTTCGTAGTTTACAAGTCCCAGACAGTAGGGGGCAGTAAGTGCATCTCCAGCTGTACAGGCAACAGATGGACAAATCAGCCAGAGATCTTCTATACGAGATAACAACCTCTGCGCTTTTACCATAGGAGAGGGCGTAATGGTCAACTAGTGCGTTAAGACAGTAGATCACCATTTGCGGATACCAAACAAATAAATGGGTGTATAAACCAGCTATTTTATTGTAGTAAACTCCACACATAGTTCATTCCAAAAGGATTGCTTAGTGTAAAACATGCTGAAGATTATCAGACAGGCTGTTAATTCATTAAAGTGATGAGCTGTTTCCACAAAAAAGCAGTTTATTCAGCGTACTTAAGCATCTCCTCATCCATAGACATCCATTAAAAAAACAGCCTCTTGTCTTCTCGCTATTGTACCGCCCATAGAATGTCTTTGCAACCGCTGTGTTATGCTATTTTATGCTAAGCTTGTAGGCTCCCTTATATAGAAGGGTTCTGGCTCAGCTGCTCAAAGTTAGCTCAACAGAATGCAGGGGTCTTGAGATTTTTTTAGAGTCTCTATGTTTTTCTAAAGTTTAAAACTACATTTAACTTGACACAGAGTCCTAAAAAACGCAGCACTAATGGTCAGAGACACTGAAAATCAATTAAATGCAATGCTACCACATTGAGACACTCCGAAAGTGTCTGTCTAATGCATGTGCACATAGACCAACAGAAATAGCGCAGACGGAACGCAAGAACGAATCCGGAGAGAACAGCTCTTGGACAGATTGACAAACTCAATTTCAAAATGGATGTATGCCAAAATGGATGTGCCATGGTGGTCAACTAATTGGCTTGTCGTTCAACAACTAGTTAATTAGTGGGGTCGACTAACATTAAAATTTTTGGTGGAGGTGGTTTTAAAGGGATTCTCAAATTAATTCAGAGATGTGTTTTTGCGTGATGGTAACTTGCTGTGCTTAACAGTGAATATCATTCAACATGATAAAACTGTCTGCAAGAATTTTCATCTCTTTAATGCTTTAGTCCTTTAATGTACTGCTGCTGTTACAGCAATCAAAGCACCACATCAAAAATGCATTTCAAGATGATCAGTTTTAAGACATAAATCCTCTGATTTGAGTAATGCTCCAATATTTGTGAGGTATTGTGGAGAGATTAGAGTCTTTTTTTTCTGTTTCTTTCTGACACTGCTTAAATAAACAGTTGCATATTAAAAAAGGTTTAAACTTCTGGATGTTGTGAACTAGATGTTTTGTGCCTGCAATCTTATAGTTAGGCTATACATTTTTCAATGCACAGCGAGGATGGCCCTGAAGCACTCCGGTTACGTTGAAACAAGTCATTACGCGTTCAGGGTGCTCATAAGTTGTTGTTTTTTGTTTTTTTTTGCTCTGTATTGAAGTCTTTATTATTTCTTACTTTTCTTACTTTGATAGTTATGTGCAATAAGATGTTATAGGTATTTATTGCACAGGTCTCTGGAATACTTGATTCAGATTTGTCATTCACCATCTAGCAGCTGAGTTTTGTTTTGCGATAACTGGTTGACTTTATCCTTTAGTTAGCCTATTTATTTGTTGAATATCTTTTAGTTACACTAAAGTGCTGCACTTAGCATCCGTACATCCACCTGAAATGTATTTGATCAGGGTATGTGAACATAACAGATGATAATTATACATTTATGAATTCCTTAACACCGTCTAGACGACTAGTCATCTATACAACCCACCGACTAGTCGATTATTAAAACTGGTAGTTTTGCACATCCCTAATATTACATATGTGCTAATTAATCAGCATATCATGTAAATAATTTAATTAAAAATGTTATCCATAGACAGCCCTACTCTTAACCCAAACCCTAAAACTAACCATAAAAGTATTGAAACAAAAACTGCATAATTGTACTAACTTCTTCGCAAATGTAGCATCTTACTAGCCAGAGATCAAAAGGGATGTGACATCAAAGGCACAGCACAGGTGATTTTCATTTGCCGCATGGTGGTGCTTATCTGGAATTATACACTTTGCCTTTGAATTTGGGTGAAAAAAACAAAAAACAAAAAAAACATTTGGAACAGAAACGTCAATTCCCCACAAGATCATGTCTTGCAAATTACAGATTGTAGTTTGTAACCTAGTCAGTAACTGCAGTGTAATGTAAAACTGGATCAGTACACACTTTCCGACTCACAAATTGAACATACAGGTGAGTTTCAGCAACAGAAACAGATCAGGCACAAATTGAAGATGCAGGTGAGTTTCAGCAACAGAAACAGATCAGGCACAAACCAGTCCATGCAGGTGCAGAAATTGCCTTAATATTCATAGTGTCATGTTTGTGTTTCAAATGGTGTAGTGCACTGGGGCTCTGTCAGGACCTCTGTCATGTTTGATCTGGGAATATAGAATATGCTGTCTGCAGGTTAGCTCGACTCCTAGGAGCTGGGGCTTACAAAGCATCTGGTGATTCTAAATGCTTGCTATTTCTGCTGTAGAACATAATGAGATGGAAGATAATGTTTCTTGTGCAGGGATGTGCATGTATGGTACATATTGTGTTTGTGTTGTCAGAATCCGAAGAGTCAATTGAAAGAGTTTATGACAATGCAGTGTAGTAAGACAGGCAACATGTAGTCCCTCAGATGATTAATGTACTATATGTCTTTGTAGGCTATGCGCTCCATTAAATTAGTACAGCTTGAGAAAAACTTTGAGCAACTATTATATATCACCATCGATCTAAAGACATTCTGAGAAGACATGAAAATGACATTAACAAAAGAGTGACTTGCCAATCCATTCCAGATAGAAAAGCATATTTTACAATATTATCAAGGTCTTGGTTATGAAAATGGTTTATCTAATCTTCATATTAAAACAAGTCTCAAATTTACCTTTTAGGGAATTTACATTTAAACTGCTGTTTCCTTCAAATTTGGCATCAAGACTTAGTCATTTAACATTTGTATGAGTATGAAATATTGGTGAACAGATATACAGTACATTTCTAGAAAAAACTTTTAGTGCCAGGTATGCATAATTATTATGCTTTTTTATTATTATTTCAACCAGCCCTAACTCTAAACTTAACTGCTATGTTTTAATGGGACATCAACATAGTCATTTATGGAAAATAGCTAGGCAGAGCAAGCACATAGCTGAGAAGTTTTAAGATAGCAGCACCAAACAATCCATAGAATGAGGACAATAGAGAAATATAAGCAAAGTGACATGAACAACCTGAACAATTTTAAATGCTGAATGAAAGCAAGAACAATTTTTTGTCTAGGTTTTTTCAAATTATTGCACAGAATAAATATGGATATGAGACATACTGAATATGTCTCAAAATCTGTTTGATAAATACAAATTCATATGTATTATCCATCACATTTAGACAAAACTTAGACTTTGCATTCTTGCTTTCATATATATCAGCCACAACATTAAAACCACCTGCCTAATATTGTGTAGGTCCCCCTCGTGCTGCCAAAACAGCGCCAACCCGCATCTCAGAATAGCATTCTGAGATGCTATTCTTCTCACCACAATTGTACAGAGTGGTTATCTGAGTTACCTTAGAATTTGTCAGTTCGAACTAGTTTGGCCATTTTCTGTTGACCTCTCTCATCAACAAGGCGTTTCCATCCGCAGAACTGCCGCTCACTGGATTATTTATTTTGTTTTTGGCACCATTCTGAGTAAATTCTAGAGACTGCTGTGTGTGAAAATCCCAGGAGATCAGCAGTTACAGAAATGCTCAAACCAGTTTTTTGAGGTTGTTGGCAGATAAGTTGTTCCAATCATCTTGGAGGACTTTCCAAAGTTGTATGTATTTGGGCTGTCTCAGTTGCTTCTGTCACTTCATGTGATCCCAGACTGACTCTATGATGTTGAGATTTGGGCTCTGTGGGGGCCATACCATCTGTTGCAGGACTCCTTGTTCTACTTCTATTCTTTCTATTTGCAAAAAGGAATGTTTGTAAATCTAAAATACATATTTCACTCTAAAGCAGAAGATATAGAATAACCATCTTAAGATAGTGTACGCACTGACTAGTCCCAGATGCTACGATGGATTTCACACCAGCTTGATACCTAGACGTCTTGTCATCAGGTGTGTGCACTGTCCCGGCAAGGGGGAGATGACAATGAGCCACAGCAAATGAAAGACAGCTAGAGAAGTGCAAGATATTGGGAAGCAGAAGACAAAAAATAATTAGAAAATAAAACAAAACATTACCCACATCTCCCTATACCTGCTGTCTTTATTATTTTCAGCATTATTTTTCTTTGCAAGTAAGCGCAAAAAGGGCACGAGCCATCCTTTCATGTTTGTTGACATGTTGTCAAGAATAAACTGCGAGAGTTTGTGAATGGATTTCGTTATTGTAATTTTAAGATGCGTTTTGGGTGATTCATTTGAAATGGGATGATGCTAAAGAGAGATGTAATGGGGTCCAAACTGTTTAGAGATTTGTCCACTTCAAACACATTCAGACATTGGGCTCGTAGTGCCACAGCACCGAAGCACCACCTAATAAATCCGATTGTTAGTCGTGTAGTGTGTGCTTGGCTTTAGCAGGGGGGGCAGAGAAAAAGTGCATGTTTCTGGACTCTACGGGTCCTACTATTGTTAATGTAGTTTATTTGGGAGATATTTAATAAAGATGTTTGAATAACACCACATATTGTAACTCGCGTTATTACTGAGATGCCTATGCCCAGCGAAGACTGAGAAGCTGTCGCCATGAATGATAATAAGGACCGTTTCACAGCACGTGCTGTTTTCCCTTTGCCTTATCGCGTGTAAAACGCCGCTTAAACAGTACAGTACACAAGCTTTTCATATTCACCATACCTCTCCCACTGCATCGTTCTTAACTGCTGAATCATGTTTGTTGTCTCACAACACTATGCCAGTATTCCCCACACTCCGTGATGCCATGACAGTGCTGATGATTTCTTAAAGAAGCCTTGCGTCTTTTGCGACTTGAGCGATTGGTTTATGAGATCGGCCAAATTACCAATCACCGATCGAGTCATAGGACATGAATATCGGCCAGTACCGATCAGTGTGCCGATCGATCGGAGCATCCCTAATTAGATTGCGATGTTTTCCAGATGAACAGGTCTAAAACAGACATCAGATGTATATGCTATCTAGGTGCATACTCATGACCCCTGATTGATTTAGGCAAAGGCCCCTCTAGGTCCATTTCTATATATTTGATGGGAACTTTCACTATGTGGCCCAGTCCAATTAGTTTGCACAGGCCACAGGGGCTCACACGTCCACATATGAATTTATTGACATAGCATTCTGGAGAGAGGTCCGTGCGTGTGAGTATATGTAATTGGGTACATAAGTCTCTAAGGATGACATGAGACTAAAGTGAACATCCTCGAAACCACCCAACCCTTGTCATTTTAGCTGTGTTCTGTTTAGGGCCTTTAGTCATGTGCTTATTCATTAAACTGTCAGTTTTAAACCCACAACTGCAAACAATTTGGGAGCACAAGACAATAGGAATGTTTAAGTTAACAGAAAGTGTAACAGCTTGCCTAGAGAACTCACTTAATGCTGGCACGGGCGGCTCACCATTTAGTCATAAACAGAAAGTGCTCAGTTATGATTTGGTTATGGATGTTCTACCCTAAAAGCGAAAGGGACAGTTCACCAACACATCTTGGTTGGGGCCGGCATTTAGAGGATTTATATATCCTGTCAACAGACTATATTCAAAAAATTAACTAATGTGACATAAAAATGTGTTATAAATGACTACATGCATCATTATATAAATAGATTCCACATGAAATCAGTAAAATAAGCTAATGATTGAAGGTCAGATATATGTAGTATATAATATGGAATTTGTCATGTTTACACTGCATTCATGGCGCTTATGCTAACGCTTACATCCTATCCCTTACAAAAATTCTAGCGTTCAGACAAACTTGCCGCAAATTTCCCACTCATTAATTTCACATGCAAATTAGTTTGCGATTTGCCACAAATGTTTGCCAGAAGTTTGCAGTTCTTCACTGGTAGTGGTGAACCTGCAGCAAACCTTTTGCGACAAAGAAGAGTTTGCCGCTAAGCTAATTTGCATGTGAAAATAGTGGTGAATTTGCAGCAAATTTACGGCAAGTTTTTCCAGAACTCTCAATTTTTGAAAGGGATGTGGCCATAATATGCACTAGTTACCATTTTTTACTGTATTTTATCAACACAAGATAATGAAAAAGGTCTTTCATACTTGTTTTTTTAAGAAGAAGAAAGACATTAATACTACTGCAAAGATGGGTGTAGAAAAGCTAGGGTGGCAGACAGGTGACAATGGGCATATAAATGTCAAAAAGAGAAAGGCATATCAAAGAGTCTTTCTTTGGGCAGAAGTGTGAATGGCTTACAAGCTGCAGACAAAGGCACATGAATGAAGCAGCATATCAAACAACAAAGCGAATGGGCACTTAAAGGAATAGTTCACCCAAAAATGAAAATTTGCTGATAATTTACTCACCCTCAGGCCATCCAAGAGAATTTAAGATTTTTAGGATTTCATTTCAGGCCTCGACAAATAAAGTTCTTCTGAACCCAAACGATTGCTTATTTTTAGAAACAAAACAATACTTACATACTTTTTAACTACAAATGTTCACTTCCGTACATCTCTGTGACGCATGCTCATGAGAGGGATGACATAAGCTCATTGGTAAGGTCACGCGTCACGTGGAGGAGGAGGCAGAAAGCGCGTCATTGTTTACAAGAAATGGCGGACGTGCTTTCCTGGGCGGCCGCAAGTGTTGGGTTAGAGTGGAACCCTCCGCTCTCCCCTGAACCCTCGTGGCTTGATGATTGGTTCCTGGGCTCGCGGCGCCGCTCAAAGCAGCCACAACCCGCTCCAGTGCCATTCTTCCCGGAAGTGCACGAGGAGCTGACGAAATCGTGGGAGGCACCTTTTACTGCCCGGCCCCGACTCCGCAGTTCCCCCGCTCTCACTACCCTCGATGGCGGGGCGGCCAGGGGCTATACGGTGATTCCCCCGGTGGATAAGGCGCTCATGGTGCACCTATGCCCGCAGAGCGCTGCCACCTGGCGCAGACACCCTAAGCTCCCGTCCAAGCCCTGTAGGCTCATGTTGTCCCTGATGGCTAAAGCCTACAGCGCTACTGGACAAGCCGCCTCTGCCCTGCACGCCATGGCTCTCCTGCAAGTCCACCAAGCCAAGGCGTTGAAAGAACTGCACGAGGGTAGTTCCGCCCCAGATTTGATGCAGGAATTGCGCTCGGTGACCGACCTCGCTCTCCGAGCGACGAAGATCACAGCGTGGTCTCTCAGCCGGATGATGGCAACACTAGTGGTCCAAGAGCGCCACCTTTGGCTCAACCTGGTCGAGATGGGCGAGGCCGACAAGACACAGTTCCTTGCTGCCCCCATTTCCCTGGCTGGCCTATTCGGCGACACCGTCGTGGACTTTGCCCAGCAGATGGAGGCAATCCGGCATATCCTGCCCCGGCGTGGCTCAAGATCCCGCACCCCATCTGCTCGTCGCCAAGGGCATCCCCCTGCGGTGACTGCACCGGCTATGCTGCAGACCGCCCCTTCGGCCCGGCCCCGGCGTGGAGCCCACCGCAGGAAGCAGACGCCACCCGTCTCACAGCCAGTACCTAAGAACCCACGGAGGTCGTCACAGCACCCCTGAGACGGGCAACCCAGAGACTAGGGAACCCACTCACCTGGAGCTGGTAAAAAGACCACTCCATCCCCCGGTGGAGGGCCAGGCGGAAAATCTTTTGTTGCCTTTTTGTTTGATTTCGCCGCATGCCCAAGTGGCTGCGGTACCCAACAGTTCAGCAAAAGAGTGGCTTCCTTCCTCCCTGGGTCACATACCCAGTGTGCACGGTCATCACCACGACTACCATCCGCGGGTTTTTTCTTGCAGGATTGCTTCCTCCCCCGTCCTAGGCTGTTCCGGGGTGGTCACAAGGAGCCAGGTAAGTGCTTCGATGTCCCTAGACTCAGCACGGCCACGACGTGGTGTGGCACCTCGAGCTCCGCCCTGCCGCGAGGCCCCACCTGCCGGTACGTCCGACGACGTTGTCCCCTTGGTCCCCCTTGCGCGGAACTTGGATGCGTGGCTTGCGCTTTCCAATCTGTCGCGATGACTGATCTGGACCATCTGTTTTGGACCGTCAAAAAAATTTAGTACATTGTTTAAAGGAGGAGGCCTGAAATTAAATCCTAAAAATCTTAAATTCTGTTTTGATGAAGAAAGAAACTCAGATACATCTTGGATGGTCTGAGGGTGAGTAAATTATCAGCACATTTTCATTTTTGGGTGAACTATTCCTTTAAGAGTATTTGAGTAGTTTAAGGTTCCTTTTGTAGACTCTTTTGTAGAAAAAAAATCATGACATGACATGGTCTTGGATATTGTCTCTACGCAAACAATTGTTTGCAACAGCTCGGCAACTCTGCACTCCAGTATGTATATTTTGTTACCTGTATTCTTGACTGAGTGAAAAAATTAACTGGAGAGCCAAAATATTATGACCACTCACAGGTGAAGCGGATAACGTTGATCATCTCCTAACAAGGCCACATGTCAAGATCTGGGTAGATTAGATGGTAAGTGAACAATCAGTTCACATAGTCAACGTATTGAATGCAGGAGAAAGAGGCAGGAGTGAAGACCTGAGGGACTTTGACAAGGGCCAAATTGTTATGGCCAGACGACTGGGTCATGTCAAGTCATTTTTATTTGTATAGCGCTTTTCACAACACACATCGTTTCAAAGCAGCTTTACAGAAAATCATGCATTAACAGAAAATGAAACTGTAATATCAATAAAGCATTTAGTCATCATCACTCAGAGACACGTAGCAGTGGAGTCCGACACCAAGCAGGAATGGAGCTGGAACTGGCCGGTTCTGGTGACTTAAGGATTGGAATTATAGAATAATATTAGCATAGATGCCATTACATTTTTTGCAGAGTTATAGATCATGATAAATGTTTCTGGTTCCGGCAGACCTAACTAAAGCAGCCTAATTGTGAGCTGATGGATAAATTAGGTGTATGCCTGGCTAAATAGATGAGTCTTTAGTCTAGACTTAGTCTAGAGTCCATGATATTTGTGATGCAATGAAAAAATAAATAAATAACAAAACAAATTAATGAACACATCTCTGTCTGCATGCAGCTGTATTATCCCCTGAAGTCATAGACATAGCCAGAGTTGTTTCACTGTTCAAGCACATGCACAGGCACACTCATCAGTCAACCAATACGCTTGAATGTTACTACAGAGACTACTGTATAACATCGACTACAGAGGTGGTTGGCATGTCGAAAATATAAAGACGGGTATGTATCCAATGTAATAGAAACTAAACAAGGCAGTTTCACATGACACGGGACCTGACAATTGGTTAAATTGCATGTGGCATTTGTGCAGCCAAGACAGTGCTCGCATTGTGGTTTCATCATGGTTAAAAACTTAAAATCAACTTCATTGAGTCAAGTCACCCACATGTCTCTCACAGTTTACTAAAAACTGAATATCGAAATAAAAACACATAAAAATAGTATTTATTTTGGATATTAAGTCTTTTTAGGCTTAATGTATCTACATATGTAGGCGTCTGTAGTCTCTTGTGGTCCATGCAGTGTTGTCAGCTTGAACTGGTCCATAAAAATTCAACTGAATTGACAAATTGAAAATGAAGTAGAAATAAAAACTAAATTAAAATTTGAAATAATAATATTTCTATCAGCTGTCACTTTCTTTAGTCTATGTTTGAGTGGAGGGAAAAAAGCAACAAATAATTGAAATGACAACAGAACGCAATAAGAAGTATGTTGAAGGACAGTTTTGTCTTCATACACCTTAAGCATATGCTTTCATTCTGAAACCACTCTGAAGTCTGTTCAGCAGGATAGTAATCATAAAACATATATATGAAAGGCAACAGAGGTGTTTTTGTTACATTTATATTGACAAACTGTTTTTCTTAGTTGTGAAGTTCAAAATAAGATTAAAATATTGATGTTGAGTTTACGGTTACAATTTTAATTCTGATTCATGAACAGATTCATTCGGACTTGACTCAGACTCGGCCTGTTATGGACACGGTCTTGAATCCGACTTGGCCCCCTTTGGACTCGGACTCGATTGTTTAAAGACTCGGACTTGACTATGGTGGACTCGAACCCAACAATATGACATAGCTTGCCATATTCTGCTGCTAGATCCATATTTTTGGTCAGTTCTTCTGTAATGCGGTGGAAAGATGAGTCGAGAGTACAGGATCTAAAGGCAGCTTTTAATTAAAGAAATGCAAAACAAACACTGGAAGCTTGAGAAAACCTTGGCCTTCTGCTGCCTCGCCTGGCCTACCCTGGTCTTCTGGGTGTCCGCCTGATCTTTGTCCGCTTTGATGGACAAAACCATTCCAAAGATATAGCGACACATGTTTATATGACACAGAGTGATAATTCAAATAACAATTTAAATGTGTTTGTCAGGAGTTTGTTAGATATGCAATGTAAGGTTGAGAAAATGTCCTGGTTACTTTCGTAACTTCCGTTCCCTGTTGGAGGGAACGAGACATTGTGTCAATGTAGTGACACCAGGGGTCACTCTTGGGAGCCCTAAAAACCTCTGCTTTTTTTAAAAAAAGGCCAATGAGAATTGGCGAGTTGAATTTGCATGCCACTCCCCCGGACATATGGGTATAAAAGGAGCTGGTATGCAACCACTCATTCAGGTTTTGTGCTGAGGAGCTGAGACCAGGTCCCGGCCATTTCAGAGGGTAGTTCAGCGTTGTGGCAAGAGGGACACAACGTCTTATTCCCTCCATCAGGGAACGGAGGTTACGAAAGTAACCAGGACGTTCCCTATCTGTCACTCACTCGACGTTGTGTCGATGTAGTGATACTTGGTGTCCCTATACAAAATGCCACAACTATCTGAACTGTGTTACGTGAACAGGTGGTGTGTGACAGGCAGACCGCTGTGTGCCTCGTAGCTAGCACACCAGGTTGACACGTAACCTCCCCCAACATTCTTATGAGCGTCGAACGGTCCATCAGGAACAAGTCGACTGCCCAACTATAGGGACAGGCTAGCCCAGCTGAGGCCTCTTTCCCTCACTTTTCTCCCCAAAAGGAGTAGAATTTGTTAACTGACTGGGAGCCATAAGTGTCTGCATCAGGGGTGTCCCTCCCAAGGGGAAAACACAGCGGAGACCACACCCCGCCCAAAAAGGGGGGGGGGGGTATTTTGAGTGAAATACGTCTCATGATCTTACCGAGTCTTGTTGCAAGTGTGTCATGTGGAGAGGTCCCATGGTAGCTCCTACCTGAAGGGGGAGGAGTTTCTACAGAGCATGGAAACTGGGGGCAGAGGGGCCTCTGCCCAAGGAAGAAGCAGTTTGCTGACAGGGAAACGATTTTGCAGAAAATATCACATGGGGTCACCTTCGGGGAACCAGCACATGTGGAGCACCTACCTCAGTAAAGGGGCTCATTAGCGCATGTACTGGGCCAGTCAGCGAGTTTCTCTGCAAACTCAACTTCCAGAGGGCTAAGGAGGAAAGTCATCCAGGGATCACAGTCTGTGAACACGACTAGGAGTCAAGAGCACACGTCTTCACCTCAAGGGAGGGGGAAGGCGCTATGCGCAAGTGGTATACCTGGCCAGCTCTCCCGGAACTTACCTGCTCATGCCTGCCAATACACGGGACGAGACCGGCTCAACCCGGAGATTGTAGAACCTTGCAAAGGTGATGTCTGCCAAAGAGGCACCACTGGCCAGGGCCCAGGAGGCTGCCACACTCCTGGTAGAGTGGGCTAGTAACCCCGCAGGGGGTGGCACGTCCTGAGCCTGATATGCCATTGCGATGGCATCAATGACCCAGTGGGCAATCCTCTGTTTGGAGACTTCCTTTCCGCTGTCCACCAAAGCAGACAAAGAGCTGCTTGGAGCTTCTAAGGCTCTGCGTGTGATCCAAATAGATGTGTAAAGCTTGCACCGGACACAGCAATGCCAAGGCTGGGTCTGCCTCCTCCTGGGGCAGTGCTTGCAGCTTCACCACCTGATCCCTAAAAGGGGTTGTGGGAACCTTGGGCACATAGCCCGGTCGGGGTCTCAGGATCACGTGAGAGTAACCCAGACCGAACTCCAGGCATGATTCTCTGACAGAGAACGCCTGCAGGTTCCCTACCCTTTTGATGGAAGTGAGCGCAGTCAGGTGGGAAGTCTTCAGAGAGAGTGCCTTAAGCTTAGCTGACTCCAAGGGCTCAAAGGGAGCTCCCTGTAGACCCCGAAGGACTACAGAGAGGTCCCATGAGGGGACGAGGTGCAGTCTGGAGGGATTCAACCTCCTAGCGCCTCTCAGGAACCTGATTATCAAGTCGTGCTTCCCCAAGTACTTACTCTCTACTGCATCATGATGAGCCAAAATAGCGGCTACAAACACCTTCAAGGTGGAGGGGGACAGCCACCCTTCCAGCCTCTCCTGCAGGAAAGAAAGCACCTATCCGACTGCGCATCTCTGGGGGTCTTCGCGTCGGGAAAAACACCACTTAGTGAACAGACGCCACTTCAAGGCATACAGGTGCCTCATAGAGGGAGCCCTAGCCTGAGTTATCGTGTCTACCACCGCGGGTGGTAGGCCACTTAGGTCTTCCACGTCCCGTCCAGGGGCCAGACGTGGAGATTCCAGAGGTCTGGTCATGGGTGCCAGATGGTGCCCCGTCCCTGAGAAAGAAGGTCCTTCCTCAAGGGAATTCATCGGGGGGGGGGCTGTTGCGGGGACCGTTTGATCTGAGAACCACGTCTGGGTGGGCCAGTAGATTGTTACTATGACGACATGCTCCTTGTCCTCCCTGATCATGCACAGGGTCTGTGCAAGTAGGCTCACTGGGGGAAACGCATATTTGCGTAGGCCAGGGGGTCAGCTGTGTGCCAGCGCATCTATACTGAAGGGTGCCTCGGTCAGGGCGTACCAAAGTGGGCAGTGGGAGGATTCCCGGGAAGCAAACAGGTCTACCTGTGCTCGATCGAATCGACTCTAAATCAGCTGGACAACCTGAGGGTGGAGTCTCCACTCTCCCCTGAGGGTAACCTGACATGACAGCGTGTCCACTATGGTGTTGAGGTTGTCCGGGATATGAGTGGCTCTTAGCTATTTGAGGCACTGCTGACTCCAGAGGAGGAGATGGTGGGTGAGTTGTGACATGCAATGGGAGTGTAGACCGCCTTGATGGTTGATGTATGCTACCGTCGCTGTGTTGTCTGTCCGGACCAACACATGCTTGCCCTGGATCAACAGCCGGAACCTCTGCAGGGCGAGCAGAACTGCCAACAACTCTATGCAGTTGATGTGCAAACGCAGCCTCGGGCCAGTCCAGGAGCCAGCGGCTGTGTGCCCGTTGCATCCGGCACTCCAGCCCGTCTTGGAGGCGTCTGTTGTAACAATGACGTGCCTGGAGACCTGCTCTAGGGGAACCCCTGCCCATAGAAATGCAAGGTCATTCCAAGGGCTGAAGAGGCGGCGACAGATCGGCGTGATGGTCTCGCGATGTGTCCCGTGGTGCCATGCCCATCTTGGGACTCGAGTCTGAAGCCAGTGCTGAAGCGGTCTCATATGCATCAACCCGAGCAGTGTGGCCACCACTGAGGATGCCATATGCCCCAGGAATCTCTGAAAATGTTTCAGTGGAACTGCTGTACTCTGTCTGAATGCCTTCAGACAGTTCAGCACCGACTGTCATCAAGACTGAGTCCAACTCCAAACCGAGAAAAGAGATGCATGCTCTTTTGCCAGTTGACCCGAAGCCCCAGTCAGCTGAGGTGCCGGAGCACGAGGTCCCTGTGTGTGCACAGCAACTCTCGAGAGTGAGCTAGGATTAGCCAGTCATCGAGATAGTTGAGGATGCGGACGCCCACTTCCCTTAGCGGGGCAAGGGCTGCCTCTGCGACCTTCGTGAAGACGTGAGGGGACAAGGACAGGACGAAGGGGAGGACCTTGTACTTGCACGCCTGGCCTTCGAAAGCAAACCGCAGGAAGGGTCTGTGTCAAGGTAAGACCGAGAATGGCAGTACGCAGCCTTCAGGTCTACCACCACGAACCAATCTTGATGCCAGATGCTCGTTAGAATGTGTTTTTGCGTCAGCATCTTGGACAGGAGTCTGTGCAAAGCCCGGTTCAGCACTCGCAGGTCCAGGATTGGTCGCAACCCACTGCCTTTCTTCCGTACGATGAAGTAAGGGCTGTAGAACCCTTTCTTCATCTCGGCTGGAGGGACAGTCTCTATCACACCCTTGCGCAGAAGGGTCACGATCTCCGCACGCAAAGTAGCGGCGTTCTCGCCCTTCACCAAGGTGAAGAGGACGCTGCTGAACCTGGGCGGGCACCTGGCGAACTGAATCACATAGCCGAGTCGGACGGTCCGGGTCAGCCATCACGACGGGTTGGAAAGCATGAGCCATGCACTCAAACTCCGGGTGAGGGGGACCAAGGGAATGATCACGTTGGACGTAACGGCAGGTGGGGCCTCGCAGCGGGGCGGAGCTCGAGGTGCCACATCGAGGGGACTCGAGCCCCATGGCCATGCTGAGTCCAGGGACATCGAAGCACTTACCTGGCTTCTGAGGAGGGGGGAGGAGGAATCTTGTCCCTGTAGTCCACTGGAATCAATCCCGTGTGGGCATGTTTGTGTCACAGCTGGGCGCACAGGGGCGGGGGGTCCAAAATGGGACAGTGGTCATGACGACGGCCATGCACACCGGCTTTGTGACCCAGGAGATGAGGGAACAATTCTTTTGTCTGGCTTTTGGGTGCCGCAGCCTCCTGGGCATTTGGCGTCAAAAGATTCTCCTCCTGGCCCTCCACCAGGGGATAAAGTGTCGACCAGCCCCAGAGAAGTGGGTCTCCTCACCCGTCTCGGGGGCGCTTCGAAGCCTTCCTCGGGTTCTTAGCGGCCGGCCGCGAGACGGGTCTGCTTCCTGCAGAGGGCTCCACACCATAGCCGGGCCACGGGGTCAGGCTGCGGCAGAGCAGACAGGGTGCGGGATCTTAACCCGCACCGGGGCAGGATATGTTGTAAGGCCTCCATCTGCTTTTTCACCACCGAGAACTGCTGGGCAAAGTCCTCGTCGGCATCACCAAACAGGCCAACCTGGGAAATGGGGGCATCAAGGAACCGTGCCTTGTCCGCCTCTCCCATCTTGACCAAGTTGAGCCAAAGGTGGAGCTCCTGGAGCACCAGGGTGGACATCGCCTTCCTGAGAGTTCCTTCATCAATCCCCGGTCAGAACTACCCTCGTGCAGTTCTTTTAGCGCCTTGGCTTGGTGTACTTGCAGGAGAGCCATGGCATGCAGGTTGGAGGCGGCTTGTCCAGCGGCACCGCAGGCCACAGTTGTCAGGGATGAAGTAAACCTAAAGGCCCTGGACAGGAGCTTCGGGCGCTCGTGCCAGGTGGCGGCGCTCTGCGGACACAAGTGCACCGTTTGCACCTTATCCACCTGGGGGATCACCGAATACCCCCTGGCCGCTCCACCATCGAGGGTAGTGAGAGCGGGTGAGCTGAAAGACTGGGACTGGGCAGTAAGAGGTGCCTCCCACGATCTTGTCAGCTCCTCATGCACTTCTGGGAAGAAAGGAACGGGGGCGGGGTGTGGCCGTGAGGGTTCAGGGGAGAGTGGAGGGTTCAACTCAAGCCCAACACTCGCGGCTGCCCGGGAAAGTATGTCCGTCATTTCCGCGTTGGCGTGAGACTGGTTGACCATTCCCGAAGGAGGAAGCGCAGCCGAAGCCTCTGCGTCAGACTGGACGAGCCCGCTCTCCGATGCTGCGCTCAATAACTCACCGCAACCAGGAATAACACACAAACGGAAAGGCATCTTTACAAAGATGTTCCGTGTGTGTGCTGATCTTTTTGTGAATGAAAATATACTCTTTTAGAGTATACTCTCTTATTTTCGCTCTGCTGAAGCGCCCAGGGGCATTCTCTGCACTCTACGTGTGCAGAGGGGGAGAAGCCGCTGAAATGAGCCATAAATCCAACAGTTTTGAGGTGCGTCTTTGGAGGGAATTGAATTCAGTGCACTGAATACAACCGCTCGGCTCTGAAGAGAAAATCTGAATGAGTGGTTGCATACCAGCTTCTTTTATACCCATATGTCCGGGGGAGTGGCATGCAAATTCCACTCGCCAATTCTCATTGGCCTTTTTTCAAAAAAGCAGAGGTGTTTGGGGCTCCCAAGAGTGACCCCTAGTGTCACTACATCAACACAATGTCGAGTGAGTGACAGATAGGGAACTTGGAAGTACGCCTCCACATGTCACTGTTTGATGAAAGGCACGTATCTCCAAAAAAATTATTTTCTTACAAAATGAATAAAAAAATAACATAATAAGTCACCTTTAGCACCATTACACATCTGTTAGTGAACTGTTCGATATTTTAATTGGACTTTCATGGAGTTTTGTTAGCGAACGTGGACTCATACATGGTTTGCTTATCATGGGTTCCAATGGCACACGTTCAGTTACAGACTCGAGTCTAACTGTTCGTGTTCCCAGCACTCTGTTGGTAGGTTATCGATTGCTTGAGGTTTTATTTTTGGATAAAATCTGATCTTTCATGTACTATTTAGATCAAAATCAGTTTTATAACTAGGGTTTTTAGTCCGGTTGTTGAGTGGACAGTTTGGTTTCGAGGCACATTTTCAGGTCCAACGCATATATTGCTTTCACTCATGGTTTCACGAAGATGAAATCTGGCAACCGTATTTGGCTGGTATAGTCTGCTTTTTAATGCCACCTGACATTGTGCATGCATGAATGGCTTTGGTTGTCAGGAAATTCACAGAGCCAGCGGGATGTAGGAAATCTCTTCACTACACTTTAAACTAAAAAAACAGTAGTTTTATTTACGCAAATCTATGCTTTTGGACTCCTCTCCTAGTTTTACATATTTTAACACTGTTTTCAAAGAACAAGAGGAGATACTTTACCTTGTTATAGATGAGCAGATACTATAGTTGACGCTCTTCAAAAAATAAGGGCGGGATATCCACGGTTTTGATGGACACTTCTCAAGGCCAATGGAGAGACTTGTTAAACAGAGAGCCTGATTAAACTCTTTTCATTGTTCATTTCGATGAGAGAATTTTTTGGTGAACTATCCCTTTAACATTGCATGATAATGTTTTTGCCCTGTATCTCCGTAAAAGTGGAATGATGTTTGTAAATCAAGTGGTCAAATGCTGAGTGAGACCGCTCCATCTTCAGTGTCTAGTGGCTAGTATGAGGTCTATGTGTGCAATTCCACAACCCTCCCCCTCTCTTCAGAAAACACTCAAAGTCTTATTGATCGTATATCAGCAGTAGGCTGATTTATAATGTGTTTTTTTTTAAAAGGGGGTATCAATAAATTGTGACCAATTTACTGCCATTTCCTGATTAATATATAATTGTGTAATCCATTAAAGTAACTGTAATATGATTACAAGTACTTAATTTAAAAAAAAAGAAAAAAAAATCTGATTACATAATCCAGATTACATGTCCGTTACAACCCAACACTGCCAGAGATTTATGCATGCACATGAAAAGACGTTCCCGTGCACATAAGAAAATGTTCGCGTGTTTTTACAATTTCCGGGGAATGAATATCTTATGTCCTTTTGTGTCAGCGTCAGCGTCATCGCATGGAGATGAGATATATTTTGTTTATGAATGTATTTATTTTATACTTATGGTCAATTTTTATTCTCTTTATCCAACCTCATCTCATAAGAAGTCATTATAATAGTCATACTATTATAGAAATCATACGAGTTGTCTCATACAAAAGGTTATGACTTTTACTCTCATACAGAAAAATAAACAAACCAATAAATTGTTAGTATGATTTTTCAGAAGTTTATCCCCAAACTCAAACCTAAAAATAAAGTCTAACCCTTTACCCAAACCTAAAGCTAACCATATTTTTTATAAAATCATTGTTGTGAAAATAACATGGAAGAAATAGAAACATTTGAGTTTTGAACAAGCGTTCACATGATTTTTCCTAAATTTAACCCACTAAATTTAAACCTAAACCTTAACCTTAATTTACTAAGAAAATAACTTTTGTGTACCATGGAAGAAAGAAAACACTGGGGTTTGGAACGAGACTAGGGAAGCGTATTACAGGTTATTGACATACATCAGTCATTTGTATTGCATAAATAAATATGGAATGAGTAACCACATTTATTCACAGACATTTCCTTTCTTAAAATAAAGTGTTGGATAGTAGGCTAGCTCAAATCTGACGCCTGTATTGTAGCGAATTGAAATTCTTTTTGTTGATTGGTTTGTCTAAAAGTCGTACTTTTTTGTACAAGCCAAGACATTCACTATCTTACAGTTTTGCAATTTTGTACAAATTATTACAAGTTGTCTTACAGTAAAACTGTGTTGGATGTCCAAATCCTCAGTATTCATAAAACAGTAGGCCGAAAACAGGGTGTAAGGCCACGGGATAGCCGAGGAGCCACCAGATTCAAAATGCAAAAAAAAGAAAAAAAAGAAAAAGAAAAAGGGTTGAGAACCGTCGACTGCTCTTTTCAATTTTAAGTGCTATATACGATACCAATAAGGTGGTTTCTTGTGGTTAAATTGTACTTGATGAGTAAATTGTTTGTTCTGCTGTTGTTACGTCATACATTTGGGTCACAGGACAATGTCCATGTTCCCAGATAAAGTATGTCCAGGAACGTATTCATACAACTCACCTGCATACTTAAAGAACAAACTTTATTCACAAGCGAGAAGTATGTTCTTTATCACATGTAGAGTTGGGGTACTCAAGTTTAGAGAGGTATGTAGCCAACTTACTATAACCTAAAAGGCCATTTCACATGGGACCCAACAAGCAGTAAAATGTGTTAAGCGCTTTATAATGTAGAAGTGTTGTAATGTAGAAATGTAGTAATGTTATTAATTACTTAAAGTTTTTATAAAGTGTCTAAGTTTTCTAGTTATTTTACACAGGGTGTCCCTGGGTTGGCCGAGAGTCTATGTGGGTGGTCCCTGGGTCTGTAAAGGTTGAAAACCCCTGGTGTAGGGAATTCACACTGCATTAACCCCACTTTGAAAACCCTCCAAGACACAGTCAACACCAGTAATGGGGTGAAATATAAATTCACTAATCCAGTAGAGCAGGTCTCTCCCATCCTCTTTGAAATATTTCTTTTCAGTCACTTTAAATCTATGGCAGTCATTCTTAAAGTTTCCATCCTCCGAGATGTAGCATAGAGTTTCAAATTAATCGTAGCAAGACAGATTTAAACCCACTGAGAGAGGAATTGAAACTAAGAAATTGACTTGTTTTCTTCAAATCAACCCACATTATTTAAATGGGAAGCATATTTGAATGGCGAGCCGGATCACTTGTTGTTTAGTAACTTACCTGAGTCCCAATTAAGGAATCGGTATTCAGATGTAAGAATTTCCATGCAAACTGACACCAACTGACTTCATTTATAATCTCATTTATGTCAATGCACTCTTTTGTGAATGATGATATAAGATCATAGCATGTGAACACATGAACATTTCTAACAAAGGCAGTTTAGTTGAATGATGTGTAACCATTTATATGATGAATTATTGTCAACAATACTAAACAATGCAATGACACAATTAGCATATTGTATTTTTCACAGCTGCAATAAATATTATATAATATAACAAAGTGCTAAATAAATGTACATTAAGTGAGAAAAAAAAAAAAAATACTGTAAATTTACCCTGCTAAAAATTGCCAAAATGGTCTGAGAAAAGGGTCCATAATTAAGATTAATAAATGCTCTAGGACCCACTTTATATTAGGTGTCTTTAACTACTATGTACTTAAGCATTTGATACAACGTACGTATTATGTACATACACGTTGCTGCATTGTACTTACATTTAAAGTACCTGCATTAAATTACATCTGTAGTTACACTGTTTAACTTACCCCTAGCCCTTAACATAACCTTACCCCAATCCTAACCCTAAACCCTAACCTTAAACCTACACGTACCTCAATCTTAGTAGCAGCAGATGTGAATCTTGTAAGAATTTTGTGGAACAACTTGTAGTTACACAGTAAATACATTGTATTGTATGTATTTTATTGTCAGTACATAGTAGTTAAAGACACCTAATATAAAGTGGGGCATGCTCTAAATAATAAACTATATTCAGTGTACAATATAAGTGCACATCTCCATTTCCAATTTTTGTCACAATGGAAATGTGGGTTTTATGTTCATATTTTTTTGGTTGTCCATTGATTCGAAAAAGTTTAAGCTGCATGTGTTATGAGATTGTTTTCTTCCATCATCCTTTACTGAACATGGAATATACTGTATTAGGAAAGCCATTTAATCAAAGCAAGATGAGGGGTATAGTCGGATAGTGTGTAACATGTCAAATGTGGCTGCTTCCTTCTAGGTTGACATTAATTCATCTTAAAAATAAATAACACCATGTGTCATAGAGATAAGCACTTTGAAATAGGTACATGTATATATTTTCTTTCCTTGCCATTAGTTTATTTGAATTCAGATTGCAGTTGGTCCAAAGATCGTTGTCTTGAACTGTTCAAATGTCACCAAGCCCTTGAAAACCAAGGCCAAAATGTGTCTGAATACACAGTTATACCCAGAACAGTTCAGCCCAGAACAATTTAATTCCCAGCACTAAGAGTATAACTGGGATTTTTTTTGTGTTCACAAAAAAAAAAAAAATCTTAAGGCTAAAAGTAGCTCCTAACATGGAAATTTAGGAGCAACTCTTAAAAATTAGGACGTGTCACTCCTAATTTTAGGATTTTAGGATTTTTGTCTAAAAGTGATTCATGAAGCATTTTAATGCTAAAAGTAGCTCCTAAACCCACAAAAGTTTAAAAGTCATCCTGAGGACTTCTAACTCCTTAAGAGTTACTCACAAATGATCCGAAGCATGGCTTCTGTCATCAATCCACATTAAAAACAATAGTTTTGAATATTATTATGACATTGACCTTTAAAAAAGGTATCACCTGAATCGTGAATGTATTGTTTTTATTGTAAACTTAAAGATGCAGTTACCTCTCCCAAAAACTGAAACAACCCAATTATACTGGAGATAAGGTTTTAAAAACTCTACACTCACTGGCTACATCAAAATAAAACGTCTTGGTTACTGATGTAACCTCTGTTCCCTGATGGAGGGAACGAGACGTTGTGTCGATGTAGGGGGTTCAATCTTGAGAGCCCCAATCACCTTTGCTTAAAATAGAAAAGGCCAATGAAAATTGGCGAGTGAAATTTGCATGCCACTCTCTGCCCCGGACATACAGGTATAAAAGGAAATGGTGTGCATCACTCATTCAGATTTATGCTGAGGAGCCAATAGAGAGTCCCGGCCATGTCAGCGGCCGGTTCAGCGCCACGGCAGGAGGGACACAACATCTCGTTCCCTCCATCAGGGAACAGAGGTTACATCAGTAATCAAGACGTTCCCTGTCTGTCACTTACTCGACGTTGTGTCGATGTAGTGACACTAGAGGTTCTTATAGGAAACGCCGCAGGCACTGAACCATGCCTCACAGCGAGCACTCAACCATGTCGTGACCTTCCAGCGAGTTGGTAAGGCGTCTCCCTAGTCCCGTTAAGGGGGGAGAGGGCGCTTACCCAAGTAGGTTACCAGTGGCGCCTTCCTAAATTTGCTGTTAAGCAATCTCCCGCTGAGCACTTTCTAGAATAGTGCTGGGAAGTGTTCTTCCCTCTCCAGGAAGGAGAGCACTACAGAGACCACATCCTGCCGGAAGGAGATTAACATGTGGAGCATACCTCACATGGACTTACCAGCGGAGAAGTACACATATGGAATGATACCACAGGAGGACCCTCTCTACAGAGAGGATACGCATC
Organism: Myxocyprinus asiaticus; assembly: GCF_019703515.2. Lineage (NCBI taxonomy): Eukaryota > Metazoa > Chordata > Actinopteri > Cypriniformes > Catostomidae > Myxocyprinus > Myxocyprinus asiaticus. Next base: position 13,335,723 of record NC_059362.1, on the reverse strand, counting down.
ACAGTGGCCGAGACAGAGAAAGCTCTGACGAGGGGAGACACACCTAAGGGGGAAACCGAACAGTGGAAACTCATCACACGGCATTACCAAAGGGGAATCACCATGCATGGAGCACTGAGCCCAAGCACGCTGGCTCACCTGAAAAGGGGAATACCACGAGTACTGGGTCTGGTGGCGTTACTCCTCCACCAAGTTCATCACTGCACAGTGCTAAAGAATTAAAGAGGCATCCAGAGTTCACTGTTTTGGACAAACGGCACACATTATCACCTTTGAAAAAGGGGAAAGGCGCAATGAAAGCAATACACCCAACCGGCCACCCGGTCTACCTGCTGTTACTGCGTAACACTCTATGCGTGCGTAGGTTATAAAACCTTGCAAAGGTATTGGGCGTAGCCCAACCCACAGCTCTGCATATGTCAGCTAGAGAGGCCCCCCTTGCCAGTGCCCAGGAGGACGCATCACCTCTAGTGGAGTGCGCCCAGACTCCCAAGGGGCACGGCATGTCCTGAGACTGGTATGCGAGAGAAATGGCATCCACAATCCGAAGGGCCAACCTCTGCTTGGAGACAGCTTTCCTCTTCTGCTGTCCTCCAAAACAGACAAAGAGCTGCTCCGAGCATCTAAAGCTCTGCATGCGGTCCAGATAGATGTGCAGGGCGCAAACTGGACACAGCAACGACAAGGCCGGGTCTTTCTCCTCTGAAGGGAGTGCTTGCAGGTTCACCACCTGGTCCCAAAAAGGAGTGTGGGAACTTTGGGCACGTAACCGGGCTGGGGTCTCAAGATCACGTGAGAGTGTGCCGGCCCGAACTCCAGGAATTCACTGGTAACAGAGAGTGCCTGCAGGTCCCCCACCCTCTTGATGGAAGTGAGCGCCACCAGGAGGGCCATCTTCAGAGACAGAGTGCTGAGCTAGGCCTGCTCCAGGGGCTCAAAGGGGGCTCCCTGTAGGGCAGGTAGGACCACAGAGAGATCCCAAGAGGGGATCAGGTGCGGTCTAGGAGGATTCATTCTCCTCGCGCCTTTGAGGAAACTGTTGATCAGGTCACACTGTCATGAGGGACTGCTGTCCAGTGTATCGTGGTGAGCTGCTATGGCAGCCACGTGCACTTTCAGGGTAGAGGGAGACAGCCATCTCTCCAGCCCTTCCTGAAGAAAAGACAGCACAGACCTGATGGCACATCTCTGTGCGTCTTCCCCACGGGAAGAACACCAGTTAGCGAAAAGACGCCACTTCAAGGCATACAGCCGCCTCGTAGAGGGGGCTCTGGCCTGAGTGATCATGCTTACCACCCGCTAGGTCTTCCACATCCCATCCACGAGCCAGATGTGGAGATTCCAGAGGTCTGGCTGTGGGTGCTGGAGCTTACCTTGTCCCTGAGTGAGAAGGTCCTGCCTCAGGGGAATGCTCCAGGGAGGTGCTACTGTCAGGAGCATCAGATCCAAGAATCAAGTCCGGTTGGCCCAGTACGGCACAACAAATAGGACTTGCTGCTCGTCCTCCCTGACTTTGCACAGAGACTGTGCAATGAGGCTCACTGGAAGAGACATATATGTGCGCAGCCCCCGAGGCCAGCTGTGTGCCAAGGCACCCATGCCGAGTGTAGCCTAGGACAGGGAGTACCAAAGGGGGAGTGAGATAACTTTTGGGAGGTGAACAGGTCTACCTGTGCCTCCCCGAATCTCTCCCAAATCAGCTGGACTATGTGGGGGTGGAGTCCCCACTCCCCACAGGGCATTACCTGCCATGAGAGCGCATCCGCTGCACAGTTGAGGACGCCTGGAAGGTGAGTGGCTCACAGCGACTTCAACGTCTGCTGACTCTAGAGGAGGAGGCGGCGGGCGAGTTGCGACATGCGACACGAGCATACGCCACCTTGGCGGTTTATGTACACTACGGCTGCTGTGTTGTGGGTCCGGGCCAACACATGCTTGCCCTGAATCAATGGCCGAAGCCTCCGCAGGGCCAGCAATACCGCCAGCAACTCTAAGGAAAACGGCCGAGTCACACCGCGACAAGAGGTCTGCTTCCTCACCGTCGAGAACTGATGGGCGAGATCCTCGAAGGTGTCCCCAAAAAGCCCCCCTTGGGAGATGGGCGCATTGAGAAAGCGGACTTTCTCGGCATCACGCATCTCTGCAAGGTTGAGCCACTGGTGCCGCTCTTGGACCACATGAGTGGACATCGTCTGGCCCAGGGCACACACCGTGACTTTCGTCACCCGTAAGATGAGGTCGGTCACAGTACGCAGTTCCTGCATCAGCCCTGGGTCGGTTCTACCCTCGAGCAGATCTTTCAGCAGCTTGGCCTGGTGGACCTGCAGGATTACCATGGCATGCAGGGCAGAAACGGCTTAACCTTGTAGGCCTTCGTCATTAATGAGGAAGAGAACTTACAGGTCTTGGAAGGGAGCCTTGGTCGGTCGTGCCAAGTGGCTACGCCCTGTGGGCATAAATGCACCGCTACAGCGTGCTCCACCTGAGGGAGCTCGACATATCCCTTAGCCGCTCCGCCATTGAGGGTAGTTAGGATGGACGAGCCCGCAAAGCGTGTACGGGCAGATTTATATTTTAATTTTTTTAAAGGTGCCTTCCACGACTTCGCACTTCCGGGAAGAAAGGCACCGGGGCGCGGCGCGGCTGTGAGTCATGCTCCAAGCCCAGAAACCAATCATCTATCCGCGAACACTCAGGGCAGGGTGGAGGGTTCCACTTCAGCCCGATATTCGCAGCCGCCCGAGCAAGCACGGCTGCCATCTCAGTGTACGCCTCATTCTGTGCTCTACCGCCCGTGGGCGGGAGCTCAGAAGATTCCTCCGCTTCTGATAGCAGAAGCCCACCCTCTGATGCTGCGACCGAAAGCTCAGCCTCGTCACAAGCCGTGAGCCGTGAATGACACATTAAATCTCGATCAATTGTATCGCTTGACAGCTCTTCCGGATAGAACGTGCATGCTGGGGGATGGGAGATCTGCGGGGGTTGAGCCGGCGAAAACGCTCCCATATCCACATCCAGATCTCCCGCGGTGCTTTCCGACCTGGCTGGCTGAGCATCAGCCCAGGACGGAGCGGGTTGGGGAGCAGCCGCGTGGCTCTTTGCTTCATGAAGAAGGAAGTGAGCCGTGACCATAATGTCGCAATCTCGCAATGAGAACATAACCCTTCCATGAAAGCTGCCTCGGCGTGCTGGCGCACCAAGCACTCGAGACAGATTTCATGGCTGTCCGAATGGGAGAGATAACGGCCACATCCAGTAGCGCAAATGCAGAAGGACATCTTTAAAAAGACACCAAGCGTTTGTGCGAGCTCTTTTAGAAGGAAATATACTCTTTTGAATACACTCTTTTAGCACCCGTGGTCTCAGCCGCCGAAGCGCCCAGGGGAAGCACAACACTCGACCGTTCGAGGGTGACCGCTGATGTGCGCTGTAAAATCCAGCAGCATAAGCGAAAGGTGAGAGGACGAACACAATACATGCATTCGGCTCCAAAGAAAAATTCTGAATGAGTGATGCACACCATCTCCTTTTATACCCGTATGTCCGGGGCGGAGAGTGGCATGCAAATTCCACTCGCCAATTTTCATTGGCCTTTTCTATTTTAAGCAAAGGTGATTGGGGCTCTCAAGATCAAACCCCTAGTGTCACTACATCGACAAAACGTCGAGTGAGTGACAGACAGGGAACTATGTAGCACGGATGAACTGGAAATTTCTGTCATTCGTCAGCAGAATCGTCTATCAAACTATATATTCCCTTTCCAGACGGCACATTGTCCGACAATTTATAGTGTATTGTTTCCTGTGGGTGTGCGCTCGCTGCAGAGATCCCTCACTGGGATTCACGGCAATTGCGGGGCTATCCAGTGTTTGCTGCTGTTGATGGGATGCACACTCGTTTCATCACATCAACACAGGATGAAGACATGTTCATCTCTCTCTCTCTCTATATATATATATAAATATATATATATATTTATATCTGTCTTTAGCTGACAAATAGCAGTTCCCTGTCTACCAATCACAGTGGGCAATACAAAAGAGCACGCCAATAAAATGTGACATCATCCATAGCAACGAGGTCAACCCTTACTCTTATTTTTAGATTTCCTTAGTTAAAGTTGCTCTTAGTTTTGTGAATAGGTTTTAAGCAAAAAAACTCTTCAGAGAACTCCAAGTGGTAAGATAAAAATCTTTGTGAATACGGGCCCTGATGCGTTAACATAACTTTTTCTACTTTTTCTACATCTGATGGACAGTCAAAGATAAGAAATAATAAATTTTACTTACAAGAATCTTTGTCGTTGACACAATTCCAAAATGAACACAGTTAAAGAATTCCAGTTCTCAGTGTCCAGTTCTGTCAAACAAATATTTTAAAGAGAAAGGTATGAGGCCAACATAAAGGTTCGTTTGGTGTACAAGAGTCCATGAAGGGATGTTTTTTGTTCAGATTTATGCATTTTTAATGATTTTTTATTTTTTTTTATTTTCACGATTCAAACCTTCATCTTACTGAATTGTTGTACATGATTTGAAATCTGCTGTCCAATTTTTCTTCATCCAGTGCTTTATTTTCACAATCCTCTCAGTTGCTGTCCCATTTTTGTTCTGACAGTGTCATGTTTTTGGAACAGATTATGTTAAAAACATGTCAAATTCCTCTATGACTGAACATGTTAAGACAATACGAGTATCTAACATACTGCTTTATTAACCCAGATGAAGGAGCTGCTTTGGATGAGACAGACTTTGCTGACAGAAGAGCTGAACCTTATCAGGTCTAGCAGACAAGCAATTGCAGTACTCTGTCGCTCTTCTGTCTCCTTAAAAGAATACTTCACCCAAAAATGAAAATTCTCTCATTATTCACTTACCCTGATGCCATCTCAGATGTCCAAAAGTCATATTTAGGCAGCATAAAATTAATCCACATGACGTTATTAATGTTATTAACTTTTAAAAAGTGCTTGCTGCCAGCAGCTTATGCATCACGTAGCTAAGAAATGTTCACATGAGAATTTGGAAGCTGCACTTATTTACAACACAAGAGTTCGGCCATTTCAAACAGCATTGAGCCCTGGATGGATGCACCGATTTAAAGTTAAAAACGCTTTAATTATCTACTTGTTTTTTACATAAACCTATCGATTCGCTTCAGAAGACATTCATTGATCAACTGAAGTCGCATGGATTTCTTTTATGCTGCCTAAAAGTGACTTTTGACCCGTCAAAGTGTTGGCACCCGTGTACTTGCATTATAAGGACCTGACAGAGCTCTATCTTCTTCTAAAAATCTTCATTTGTTTTCTTCTGAAGAAAGACAGTCATACACATCTGGGATGGCATCAGGGTATGTGGATAATGAGAGAATTTTCATCTTTGGGTGAACTATTCCTTTAAACTGGGCCTCGTGCAGTTGTCTTATGACAGCTCGTAATAATTATTATGTGATGAGGAAATTATAAGATTGTGTGTGACTTGGCTTGAATGAAAAGGTACAACTTTTATTCCCATCAAGACCAACCAACCAACACACAAAATTTTAAATCAATACAATACATACATAAAATCTTAGCTAGTCTTCTATCCAACACTTTATTTTAAGACAGGAACAAATTTGGTTATTCCATAATTATGGAATAAAATCATGCATGTCAACAACCTATAACCTAGTCTCATAGAATGAACATTAGTATAACAACATTTTTGCAAACTGAGTTTTACATGCCACTTTCTAGGTTTTGCTGCAGTTTCCTGATGAAATTAACAGTATTATTATTATTATTATTATTATTTTGCTCTATTTCTCACACCCTGCTATGTTATGATATCAAAATACTTTTACTCTAATGCATCATTTGAAAAACGATACATTTTAACGCTTGTATTACAGACCCACCTACATTTATTCCAGCATGATTAGCTTGTGCGGTAGCTCACCTCATAGAGTGTTGGACTTTGGACTCAGAGACCCAGCCTTGAACCCAGCCAAGAAACAAAAGTGAAAATTAAGCAAAAGAACAATAGAAGTGACACAAAATTACATGGTTGCTTCAGTAAATGTGCTTTTTAATGTCGAATTGCTTTTAAAACACTATTGGTTAGGTTTAGGTTAAAGTTTTAGGTAAAGGAGCAACATTTTACTCATTAAAACATATATCTAATATTCACCTGAAAGACCTCGTCTGATTGACATTTCACTGGGAAACTGCAGCCAAAAGTGTAACGATGCACGTAATGTTGTTTTGCAAAAATGTTGCCATTGTCACGTAAATTTAATTAGATCAGGCTGCCTAAAATGCTTCCCTCGACTCTTTTCAAACCCTGTTTTTTGTTTTTTACACAGAAGCTGTTTTCCGATTAAAATAATGGTTAAATTTAGGGCTTAGGGGTTAGACTTTATGGTTAGGTTTAAGTTTGAGTTAGGGGTGAGACTTAAAAAAAAATCTTCTTTCATTGGTTTGTTTATTTTTCTCTATGGGAGTAAAAGTCGTATATGTTTTTGTACGAGCTGACTCGTACAATTTCTTAAACCTGGGAATATCAGGGTATTTTAAAATGTTGTTTTCCAGGCCAGGAATAGTCATGGAATTTAATAAAATATCAAAATGCATGGACATTTTGTCATTGTGAAAATATGTTGTTCTAGTCTTGCTCTGCTCTAAAATATTTCATCACCCATATATTGCTCTTTATAGAGCTTGTGTAGAATAAAGCTTTTTCGCAAGACATAGTGATGTTTGATTTGTCAGCGAATTGTTCTTTTTACTCAGCTCTTTTCAAAGAATTAGCTTTAAAAAATGGTTCACAAAATGGTCTAAATGATTAATTAGTGAATCAGTCTGAATTAAAATTATTTTTAAAATCCCATTTCCAGTACTAATAAATAACTGGAAAGGTCATGGAAATTCATTGGTCAACAAGAGTGGAAACCCTGTTATGATTTTGCCATCTCACACTATTATTATGATTTGTTATAGGACCGGATTGGGACATCATACTCATTTGAAATACTGTTTTTGGCATGTTATATAGTAGGTAAGTCTGCATATTCGGACACAGGGCCTGAATAATTTTAAATGTTGCATTGCAATTTCTACGTCTGGTTTGTGGGTGGATAGTATATAAGATACTGATTGTTATGCTGACATACAACATGCTAAAGTTGTGCAACTTTTTAATGAATTTGCCATTATATATTTTACATAGCATATCTCCTCCCATGGAACTCTGGATAAAAACGCTGCCTCTACAAGCAGATCTGTGCAGTGTACAGTGCACTGTACATGACTCTTTGTATATAATGTGGCAGAATACACCCTAAAGCAGCTCTCAAGTGATTTTGTCTGTGGGAAAAGCATAGGTTCATTAGCTCCGACAGTGCGTGGCATTTGTAAAGATAAGAGCATTATGTCAGTGTTCAGTCATACATTCATGAACACTCTTATCGGCCATGGGGGAGAGATGTTCTCCAAGCAGACAGCCGGCTGTTGTGATGGAGGGTCCCCTACTGCAAAGGTAAAGACAATGCTTTTTGTATTTTGCTTATTGTCAGAAAAATGAATCACAACACCTATAAATGTATGGGCCAATGCTGTTTTTCAGTGAGCATATCTGAAATAAAGGCTGTTTGCAGCTATTGTTGGGGTTCCCTGGATAGTAGTTCTGATGTGGAGTAGGGTAATACACACATTCTACATGACCCTCTTTCTCTCTGGCAGGGATGACTCCGCAGTAAGCACACAATGTCCTCAGCGTGTTTAAACAGCTCTGTCATGACCTCAACATCTTATAAGCACATATCCAAATAATTATCTATTTATTCATAGGCCTGAAGGACCTAAAGATCTAATTTGAGTTTTAAATGCAACCTGAGTGTGTGCACGGCTTCAAGAGAGCTAAAATACATCTGTGTTGTACATGATTGATGTTGTTTTTAATTTCTTATATATTTACTAATTTCTTTATATTCATTGTATATATTCATTTGTACTTACTACTTTTCTTTTTATATTGTTTCTTGCTCTTGCTATGCTTTATTTACTTGTTATGCATTATGTAAGGGATATTGTATAGTCACAAATAAACCCTGACAGGGTGAACAGGACCCCGACGCGAAGCAGAGGAAGAAAGAAATCGCTGAACAGCTGAATTCCATGAGTTCTGTTGGTGTTTATTTTGTGAAAATGACCATCTGACTGCTCATTATCCAACTTATTACAATACTACTTACTAAATAAATAAGTAAATGGACATTAAATACTGATTTTTGTTTAAATTATTTAATAGCTTATTAGAGATTGCAGAGTGATACGAGAAGTAGGAAAGATGACTCGCAATACCTGGATAACAGTCTGATATGACAAAATCCCCAAATGTGCAGTAGTTACTCAGACATATCAGCCTTCTAGATGACGCCATTGACCAATCAGAGTTGAGTATTCTAGAGAGCTGTGTAATGATTCTGTTTAAAGGTGCTATAAGCAATTTTTTCATGGAAAAGTATGCAAAAAAATGTTCTACTCCCTTAAAGATACTAATGAATGAAGTGTCCTGAGATATATCACCAGTCTCTGTGACAGCTGAAGACTTTGTAAACAGCAAACAAAAATGTGTCCGTGCAACACGAACATTGATGCTATTCACCTGTCAATCATTTTGCTCGTTCTCATAGTGTTGTATTTGAAGTGGATAATTGACGCTATGATTCATAATGTTTGTCAGTTGAGGGCACTACTGTGCCACTGTAGAATTTGACAGCCATAGGAACAAACAATGCTGCTTTTTTGCTCGGTTTTGGTCTTAAATTTATCTTTGGAGGGCGGAGTTTTGGAGTGAGGGGGCATGGTTAATTCAACGGCTCAGTCACGTGAAAGCTTCAGAAAGCTAAAATCCCTTACAGCACCTTTAATCTTATGTTGTGTAATGTTATGTCTTCACAAGTTAGAGACTAGAGGTGGGAGAAAATATCTTTCAGCGATGCATCGCGATTCATACTCAAACGATTCTGAATTGATTCTCAAAAGAACCAGAATCGATTCTGAGCTCAGTTAAAATCATGCCAAAGACAGATGTAGATACAAATGGGCGAGTTAAGTGAATACACTAAAGTCAAGTGCACAAACACGACTGTTTGCAGACCAGCTGTATCAAACACTTGACCATTTGTGCCTGACTGAAACTATGATCCCGAAATTCTTTCACAAACCCACGCACATAGCAACGGGAGAGTTTATTCGTGGTAACAAGCCAAAAAACAACATGAAAGACGAGCTTGCACCCATTATTGCACTGATTTGTACACAACGGGGGAAAACATAGAAGAAAATAATGATGAGGCAGCGGTTCGGGAGATGTTGGTGATGTTTTCATTAAAATTATTATTTTTTTTTTTATTTTCTTTTATGCCTTTCTCTACTCTTGCGCACTCTCCATTTGATTGGCTTTTGCTTTATTGTCAGTCACACGCTTGTCAGGACAGTGCGCACACCTGATGATAAAGGTTTGAATCCATCGTAGCTTTTGCAACAGGGTCGTGCGATCTTCTACTCGCAGAGCAAACAGATGGAACAGTGCATATGAGAGGCTTGATAAATTTCTGAAGCAACAACTGCGCTATTTAAACAGCTTTACTATCACCTGTGCAGGTGAGGAGAGGAGAAGCTGACAACTGCACTCTCATAGAAGCAGAGATATCTCTCATCCTTGACCAGCAACTTCCAGTTGTGGTTAAAAAATAAAATTAATAGCATGGTATAGATTCATTTTAAATTTCAACAGATTAGTCTAGTCAATCATGTTGGAATTTCAATAATTGCAAACATAAATGTCTTACTTGAACTTGAAATGACAAGTTGAAAACAGCTTCAACAGTTAAAGGTAGGTACTGTAGGTACCTCTGCAAATATAAATTTTTCGTATGCAATTTGATTATAGCGAATGTGACATGGTGCACCTTTCCTTTTTCTTAAAATTTTCCAAGACCATAAAGAGGTGAATTAATAAATTGGTACAATGGTACAATGTTGGTGTTATGAGCACTGAGATAGAAAAAAAAAATATGTATTTTTGAGTCTGAGGATGTGAATCTGGAGTTTCCATCTTGTAATTATGATAATTCCGACCCAATTTGACCACGGCATAAATTGCTTTTCAGTTTATGTTTTGGTGCATGTCCTATCACTATTTATACAGTGGCCTTCATCATAGAGCTATGTATTGACTGGTCCAGTGCGAACATGAACAAAACATGTTGCAATAATCACAATTCACTGGTGACTGCTGCTTGTCAAAGACTGCATCTAAGAGCTGTGTACACATCCAAGGACATTAATCTGAAAAACATAAGTACTGAAATAAAGCATGTACAGTGCATGGTGATTTGGGTTATGACACACAGAAATCTCTAGTTAAGTGGTTCTCAGGTGGTTAGGACATCAAGTGGCAACCCAACACAGAGACAAAAATTATTTAAAATCAAATGTTAACATTTTAGAAATGTATTAAAATGACCATGAACTTTATATGTCTAACAATATTGCAAATTAACAACATAGTCTGAGTAGGAAAATTGACCATTTTGGTTTCCAAATGTTTCTTGAATTATGATGGTTTTATGCCCTCGGCCTAGACTGCAACTATAAATCATCTTTATATTGGATGTTTTAATCACACTTTGTGTTAATAATGGATATTTCTCTCTCTAAGAACACGTGATGGAACAGTGTTTTTATAAAAAAATAAAAATCTTAGGCATATAACATTTTTATACAAAAGACTGTACTGGGTAATGCATCTTATGCTTTCACTGCCCTTGGTTTTGTTTTTGTTTTTATGTCCATTTAGTGTCACTACAAAGCACATACTGTATAGAACTGCTACTGAGCAGTGTTGTGTGTAACACATCACAATAATCAGAATCACATTTTCATTGAATTTCCCTGAAGCAAGGAATCACTTCATTTGCAAAGGTACTTCTCTTTATGTGTTAGCAGTCCAAATATACTTTCTGTTCTGTTGTTACTTGTGTTACAAATACTATTTTAATTTAATCAAAATGATTTCACTCCCTTTTATTTGAGCGTTGTAGTACTGTAGTGATGGGTCTTTCATGAACGATTCGTTCATTTTGAACTAATCTTTTATGTGACTCAGAAGAATGAGTAGTCTCAGAGAGTGATTAGTTCATTTTGTGTTGGCCGCGCATGCGCATTGCGCAACCTCCGTTCGTTTGTAACTTGAAAACCGCACAGGAAACAGAAATGATTAGCTCACCTTTCAACTCTTTTGGCCTGTGTCATTCGTTCTTTTGTCATGTGACAGCCATATACGCCATCTGCGACAGCCGTATACGCTATCTGTCACGTGACAAAAGAACGAACGACTCGGACCACATGACTTGAGAGGTGAACTAATCATTTAAACTACAGTACAGGCACTGAAGCACAGTGCGCTCTCTCTTATGACTCACTCTCAAATGGTGCTGGGAAGCCTGTGATTAATGTTTGTGAATAATAATAATTTGGACCGTCAAAGTGCTGGCACCTGTGTACATCCATTATAAGGACCTGACAGAGCTCTATCTTCTTCTAAAAATCTTAATTTGTGTTCTGCTCAAGAAATACAGTCATACACATCTGGGATGGTGTCAGGGTAAATGAATGAGATAATTTTCATTTTTGGGTGAACTATCCCTTTAAGCGGATGTTACTCACTCACCCAGCATGATAATGAGTCAGTTTCCTTTCCAGAGAGTATGTGAACCTGATACTGCAGAAAATGAGAGAGTCAGATAAAATCTGAATTTAAAATCTGGCATAAAATCTGAATTTACAGAGAACTACATCACCAAGCCAGACCCTTTCAAAGGTGCCCAATCCAGTATCTCCAACCAGACTGATCTCACAGTGATTTTGGAAACAGTAAGTTCCCTGTCTGTCACTCACTCAACGTTGTGTTGATGTAATGACACTAGGGGTTCGATCTTGATAGCCCAAATCACCTTTGCTTAAAATAGAAAAGGCCAATGAAAATTGCCGTGTGGAATTTGCATGCCACTCTCCGCCCCGGACATACAGGTATAAAAGGAGATTGCATGCATCACTCATTCAGATTTTTCCTTCGGAGCCGATGCTTGTGTGTCCATCCTCTCACCTATTGCTACACTGCTAGATTTTTTACGGTGCATATCAGCGGTCACCCTCGCACGATCGTGTGTGGTGCTTCTCCTGGGCACTTCGTCAGCCTGAGTCTGCGGGTGCTAAAAGAGTATATTCAAAAGAGTATATTTTCTCTAAAAGAGCTCGCGCAAATGCTTGGCATCTTTTTAAAGATGTCCTTTTGTGTTTGCGCTACTGGATGTGGCCATTATCTCTCCCCTCCGGATACCCATGAAATCTGCCACGAGTGTCTGGGGCGCCAGCACGCCGAGGCGGCTTTCGTGGAAGGGTTGTGTTCTCATTGTGAGAACATGCCCATGAGAAGGTTGTGGTCGCAGCTCACTTCCTTCTTCCTGAAGCAAGGAGCCAACGTGGCTGCTCCTCAATCCGGACCGTCACGGGCTGACACTCAGCCGGCCGGGTCAGCAAGCACCGCGGGCGATCTGGATGTGGACATGGGAGTGTTTCCACCGGCTCAGCTCCCGTGGACCTCCCATCCCCCAGCACGCTCGTTCTGTCCAGATGAGCTGTTGAGCGATGCAGGCGGTCTGCTTCAGGGCGGGTTTAATATGTAGTTCGCGGCTCACGACAAGCATGAGCTTTTGGTCGCGACATCAGAGGGTGGGCTTATGCTATCGGAAGTAGACGAATCTTCTGAGCTCCCGCCCACGGGTGGTAGAGCACAGGATGAGGCGGAAGCTGAGATGGCAGCCGTGCTTGCCCGGGTGGTTGCGAACATCGGGCTGAAGTGGAATCCTCCACCCTGCCCTGAGCGTTCGCAGCTGGATGATTGGTTTCTGGGCTCGGAGCGCGACTCACGGCCACGTCCCGCCCTGGTGCCTTTCTTCCTGGAAGTGCATGAGGAGCTAACGAAGTCGTGGAAGGCACCTTTTACTGCCTGTAGAGTAGTGGAGCTCTCCGTAGCGTTGCATTTACGCCCGCAGGGCTCAGCCACTTAGCACTACCAACCAAGGTTTCCTTCCAAGGCCTGTAAGTTCTCTTCCTCTTTAATGATGAAAGTCTTACAAGGCTGCGGGTCAGGCCGCTTCCACCCTGCATGCCATGGCCATCCTGCAGGTCCACCAGGCCAAGGCGCTGAAAGATCTGCACGAGGGTAGGACCGACCCAGGGCTGATGCAGGAACTGCGCACTGTGATCGACCTCGCCTTATGTGTGATGAAGGTCACGGCGCGCGCCCTGGGCCGGACGATGTCCACTCTTGTGTCTCCTCGCATGTTTACCAAGGTCGCAGAGGCTGCCTTGGCCCCGTTGAGGGAGCAGGGCATATGCATTCTCAATTATCTCAACGACTGGCTAATCCTAGCTCACTCGTGAGATCTATTGTGTGCACACAAGGACCTTGTGCTTCAGCACCTTGACTGACTCGGGCTTCAGGCAACTGGGAGAAGAGCAAGCTCTCCCCTGTGCAGAGCATCTCTTTTCTTGGTATGGAGTTGGACTCGGTAACTCTCAAAGCACGTCTTATGACCGAACGTGCTCAGTCAGTGCTGACCTGCCTGAAGACCTTCAGGCAGAAGGTAGCAGTGCCAGTGAAACAATTTCAGAGGCTCCTGGGGCATATGGCATCCTCGGCACCGGTTCTCCCCCTTGGGTTGATGCATATGAGACTGCTTCAGCACTGGCTACAGACTCGAGTCCCGAGGTGGGCATGGCGCTACAGCACCTGGTGTGTGACTATCACGCCACAGTGCCATCAGACTTTCAGCTCTTGGTCGGACCTTGTGTTTTTACAGGCAGGTGTTCCCCTAGAGCAGGTCTCAATGCACATTGTGGTCACAACAGATGACTCGAACTCGGGCTGGGGTTCCGTGTCCAATGGGCATGCAATGTCGGGGCTCTGGATAGGGCCCCGTCTCCAATGGCACATCAACTGCTTAGAGTTGCTGGCGGTATTGCTGGCCCTGAGGATGCTTCGGCCATTGATTCAGGGCAAGCATGTGTTGGTCCGAAACTGACAACACAGCGACCGTGGCATACATGAACCGCCAAGGCGGCGTACACTCATGTCGCATGTCGCAACTCGCCTGCTGCCTCCTCCTTTGGAGTCAGCAGACCTTGAAACCTCTGCGAACCACTCACTTTCTGGGCATCCTCAACCATGCAGTGGATGCACTCTCACAGCAGGTAACGCTCCATGGGGAGCGGAGACTCCACCCACATGTAGTCCAGCTAATTTGGGAGTGATTCAGGGAGGCACAGGTAGACCTGTTCGCATCCCAAGACTCCTCTCACTGCCCCCTGTGGTACTCCCTGTCTGATGCCCCCCTCGGCACAGATGCCTTGGCGCACAGCTGGCCTCGGGGCCAAGCAAGTATGCGTTTCCTCCTGTGAGCCTCATTGCACAGATTCTGTGCAAAGTCAGGGAGGCGAGCAGCAAGCCCTATTCCTTGTGCCGTACTGGCCCAACCGGACTTGGTTCTCAGATCTGATGCTCCTGACAATAGCACCTCCCTGGCGCATTCCCCTGAGGCAGGACCTTCTCACTCAGGGGCAAGGCACGCTCCAGCACCCATGGCCGGACTTCTGGAATCTCCACGTCTGGCTCCTGGATGAGACGCGGAAGACCTAGCAGGTCTTCCGCCAGCAGTGGTAGACACAATCACTCACACACTCTACAAGGCAGCTGTATGCCTTTAAGTGGCATCTTATCGCTAACTGGTATTCTTCCCGTGGGGAAGACCGTCGGATCTGTGCTGTCTTTCCTTCAGGAAGGGCTGGAGAGACAGCTGTCTCCCTCTACCCTGAAAGTGTACATGGCTGCCATAGCAGCTCACCATGATACACTGGACAGGAGACCCTCACGACATCACGATCTGATCAACATTTTCCTCAAAAGGTGCCTGATCCACTCTTGGGATCTCTCTGTGGTCCTTCCTGCCCTACAGAGAGCCCCCTTTGAGCCCCTGGGGCAGGCCGAGCTTAGCACTCTGTCCCTGAAGACGGCCCTCCTGGTGACGCTCACTTCCATCAAGAGGGTGGGGGACCTGCAGGTGCTCACTGTTACCAGCAAATGCCTGGAGTTTGGGCCGGCACACTCTCACATGATCTTGGGACCCCGGCCCGGTTACGTGCCCAAAGTTCCCACCACTCCTTTTCAGGACCAGGTGGTGAAACTGCAAGTGCTACCTTCAGAGGAGGAAGACCCGGCCATGTCGTTACTGTATCCAGTTCACACCCTGCTCATCTATCTGGACCGCACACAGAGCTTTAGACGCTCGGAGCAGCTCTTTGCCCGTTTTGGAGGACAGCAGAAGGGGAAGGCTGTCTCCAAGCAGAGATTAGCCCATTGGATTGTGGATGCCATTTTCCTCACATACCAGTCTCAGGACTTGCCATGCCCCTTGGGAGTGAGGGCGCACTCCACTAGAGGTGTTGCATCCTCCTGGGCACTGGCAAGGGGGGCCTCTCTTGCAGACATATGCAGAGCTGCGGGTTGGGCTACACCCAATACCTTTCCAAGGTTTTATAACCTATGCATAGACCTGGTTTCATCCCAAGTGTTACGCGGTAACAGCAGGTAGACCAGGCGGCCGATTGGGTGTACCGCTTGCATTGCGCCTTTCCCCTTTTTCAAAGATGATAATGTGCACCTTTTTGTCCACAACAGTTCCCCGTACCCGGTGAACTCCGGACGCCTCTTTAATTCTTAAACACTGTTCAGTGATGAACTCGGCAGAGGAGTAGGGCCACCAGGCCCAGTACTCATGGTATTCCCCTTTTTCAGGTGAGCCTGTGTGCTCGGGCTCAGTGCTCCATGCATGGTGATTCCCCCTTGGTAATCCCATATGATGAGTTTCCACTGTTCGGTTTCCCCTTAGGTGAACCCTGTGTTCCCCTCGTCAGAGCTTTCTCTGCCTTGGCCACTGTGCTGTGTACCCTCTCTGTAGATGGTGTCTTCCTGTGGTATCATTCCATATGTGAACTTCCCCGTTGGTAAGTCTATGTGAGGTATGTTCCACATGTTAACCTCCGTCTGGCAGGATGTGGTCTCCGTAGTGGTCTCCTTCCTGGAGAGGGAAGAGCATGTCCCCCTCTCTTATTTCAAGCAATTTGATAGCATAGAGAAGTCCTTCATTTGGAATGGTAAACATCCCAGATTACATTTCAATAAGTTACATAGGCCGATTGACAAAGGTGGGCTAGGCCTCCCCAAGATTTTGTTTTATTATTATGAATTCGGTCTCAGACATTTGGCTGCAGAATGCAGATTGCCAAAAGCAAATGAAGAAGAATGTGAATGTGAAAGTGGGAACTGATTGTGAAAAAGGACTTAAAGGGGACCTATTATGCAAAGTTCACTTTTACATGGTGTTTGAACATATATGTGAGTCGGCAGTGTGTACACAACCACCCTACAATGTTAAAAGTCCACCCACTCCTCTTTCTTATATTTCTATTAATCAAAAACAGTGTCTCAAAATGACTGGTTTTCATATCCACTCTAGTGGTGATGTCACTTTAGAGCATGCCACGCTCACGACTGGTGACGAACTCCACCCTATTATGATAGATCCTCCCCTGAGTGATCGACACACAGTACGCCATTTTTTTCCATGCTGGAGCAGCTACAGTGAGAAGAATAATGTCTCAACTTCATAAGCATCATAAGTGTTCAGTTGTTGGCTGTAAAAGTGAACATAAGAGTCTTCATGTACTCCCAGCATCAGAGCCACTGAAGACGCAGTGGACAAGTTTTTTTTTTTTTTGAAGAAAATGTGCCCCAAAACATACCAAAATTTGTGTATGTTTGTGCAAACCATTTTACACAAGACTGCTTTGTGAATGAGGGTCAATATAAAGCAGGATTTTCAAAAAAATTGACTCAAGCATGGATCAGTACCAACTGTTCGTGTTCCAGCTTTATATCCTGAAGATGTAAGTATCGCACTTTATATTTTGTGAATGTTTGCAAATCGCCTTTCCGAATGTGCTTGTTAGCTGATTTCACGGCTAATGCAGCTAAAGTTACCATTGTCTCTGATTGTATTCACGGAGACCAGAGCTATGTCGTTATAGCTTGTTTGCACATGACGTCACATCACTGCGTTGCTGTGGCGTGAAATGCAGATGGAGGGCAGGAAGTGATTTTCTACATAAGAAGCATTATCACAAACTGAAAATGCCTATGTTTTGCGTCGTTTACAGTTGCTCATACATACAGGTGCATCTCAATAAATTAGAATGTCATGGAAAAGTTCATTTATTTCAGTAATTCAACTCAAAATGTGAAACTCGTGTATTAAATAAATTCAATGCACACAGACTGAAGTAGTTTAAGTCTTTGGTTCTTTTAATTGTGATGATTTTGGCTCACATTTAACAAAAACCCACCAATTCACTATCTCAAAAAATTAGAATACATCATAAGACCAATAAAAAAAAAACATTTTTATTGAATTGTTGGCCTTCTGGAAAGTATGTTCATTTACTGTATATGTACTCAATACTTGGTAGGGGCTCCTTTTGCTTTAATTACTGCCTCAATTCGGCGTGGCATGGAGGTGATCAGTTTGTGGCACTACTGAGGTGGTATGGAAGCCCAGGTTTCTTTGACAGTGGCCTTCAGCTCATCTGCATTTTTTGGTCTCTTGTTTCTCATTTTCTTCTTGACAATACCCCATAGATTCTCTATGGGGTTCAGGTCTGGTGAGTTTGCTGGCCAGTCAAGCACACTAACACCATGGTCATTTAACCAACTTTTGGTGCTTTTGGCAGTGTGGGCAGGTGTCAAATCCTGCTGGAAAATGAAATCAGCATCTTTAAAAAGCTGGTCAGCAGAAGGAAGCATGAAGAGCTCCAAAGTTTCTTGGTAAACGGGTGCAGTGACTTTGGTTTTCAAAAAACACAATGGACCAACACCAGCAGATGACATTGCACCCCAAATCATCACAGACTGTGGAAACTTAACACTGGACTTCAAGCAACTTGGGCTATGAGCTTCTCCACCCTTCCTCCAGACTCTAGGACCTTGGTTTCCAAATGAAATACAAAACTTGCTCTCATCTGAAAAGAGGACTTTGGAACACTGGGCAACAGTCCAGTTCTTCTTCTCCTTAGCCCAGGTAAGACGCCTCTGACGTTGTCTGTGGTTCAGGAGTGGCTTAACAAGAGGAATACGACAACTGTTGTGAAGGGTGTCAATGATTGTCTTCTGGACAACTGTCAGATCAGCAGTCTTCCCCATGATTGTGTAGCCTAGTGAACCAAACTGAGAGACCATTTTGAAGGCTCAGGAAACCTTTGCAGGTGTTTTGAGTTGATTAGCTGATTGGCATGTCACCATATTCTAATTTGTTGAGATAGTGAATTGGTCGGTTTTTGTTAAATATGAGCCAAAATCATCACAATTAAAAGAACCAAAGACTTAAACTACTTCAGTCTGTGTGCACTGAATTTATTTAATACATGAGTTTCACAATTTGAGTTGAATTACTGAAATAAATGAACTTTTCCACGACATTCTAATTTATTGAGATGCACCTGTATATGGCTGGACTCCAGTATTTACGGTGTCAGTCATATTGGCTCTGATTTGTTGTTGCTATAGTATCCGAAGCATGAGCTGTAAAGGCACAGCCCTCTTCCGGAAAGGGGGCAGGGAGCTGCAGCTCATTTGCATTTAAAGAGACATTTTTGATTCCACCCAAAAAGAGGCATTTACAACATGGTATAATAAATGATCTGTGGGGTATTTTGAGCTGAAACTTCACAGACACATTCTGGGGACACATCTTGTAAAAAGGGGCATAATAGGTCTCCTTTAAATATTGATCTGTTTCTCACACACACTTATCATATCGCTTCTGAATATATGGATTTAACCACTGGAGTTTTATGGATTACTTTTACACTGCCTTTATGTGTTTTTTTGACCTTCTAAAAAGTTGTTACCCATTCACTTACATTGTCATGCATAGATGCATAGGTCCACTTCAGAGCCAAGATATTCTCCTAAAAATCTTCATTTGTGTTCAGCAGAAGAATGAAAGTTAGATAAAAGTAGTCTAGATAATTGCAGTCACAAAATGCATTAATCCTAAATACACTATATGCGTCATTTTTGCCAATGTCACATTTTCACACATTTACCCTCTGACTCTACAAAGCAGTCTCTGCTGACCTGCAGCTGCTTTCAAGAAGGGAAATATTTAAATAACGTGTCTATATTTACTGCACAGTTATTTCCATTTCAAAACATTTACCAAAAAACCTGCTGTGCATATGTAATGACCAAAACAAAATGCATTATGTCATTATTTACTCATGTTGTTCCAACACATTATTACTTTAATATGCATAAAAGGAGGAAATTCAAGCTCCAAAAAGGACTAAAATAAATGCCAAATAAATTAACACCATAAAAGTAGTCCATACGACATGCGCACCATATTGCAAGTTTTCTGAATGCATGTATAGATTTCTGTGACCTCTAATGAAGCTCATGTCCAGCCTGCGTCCATATCTGTATGATTTAAAAAATGGGGTGTCAACGTTATTCACATCACAATGCCTTTAAATTATTGTGTGAAACCGAACATACCATTTTTAATTCTGTACATGGACTAGACATAAACTTCAGCAGGGGTGAAGATTCACACACATATTGCAGAATACTATTCCTATCGCTGAACTGAAGGTAGCATCATGTAAAAACATGGTTGTCAGTTTGTATTTGCAGTGTGCAATGAGCCCTAAAATAACGCCATTTCTGCATCTGGATTTTAGTTGTAGTTTCACAATAAAACAGAGCAAATTTTTAACTTCCTGCAGTTACATTACAAAGTAATATTTCCCCCTTTCACAAGATCAAAGTTAGAAAGCTTATCTGTTAATCAAAGCCAGCATTTCAAAATAGAGCCTTTAACGCTCATTTGAAAAGGCAGACTGAGGGCACACAAATCCCTGTGCTTCAGATCTCAGAATTATTCATATTTTATGAATAATTTTGCTCAGACTATTCACAGTGGGCTTGTTAAACAACCTCTATAGGACTCCCATGACTTGAGCTAATTTTCTGTCTGTGTACACATTGATTTTCACATTTGATCATTTGCATGAGGGTTTTTCTTCCCTTCTGCCTAATGAAATCACATGTGGCACATGCGGAGAATGATCTAATCAAGAGAAACGAGCTGACACAAAACATAAATTAAAATGTTGATTTCCTCTCTTTGCAAGTGCATTTATTGATTCTATACACATTGGACAACACTGAAACTGCCTGAACACTTTGATGACGGTATGCAGATCAGAAATAATCTTCAAAAGACACTCACAATTTTGGGACAAAATTGATGGGTACAGGCAGTTAATTCCATACTTCAGGGGTTTTCAAATGGGTGTCTGCACACCCCTTGTGGTAGTGAAGGGCGCTAGGCTGTCCGAGGAAAATCTGAGAGACGAAAAATAAATATAAATATAAATATATATATATATATATATATATATATATATATATATATATATATATATAATTTTAAAATAATGTTTCTAGGGCTGTCAATGAGAAAGTGATAGCATAAAGTATTTATACAAAGTATTTATGTTTAAAGCCACACTTAACTAAGTTAACGCATTTACTATTATTTACTACTATAATTTCATTCTGCTGTCTAAAGACTGGTCAGAAATATTTTTACTGTACATATATGTACTGTATATAAACCAAATCTGCATATAAAATTGAGATGCTCAATCAGTTTGAGATCTGGGGAATTTAGAGGCCAGGCAACACCTTTAACCCTTCATCATGTTCTTCAAACCATTCCCGAAAAAAGTGTGCAGTGTGGCAGGGTGCGTTATCCTGCTGAAAGAGGCCACTGCCATCAGGGAACACCATGAAGGGGTGCACCTGGTCTGCAGTGATGTTTAGGTAGGTGGCATGTGTCAAATTGACATCCACATGAATGGCCAGATCCAGGGTTCCCCAGCAGAACATTGCCCAGAGCATCACACTCCCTCCACGGGCTTGTTGTTTTCCATAGTGCATCCTGGTGCCAAACGGCCCTCCACGTGATGTAAAAGAAAACAGGACTCATCGTCCAGGTGACCTTCTTCCACTGCTCCAAGGTCCAGTTCCAATGCTCATGTGTCCATTGTAGGTGCACGGACGGTGGACAGGAGTCATCATGGGCACACTGACTGGTCTGTGGCTATGCAGCCCCAAATGCAGTGTCCTACCTTAACCATCATTAGAAATTTTCTGTGACTTGTGCAACAGTAGACCTTCTGTCGGTTTGGACCAGATGGAATAGTGCATTGATGAGCCTTTGGTGCCCAACACCCTGTCGCCAGTTTGTGGTTTGTCCCTACTGGGACCACTGTCGATAGGTACTCACCACTGCTGTCTGGGAGCACCCCTCAAGCCTCGCCGTTTCAGAGATGCTCTGACCCAGTCGTCTGGCCATAACAATTTTGCCCTTGTCATAGTCGCTTTTAGGTCTTTACTCCTGCCCATTTCTCCTGCATTCAACATGGTGACTACACAAACTGATTGTTTGCTTACCATCTAATCTAACAAGACCTTAAAATGTGTCAACGTTAATTGCTTCGCCTGTGAGTGGTCATAATGTTTTGGCTCATTGCTGTTTGTATAGTACTGTGCAAACAGTTTTAAGCAGTTGTGAAAAATTTTGTATAGTGAGAATGTATTAAAATATAATTCAATTTCTGATTTTTATTTATCAACATATTTATCAACTTCATACAAAGTGCAGTAAACATTAAAACAAAAATAATCAATATTTTGTGTGACCACAAACAAAGATTTTTAGAAGAATATTTCAGCTCTGTCGGTCCTCACATTGCAAGTGAATGGGTACCAAAATTTTGAAGCTCCAAAATGCACATAAACACAGTATAAATGTAATCTATAAGACTTCAGTGGTTAAGTCTATAACTTCAGAAGTTATATAAGTGTGGCTGAGAAACAGATAGATATTAAAGTTGTTTTTACCATAAATTATCCTCTCTGCCCAGTAGGTGGCGATATGCACGAAGAATGCAAATCACCAAAAACAAAAGAAGAAAGTGAAAGTGGAGACTGATAGAAAAAAAAGGACTTAAATATTGATCTGTTTATCATCCGCACCTATTATATCACTTTTGAAGACATGTATTTAACCACTGGAGTCTTATGTCCTTTTGGAACTTAAAAATGGTGCTACCCATTCACTTGAATTGTGAGGACCTACAGAGCTGAAATATTCTTCTAAAGATCTTCATTTGTGTTTAGCAGAAGAAAGAAAATCATGCGTTTCTGGGATGTCATGAGGGTGAATAAATGATGAGAGAATTTAAATTTTTGGTTGAACAATCCCTTTATGTGTCTCCTCCCTTGCAACATATACATTTAAGAATAGGATTTGGGGGTCCTTGGCATCAAAAAAAAAAAAAAGTATAGTCTGTACTGACTAGGCAAATAATAGTCATAATGCACATGATTGCTCTCCATAAGTTTCCACAAAGAAAGTGCTAACATCAGTGGATCATATGAAGCAATTGCCTTGGCAATAGGCCCTATGAAGGGACTAAAGCTGGCATGGTTAACCATGAGAGCGTACAGGATGATATTGCATGAATATGTCTCTTAAAATCTCACTCAGATCTTCAGGAAATAGCACTTCACATTAGTCACGTACGTTACTGTTGTAAAGGAGCACCATGATTACTCAGGTTTTCCACTGTGTGACCTGGGGGGAACATGATCGAAACAAGCAGGAAATTAATGCAGTTTTGGGGAGGTAAGCTATGAAATTACATCATGCACTTCAAAATATGTAATATGAGCATGAAATGACATGTAATGACAATGTAATGACATTAACTAGCAGCGATCACATTAAATCATGTGATTAAGTGAAAGCACAGCATAATTATTCTAATTATTTAAGTTGCATTATAAAACTAGCTGCAATATCTTTAGACCTTTGCCCAGCAGGCAATTATCCAAATGTAGAATTTTTTGGTGTAGAAAAAGTTGAAATTAAGTTTTGACTGCAGGTGAAGCAGAGTGAAAGTAATATCGTGAGTAATTATTAGAGGTTATGATTTATTATTCTAAAATGGCCTGGTTCCAAGCCTGCAATCTATAACAAGCATACAATCTACTAAAATATTCCTTGTCTCTGAAGCATTGGATACATGAAATATTAGATGTAAGAACAATGAAACATTGCGTGCAGATCTCAGACATTTGATCAGAGCAGGCCTTTGGAAAAAAAGAAAGAAAAAGCAGCTTTGGCGTGACTTTGGGTAGCAATTGCCAGACAACCACAGGAAATATAGAAGTAAAAGGATAAAATGAAAAGCATAATTGTATGACAAGATGCTTTAGTCTCCCCATAAATATTCATCAGCTCATATAGATGCTTTCCCAGGAGTTATAATCAAAATCTTGCAATTTTGAATGGAAAATCGAAATACCGGTATTTAAGTCTGTGCATTGGTTGACAGCAAAGCTGAATACAGTGTATAATGTGTTTTATTCATTAATGTAACCAAAAAAAAAAAAAAAAGATTTATGAAAGTGATATTTTGATCAAGAACCTGCACACATGTGGTATGGTTTACTGTTCATGTAGTGAATCACCAAATAAGAATAGTGTATGATTTGTAACCTCTCCTTTTGTGAACAAATGAAAATGCACACACACACACACACACACACAACACACACACACACACACACACACACACACACACACACACACACATACACATATTTATTCCCTTTTAATCAGTTCAGCAAGCAATAAAACTAAACAAGCTTCTAGCCCACCTGTGATGAATCTCTCACAAAGAATGTTGTGATTAAACAATTAAACAAAAAGAAAAGATTAGTTTGATGTTTGCTGAGCAGTACAGACCTCTCCAATATCTCGTCTACAAAACAGCCCCATCTACAGCCTACTCACTAACAACTTGTATACCAGTTTACTGTAAAAAAATATATATATATCGAATAATCTGTGTGCTAACTATATTAGTTATGTCATTCTCAATTTGTCCTTTAAAGTGCATGGAATGTTTACAGTATAAGGGAGTTTCAAGGCACAGACAGGTTACATCTTGTTAGGAAAGAATGTCAATGGTGCTTCTTCATTGGAAATTCTTTGTTCGAGTAGTGCTGCACTCAAAAACAACCCCTGAATAACCAACCACTTTACTGCGAATCTGAGTAGCCTACGCTATAACTGTACATTTTCTTCATTCTTATAATAAATATATATATATATATAAGGCATCAATAGAGTTTACAGATTGTTGTTCGCTATGCCTTCAAAGTACACACATATTTGAGCAGGTACATTTTCATAGAAGCCATCTATATGTCGAACTGATGTATTTTTAGCTAAATACAATGCAAACTGAGTTAACTTAAGACATACATAACTGAGGCGCTAACTTAGTCAGAACTAATAAATCCATTGTAACCTCACATTCCATAAAACCATAATAACCTCAAGAATAGAGTCCCTCTGGTTTTCTTTTATTGTAAATATTGGATGCTAAATGCCACAAGCAATTAAGGTTTTGCTTATGGTCTAGAATTGTCTGGGGGATGCTGTAGAGATTACCTTATTCTTCTTCCAGGAAGCCTAAATTCTCTGGTAAGCCTGTTTCTTTGTACCACCACAGCAGCCTTAAACACAGCACATAAAATGACCTTGCAGTTTACGATGATCAATTTAGAGTGGTTTTCTCAGTGTTTGGGAGGGGAACAAGTCAAAAATACATGGAGGCGAATTCACTAAACAGTTGGGGAACCTTGTACCCACAATCCAGTTTAACCAGGTGCTAAATGTGCTTGAGAGAGCAATATGATCACACAGGAAATCAACATGTTGCTTCCGAAACATCATGTTCCCTGAATCACCTTTCCGTCTAGTGCTTAAGACTGCGCAACCTCACAAATACCTTCACACTATGAAATTCCGCGGGCGAAGATGGCGTAGGCGAACGTTGAGTGTGTGTAAAAATAGCAAAAATATAATTGTCAAGCAGCCTCTTTTTAATGCTGCACTTTTCACTGTGAGACTTAAGTTTAAAAGAAACTCACCGCTAAAATGATATCCTTGTCCATTGTGAATATTCAGTTCAGCTGTGAAGGAAACACCGCCCACACAGAGGTCACAGCCAAACCACGCAACTTCCTATTGGTCAATGCAGTGAATTCACCTGTCAAAGTTCACCAAACTTGAAGGGGAAATTCTTCGCTACTGGAAGTCCACCATGCTAAATCACGATCGAGGGGATTCCCATTTAGAAGACTATATTTCGCCCATGGAATTTCGACATGCAGGTGGAAGCGACCAATGAGCCAAATGTCTGAGACCGAATGCATAATAATAAAACAAAATCTTGGGGAGGCCTAGCCCACCTTTGTCTGGGATATTTACCATTCCAAATGAAGGACTTCGCTATGCTATCAAATTGCTTGAAATAAGAGAGGGGGACATTTATAGGGAGAGATTGTAGCAAGTAGTTGAATTTTGGAATACAATTAATTTTAATAACATTAACCTTCCCAATCATAGATAAATGTAATGAAGCCCACATGCCCACATCGCTCGAAAACCTTTTTATTAAAGGGTCAAAATTAACTGTAACTAAATCACACAAATTCCCGAGAACTTAGAAAAGCAATTAATATTTATGTGGAGGCAAGGCATAGATCTAGTAGGGTTGGAGACCAATAATAAAATATTATCTGCGTAAAGCAAAAGTTTATGTGCCACACCTCCCGCTACTACTCCTGAAAAATCATCCTCCTTTCTTATCACAGCTGCTAATGGTTCCAAGGCAAGACAGAACAATAATGGGGAAAGAGTGCAACCCTGCCGGGTGCCCCTATCCAGAGTAAAATAATCTGAAATTAATCCATTTGTTTGTACTGCCGCTACCGGGTGTCTATAAAGTAACTTAATCCAACCAATAAAAGTATTCCCGAACCCATACATTTTCAAAATCTTAAAAAGATAATCCCATTCTACCATATAAAATGCCATTTTGGCGTCAAGTGACATGGCAGCGACCGGTGTCTGATCATTCGCCGCTGACCACATGATATTGATGAAATGCCTAATGTTATCAGAAGAGCTACGGCCTCGAATAAACCCCACCTGATCCATATGTATAAGAGATGTCATAACTTTACTTAATTGGTAGGCCAAAATTTTTGACAATATTTTAACGTCTAGTTTGATCAGGGAAATTGGATGGTAACTCTTACCCTTGTTTGGATCTTTGTCCTTTTTAAAAATCAGACTGATCCAGGCTTGCGTCACAGTTGGCGGAAGCTTTCCATACTTTAATGATTCCGTATAAACTTCTAGCAAAAGTGGAGCCAATTCTGTAGCATAAGATCTAAAAAACTCAGCGGCATAGCCATATGGCCCCGGAAACTTGCCTGTAGGCAAGGCCTTAATTACCTCGCCAAGCTCCTCCAAGGTTATCTCAAAATCAAGATAATTTTTTTTTGCTCAACCGTCAGCTTAGGAAGTTCTAATGGTTCCACAACGTTTCTAATATCCTCATCAGTAGACAATGATGTGGAACTATAGAGATCAAGATATAATTCTTTAAAAGCATTATTAATATCAATGGCTGAGGTAAATATTTCACCACCAGCAGAATGGTAGAAAAAGACTCTGTTTTATATATCTAGCCAGAAGTTTTCCTGCCTTGTCCCCCGACTCAAAGTATGACTGTCTTGCCCTGAATAGCCAAAATTCCACCTTCCGTGACAAAATAGTATTACATCTGTATTTCAATTGGGCCAATTCTCTGAGGCCATCAGATGACATTCGGCGTTTCAGCTCTGCCTTGGCACTTTTAATATTCCCTTCCAACTCCTTGAGTTCACATGCTTTGGATTTTTTGGAGAATGAAGCATACTGTATGATCCGGCCCCTAAGAACCGCCTTAAGTGCCTCCAAAGCCATGCCCACAGAGGACACTGAGGACCTGTTGGTCTCCATATAAACATTGATTTCAGCCTTCAACATTTGTTGGAATTCAGGATTTTGCAAAAGGGATACATTAAAGTGTCAACTATATGATTTCCTTTTCTCCATATGTGGCAAAACCTCTAAACTCACCAGGGTGTGATCTGAGACTAAGGGTGCTTTCACACTGACAGTTTAGTTCGAAACACAACACAGTTCGCATGAAAAATTGGTAATGTGAAAACTGTCATGCGGACCGGGGAGCGCACCACGGTACCTAACCCGAGACCACCTGTAGGAGGTGGTCTGAGTTCAGTTGCAATGGAACTGTAGCGCGATTCACGTGAATGTGAAAGCAACTTGGACTCAGGTGCACTTGTTCAGGAAGTAAAGTAACCTGCGCATGCATTTTTCATTCCTGAAAGTCCCAAAAAAGTAATGACACCACAATGACATACAAGTACAATCAACACTATAAATACTGTCTGTCTGTCTGTCTGTCTGTCTATCTGTCTATCTATCGATCTTATAAATATTATATATAAATACTATTATAGGTTATAAATATAGGTTCTAATAGGAGATGACAGTGGCGATAACTTCACCTTGGACACCAGCATGAGTAAGTGTGCAGTGTAAACAAAGATGCAAATGAATTTCTTGCAATCAGCTGTCTCCTCAAAAAACACTGTTTGCGAGCAGCAGCAAGCCGTCTTCCCCTGGATATCTGATGAGTTACGCCATGAAGCGCACATATACACAGTTGTTGTTCACTCTGCTGTGCATAATGGCACCAAAATAAACAAAATTACAAAAAAGTATGATGAGTCGTGTTGTGTTCTCTGTGCATGTTTGTGATGACGTAAAATGAACGCAAATGGACCGGGGTTTGATAGAATCAAGTGAGTGTGAAACCAGACCAATGCTGCGGGGGGCACCGGGAACAATCGCACTCAGAATCAGACCGCAGCAAACGTGCCCAGTGTGAAAGCCCCCTAAAATGTTTCCAATTGAGCAATCAACAACAGATGAAATGACTTAGATATATATAAAAAAATCTATTCTAGAATAAATCTTATGGACTGATGAAAAAAAATGTATAGTCCCTACCAGATTGGTTCAAAAGTCTCCAAGTATCTGTAAGACCAAGATTTTTACACATCCTGTGAAGCGTCAATGTTGCTCTAGGAGGCTTACACACATTTGCTTCACTATGTTCAAGGACTGAGTCTATCAAAAGATTAAAGTCTCCTCCCAATATTATATCATGAGGGATGCCAGCGGCTTGCAACATCCCTTCAAAATCTATATAAAAGCCCTGATCATCAACATTAGTTGCGTAAATATTAGCCAAAATAAGACTGAATTTCTGCTAAAACAATAATGACTCTTCCTAATTTATCTTTCATCTGTTTGAGATATTTGAATTGTAGATCCTTCTTTTCAGTGTAATGACTCCCCTGCTCTTACTTGAGGCAGCACTAAAGAAAACATGTCCACCCCATATCTTCCCAAATTTTTCAGCCTTCTGCGGGGAAAGATGCATTTCTTGAAGCAACACTATATCATATTTATTACGCTTAAGAAGAGAAATAACCTTCCTCCTTTTTATGGGGTGCCCCAACCCATTCACATTCCACATGGAGAGAGACAATCCACTCATATTACCATTTGACATTTTGACATATTAGAAAAAATAGATTGTGTGTCAAAAACAAAATTAGAAAGACCACATTCCAACATTAGTGCAACAATCAAACCCCACACTTCCCCCTGAACCAAACAAACAGAAAAAAGAAAAACATGCACATTAACCACGTGCATGACAGCGCCAACTGACGTCCATCCCTCTAAACTCAAACAGTCCATGTACACATATGAGAGCCCCCACGACAACTTTGCCATTGATTGCTCAAGTCCGGTGTTTCTATACAAATTTTGTGAGACAGAATTACACAACAAAAGATAATCTATAAAACAAACTCCAGACAACACGCAGAATAAACACAAAGAACGTGTAGATTCATCCACATAACTGTCCCGAAGGTGTGTTCCTCCACAAAATAAACTCCAGCCGCAAAGCGGAAACAGCACACACACACAAAAAAAGGCGCTCAGTTTCCTCGGACAGTCAAACGATTGTTCAGTGAGCCGGCCCATTCGGCTGCTACATGAGTGCAACAAATGACCTAATCACTCCAATGACCTGCACGAAATACTCCACAAAACAAACTCCAGCCAATAGGAGGTATAAGCACAAAGAACATGTAGATTCATCCACACAACTGTCCCGAAGGACTGTTAATCCACAAAACAAACTCCAGCCACTAGACGAAATCAGCACAAAAAGAAACAAAAAAGGCACTCAGTTTCCTCAGACAGTCAAGTGGATGTTCAGTCATGAGTCGGTCCATTCGACTGCAACGTGAGTACCACAAAATAACATACCATTCCATTGACTTTATGAAGGACATCGCTTGCTGGGGACATGTAAATGTTTTACGGCCATCCTTAGCATCTATTCTCAATTTGGCCGGGAACATCAGTGCAAAAGCAACCCTCCATTGATGTAAGAGTTTCTTGCATTCCTTGCATCACGTTTCTCTCATCGAATACGCAAAGTCTGGGAACAAGAAAATGATGTGGTTCTTCCAAGAAAGCCTTCTTTTACTCCTTGCCTCATGTAACACGAGATATTTATCGCATGATCTCAGAAATTTGGCCAGAATTGACCGGGGCCTGTCTTCCTCAGTGGATCGCCGAGCCAGAACCCTGTGAGCTCACTCGATTTCCAGCTTATGGCCTGTTATGTCGAGCAGACTCGGAAAGAGCCCATCCAGGAATTTCACCATATCCTGACCCTCCTCGCCCTCAGGAATTCCAACAATATGGACGTTATTCTGCCAGCTACGGTTCTCCATGTCTTCCAACTTCTCCCAGACATGCTCAAAATCCACCTTGGTCGCCAGTGGATTAGCAGATAATTCCCTCTCCGATGACTCCAGATAATCGATCCATTTCTCGACATCCCCCACTCTTGTAACCACCTCAGTGAATTTAGTCTCCATGGCAGTGATCGATCGACGTATTACAGCAAGATCCTCCAAGTCAGCAATGACCTTCGTCAGCATTGCCGACATGTTCAACATTTCTTGCTGAAATTCCCTCATTTCTCTGACCAAATCGACTCCCGGGCTCGGGCCAGCTGCTCGGGGGTGTCAGCTTGAGCACGTAAGTGTATTTTAATGTCTCCAGATCCTGAGGATTTTGAATTCTTTGAAATATTGTCCTAGAACATAGAACAGTTATGGAACAGAGTGTATCGAATCTCACCGGTTTATGACATTAATAGTGTTAAAACTAGCAAAGTGCGCAGAGCTTGCCGTTCACATGTCCGAACCTTACATGGCATCTGCTGTTCTCAGCGGTAGTGTTAATAAAATCTGCATTGCTGCTGACTTAATGATAGAGGAGAGCATTATAACTGGGAATATGTCCACACATGCGATGCAGACAAGTGCATTTTCAAAGAGCAGGTGCCTAGCTCACATTGGTGGAGTGATGCTGTACACGTACAGCGCAAGCAACGTTTGCCAGATTACAGTAGTCTGCTGCATCCTTCCCAGCCTAGCACTTTGAATCAGACAGTTAGATGGGGAACTGCGCAATGCAAATTGCCTTCAGTACAGATAGTGGATCTTGTTTGTGCCACTTCCTGATTTGAATGATTCCATTAGTGAATAAGAAGATAAAACTCGAAGGACACAACATAATCATACAGGAGGTCAACATGTTGTTACTGATTATTCCAGTACCCTTACATTAACATCATTCTGGCAAGTTACTGAAGCGGCATCTCCCATCAGACATTTTTGCATTTTCCTGTGGTGTGACTTCCGGTGCATTGCGTCAGCAGTCTCAGAAACCCGGGTTCTCAGGAAGTAAACCAGGAAGTAATCGTGTTCACATAATCAATGATAAGCATGATTTAAAGGTTCCATTTTCATTCAAGATTACATTTTTACTCCATTGATGGTTAGGATTAAGGTTTGGGTTTGTGGTAGAGTTTATAAAATATGCATTCCTTTTCTCTGTATTACATAATTTACTAAAAACAACTCGCTTTTGACACCCCTCTATGGATATTTCACCTGTAAACTGGAGCTCACACCTGCCCATAGGTTTAAAAAACACTTACAACTTCAGCCACTAGGGCAGTGTTTTGAATTTTGAGAAGCACAGACTGCGTTTAGCTGAAGAACTTTCAACTTACTCTTGCTGAAGTCTTGATGAAACACGTGCAAATAATCGACAGCATCACAGCAATTCATTCTTTTTTTTCTTTTTTCTCCCCTTTTTCCTCCCCAATTTGGAATGCCCAATTCCCTATGTGCTCTAAGTCCTCATGGTGGCGTAGTGACTCACCTCAATCCAGGTGGCAGAGGATGAATCTCAGTTGCCTCTGTGTCTGAGACCATCAATCAGCGCATCTTATCACGTGGCTTGTTGAGCGCATTACCGCGAAGACATAGCACATGTGGAAGCTTCACGCTACTCTCTGCGGCATCCATGCATAACTCACCATGCACCCCACTGAAAGCGAACCACATTATGGTGACCATGAGGAGGTTACCCCATGTGAAATTGACAACCAGGCCAATTTGGTTGCTTAGGAGACCTGGCTGGAGTCACTCAGCACGCCCTGGATTTGAACCTGCTACTCCAGGGGTGGTAGTCAGCGTAAATATTCGCTGAGCTACCCAGGCCCCAGCAATTCATTCTTAGGAAATTTCCCCCATACCATTCTGAGAAACTCAAGATTCATATACAAACCAAAACTGTCATAATACTGTTTATTGTGTACTTATTAGGGCTGTCAATTTAATTTAAAGGGATAGTTCACCCAAAAATGAAAATTATCTCATCATTTACTCACCCTCATGCTATTCCAGATGTGTGTGACTTCTGCTGAACACAAACAAAGATTTTTAGAAAAAATCCTCAGCTCTGCTAGTCCATACAATGCGAGTGAATAGGTACCAAAACTTTGAAGCTCCAAAAGCACATAAATGCAGCATATAAGTAATCCAAACGACTCCTGTGGTTAAATCCATATCTTCAGAAGCAAATTCATAGGTGTGGGTGAGAAACAGATCAATATTTAAGTCATTTTTTACTTTCAATCTCCACTTTTACCTTCACAATCTTCTTTTGTTTTTTGCGATTCATATTCTTCATGCATATTGCCACCTATTGGGCAGGGAGGAGAATTTATAGCAAAAAAGGACTTAAGTATTGATCTGTTTCCCACCCACACCTATTTTATCCCTTCTGAAGATATATAGTCTTATGGATTACTTTTTATACTGCCTTTACTTGCTTTTTAGAGCTTCATAATTGTGATATCCATTCAGGACCTACAGAGCAGGAATATTCTTCTAAAAATCTTTGTTTGTGTTCAGCAGAAGAAAGTCATACACATCTGACGGACGGGACTCGAACCGGCATCTCCGGCATGGGAGGCGGGTGCGCTAACAAGGAGTTAGTGCACCTCTTGAGGTCAGGATAGTGAGGTTTACACACTGCACATCTATCTACCAGCT
Source organism: Myxocyprinus asiaticus (assembly GCF_019703515.2). NCBI lineage: Eukaryota > Metazoa > Chordata > Actinopteri > Cypriniformes > Catostomidae > Myxocyprinus > Myxocyprinus asiaticus. The sequence continues at coordinate 13,302,991 of NC_059362.1, read as the reverse complement.
GGCTCCCGTTACACTCACCCCCCAAACCTCACTCCCATCCGGGTCACGGCACCATTATAACTGGCCCTGCTCAACCCGCTCTAAGCGGGATTCGAACCAGCGTCTCCGGCTACAGCCTCTAGCGTCAGTCGCTAGTGCAATCAAATCAATCAAATCAAATCACTTTATTGTCACACAGCCATATACACAAGTGCAATGGTGTGTGAAATTCTTGGGTGCAGTTCCGATCAACATAGCAGTCGTGACAGTGATGAGACATATACCAATTTACAATAACATCAAATTAAAAGAACGCAATTTAAACATCTGTTATACATAATTAAACTCAACTTAAAACATCAAATTAACACAACACAATTTAAACATCTGTTATACATAATTACACTCAACTTAAAACATCAAATTAACACAACACAATTTAAACATCTGTTATACATAATTACACAACTTAAAACATCAAATTAACACAACACAATTTAAACATCTGTTATACACATAATTACACTCAACAATATACAAATAATAACATACACTGTACAGTATACAATATGCTGTTTTTGTTTTTTTTTGTTTTTTACTATATAGATACTATATAGATACACATTATTCAATAAAAATTAAAATATATATGAAAAAAGTATATATATATATATATATATATATATATATATATATATATATATATATATATATATATAGAATGTACAGTATTGTACTGTATTGACATTCAGGCTGTCGGTTGATAGTCAGTTGTTAAGAGAGACATAATATAATAACAGTAATATAATTTATGACAGTCCGGTGTGAGATAAAAGAGTAATAAAGTGCAGGGCTGATGTATTTTGATCGTGGGAGATCAAGAGTTCAGAAGTCTGATTGCTTGGGGGAAGAAGCTATCATGGAGTCGGCTGGTGCGGGTCCTGATGCTGCGATACCGCCTACCTGATGGTAGCAGTGAGAACAGCCCATGGCTCGGGTGGCTGGAGTCTCTGATGATCCTCCGAGCTTTTTTCACACACCGCCTTGTATATATTTCCTGGAGGGAGGGAAGCTCACCTCCGATGATGTGTCTGGCAGTTCGCACCACCCTTTGCAGTGCTTTGCGGTTGTGGGCGGTGCTATTGCCGTACCAGGCGGAGATACAGCCAGTCAGGATGCTCTCCACAGTGCAGGTGTAGAACCGTGTGAGGATGTGGCGGTTCATTCCAAACTTCCTCAGCCGTCTCAGGAAGAAGAGGCGCTGATGAGCCTTCTTCACAACGACTTCAGTGTGGACGGACCATGTGAGTTCCTCAGTGATGTGGACACCCAGTAACTTGAAGCTGCTGACTCTCTCCACTGGTGCTCCATTGATGGTGATTGGACTGTGTTCTCTGTCTTTTCTTCTGAAGTCCACCACAAGCTCCTTTGTCTTACTGACGTTGAGGGAGAGGTTGTGCTCCTGACACCAGTGTGTCAGAGTGTGCACCTCCTCTCTGTAGGCTGTTTCATCATTGTCAGTGATCAGACCTACCACCGTCGTGTCATCAGCAAACTTAATGATGGCATTGGAGTTATGTGTTGCCACACAGTCATGTGTGTACAGGGAATACAGTAGTGGGCTGAGAACACAGCCCTGCGGGGCTCCAGTGTTGAGGGTCAGTGATGAGGAGATGTTGCTGCCTATTCTAACCACCTGGCGTCTGCTTGACAGGAAGTCCAGGATCCAGCTGCACAGCGAGCTGTTTAAGCCCAGAGCCCGGAGTTTCTCATCTAGCTTGGAGGGCACTATGGTGTTGAATGCTGAGCTGTAGTCTACAAACAACATTCTCACATAAGTGTTCTTTTTTTCCAGGTGGGAGAGAGCAGTGTGTATTGTAGATGCAATGGCATCATCAGTGGAACGGTTGTTGTGGTATGCAAACTGCAGCGGGTCAAGATTGAGTGGTAATACAGAGCAGATGTAATCTCTGATTAGTCTCTCAAAACATTTGCTGACGATGGGGGTCAGAGCAACAGGACACCAGTCATTTAAACAAGTTATTTTCGATTGTTTTGGAACAGGCACAATGGTGGATGTTTTAAAGCATGTGGGGACTACAGACAAAGAGAGGGAAAGGTTGAAAATGTCCGTAAAAACACCAGCCAGCTGGTTCGCGCACGCTCTGATGACGCGGCCCGGAATGCCGTCTGGACCCGCGGCTTTGCGGATATTCACCCGTCGGAAGGATCGGGTTACATCCGCTACAGAGACGGAGAGTGAACTAACCTCTGTAGCTTATGCCGTGAGAGCTCTCTCCGCGAAGGCGGTGTTAGTTCCCTCGAAACGAGCATAAAAAGTATTTAGCTCATCCGGTAGAGAGGCAGCGGTGTTCATGGTGGAGTTTTTATTCCCTTTAAAGTCCGTGATGATGTTAATTCCCTGCCACATGCTTCTAGAGTTGGTGGTGTTAAACTGTCCTTCAATCTTGCTCCTGTACTGGCGTTTTGCTGTTTTGATAGTTTTTCGGAGGGCATAACTGGCTTGTTTATGCTCCTCCGCGTTCCCGGAATTAAAAGCGGAGGTCCGCACATTAAGTGCCGCGCGAACATCGCTATTGATCCACGGCTTCTGATTCGGATAGATTCGCACAGTTCTGGTCGGAATCACTTCCTCTACACACGTTCTGATGAAACACATTACGCTATCAGCGTAAAGCTCGATGTCGTCATCAGAGGCGGACCGGAACATCTCCCAGTCCGTGCGATCAAAACAGTCTTGTAGCGTAGAGTCTGATTGGTCTGACCAGCACTGGATCGTTCTGAGGGTGGGTGCTTCCTGTTTCAATTTCTGCCTGTAAGCGGGCAGAAGCAGAATGGAAGAGTGGTCCGATTTGCCAAATGGTGGGCGGGGGAGGGATTTGTAGCCATCCCGGAACGGAGAGTAGCAATGGTCCAAAACCCGGTCCCCTCGTGTGTTGAAACTAATGTGCTGGTGATATTTTGGTGCGACTGATTTTAAACTGGCTTTATTAAAGTCCCCGGTCACAATGAACGCGGCCTCAGGGTGCGCGGTTTCCTGCTCACTTATACTCCCATACAGTTCCTTGAGTGCCCGGTCTGTGTCGGCTTGTGGGGGGATGTACACAGCAGTGATAATGACCGCTGTGAATTCCCTCGGTAGCCAGAATGGTCGACACAGAAGCATAAGAAATTCCAGATCAGGAGAACAGAAAGACTTGATGGAATGTACGTTCCTCTGATCACACCAGGATTTGTTGATCATAAAACATACACCACCTCCTCTAGTTTTACCTGAGAGGTCTTTCGCTCTGTCCGCTCGGAGCATGGAGAACCCCGTGGGTTCAATGGCTGAGTCTGGAATCTCCGCAGACATCCAAGTTTCCGTAAGGCAGATAATGCAGCAGTCCCTCGTCTCTCGTTGGAAAGAGATCCGCGCTTTCAGCTCGCAGAGCTTGTTATCCAGAGACTGAACATTTGCCAGTAGAATAGTGGGTAGCGGGGGTCGATTTGCGCGGCGTCTTACTCTGATGAGAACGCCGGCTCTGTTTCCCCTTTTCCTCCTGCGTTTCCGCGGCCGTGCTGCCCAGACAAAGGGCTCCACTTGCGTGTTTGTAAACAGCGGGTCGGCATTGAGGAATGTGAAGTCCGGTTTACGGTGTGAGATCGCTGAACCAATGTCCAAAAGTGTTTGTCTGTCGTAGACAATAAGGCAGACAACATCCAAGACAAAAAACATAAGAATTGTAAACAAAACAAACAAACCATTGCTATGTTGTGTCGGAGCTCGCAACGCAGCAGCCATACTCGGCGCCATCTTGAGTCCAGGAGGTCAGGAGAGTGAGGTTTACACACTGCACAGCTATCTACCACCTGGCTCCCATTACATGTACATAGACTAACAATTAAAAAAAGAAATGCGGAATACCTCTGATATATTAATGAACTCAGTTGCTGAGGACTGTAGGCCAGTGATAGGATTATGTTCAATAATATGGAAATAAAACAAACAATACAGTATATTGACTTCTAAAGCCATTTTTTTGTTTATCCAATTCTTAACTCGTCTACTACAATAATCAAATAAATTATCTTAATTTGGGGGCTTTTTTAAGCAAAAATGTATTATATGTGATTAATTGTGAATAATTTGATTAATTAATCAGCATATTATTTAATTAAGTTAATTACAATTTCTAATCAATTGACAGCCCAAGCAATTATGCATGACTGTAAGGCATACTTTAAACACTGAAAAGTACTAGGCAAGTGATAATAAAAATAACAAGAATCTCATTCATCCGGTATGTTTGGAAAAGATGTGATTCATTTTTTGTCATCAAACAACACCATTCCTATATTAGTAATTCCAATTTGGTACAAGGAGCTAATTGATATCATTCACTAGCATGATGAAGTCATTGAACCTTATCTGTTTAAAATGTAGTTCTCCTCTCAAGAGCTGTGATATCAAGATGTTCAGGAATGTGTCTGCAATGAAGAATTCCATAGTGGATGACTCCTGTGGTATAGTAGATGACCTGCCACCTGGTCACTTTAATAACAAATCAGCCCAAGTCCCTGAACAAGATCCCACATATCCGACAGCTGAATTTAACCGAATGTCCTCTAGCTCTGAGTTAGTCCTGTGAGATGTGTGGCTGTGAGAATTATCCTGTTATCATAAATTATAAATCATAAATGAAATACATTTGAGATTCATCAATCAAAAAATATGTATTTAGTAGGCTTGGGATCGATGCTTTTTTCACGCATCGATAATCTGAAGATCTTCCCGATGATTATCGATATATATCTGGATTTTTTCAGATATAAATAGGGCTACCCGTTGCACAATAGTCTTTGTCTGTTCAAACATACTTCTCAACACAACTTTGGTAAAGTGTGAGTGGCAGTGTAAATTAAATTAAGGGGACTACATACCAGGCGCGTCTGGCAGACAACATGGCGCATTCTAAAATTCGAAACAATTATTTTCTATAAAGGTCCATACACAGCGCGGTCTCGCCGTCTCTCGAGACTGCTCTTAAATTTGCAATGCCATGGAGCTCAATTTGCACAGTTTCCATTAAATTCAACCCAAATCATTACCAAAGGAAACAGATTATTTATCTAGCCATCAGTGGATGATATATTGTGTATATGCATCTTTCATATAGCCTGTGATTTAACAGCTTGAATTAAAACCTCTTCAAAGAGACATACAGATAAATTGTATAATAATTTCTAATCGTTCTGTTTGCGTAGTTACACCAGTTTCATACACTAACCTGCAAACTCATCAACTCACTTTCATTCTTGAAGAAGTACAAAAACCTTCGGAACTTTTATGTGTATGCGTCCTGTGCAAGGAGCTCTAAAATACCGGTCCTGTGTTGTGATACCTGTGCCTTACGACCTGCTTCAGTAAATGTTATATCACCCCCTTGTGGTCTCCCAGTGCAATTATGCCAGACATTCAACATAAGCCCAACTGAGTGAATCGGAAAGCGCGCAAATTAGGCTTTTAAGTTAAATGTCGAATAATGTTTATATATCAATGCCTCAAAATATATTGATAAAATAACATGCCAAACAGTAATTTATATATTGATATTTTATGACATGCCAAGTATTCAGAGAAGGTATTGTATTTTTTTATTATTATTAAATAGTTTAAAATGCAATAAGAAGTAAATTATACTTTATAGGCCTATATACAATGCAAACTGAGTTAACTTAAGACATACATAATTGAGGCACTAACTGAGCCAGAACTAATAAATCCATTGTAACTTCACATTTCATAAAACCATAATAACCTCAAGGCTAGAGTCCCTCTGGTTTTCTTTTATTGTAAATATTGGTTGCTAAATGCCACAAGCAATTAAGGTTTTGCTTGTGGTCTAGAATTGTCTGGGGGATGCTGTACAGATTGCCTTATTCTTCTTCCAGGAAGCCTAAATTCTCTGGTAAGCCTGTTTCTTTGTACCACTATACCAGCCTTAAACACAGTACATATAGTGACAATTTTCAATGATCAATTTAGAGTGGTTTTCTCAGTGTATGGGAGAATAAGTAAAAAAAAAAAAAAATAAATAAAAAAATAAAAAAAACATGGGGGCGAATTCACTAAACAGTTGTGGAACTTTTGTATGCAGTTTTTCAGCACAAAAACCTGTATCTTATTCACTTGTATATACAGTATGTCACACTCCGGTGAGTTTGATGGTTTGTTTTGTATGTTTTGTTATTTTCTCTCCCTCTTGTCTCACGCCTGCCCGCACATGTAAGCTGGGGCCTTAGACTGGTGCCGGTTCATGCATGATCAGTGTTTCCATGGGAACATTGATTGTTCCCGGGGGAATGCTGATCATGCCACTGATTAGCGTACCGAGCAACACCTGTTCTCCCCTAATTCATGTTACAGCCCTCTACTTTCGCGTTGGAAATGATGAAGGTGGCTTGTGTAATCACACTTCTCACCAGAAGGGTTGGTGAATGGGGCACTGCCATGTGAGACAACAGACATCCCTGTTGTGCTTCCTATCACACATTTTCCACGAAGCTCTGCCGAGTTTTTGATCGCTCGGCTCAAGGTCTGGAGGTGACGAGGGTCTCATCTGGACTGTCTCAAGGTTATCAATGAGTCTCAGATTATGCAATCGAGTTTCGCACCCTGGCTGCTTCTTGTGAGTGGAATGACCACGCCATGTGGGATAGATTTCTGCATGGGCTTTCCGACGACATCCTGGATGAGATTTACTCTTTGGATTTGCCTCCGTGCTTCGATGATTTGGTGGATCTGGCTATCCGAGTCGATCAATGCCTGACCTTACCCTGTCACCACCGTCGTCGATGCTTTCCATCTACCCGGGCAGCTGATTCTCCTACCCGGTCTGTGTCTTCAGCTAACTCACCAATATCACGGCCTGACACTGAGCCGATGCAAGTCGGAGGAACTTAAATCTCATGTAAGGAGAAACAGTGATTCCTCGTTAATGGACTGTTTTCATTGTGCTCATTCTGATCATCTCTCTGCTTCCTGTCCGGTAAGAGACACCGCTCGTCTGCAGGAAAGGGGTTACTGGTGAGCGCAACACCATTGGACAAAACCCCTGGACTTTGGACACTTCTCCCGGCCCGGCTGCAGTATGGATCTGCCTGTCACACAGTTTCTGCCTTGGTTGATTCTGGAGCTGAAGGGAACTTTTTGGATTTCAACTTGGCTTTTAAATGTCGGCTTCCTATGGTCCAGTTGGATAAACCCATCACCACCCACACCCACAATGGCATGCTGCTGTCCATCATCACCCAGTCCACAAAGCCAGTCACCCTCATCTCTGGAAATCATATGGAGCAGTTGTCATTTTATCTGATCCAATCTCCATCAGCACTGGTAGTGTTGGGGCATCCTTGGTTGGTAACGCACAACCCACACATAGACTGGTCAACCAACACTGTTCTTGCTTGGAGTCCTTATTATTTTTTGCACTGTCTTAACTCTGCTGTTTCCCCTGTCCAGTCTTGTGTTTTGTTGCAGGATGAACTGGCAGACTTATCCGGAGTACCATTGACATACCATGACTTGAGTGCGGTGTTCAGCCGGTCCTGCAGTGCAACCCTTCCTCCTCATCACCCATATGACTGTGCGATTGAACTGCTTCCTGGCACCTCGCTGCCTTGGGGATGGCTGTATTTGCTTTCAGCTCCTGAGAGGGAGGCCATGAACAGGTACATCAATGATTCTCTGGCAGCTGGTATCATCCGCCCTTCCTCATCCCCGGCAGAGTCCTCAGCCTTCGAACTCTTACAGGGAGCATCTGTCTTTACGAAGTTGGATTTACGCAATGCTTATCACCTTGTCCGGATTAGGAAGGGGGATGAGTGGAAGACGGCTTTTAACACCCATAGGGGGCACATTGAATATTTGGTTATGCCTTTCAGATTGGTCAACGCCCCCGTCATCTTCCAGGGGCTTATAAATGACATGCTTAGAGACATGGTTGATCGTTTTGTGTTTGTCTATCTTAATGATATTCTGATCTTCTCCCAGAATATCCAGGACAATGTTCAGCACATCAGTCAGGTGCTTCAGTGACTGCTAGAGAATTGGCTGTTCATCAAGGTGGAGAAGTGCGCTTTTCATGCACAGTTGGTTCTGTTCCTGGGGCTCGTTGTTTCATCCAAGGGAGTGCACATGGACCCAGCTAAAGTTAGAGCCATCTCCGATTGGCCAACCCCAGATTCTCACAAGGCATTTCAGAGGTTTCTGGGGTTCGCTGATTTTTATCGGAGGTTTATTAGGAACTACAGCCAAATCGCTGCACTTCTGAAGGACCTCACCTCCACATGCACTGACTTTTGTTGGTCCCTGCAAGCTGAGGCAGCATTTTCTAATTTAAAGGAGCAGTTTTCTACCGCACCCATCCTCGTAACTCCCAACCCTTTAAGTCAGTTCGTGGTGGAGGTGGATGTGTCTGAGGTTGGTGTTAGAGCAGTCCTGTCGCAGCGCTCTTCCTCGAACGGAAAGATGCATCCGTGTGCCTTTTTCTTGCACCACGTAACACCAACTGAACAGAATTACAACGTCGGCAACCGAGAATTGTTGGCTGTCCAGTTGGCCTTGGGCAAGTGGCATCATTGGTTAGAGGGTTCGGGGGTACCTTTCTTGGTCTGGTCAGATCATAAGAACCTAGAGTATATTAGTAGCACCAAACACCTCAACTCTAGACAGGCTCGCTGGGCACTATTTTTCACGTGATTTAATGTCATCCTGTCTTATCGCCTGGGCTCTAAAAACGTGAAGCCCAACTCCTTATATCAATGTTTTGAGGTCGAGACTTTAGAGGTGGAGTCTAAAGTCCGTGCTGCACTATGAAACACCGCGCCCCCTGTTACATGCCCAACACAACATGCCCAACCTGGGGTCACTCATCGAACGTTTCCTGTCATCCAGGGGCGACTCGCACCCAGACACTCATTAGACAGCGATTGTGGTGGCCATCACTAGCACAAAATGTAAGTTGATTCATGGCCGCTTGCCCCGTTTGTGCAACTAATAAGAAGTCCTGTGAACCCCCAGCCAGGTTCCTCCAACCGCTGTCTGTCCCTTCAAGACCCTGGTTGCACATACCCATGGATTTCGTAACTGGTCTCCCCCCTCCCCCCTCCCATGGTATCACAGTCATTTTGACTGTAGTGGACCGGTTCTCGAAGGCGGCTCATTTCATCTCCCTCCCCAAATTACCTTCAGCGAGGGAGACAGCAGTAGCAGTCATTAACCATGTCTTCCGCATTCATGGCCTCCCGGTCAATATGGTTTCTGACAGAGGCCCCAATTTGTGTCACATCTTTGGGCAGAATTCTGTTGACAGCTGGGGGCTATGGTGAGTTTGTCCTCTAGGTTTCATCCCCAGACAAATGGGCAAGCAGAGCGGGCGAATCAGGAGCTGGAAAAGGCCCTGCGCTTTAGTCAGGGTCGAGTATGCCCACAACACATTGCAGTTGCTGTCTACAGGGTTATCACCCTTCCAGTGCAGCCTCAGTTATCAGCCCCCTCTGTTCCCCGCACAAGAACCCAATGTACAGACTCCATCCGCCCATGCCTTTATTCAGCACCTGGAAAGCCGCCAGAGAAGCCCTTATATGGGCTGGCGCTCGCGTTAAGAGGTCGACGAACCGGCACCAGTCTAAGGCCCCAGCTTACATGTGCAGGCAGAAGGTTTGGCTGTCCTGTAAGGACATTCCACTTTGACTCCCCTCACATAAGCTGGGTCCCAAGTTTATTGCTATATTTATTGATGCTAGCCAAGGCGTGGATGACTTCGCCCAGCGGTGAGGTGTCCATGGTGACCAGTCTGCTTCCTTGTCCCGTGTTTCGGCACCAGTGTAGAGGGGTTCGAGTAGGAAGGACATGGGAGCCGGTTTCACAGTACACTTGAGTCAACTTTTAATGCAATTGTTTTTCAGCTTCACAGCATAGTATTGGCTTTTCAGCTTCACAACAAAGTATTGGCTTTTCAGCTTCACAACAGAGTATTGGCTTTTCAGCTTCACAACTAAACTCTACACAGTGTCTCTGGCCTATTAAAGCCTGTCCCCGTCGTCACTGAAACGAGACACAGGTGTTTAGTGTTACCAATCACCAGGTAATGGCCCTTACCACTTAATCTCTGCCCAGTGACAGTCACATGACCACGTCCCGCTCCACAATCCATTATTAGTTTTGAAGTCATTATTCGTGCCTTTCCGAATAGGGTATTCGGCTTCAGGCACATCCGTAGAGCTGTTAAAGTTTCCAAAAGTAATTAAATTTGGCAGTCTGATAAAGGACACCATGAACTATAACTGACCCAAATTTGGGGTCTCTAACTCAATCCCTCTAGCGCCACCAACTGTTCAAACTTTCACTTGTGTTTCAGCCTATAACATTTGGGCCGTAAGGCCTAGAAACAAAATTAATTTTCTTCTGATTCCTAGGGTCATGCACGATAAGGAAATGTGGCATCATTTTTCAGCTCTGCCCCCTAGATTTTCTGCAATTTTTAATTTTGTGAAAAACCTACTTTTTCAAACTCCTCCTAGACTTTTGTCCGATTTGCTCGAAATGTGTCATGTATCATCTAGAGACAATGCTGACAAAAAGTTATCAAAAGCTTTGAAAAATGTCTATGAGGACAGTGTCATATCTTGAAAAACATGGCCACCATCGACCAATCAACGTTTAGCAGCAATTCGATGGGGTAAGAAAAGGCAGATCGGAACGAAATATGGTAGGCCTATTCCGATCGGAATCAAAAATTGGCCACTGGGAGGCGCTATCATGTTTTTCATGCATGTAAATCATTTATATACCTCTATGTTTCACTCAGACACACGCTATTCATACAATATGATACATCTTCTCATTCTGAACAACTTTGATATTTAAAAAAATATCAAAAAAGTTCATTCATCATCATACGGTACGCCGAAAAGTACGTGGTGGGAGTGGTGATTTTTGCTTAAATGGTTATAACTCTTGAACGGAATGAGATATTATCACTAAATTTTAGCCACTTATGTAGGTCAATCTGAGGACACACTTTAAAAATTGTGCACCTCTGCCTCTTAGTGGTGCTATAACAGTCAGGAATGTAAAAAATGCCACATCTCTGTGCTACCTAACCTGATGGTTCTGAAAATGTAGGCACTTTATTGTTGTTTTTGGTGCATATGGACTGTTTAATTAATACTTAATATTGGGTGCATATGTACTTAAAGGCCCTAAAAAAATTAACCACATAAATTGTTGCTTGCAGCTATAAATATATATATATTTTTTTTTTTTTAATTTTGAAGATTAACTGCCCCAGTCCTTGTGCACTCATTATAAAAGAGTGGCCAGGATATTCTTCAAAAAATTATGAAACTGAATGTTTGATGTTGAACTTGTACTATAGGTGTGAACTTTTAGGTCATATTGGTCTTGGCAGTGAAGGTCTTGTTTCTCAAGCAAGGTCAAAATAAATCATTTATTATGTCCACGGTGCATCTAAATGTGCAGCACAACGGTATAAAATAAATAAGATCATCATGGGCAAATATCAGAAGTGCAGATGGCTTGTGGGAAGAAAACAGAAGCAGGTCAAGGGAATGATTATATAATCATTTTCTGGAGTTTGTCATCTGGGAGGGACAGCGAGAGAACACAAATGTCTTGCATACACAATAACACATGAACACATGTAAACATTCACTATCACAAAGCCTGCAGTATTAGTTTGCTTATTTTATCTTAAACTATGTGTGTCTGTTTTATTACTGTTCACCAAACTGGTCTGAATGATTTGTTAACAAATCAGACTGATCCGATTCACGAGTTCAACTCACTGACTCAAGGATCTGGTTGTAGCGGAAGATTAACTTAACTAAAATTTTGGTCTGTTCCTCACACAAAGCTATCAGATGACTTCAGAAGACTTGGAACATATGTCATATGGACCTTTTGTATGTTTTTTTTTTAATTTTTTTTTAAAAAAAATTACATTTTTGTATGGTGCTTGACAGCCCCTGTCTTAATTATATGAATAAGAGTGCCCAGTATATATTTCAAAAATTAATCTTTAGTGTTCTCGGATAAAAGAAAGTCATAAAGATTTGGAGCAACATTAGGGTGAGTAAATGATGGATTTTAGTGTGCACTATCCATTTAAGGTTTTTATTCAAACACTTTGGATTTATTCAAAGATTCCCTTAAGAGAGAGCAGCTGTTTTCGGAAAAAATGCTTTGGTTTCATTTCCTGATGTGTCATATTTTATCCTTGGATATGCCCGCTGAAAGCTAGCATTCTGAAACCATAGCTGCATTTAGAAATGCCTACCATGGCTGACCACCAAACACTTCATAATTTTGGCCTTAACTTTGATTAATGTCCCTATGCCCTGCAGGGTTAAACAACCACAAACACCCAGTATTTACCAGCCTTATATGTGTTTACTGACAAGTTCTCTGAGATGCACTTAACATTTCATTTGGTGGGTCGAGGTTACATAGAAGCTTTAGAAAGGTCATAGGGTCAGCTTATTACATTACCATCTGTTAACAATGACTCTCCACTGATGGAGAGGGTTTATCTGAGCAAGCAAAAATATAGAGATTGCCTGGGTCATATTAAGACATGTGACAGACAGAGGCCAATCGGAAGCCAGGAATACCAGAAACTAATTGGAACCACATGTTGCGAGTGAAGTGATTTGAATCCACCTTTGAATGTATATCTTGATGACTCAAACATGTGAAGCCAGACAGATGTTTATGGACAGACTGCTTGTTTTAAAAGTGATGTTTCATGGTGGAATGTGGACGTGGAAGGATTTGTTTAGATTTCACTAAACTCTTTTTGATTATTCTGATTGTGATACCTGAATGGAAAGCATCACATCATTTGCATTCATTTAATGATTTGTCCAGAATGGAAAGGTCTAAGAACTATGATAAAATGTATGTTTTATATATATATATATATATATATATATATATATATATATATATATATATATATATATATGTTTTATTTAGCCAGTTAAAACCCAAGGATATTTTATTAAGTTAAGTTTCGGCCTAGAGATGTAATATAGATTCTTGTATTATTTTCATTTTAAATCTCTGAATGATGAGTTTTAAAATGGGATCTTAGTGGGAGAGCATGGTCAAAATAGAAATAAAACTTTACATTTACATAAATTAATTGGAGCAGTTTTTTTTTTTTATACATTTAGCCACTAACTGAAAAATTAACCAAGCTCTGAATTGTACACAAGGTTCTTGCAGGGACCTAAATAGGGTCAACATAAAACCAGGATTAATTAGAGCTATATGGGTAAACTCAATCTATCACAATAAAAATTAAAAGATGTTCTAAACATCATCTCACATACCACACTGGCAAAACCCTATGGAGATCCTCTAGACACCCTTTACAAGAGTTTCAAATACTGTATACTATTTAGTCAAGGAACTTTAAGATATACAGTAAATTTCAAGTTCCTCAAAGCATTTTCCTTGATGGGGTTGCTGAAAAAACCATAAAGAGTCTTTAGAGTTCTGGGTTTTGCAGGGACTAAAGGCCCCATCATACTTACAACGAAGTGCTTCTTCATTCTTCACGCAGAGCCAAAAAGAAGTTTGAAAAAGCTGAGCAACGGCATACTGTTTGCGAACATTCAGACAACAGCCAGGCTGCTGGGGGAGGTGTTTAGAGGAGCATTTAATTATGAGGATGCACAAGACTACATGTAAAACCTTAACTAACGTGACGTTAAAATGTGTTATCGATGACTTCATGCCTCTCTCTAAGAGTAGAATTCACACGAGATCAGTCAAAGAAGTTGTTTTAACCACTCACTGATTATTTAAAGCAAGATATATGCAGTAGATAATTTGTAATTTTCCATGTTTACATTTTGCATTCATGGCGCTAATGCACTAACATGCTATCCGTGGCCATAATATGCACCAGTTACACTCTGTTATTGTAATTCATGATGACACAGATACTACTACAAATATGGGTCTATAAAAGAGTGTTAATGGGCAGAATACATAAAAAAAAAAAACTACAAAAAAATATTTAGTTCGAAATGACGTCACACCCGTTCTTTCTTCGATTTTGTATGAAGTTACAGTGGCCTTTAAGAGTACATTTTCTCAGAGAACTGTAAGGGAGGATCTTCATTGGGTTCTGCCAGTTTAGTATTTGAGGAACCCCAAATGGTGCCTTGAGTATCTTTTACAGTATAAACACCAGACAGCCTGCTGAATTACATCCAGATCAAGCCTGTGCCAATGGATCAGTAAATATGATCTCAAATGTGCAATAAATGTAAGTGCAGTGTAGTTCTAGCGGGAAGACTCACAGCTGTACATCATCATTCAATCAGTGTGCCAACACGGCAACCTCCACCACCCCACTGCCACCAGTTGAGTCCCGTCCTGCACAGGGTTAGGCTCCTCGCCTCTGCCTCCTATCTCCGGCAGGATCTGATGGATACAACTTCTTCGGACCGCCAGATGGGGCTTACGCCAAAGATAGACATTACATTCCTGTCATATTCATCAAATAAATGTCATCTTAAACTTTACTCAAGTCTGCGAGTCTTCTTGATAGTATTATAATGAACATGTATATTGGCAAAAACATTATATTATACTAATCAGCTAGCAAACATAAAATAATAAAGAAACTAAGTAATGGTAATAACATTCAAAGACCCACAGATAGTGTTTGATTGATCTAAAATGTCTCATGACAGAATTCTTTTATCTTGAAATAATTTCCATTGGGATATTTACTTGTGTTAAGGAGCCAAACATTGTTTGCCTTTTACAAACACACTAAGGCTTTGGTCTCTTAAACACAACCTCTCTGAAGTGTAATATTTTACTTACAGGGAAGGGAGAGGAACCACCAATCTGTTATTATGAGCAGAAGAATTCTGTCCCATGGGGAACAACTGGTTTTTGGACAATCTGCTAGAAGTTATTATAAATCAATTAGTGAAGCTGACAGGAATATGACTCTGCTTCAAAGAGGCCCGTAGTTAAATCACATAGTTTAATATTACAACTGAAGTTGAGCAAATATGGTAATGAAAAAAGTGGAATTTCAGGGAGGGAAACCAACAAGTGTTATGAAAGGCTACATTCACGCAGTAAGTGTCGGGGATTGAAAACCATATTTACCAACAGTTGTGATTCTTGAATTGTCCTGTTCATTCAACAGCTTGCAACAGCATCTCAAATGCTGTTTGTATGAATGAATAACCAAAGTCAAGTCCCTTTTCTATCCTTGTGAAAGCTGTGAATAAAGCCTGTAACCATAGTAATCATTATCATCATCATCTAGGCATAAGGGTGAGGCATTTAATTTAAAATGAATGGCCTTGTGACCCGCACTTTCACAGACTACAGGTGAAAACCTAAGACTCCTGACATTTAGTGATGATCAGGAAATTCAGATGGCCTCTGCTTTGTAATGTCAACTATTCTGACATCTAATGGGGCTATTTTATTTTCATACAGTTATATCTCATTGGCTACGTTTACACAGCAGCAGAATACGGTTGCAAGCCCTGCTTTAAAGTGCTCAGTTTGGTTAAATACTATGTAATTTCACACAGTTCGGTTATGGACAAAAGTGACAACCTCAATCCATAACCGAAGTGACTCCCTTATTTTATTTATTTTTTTCAAGACTCTGTCATTTATTATTATTATTATTATTATTATTATTATTATTATTATTTATTTATTTATTTATTTATTTATTTATTTAGATATTTAGATATCTGAGTATCAAGTATCCAAACATGTTTCAGAGAGTTAAAAAGTGGCATTGGACTCTGTGTGAATAGTTTTAATATGAATATTTTACTCCTTTCATGTTGTTTAGTCATGCAAAAATTATTTTAAATTGCTGTAAATGGGAACTCTTTTAATCCTGAAGAAACAATGTGTCCCTGATATGTCTCATGTACATATGAGTTTGCCATTCACTGTAAATTTCAATTCCTGTCAGTCCATTTCAAAGTTCAAAGAACAGAACTAAATCTGTTTTTGAATCAAGGTATCAAGCCCGAAAGAAAGACTTTATTGTTCTAATACACACACATAAACATGTACACAAAGGCACATTCACACTTATAGGTGAGTGAGCATTTGCGAACAGTGTACACTGACAGAGTCACAGAAACACAATTATTGCTACAAGGAACAGTGTAACGTAGCAGTAAGCAGCCCTCCTGGAGCGATTCAGAGTTGAAAGCCTTCATTAAGATCCTATTTACAGGTTTTTACTGCCATAGAAAGCTAGATAAGCTCCACACCCATACAATACTGCAAACAATTATTTTCAAGACAAGTATTTTTGTCTTGTTTTCCTGTAAAATTATCTAAACATTCTTAAAACATGATTTATTTACTTGTCAAGCAAAATGGGAAAAGATATTAAGTCCTGTTTTAAGATAAATCTGACAAAATTTTGTGAACTTTATGACTTCAAACAAGAAAAAAAAATATATCTGCCAATGGGGTAAGCAAAATAAACTTGTTTTCCCTTTTCATTAAGTTTACCCCATTGGCAAACAGTTTTTTCTTGTTTTAAGCAAGAAATCTCACAAAATTTGATTCGATTTCTCTCAAAACAAGACTTAAAATCTTATGCCAGTTTGCTTGTCAATTAATTACGTTTTAAGAATGTAAAGACAAAAATACCAAAAAATGAGTCAAAAGCAAATTTTTTTGCAGTGAAAGAATGTCAAATTTTACTAAAAGGAATTCAATCATTTTCTAGCCACAAGGGATATTTTTTTCTGTATTTGCCCTGTTTGTGACCAGTATAGTATATATAGGGCTTATTTAATTCACAATTGTTGCAATGTTTATATTAAGCCCATTGCTAAACCTAGGAGAGTGTCGCGTTCACACATACAGCCTTCTCCAGAAAATTACCTACAATTTCCAGTTTAGAGGTCATGTTTGAAAACTACACTTTTGAAAACACTGGTAAATTTTGCTCTGGCAATTTTCCTTAATGCGAAGTTGTATCATTACCTATACATTTCCTTATTGATGGTATGTGTTGTTACAATTTAAAGCTAAAATGCAACAAAAAATGCAGGGAGACGAGGGTAAGGAGTAACAGGCAAGTTTTATTGACAACTCTGTATTTAGAAAAACAATGAACTCCGGAGTGTTTAAGATCAATAACCATGAGTTCCCACTAAAGCCAGGGGTAGAACCCGGGAGAATAGTCAACACGGCAAAAAAATACAAAGTATTTTCATGTGTGAACAGCACATTTGGTACATGCAACCCAATGATTTTGCTGTAATTTACCTGGTTGCATGTGTGAATGGGGCTTTAGACTAATTATTTAGTGTAATATAGTATTTTGTAAAAAATAAAGTGACCTTCTTACAACTTCAAAGAACAATATCCCCCTATTTGTTCAGCCCATTTAATAAAGAAAATCGTAAAAATAATTATCGGACAAGAGACTGGGAATGACAGCTGATCATATGCGGGGCAAAACACCCCAGTAAGAATGGATTAAAGGTGCAGTATGTAAGATTCAGAAACCCTTGTTATTAATGACACCTGTGGCTGTTATGTGAACTGCAGCCAGCTACCTGTTGCTCGTGCTCGCGCACACACTCCATAGGAACGTGAGTGAGCATCGGCCAAAACAATGATGAAACATACAAAGAGACTGAACGTGATTCACCGGCATCATGCTGACAGATGAGGTAGCATAATTAAAATTACTTCAAATTTTGAGACTAAACTAAAACTACTTTATCAGCTAACATAGCATACTGATACACACATAAGCTACATAACAGTAACCGAACTATACCAGACAGTTTACTGTTGCACTGCAATGTTGCACTATTGTATGTTTTGTATGTCATATATTTGTAGGGCTTTACTGGTTGTTTAGATCAGTGTTACTATCAGAAATAATTAATAATTATTTCTTTAGTTATTAATTAATAATTAAAATTAATTAATTGAATCTAACTCATTAAAACCTCATATGGGGCTCCAGTAAATGCAGTGTGCTACGTTTAGGAGTGGGTTTGGTTATTAGCAATAATTAATAATTATCAAAGACGTTTATTAATTATTAAAATCAATAGAACATTGATGAGAATCAATGTTAGCTTTTTTATAATCCTTTAAATCAACAACTATCAAAGATAATCACCAATCATTAACATTGATGAAACATTAATTAAAATTAACACTAGCTTATTGATCATTCAAATTCAACAATCATCAAAAATAATTATCAATTATCAAAAATCTATAGAATATTAATAAGGATTAACATTGACCGGGCACCACCCTGGAATCAGGGACTAATTACCAGATAGTATAACAGTCTCAATATTAGATCGTTTTCTTAGGAAAATCGACATCCGAAGAATATCGATTTTCGGGGAAAAAACAATGAATGAAGGCTTGAATCCGAGCACTGACATCCCGTCAGCATGACACAGGTGTATGCAAAACAAACCAAAACACTTCTCTTTGTAATATAACAAAGTTTATTTATGCAGTAATATCAAATAATAAATAATACAATGCAGTCAATAAACTTCCGACTTACAACTACAAACTAAACAGTGATATGATTAGATATGGAAATCAAAATAATCCTATAACACATGAGGGTGTGTGTGTGAGAGTGTGTGTGTATGTGTGTGTGTGTAAGGAGGGATGTGCACAAAATGGCGGACGTGACTCTCGTGGAGAGTATGTCACGCGAGACTTCCGGCCAGGGAATATGACCGCGAATGTGGGCGGAGAGAAACCAGTCAATGTTAGCTTAGGGACAAAGCTGAACTTTATCATGAAGCTATCTACTAGCCAAAAATGTGTGCCAGAATGTTTGTGAGGGGTCACGTGTGTGTGTGTGTGTGTGTGTGTGTGTGTGTGTGTGTGTGTGTGTGTGTGTGTGTGTGTGTGGTTAGTACGAGAGAGAGAGAGAGAGAGAAAATTACGTGACGGCCCCAAAGCCGATTTCGCAATCATGGGAGAGAAAGCAGCTGTTAGTTTATCACTCAGAGATGCGGTGGATGGCTCGTAAACAGTCCCGCGTTCTTTGATTCTTTAATGGATAAACTCAGTTTGCCGGTCTCACCCGCAATGGCAAAAATGCACAACAGTCCAATTTGATTGGACCACAATACAGCAAATCAAATTCGTCGTAATTAATACCCTGAGTATTAATAATGAGCGGACACGGCGGTCCATAAACTGTACAAGAAAAAACCTACTATAATATTCTATCTCTGCCCAGACGTAAACCTCTTACTTGAATCGCATGAGGATGCAGGTGGAATGTGTGTTCATCCGTCCATTAACTCAGACTCGGTTCCTCGAGGCTTGGCTGATGATGGGAGGCCGTTTCCTTGCTCTGTCGGCGGGCGGTACGGCTGCTGATTCTCGGCTGGCTGGCGGAGAAATCAGAAATGTTGACTTGATTGAAGATGGAAGAGAAATCTTTAATCTCTTCACTTCTGCAGGCGAACGGATGAAGATGCGGATTGCTCGGCGGTCTCCTTCGGATCCGTTAGTGTTCGGTTGAACACAGAGTAATCTCAACTCGTCCAGCGAGATGGAGATTGTATGGCCACAGTTTCAAGTGGGACATTACTTCCTTGTGCCACGAGACTGCACCTGAGAGCAGCGATGAGCTGTGTCTACCCACGGCGAGCAAAGTTGCTGGAAGCAAATCCCGGAAGCATTTCAGAGGTATTTCTACTCCTGATGATGTCATGGTTGAGGTGCGTTCTGTCATGTGCCTCATCCAATAGGAGTTGAGAGTTCGATCCTTTAGTGAGCAAGGCTTCATGGGATTTGTAGTCAGTTTTGGACTCCCTTTGTTTGAATTTGGCGCGATTTTTATCAGTATAATTTATGACTTATGTGGGGGCCTGAGTTAGGTTTTACGACTGTGTAAGGCCTGCCTTTGTCTTCTATCTGAATACATGAGGCCCAACATATTGTACTACGATCAAGAAACCAGCGTATTTGCTTAAATTTATCCTGTATACCTGACTTTTAGTATAAAGAGAAGATCGTTGAAATAATTTGAAAGTTACGAAGCAAGGTAGCTTGCAATTCGTCAGCGTTAGCAGGCAAGATCAAGTTTGCTAAAATTACACAGATCAGTCCTTATGGCACTATATTTCACATGTTTTGCAGTTATGTAATCTTACCTGTCCAATAAGAAGAATGCCAATTCAGGGTCGGTTTTGATCCAAAAAAACCAACACAGGTCCCTCCAGGAATCAAACTGCCGATACTCGCTTAGCCAGATGGGATTCAGTTTTTTTTGGCTTACTCTGAGATTGTGTAGAAGTCAGTGTTGTGCTGGGAGCTGGACGTTTGCTGGATTCCATCTCTAAGACAACATTACCTAGTGTTGCAGTTTGTTGTTGCTGTTGAAAAGCGGAAGAGAAGTACTGAGGCAAGGCTCTCAGGAGCGCGCATAAATGTCACATCTTTTGGATTTTCCCGGCAAAACCAACCCACTCCCTTCGCATGAAAATCAGTCTACAGGCTTTAATAGGCAACCTAGGAAGTCCGGGAAGGGCTAATTTTTTAAGTTGTGTTACAAGCCGTTCACACATTGCCAAAACAAAATTGTTACATACTGCACCTTTAAAGGAATAGTTAATTCAAAAAGGAAAATACTATAATTATTTACTCGCCAAAATACTCTCCAAACCCTTATAACCTTCTCCGGAATATTATTTTTTTTTATTGTCAAACAGCCTCTTTTTAACCCTTTCACATGTGCGATCAAACAGGTGGG
Source organism: Myxocyprinus asiaticus (assembly GCF_019703515.2). NCBI lineage: Eukaryota > Metazoa > Chordata > Actinopteri > Cypriniformes > Catostomidae > Myxocyprinus > Myxocyprinus asiaticus. The sequence goes on along the minus strand of NC_059362.1, from coordinate 13,282,142 downwards.
ATTACACTAGGCTGGGCTCAGAGGTGTACAATAAAACCTGTGCGATCTGCATTCGTGCTGCTGTCTACCAGCAAAGAGGGACTGAAGCAGTTGTCATAATAAATCAGCTGCAGTTGTCATAATAAATCAGCTGCTCAAATAGTCTTTTCAACATCACAACCATTCAAACAATCACTAAATGTTTAAAGCCGTTACCATCGGAGCTGGCTGTTTTGATTCATCAATGCGGCCATGTTTTCTGAATCTTCATGTTTTTATACGAACTAGTCAGTCCAATCGATCCTTTTCCCATTCCGTCCATCACTTATTCTAACCACTTCTGGTGCTGGAAAAGCAGAAGGACTATGCTATCATGAAATCAGAATAAGCTTTGCAGCAAATGTCAATTGTTGCCAGAGGTTTGCCAGAGGTTCACCACTACCAGCGAAAGAGCTGCAAATTTCTGGCAAACTGTTGCGGCAAATCAAAAGCTCATTTGCATGTGAAAATAACGAGCGCCAAATTTTCTGCAAATTTGCATCTAGTTTAGTGAAACACAACTTCACAGCAGAAGGGAAGGAGAACACAGGGAAGCAGGTTTTCCAGGCTCAGGTAAGACTTTTAATCGGCCACTTCAATGCTTTACAACTTCACAAACCCATCAGCTTCACAGGCACGTAGTTAGTTAGACACATCAGCTTCACAAACACAACAGATTAAACGCAACAGCTTCAGGAGCACCGTGGCCTTCCTTGTGCCAGACTCTCTCTTCCCTCTGCTGGTGGCATGGCTGCTTATATGCCGCTCTCCCCATGCTCACTGGAATTAGAGACAGGTGTTAAACATAATCTAGCTCAGGTGCAAGCGCCCTTACCGCATTCTCTCTCTCTGGACGGATGCTTGACCATGCCCCCACTGCCACATTTAGATTTTATGTAAAGGCTGTCCTCCAGTGCATCTGCTGTGAAGTGTTAGGTAAGATTTTTTTTAATTACAGCACACATTAAAGAACTCATGCTGGTAGATCACTTAGTACAGGAGAAACTCACGTGCAAAAATGTTAATGCTGCACTTTATACTCTGGGAGAGTGAAGTTAAAAAGAAACTCACCGCTAAAATGATATCCTTGTATATTGTGAGTATTCAGTGTAGCTGTGTACAAAGCACTGCCTATACAAAGGTCACTGCCGAACTATTCGACCTGTTGGTCAACATGTGAATTCGCCTGTCTAAGTTCACCAAACTTGAATTCCACACGAAATCTGTGGGTGAAAATTATTCGCCACTGGTAGTCCATTGCACAAAATTCACTATTGCAGATTACCACTGAAAGGACTGTATTTCACCTATGGAATTTCTGTAAATGTGGCCGTGCCTTTAAACCATACGATGAACTGAACAACATTTAAGTTGTTTTTCACCATCAAATCATATTAATAAACTAAAGAACTTAAATCAAATATGGTGGCCACATTGATAACATAAAACCTCATTGGTTCTCATCGGGTCTCGTCTCGTAGCGTGATCTTTTACAGACCTTATGTTCAACCAGTGGCAGATGGGGAAACTTATTTAAAACAGTCATTATTTTTGCAGTTTGTTTGGTGACGCAAGTGGTGCAGAAATTACACACTTCACCTTTAAAAACCACACACACAAACCACTACCACCACAGTAAGCCAATCTTAAACTCCTATCAAATCAAAATGAAGACTGACTGTGTTAGATAAAAAAATACTTTCTAACAGCTGGTTTTACAGCTGTTGTGCCCATAGCACTGATGCCCATGGCGATGATGTTTAGTTTAGTTTGACAAACACCAGCGCTAGTCTAATTGATGAAAAAATCCTCATGACCCTCTGTTGCTTGTTCTTGCGAGATTGATGTCAGTCATTTATTTTCAAAGCAATATCACAGGGTTCTGATCCCTGCAGTGTAAGAGTGGATTCTGAGATTTATTTTATAAAACTTTAAATCATGCCAACAGGGTCTAGGAAACTAATTAGTCTTCCTGTTCAGCACACTGAGCACTTGTTCTTAGGGTCAGAGCTGTATTTTTTAATTGCTGTTCCATGTGTCGTCTGGTTCTGGGGCAATTCGACTGCATCAGTGCAAGCAGGTTTCTTTGTACTGCTCTGTTTCTAACCGCTTAACATCACTATGAAGAATATGCACAGTTTGATTACATCCCAGCACACTAATGATATCAACCCAACAGCATCAGTAATACTGTAGATGAGTATGCAAATAAAGTAGTTGCTGTAAATATGAGTAAGCAAATTTGACTTCGCTGCTTGTGTTGTTCTTTGATTCTAATTCATTTTAATGCTTGACAGAAACTTGGCACCCTCATGAATAGGTACGTCTCCTGAAAAAATTATGGTGTAGTTTTCTGATAAATTCTTAAAACTACTGTAATAACTAACTATCATTATATCCATCAATGTCCATCATTACATTTGTGCACCATTCAGAATTAAATTGAGAATGAGTTTTAAATTCCAATTCAATTCCTGTAGATTGTAATTTTAATTTGATCTATGTATGAATATCTATGCTCCTCTGTTGAAAACAACACTGCTCTTCCATATTTTACATGTCAGTTCTCACATGAACTTGCCAACGTGCTTATGTCACGTGAGAGGCTGCGTGACCTCAACCCTCGTGAATTTTTAGTAAAAAAAAGTTTTAAATAATGATCTATTCCTTACACACGTAGCGTTTCGCTTCAGAAGAAATTCATTAATCCACTGGAGTCATATGGATTACTTTTTTGATGGCTATATGTGCTTTTTGGAGCTTCAAAAATGTGGCACCCATTCTGTCACAGAATGTCAGAGGCAGGACCCAAAAGAAAAAAAGGGGATATATTTATAAAAAACAAAAACAACATAAAACTCCCACAAGGGGGAAAACAAACATAAACAACCCCGTAGGGGAAAACGAACAATCCAGGGCTGGGGCAGAGGGAAACGGGGAACCAGGACCAACCGGACCGGACAGGGATGGGATGAAGAACAAACAAGACTGACTGACTGGGTCACAGTAGACACACAAGACCGACTGGGAAACAAGACAAACTGGCACTGGACAGCAAACATGAGGAGACTAAAATAGGGAGAGAAATCAACAGGTTAACAAGACAGGGCAGGTATGACTAATAAAATAATAATGGGCAAATAAGGAGGTGGGGTATGATGTAAGACAGAGAGACACACGGCAATACTGAAACAAAACAAAGCTCTCACAAGACAACAAATCACCCGAATGGCATGAGCGCACATTGCCAAGACAGTAAGACAATATATGCCCATGCCAGCTGACAAACAAGATGAGAGAATGCGTAGCAATGCCAAACAAAGCGCTGCTATGCATTCTCATACTAAATGAAACCTGAGCATACATCGCGAGGCAAACTCCATGCGATGCACGCAACAGGTGACAAAAACAAGACAGGACACCTGTGTGAGAGTTTGGCCACACACAAACCCGAAATCTCAGACCAAAGTGACCGAACCTTAGCACAACGTGAAGACAGCTAGCGACCCGGGCACACAACGTGATGCGCACCTGTGTTCACGAGAGACAGACATAAAGTATTGACGTGAGTGCATACTGCCAAGATGACATAAGCACGATGCACCCACGTCAATAACAGACAGACATGGATCCCGACATAGACCGAAACCGAACCAGACAGGAAGTCAGGACCCAGACACAATACTCCAGACATGAAACAAGACAGACTGAAGAGCGCATGGCAGGGAATACAACTGAAACCGTGTGCTCACACAAAGACAGACAACGAAACACAAGACAGACATGGGATGATGATGCTACGGTCCTGTCAGACAAAAAAAGAGTTCTGGGTGGCGGCCGCTGGGCAAGGCTCAAAGGACTGGCCAGCAGCCACAGGAGGGCTGGAGGGAACGGGAGGGAATGGCTCTGGGGGCAGAGCCAAGGAATGCTCGGGCAGCAGAGCCGTGACTTCAGGGACTGGCTCTTTGACCGTGGCAGGCATGGCCGCTGGCTCATTGACCGTGGCAGTCGTGGGTGCTGGCTGGTTGACCGTGGCAGCTGTGAGTGCTGGCCGCAGCAGGGGGACAGCCTTCATGGCTGTGAGAACTGGCAGGGAATTGGGAATGGCCTCCGTGGCCGTGGGCACTGGCAGCGGCAAGGGAGCAACCTTTGTCATCGTGAACACAAGCTGTGACAGGGGAATGACTTCCATGGTCGTGGGCACTGGTAGTGGCAGGGAAAAAGCCTTCATGGCTGTCAGCATAGGCAGTGACAGAGGAACGACCACCGAGGTCGTGGGCACTGGCAGTAACAGGGGAACGGCCTCCGTGGCCATGGACACGGCCGAAGGGCTGGGCTTCCTTCTCCTACGGCGACGTGAGGACCGGGACATGCCCAAGGGATACAGGGCACGGGCTGAGAGGGGTTAAGGGATCTGGCGTTCCATCTCTGTATAAGGACCTCCACCTCCGCAAGACGGCAAACATGGTCCATCAGATCCCAAAAGGGCAAAAAAAATCTCACTCAGCTCCTCGACACTGCGCGGGTTGTCCAAATCCAATAGGAAGAGATGTTTGAAACAAGTCTCATCATAGCACCACCTGTGGGGTTCCCGGACCAGCTCTGGGCTACATCCATCCTGGGAAATCCTACCCAAGGTGGTACTATGAGAGACCTGCTCCTTCTGGCTGGGAATTGGGTGGAGAAAAAATGCCCATCTATGATGGGTCCTTGACTGGCCAGTTCGTTCTGTCACGGAATGTCAGAGGCAGGACCCAAAAGCAGAGTTAAAAAGGAGCATTATTTATAAAAAAACAAAAAACAAAAACATGCTGTGAAAAGACAAAAAAACACCCAAATGGCTTGAGCGCACATCGCCAAGACAATAAGGCAATATACACCCATGCCAACCGACAAACAAGATGACACATTCACTTGCATTTTATAGACCTACAGGGCTGAAATTTTCTTCCAAAAATGTTCTTTGTGTTCTGCTGAAGAAAGATAGTCATACACATTTGGGATGTATTCTTAATATAAAATAGTTACTAATGTGTCTAATGTGTTACTAATGTGTCTCAATGCAAACAAATTAGTGTGTAAATGTCTCAATATATCCTTAAGGTAACAATTGCAGGTTACCACTTTTTAACAATATAATCATAAGGGAAGTCGACATGTTGCTTCCCATTGTTCCAGTACCCTGACATTGACCCCATTCTGCTGAGATACTGACAAGTAGCATCTCCCATCAGACATTTTTGCAAAAGTTCGAGTGTGTTTAACTTTTCACGTGGCGTGACTGATAGTGTCTTGCGTCAGCTTTGTCTGTGCTTTCAACATGCATTGATGTGTTTTCTTGTATAAAGTAATTAACTGCATGTTTGAATATAACATTTGCTTCATAAGACATAAACAGTGAATAAGAAAATGTTATACTTCTATATAATGTGACACGCTATCACTTTATGCAGTTTATGCATGCACATGCACATGTGCATGCATAAACTACGATAAAGGTCCTTAAACCTGTCCTGCTACACAGACAAGACTGCAAGCAAAGCTGCTTCTTAATTAACAGATCCACAGTGTAGGAGAAGACAAACGCTACATAAGAGTTTATTCATCAGCCAAAATTGTCTTTCATCTGCACCAGTACTGTACGTCATGTAGAGCTTTTCAAGTGTGTCTGTGCTGTGGTCCACACCAGAATGAGAAAGAGTGGTCTCTGTCTCATGGGGAAACAACACTTCCCTGCTGATGTATCGCCTGCAGTCATTAATGTCAGTAAAACTAAGCTGTTTTCCTGTTGATTTGGCAAAGCCGAGCTTCACTGTTTATTTAATGAGAAAATCTTCTCAGGATAAACAGGCTAACAAGCAGTTCACCATGTTAGCTCATATGGTCCTAAAGGATAATAAATTTCTGGCTGTAACATATGTCACGCACATAATGGCTCCTGCTAGTTTTGTCTGCTCAGTATGCTCCACAAAGGAACTGAACATGTCATCACTGAACTTTAAAGCAGTCCGAGGATCTTTGAGATGATAATAGAAATATATTGATACCCCTTGCAAAAATCTGTAAATCATCCAAAATCTCTGATAGTACTGAGAAGGCGCAGAAAGCCAAGGTTTCGCAGCAGTAAATAATGATTAAAAAGGCTTCAGTTATGTGCGTATTAGTCTTTGCCTGTAACACATTTTGGAAATACTTAAACCAAATTAATTGATTTATTATCCAACTGCAAAAATAGGCAGTGAAAAGGCTCACTTAGTGTTTTTAATAATTCCCATGACTGAATAATAAACCCTGTTGATTATTTAATTATGAATTGAATTAATTAAATTTTAGTTTTGTAAATAAATTAATTCAAACATTTGACCCTTCTGTTTAGGAGAATATTCCAAACAACCATTTTGTGCAGGCCAAAAAAGATCCCATAGAGCAGTGTTTCCCAACATTTTTTGCCGTACATACCCCCACAGCACCATCAGTAAGGCTCAAGTACCCCTTTATCGACACAAAACCAAATATGTATAACAAGGATTAAATATTTTACATTATCATGAATATTGATTATTATTGATCAATCAGTATTAGTTTGATCTATTGACATCCCTTTATCAATGCCCATTAGGGCTGGGTATTGATAAACATTCGATTTGATTCCGATTCAATTTGAAATAATTTGGATATATTTCAGTTATAATGTCCATTTCGCTTACATATAAAATACATTCTCTCTCAGCTAATGCTGTTAATTATACAGGGGACCTCCTAACTTGGTACAATACAAATATACATTTTTCCAGTTTTATTTTATCATAAGTTTAGCTTTTTAAAAATGCACAAATTACAATGGTACAAAGGTACTTATTAAAATGCAAATATAATTTGTACCATTTACAAGTATTTACTATGATATTTAGAACAGACTACTGGCTGTTTGGCCACTGAGCACATATTAACATATTATACGCACATTTTCTTTGCGCGTCCATGCTATGTGTGATTGTTTCTTTTTTGTTATTTTTATCAACAACTGACTGTAAAGAACAAAAAGGGACACTGACCAATGGACTGCATGGATCTTATCGTTGGACACACATTACCCTACACGAAACGAGTCAAACTAAAATGTTACTCTTTCACGCAGTGAAAAGATCTCAGTGCCTAACCTGGCATAGAGTAAAAGACTGACATCAGGTTTTTTCAAATGAGCAAATCACGATTTATTGAAAATCTACATTTTTACCCATCCCTAATCCCTATTATTTTTTTAAGCCATACATTTTGTTAGGTTTAACAGCAAAATCCAGTTCTTTTTGCATACTCCCTAAAATCTGCTTATGTATCCCCAGGGGTACGCATGTATCCAGTTGGGAATAATTGCTGTAGAGTAGGTATACAGCACCTGACCTTTGATTATAAACATGAACATAATGGTACTATTCTTTTACAGTAGATATACAGTAAACAGCAAAGGTCTTTAAGATCATGAGAAACTAATTAAAATGTGTCAAACTTTTGACTAGTAGTGCAATAACAGCTCAAGGCGATCTTTCAGCAATACTGTGAGACTGATGCTAATGATTCTTGGAGATAAGCTGTGGTGAAAAAGAATGTGAATGGAGATTTCTCAGACCTGTACATCTCCTGAGAGGGACGTTTTCCCTGTTTTATGAACCCCAGCACAAGAACCTGGCAAAGATATTTCCCGCCATCTCTCTCCCAATCACCCTTTCTTGCAATCTCTCAAACATGTACTTTCCCCAATTTTTCGGTCTCACTCTCTTTCATGCAATAAATGAAAGACAGATTCTATAATCTATTCTTCCTCTGTTTGATCCATTCCTCACAATATGTTTTTTATCTGAGTGATGAAAATGTCTACCTCTCCCAACGGATTCCAAAATCAACAAAGCATTAGGCTGATGGATGTTCCTGTCTCATTATTTTCCTATTCCAATGCTGTGATGTTATGTTAAAATGCTTAACATAAATGACTGAGTGATGACAGCAGGGCTTCTTGGTGTGTTTGTCTGCCTCGGTTGAAATCACACTCAAGCAGGGAGAACAGAAAGGTCAACCTTTGAGGCACACCACATCTCAGTTTTTCAAAGGGTTTGAAAGATGCCTTTACCAGTAACCTTTCATAGTAAATTTTACATTACCAAACATTATTATGTCATAAAAAATGCTTAACAGAATTAGTTAATTTAAATTAAAAAAGTTAGAAATATCATGAAACTTTTGTTGCCTCCATGTGAGCTGCCTCCATTTTAAGGCATCATAGAAGCGCCCTTACGAAAATCAAGAGTTCATGGCAAATTTACCGCAAATTCACCACTGATAATGTTCACATGCAAATGAGCTTTGCGGCAAACTTGCGGCAAATTGTCCATTGTTGCTAAAGTTTGCCGGAGGTTCACCACTACCAGCGAGGAGCTGCAAACTTCTTATTAGAGTATCCCATAGTTAGCTTAGAAACATGCTAATGGCAAACCCTTATTTGTAAATAAATTAGACACAATTTATATACAAAACTAAATTCTAGCATTTAAGCATAATCCTTTAGATCAAAATGTCTTTAAGATCATGAGAAATTACATTAAGTGTGTCAAACTTATGACTTAGATGAGCTTGGTGAAAAAAATAAATCCAAAATGACGGAGAAGCAAGAAACATTACAATCATAAAATGTAATTTTTCATACTTTTCATAGTGAAAAGTATCAAACATTGTTTAATAGAATTAAAAAGGAACTATTGTACCCAATAATAGCATTTGATTTACATATTTTCTTATATATACAGTTAAAAGTATTGATCTGAAATATGGATGGCATTATATTTTCATTAGTGACTTGTTAAATAGTTTTTAACCCATACTCTGCTTCTATAACCTAGTCTGGAGGACCTTGAAATCCAGTTATGCAATTTGCAAAAGTTAATTGGAAACATGAACTAAATAAATGATAATGATATAGTGAAGTTGTAAACACCACAATCACCCAGTTAGGCTTGTGATTAGTAAATAGCTTCAGGTACTTTAATTCCATCCAGGTGTCTAACTAAGAGCTGTGCAAGATGACACAACATCTGTGGTATCTGAGAGACAAATTGGGAGTATTTTCTTCTTTATTAGACAGATGCAGTGAAGATTGAAGACAGGAAACTATTGTAAGGAGAGGGGTTTAGGGCAAATTACAGGCTGGACTCAAACCTGGGACATATCTAGCTGCACTACAAACAATACAAGCTAAGATTTGCAATCAGAGCAGTAGTATCAGGCACAGAAATGATAAGGGTTAATCAGGGCTAATCAGACTAGAAAACCTATAACTAATGTATACCAAACCAAGAAAATCTACACTAGACAAAAGCATAATTTATAAAACTAAGCTGAAAACATACACTGAGGAGCCAAAACCTTGTGACCACTGACAGGTGAAGCAAATAACACTGATCATCTCCTAACAAGGCCACATGTCAAGGTCTGGGTAGATTAGATGGTAAGCACACAATCAGTTATCATAGTCAATGTGTTGAATGCAAGAGAAATGGGCAGGAGTATAGACCTGAGCGACTTTGACAAGGGTCTAATTGTTATGGCCAGATGACTGGGTCAGAGCACCTCTGAAACAGCAAGGCCTGTGGGATGCTCCTGGTCAGCAGTGGTGAGTACCTACCGATAGTGGTCCAAGAAGGGACAAACCGACGAAAGGTGTTGGGCGGCTAAGGCTCATCAATGCGCGGGGCAACGAAGGCTATCCAGTCTGGTCCGAACCAACAGAAGGTCTACTGTGGCACAAGTAACAGAAATTTTTTTTAATGATAGTTACGGGAGGAATGTGCCACAGCACACAGTGCTTGATAGCACCTACTGTGGGCGAGGAACTGAACCATGGAGCACTGAAAGAAGGTCACCTGGTCCGATGAGTCCCGTTTTATTTTACATCACGTGTACAGCTATGTACATGTGCACCATTTACCTGGGAAAGTGATGAAACTAGGATGCACTGTGGGAGGACGACAAGCCAGTGGAGGGGGTGTGATGCTCTGGGCAATGTTCTGCTGAAAACCTGGGTCCGGCCATTCATGTGGACATTAATTTGACACATGCCACCTACCTAAACATAGTTGCAGACTAGGTACACCCCTTCTTGGCAATGTTATTCCCTGATGGCAGTGTCCTCTTTCAGCAGGATAAGGCGCCCTGCCACATTGCACATATTTTTCGGGAATGGTTTGAGGAACATTATGAAGAGTTCAAGGTTTTGCCCTTGACTCCAAATTCCCCAGATCTCAATATGACCATCTGTGGGATGTGCTGGACCAATAAGTCCGATCCACGGTAGTTCCACCTCACAACTTACAGGACTTGAAGGATATACTGCTACTGTCTTGGTGCCAGATACCACAGGACACCTTCAGGAGTCTTGTAGAGTCCATGCCTCTGCGAGTCAGCGCTGTTTTGGCAGCAAGCAAGGACCAACATCATATTAGGCAGGTCATAATGTTTTGGTTCATCTATGGGTTATTGAATTATTTTGTATATCGCCACAAACATGATTTAAAATGTTGTGCAGGGACTTTTATATGAATGGTTCATTTAAAAGAACAATCCAAATGAACAAATTCACTAAAATGAATCAGATTTCCAAATGAGAGAGACATTTTAGGCAAGTATGATCATTGATCATTTGCTCAGTTTGCACATCTGTAAAGCTGAGCATGCAATACAGTGGTACAAAAAATGTCCTGGTTACTTGCATAACCTCCGTTCCCTGATGGAGGGAACAAGACGTTGTGTCGATGTAGTGACACTAGGGGGTCACTCTTGGGAGCCCGAGACACCTCTGGTCTTTGATAAAAGGCCAATGAAAATAGGCGAATGGTATTTGCATGCCACTCCCCCGGACATACGGGTATAAAAGGAGCTGGTATGCAACCACTCATTCAGGTTTTATGCTGAGGAGCCGAGACAAGGTCCGGCCATTTCAGCGGGTAGTTCAGCATTGTGGCAGGAGGGACACAACGTCTCATTCCCTCCATCAGGGAACGGAGGTTATGCAAGTAACCAGGACGTTCCCTATCTGTTACTCACTTGACGTTGTGTTGATGTAGTGACACTAGGGTTCCCTATACAAAACGGCGCAACTGGCTGAACTGTGTTACGTGAATTGGCGGTGTGTGACGGGCAGACAACTGTGTGCCTCGTAGCCAGTGCACCAGGCCGACACGTAACCTCCCACAACATAGTTATGAGTGTCGAACGGCCCTTTGGGGACAAGTCGACTACCCAAAAGATAGAGACAGGCTAACCCTGTCATGGCCTCTTTTCCCCTTCTTTTTTTCCCACTCCCTAAAAAACAAGGGGGATTATCCGACTGGGCCACCAGGTCTAGTCGGGGGGGTGTCCCTCCCAAGAGGAGGACACTGCGGAGACCACACCTCGCCCAAAGAGAGGGGGGTATTTAAGTGGAAAATACATCACATAGTCTTGCCGGTCATGTGGAGAGTCTCATGGTAGATCCTACCCAACAGGGGAGGAGTTGCTACAAACATGGAGACTGTGGCAGAGGGGGCTCTGTCCAAGGAAGACGCAGTTTGCCAACAGTGAAACGAATTAGCGGAAGATATACATTGCATGGGGTTACCTTACAGGGAACCGCCACATCCACTCTTAGTTAGCACGTGTACTGGGCCGGCAGTGAGTCTCTCCGAAAACTCAACTGCCACAGGGCTCGGAGGAAGTCAACCAGGGAACATAGTTTGTGAACACAACTGGGAATTAATGGCACACGTCTTCAGCTCAGAGGATGAGCAGATGGGTGTGGGATATTGAGCCGCGCTGGAGCAGGATATGCCGGATAGCCTTTGTCTGCTGCTTCACTGTCGAGAACTGCTGGACAAAGTCCTCGACGGTGTCACCGGATAGGCCAGCCTGGGAGATGGGGGCAGCAAGGAACCGTGTCTTGTTGACCTCACCCATCTCGACCAGGTTGAGCCAAAGGTGGCGCTCCTGGACCACTAATGTGGACATCGTCCGCCCGAGAGACCGCGCCGTGACCTTCGTCGCTCGGAGAGTGAGGTCGGTCGCCGAGCGCAGTTCCTGCATCAGATCTGGGGCGGAACTACCCTTGGGCAGTTCTTTTAGCCCCTTGGCTTGGTGGACCTGCAGGAGAGCCATGGCGTGCAGGGCAGAGGCGGCTTGTCCAGCAGCGCTGTAGACTTTGGCCGTCAGGGACGACGTGAACCTACAGGGCTTGGACGGGAGCTTTGGGCGTCCGCGCCAGGTGGCAGCACTCTGCGGGCATAGGTGCACCGCGAACGCCTCATCCACCGGGGGAATTGCCGTATAGCCCCTCGCCACCCCGCCATCGAGGGTAGTGAGGGCAGGGGAACTGAGAAATCGGGACCGGGCAGTAAAAGGTGCCTCCCACAATTTTGTCAGCTCCTCATGCACCTCTAGGAAGAAAGGCACTGGAGCGGGGCGCGGCTGCTTTGAGCGGCGCCACGAGCCCAGGAACCAATCATCGAGTCGCGAGGGTTCAGGGGAGAGTGGAGGGTTCCACTCTAGCCCGACGCTTACAGCCGCCCGGAAAGCATGTCCGTCATCTCTGCATCAGCCTGTGACTGGGAATCGTCCCCGAAGGGGGGAGCCCAGCTGAGGCTTCTGTGTCCGACTGGACAAGCCCACTCTCTGATGCTGCGCTCGAGAGCTCATCAGCTTCGCGGGCTCTGAACAAGAGGTCGAACTCGCTGTGAGACGAGCCGGTGGACTCATCCAGAAGCCCGATCGGGGTAGACGAGCGTGCTGGGGAATGGGAGGTCTGCGGGGAGATACCCAGCGGAGGCGGTCCCATTGGGGTCCCCAAATCGCCCCCAGTGCTAGCCGCGCTGGCCTCAAACCCGTAGGTAGAAGGACCGACCGCAACGTTGCCATGGTCATGTTCTCGAAGTGAGAACATGAACCATCCACTAACTCTGCCTCCGTGTGGGTCGCGCCCAGACACGAAAGACAGCGATCGTGACTGTCTGAAGTTGAGAGGTAACGACGCAACCAGGAATAACACACAATTGGAAAGGCATCTTTAAAAAGACGCATCTTTAAAAAGACATTCCGTGTGTGCCACTCTTTTAGAGAAATATACTCTTTCAGAAAAATATACACTCTTTTTTTCTGCCGAAATGCCCAGGGGCGTTCCCTGCAGTGCACCAGTGCAGAGGAGGGAGAAGCCGCTGAAATGCACCGTCAGATCCAGCAGAGGTGAATGAACAGTCATGAGAATTCAGCTCAGTAAGCATGACCGTTCGGCTCCGAAGAGAAAATCTGAATGAGTGGTTGCATACCAGCTCCTTTTATACCCGTATGTCCGGGGGAGTGGCATACAAATACCACTCGCCAGTATTCATTGGCCTTTTATCAAAGACCAGAGGTGTCTCGGGCTCCCAAGAGTGAACCCTAGAGTCACTACATCGACACAACGTCGAGTGAGTGACAGATAAGGAACAGCAATGTAGCTTTTAAAAATAGCTTGTTACTGGATAAGGTTCTCTGTATTGAAAACAGCGGAACTACTGTCACGCTACTGAAAAATGTAAAGTTAGTAGCATTGCTACTTTTAGTTTGTTACTCACCAACACTGACCGGAATTTCACCTCAACTTCAGTCCATTTCAGACAAGATTCACAAGAGATTAAAATCTTACAAGGTCTATATAAACAAGCATTCCTTAGAAGATTAACTGGACCATTGCTGAGCAATTTCATTCTCTCAGGAATTCTCTTTGCCTCTTTTTATTTCTCTTTCAAAATCTGTTTCATTCTAGCACATTCACAATATTTCTGCAGGTTAGCACTTCCACCTCTACTGAGACAATAACAGTGCTGAAATTAAATATTAATGCGAGTAGCCCGCCTAGCCAATCCACAAGCATTAATCTCAGATCTTTCCTGCTCACAAGCACGTGGCCTTGAACACTTTTATGTAGCCGTCAGAGACCTTATATCTCAGCTCGCTTTAGAAACCTGAACACATCCAAATGTTTTCGGAACAAATTCTGAACCTGCCTAAAGCAGTCCAGAAATGCCTTATAAAGAAGGTTTACTGGTGAATGGTTTCCACAACTTAGCATCCATCATTCTAGCATTTACCCTAGCCAATCTTTTTACCCCATGGCTGTGAAAACAAAGTGTCAGCTCTTATGTCTGAGTAACCTGCTAGACCTCAATAAGTGTTGGTTAAACCTCATAATTGAAGACACAAGTATCTGCCCCAACACACACAGAAACACCCTACAAACAAGCTCTACCATGTCTCCCCTGGGCTCATGCATGCACACATCTCTGCATAATGGCTAATGAGGATGTGCTGGATGTGTAGTGCAGAGTGCAGTGTCTTTGTCTCATGGGGTACACCAAGAGTGGCATTCACCGCCTCTAAGTCCTATATTTCCCCCAGGAATAGCACAATCACCTGCCAAGGACACTCTAGTTTCCTGTGGTGGCAGTAAATACTGTTTAAACAAGCTGGCAAATACAGGACTCATGCAAGCCAATCAATGCATGGTAAGAATCTGCCTTTTTAATAAGCTGTTCTGAAATTAAATGTAATGAATAAAAGTCATATAACGTTATTTAAGACCATACATAACATCAAATGATGACTGGCTAAAAGTGTTTGGCGTCCAAGCAAGACCTATAACTACCCCTCAAGAGTGGTTATTGTAATTAGCGAGTGTTTTAATTCATGTTTAAGAATGACAGGCCAAGTCTTAATGCTTACTACCGCAAAGCCATCCTGATTCATCTGAGACATGTAGAGTCACCAATTCTTTGACTTTTCATGAAGCTCATTTAGTGGGTTGGGCAGCAGGGAGTTTATGGGAAAATGGGTCCCTGAACAACTTAATGAGACCCACTTAAAAAGAGTATGCTACACACTTAACCAATGGTTCACAACTGACCCAACACTCTTACATTCTCTAAGTTTGAATGTCCCTGAGTTTGATGATACCACTAGAGGTTTGTATAATCACTTCTTTTTTCTTTTTTTTTATCTCTAGGCACATACTGTACTACTCAAGATATGCGTTTGGCATAGACCACATACACACTGCAAGTTTTGGTAGTGACAACTGTATTTAATTTCAGGACTGAATCTCCTAAATTCAGAGGAGTGTGGACAATGTGAAAAGTGTGGGAAATAATTATAACATTTTCAGTTTACATGGACGGCTAATGTTTTTCCCCCCTTCATACTGCTGAAAATAAAACAAAGTAATAATTTGTACGAGATGGCGAAATTGTAAGATATTGCATTTCTTTCATTCCATTATAGACCAATCAATCAACAAACATAATTTCAAATAGATACAATACAGGATATTTACAATACATCAAATTAAGAAAGGAAACATTTTGGGTTAGGGGATAAACGTAAGAACACTAGTTCAAAACTCTCAGTGATTTTCCTATTCAAAGTATAGTTATGTTTATGGTTTGGGTAAGGGGTTAGACTTCATGTTTAGGTTTAGATTTTTGTTAGGGGTTCAATTTAAAATCGTAATAACACTTACTCAAAACCCTGATGTTTCTCTTTCTTCTGTGGTACACAACAATGATTTTCATCTTAAAATCATGATTACGTTAATGGTTTTGGCAAGGGAATATACTACATGGTTATGTCTAGGTTTGGGTTAGGGGTTAAACTTTGTAAAACAAATCATAATAACATTATTTGTTGTTTAATTTATTTTTATATCTATTGGAGTAAAAGTTGTACATTTTTGTACGACCCAACTTGTACAATTCTTTTTTGATTTCACCATCTCGTTCTATCATTATGACTTGTCATGAGACCAGTTTGGACATGTCTTACATCCTGGCTAAATTATCTTTCCGAAACTTAGGTGGAAAATTTTTGCATCTCACAGCTGTAAACAAAAAACACAGATGGCAACAGTTTAAAATTTGCTTTTACCTGTGTTTGACGACAGAAATATTAGCGACCGGATACATTTTCAAGTCCAGCTATTTTAGTAAACTGCCAAGAGTCATCGTCTTTTGTTTGCTGGTCAAAATGTGCAGATGTGGTGTCACTGCATTATCAACTAATAATTCAGTTCTGTTGTGTACACACTAGAGGGATTCAATGAAAATGCGTTCATTTTTTTTTACCAGAATTTTTCGGGAGGATATTTGGTTGCAGAATGCGGTTACCACTCCCATTAATAACGGAACTCTGTACAGAATGGGATTAAGCACACAGAAGAGGAGTGACAACCATATTTAACTACAGTGTTTACGTGGCCATAATTACATTTTGTCAACATAAACCTCACAATGTAACAAAAGCACAGTAGAGGATATATGCGTGTGTTCTGACAATGACATCTAATCACAGTTTAATCAATGTCTAATCACCTTGAATGTGGCTTTCATCTCAATGCTATAAATGACTTTATTTGTATTCAAATGAACCTTTATATGATTAAATAAAGGGAAGTAAAATAACACAACAGAACTGCAGCACTTACCTCTGCTCTCCACCCTGACAGGTCTTGGTGCACCGGTGTGACTGCTTGACTGATAGATTTATGAAACATGAAGGTGTTGTGTCAATAAATGCAGTTCCGCTATGTCCATCAACCTGCCGTGACAGGAATGTGCAAATTTTGTTGCCGGTGACCTGCATTTCATTTACTCTTTCACTAGTGCCAATGCTCTACTGCGGCATTCACTGTGGGAATCCCCCCATCTACAGTGAGAAAAAACGAAAGTGTTTTTAAGTTAATAGATAATATAGTCCACTTTTTTCACTTTTAAGTATTCCAAGATATCACAACATTAGGGTTCTGCAAGTAAAAATAATTTCTTTTTCTCCACTGAGCAGTTGATAAATATAAATATACATAGTATATAAACCTTTCAAGACAGACCTACCATGTGTCTGAGATTGTTAAGGGCTTCTGTAGAAGCCACAAGTCAATGTTTTTTTTTTTTGTATTTTTATTTTTATTTTTATTAATAAAATAAAATAAAAAGTTTAATTGACAAATTCCCTATGAAGATGTACATTACCCACAATCATAAGAGAGATCCACCAATCAGAAAAGTCACTTGTACAATGGAAACAGAAACCGCTGCAAAAGAACTCAACAGTGACCAACTCATACAATTAAACATTGCAAATTACGTTATGGAGAATACACCCTCAATTTGCTCATACATTTCTATATATCTGAATATATTGAATTTAAAAATTAATTACTGTATCAATAGTCAATAGTTTAAAATGTGCCATTAGTTTTGATTTGATTTCATAATTTGCTTCATAGGAAAAGAGATAAAAAATATACATATGTAATTTTTTTATTCAAATCAATGTTTGTAATGTTCATCTCAAATGTTAGTTTGGTTCATCAAGAAAGAAAAAGGCTTATTTTAAAAGGTCTCAGCCACCTGAGATCATGTGATTTGCATCCGCAATAGTCCTTGTGAGTCTTTAAAGCAATTTCAAGTACTAATTGCCATTAGAGGCAGGTTTGTTAATCTTCACAGAATTATACAACACACTTCTAACCAACTCCCTTAGGGACTACTGGTTTAGTATCTTTATAATGCTACTTTAAAATTGGTTTGTCCAAATGTGCAAGACTGGAAGATTTACAGGGATGCCATGCATATAAAATGCACAGCAGGGATGGAGGAACAAATCCCATGCATTTCTAATAAAGGGCAAACACCATGATAGAGCCGGATTTTAAATAGCATCTTTCTAACCCACAGACAACATTACTGCACGGCTAAACTGCTCAGTGTTCCACTGTCGAGCATAAACAGATTTTATTCTTTCCTTGAGAAAATAAATAAATAAATGGTGCAGTGTTCCTATCTGATTTTAAATCCATTTGCCTTATAATCATTTAATTTAGTGTGTGTTTTATCCCTATGTAGGTAGAAAGCCATAGAGCCATCTATCTACAGAAGATGGTATATCTGAATTAGGCTGCTCTATCCTAATATGAAATGTGCCCGTTACATTTGAACTCTTTGTTTCTAAACACCAAACTGCTGTTTCATGGCTTTCTAATTGAATCCTGTGCGCAGAGACTCTCAGCACACTGTGGCCTATATGAAGGCTGTTTATCTGCCATAAATCAGGCTGGCAGGTTCAGCAGTGTGTACATTAGGTCTAGACCCATAATTATGAGACTTCATCAGGGGACTAAGTGCTTAAGTTCAGCGTACCAGGGGTTGCATAGACTAGTCAACTGTACTAATGTAGTCGACACTCTCAGACTGTAGTCGACAATTCGCTTTCCATGTAATTGACAAAACGCTTCTGGAGGAAATACATTGGGTGGTGGATTTCCAAAATGCAGGATGGCAAGGGGAGACTTATTCATACTAATTAAGAAAGATCTACCTGATATGTTGGTGCTAGGTTTAGGGGTTGGTTTATAGTTTCTCTGACCAATCAGGCAGTGCTTCGTCCAATCAGCTGAATCGTCCAATCAGTAATTCACTTTACTTGTGAAAACCAATTAATCTAACCCTGTGATCTTATATCCTGCCAGTGGGTATGGAGAACGATGGCTTTGCACTGAAAGACCAAAGTGGCTCAAATGTACTTTGATTAAGATGACACAGATGCTATAGTAACCTCCAATATATTAAAGTGGACTTCAACTACAACAGTAATACTAGTGCTATGCAAAATAATTTAAAATGGCACCTGCTGGCACTAGTTAGTGATTTTCAACATGATCAACACAACTTTGTATGTTTGGACATCTGACCTGGTTCCTATTAACTCCTTCAATAACATGATTCAGTGGAAGTTAGAAAAGTGCTACATGTTGGAGTATAATGACAGGACAGAACACATCCCCATCTTGCACTCAAGAACCCGTAATCATCTGAAAAAGCTGCGGCAAGAGGGGGAAGTCCAGGCTACACTAAAATATGTTCAGACACTTATGTTGACTTTTAGCTAAGTTACAGCTCAACGTATTGGCTCGATTAGTCAACTATTAGAAATCAGTAGTCGTGCAACCCCTAGTACCTATATTGCACAGAGTGTGGGAGGCACAAGCTAGAACACATCACAAACACAAACTATGTGCACATGGCCACGCACACACTGCAGGTAAATACAGTTGTCACTCCTCTTTTGAGTGCTTAATCTTGTTCTGTACACATAATTCACTGTATTTCGTACACGCATGCAACATTGAATTCAAATTCAAGTCACTACAGCATTTAAATGCAGTTGTCACTCCCAAAACTTTCCAGTGCACACATGACTTATTTGTCCACATTAGATACTGTAGAACAAAACAGTTTGAGAGGAGTGGTGTCTTTTTTTACTATGTATCGTTAAGGAAAAGAGTTACCATGGAACCTGTTTTTTCAAAATTCACCACTTTCTCACACTGGAGAGAGGATGACATGGAGGCAAGACAATTAGTTTGAATTTAAATATGCATAAGATAGAATAAGTGTGTTTCTAAAAGAATTTTGCACAGATCGCGGTGCAACACCAAATGTTATTTCTGTGCTAGGTTGCTGTATTTTATTTTTTGGGTTTTGAGGATGGTAACAGTGGCTTTAAATATTAGTTGTGCCAACTAATTGTGAGATTTTTAATTCATTTGCAATTAAATTTAGCAGAGGCTTATGCTGGTTGTATATTTTTTATATATTATTTTATATAGATTTATATTAATATGTATAATATTGAAATTTTTGTCAAAGTTTAAGCAAATTAAGGGATCTATTGCGGTGTGGAGGGATTTGCTTAAATCTGTTAAAGACATTATATTAGCCTTCAGCGTAACACTAATAAGAGCTCATTATTTCATAACATGCATTTAGCTTATTAATCCTGTAGGACTTTAAGTGAACCAGGCAGCGAAACATTCCAAAGGACACACAAAGCAATAAGCAGAACCTTCTGGAGTTATAACCTTAGGGACTTTTCAGGGCATAAAACTGTGAATCTATACATTTGGTACCGAAAAGTCTGAGGCGCCCTCTCTCAGTTCCATCCTGCATCGCATCACTAAACAAAAGAACTGTAAGAAAGATCGCACTCCTCTCGAGGAGTCCCCTTTTGGGTGACTGAAGCTCCTTTTAGGTTGCTGATTTTAGATCATTAACGAGTGCCAAATAGTTGGTCAGGAGACTATCTATACAACAAAACCGCATGATTTAAAACTAAAGGGCTGTAACTGTTCGTGATGGGGATGGGGGCAATGAGGAAGAAGGAGTCGGCGAGTTCCAACACAAAGGTATTTTATTTTGAACACAAACTTCAGTTTATTTTTAAGCACTTGAGTCTCTGTGGGCGCATGGTAGCTCTCTCTCCCTCTCTGTTATCTGGCTCGCCTTTTAATCCGTCTCCAACTCTCACAGCAATGACAAAAAGATGTTAGAGACAATCATTGACAGGTGATGATCCTTACCATTCTCATCTCCCTATCTCGCTCTCCATTCACATGCCGGTGCTCACGCCCCCAATTCCACATAACCCCATCAACCCCACCCACCCCCCCCCATTATGGAAAGGAGGTCCGTGACAGCCATCTTTGCCCCTGGTCTGTGGACCACCTCAAACTTAAACGGCTGAAGAGCCAGATACCAACTGGTGATCCACACATTGGTATCCTTCATGCGATGGAGCCAATGGAGCGGGGTGTGGTCTGAACAGAGGGTGAAAGCCCGTCCCATGAGGAAGTAGCGAAGGGTGAGGACCGCCCACTTTATGGCCAGACACTCCTTCTCAATGATGCTGTACCTCACCTCTCTCGCTGAGAGCTTCTGACTGATGTACAGCACTGGCCGCTCCTCCCCCTTGACCAGTTGGGACAACATGGCTCCCAACCCTCTGTCTGATGCGTCGGTCTGTAACAAAAAAGGGAGAGAGAAATCAGGAGAATGTAACAACAGCCCCCCCACAAAGAACAGCTTTCACTTGAATAAAAGCCTGTTGGCATGGCTCCGTCCACTGGACTGGATCTGGGGCTCCCTTTCTAGTGAGATCAGTCAGCGGGCTGGTGATGTCCGTATAATTAGGCACAAACCTTCAATAATAGCCAGCCAGCCCCATGCGCTATCTCACCTCCTTTTTGGTCTTAGGTCTTGTGCAGGCTGCAATCGCTGTGGTCTTAACAATTTGGGGATGCACCTACCCGTGGCCCAAGTGGAACCCTAGATACTGTACCCGTCCAATTGCACACTTATTAGGATTTGCCGTGAGTCCCGCCCATCACAGGGACCTCTTAACAGCCCGCAGATGCTGCACATGCCATTGCCAATCATAAGGCACTGAAACATAACCGAACGGAAGGGTCACGAATTGGTGTAATCCAAACGGTGTTGAAAAAGCAGTTTTCTCACGGGACATTGGAGTTAAGGGGATCTGCTTATAACCCTTTGTCAAATCCAGTGTCGAGTATAAGCGAGGCACACCCAACCGATCGAGCAGTTCATTAATATGAGGCATTGGATATGCATCAAATTTAGACACCGCGTTGACTTTCCTATAATCCACACAGAACCGGATCGCTCTTCGGAATCGCTGGCACAGTCACTGTGGGACTCTTCTATTACCCCCTTATCAAGCATGGCCTTTAATTCTTCTCGAACCACCTTTTTTGTGCTCGGGTAATCAGTAGGGACGACTGCATACCACTACCCCTGGGTTTGTTTCGATATGGTGTTCTATAAGGTTCGTACAACCGGGAAGGGGCGAGAATACGTCAGAGAATTCTCTTTGCAACTGGGCCACATCTGTGACTTGTGACGATGAGAGATGGTCTCCATAAGTGACCGGGGTGCCTCGATTGACTTTTAAATTCACCTCCGGCCCTCTCCGGAACAACCATTGCCAAAACCATGGAGGGAGACCGCCTCCCTCCATGGTTTTAAGAGGTTGAGGAGGTAAATTTGCCATGCTCCGCCATATCCGTTCGTTTAACCTCATAATTTACTTCCCCAACTTGCCGTGTGACCTCAAAGGGCCCTTGCCACTCTGCGAGTAATTTAGAGCTTGATGTAGGTAGTAATACAAGGAATTTATCTCCCTGTGTAAATTCCCATAGCCGAGCTCCCCTGTTATACTTCCGGGACTGGCGTTCTTGAGCCTGTAGCAAATTCTCCTGTGATAGCCACCCCAATGTGTGGAGTTTTGCTCTAAGGTCAAGAGCGTATTGAATTTTGTTTTTGCTGTTTGAAGGTCCCTCCTCCCAATTTTCCCTCATGATGTCTAAAACACCTCAAGGCTTATGGCCATACAATAATTCAAACAGGAAGAACCCCGTGGAGGCTTGTGGGACCACTCAAAAAGCAAATAACTGGGGTTCAAGCCACTTATTCCAATTCCAAACATCTTTGTGCACGAACTTATAAATCATGTTTTTCAAGGTTTGATTAAACCGTTGGACCAAGCCGTCCATTTGTGGGTGGTACACGCTTGTCCGAATTGATTTAATACCAAATAATTCGTACAGCTCATGTAGTGTACATGACATGAAAGTAGTGCCTTGATCAGTGAGGATTTCTTTTGGAATCCCCACTCAGGAGATTATTCTGAAGAGTGCCTCTGCAACACTGCATGCTGAGATGTTGTACAGGAGGCACTGCTTCTGGATATCGTGTTGCGTAGTCCACCAGAACCAACACAAATCGATGTCCACATACCATCTGCTCTAATGGCCCGACGAGGTCCATGCCAATTCTCTCGATCAAAGGAAGTGGGTGCAATAGAGCTTTTGGTGTGGCCGGTGGATCCACCAGCTGATATTTACGGCATGCCACACACGAACTGTGAACATATAAGGGAGACAGGCCTCAATCAATTCTGGCCACATTTCTGAGATCATCCAAGAATCTTGTGTTCCTCGCCTCAAGTAACACAAGACCTTTATTGGATGATCTCAGAAATGTGGCCAGAATCACAACATTTTCTTGTACCCAGACTTTGAGAATTCGACAAGAAAGAAACGTGATCGATTCAAGGAATGTAAGAAACTCTTACATCAACAGAAGATCGCTTTTGCTCTGATGTTCCTGGCCAAGTTGAGAATAGATACTAAGGATGGCCGCAAAGTATTTACATGCCCACAACAAGCAATGTCTTTCATGGAGGCAATGGAATGAGTAAGCCATTTAATGTTTCTCATGTGGCCCCTGAGTGAGCTCGCCTCGCTGTACATACACTTGGTTGTCTGAGGAAATAAAGCACCTTCTTTGTTTCTTTTTGTGCTTGTTCCGCCTAGTGGCTGGACTTTGTTTTGTGGAGAAGCACTCCTTCGGGACAGTTGTAGATTAATCTGCTCGTTCTTTGTACTTGTGCCTCCTATTGGCAGGAGTTTGTTTTGTGGAATATTTTTTGCAGAACATTGGAAGGATTACATCATCTGCTGCACTCATGAACAGCTGGCTCACTGAACATTCGTTTGACTGCCTGAGGAAACTGAACGTTTTTTGTGCTGGTTCCGCTAGAGGCTATAGCTTGTTTTGTGGAGGAACACACCTTCGAGACAGTTATGTGAATGAATCTACATGTTCTTTGTGTTTATTCTGCATATTGGCTGGAGTTTGTTTTACAGAGTATTTTGTGTTATGTAATTTTGTCTCACAAAATTTGTATAGAAGCATCAAACTTGAGCAATCCGATGGCAAAATTGTCACGGGGACTCTCGTAGGCATACATGGACTTTTTGAGTTTAGAGGGATGGACGCCGGTTGGTGCTGTCATGCACGGGGTTAACGTGCACATTTTCTGTTTGTTTGGTTCTGGGGGAAGTTCGGGGTTTGATTGTTGCACTAATGGGAATGTGGTCTTTATAATCTTGTTTATGACACAGAATCTATGTTTTCTAATATGTCAAAATGTCAAATGTTAATATGAGTGGATTGTCTTTCTCCATGTGGAATGTGAATGGGTTGGGGCACCCCATTCTTAAGCGTATGAAATATGATATAGTGTTTCTTCAAGAAATGCATCTTTCCCCACAGAAAGCTGAAAAATTTGGGAAGATATGGGGTGGACATATTTTCTTTAGTGCTGGCTCAAGTAAGAGCAGGGGAGTCATTACATTGATAAGGAAACATCTACAATTCAAATGTCTCAAACAGATTAAAGATAAATTAGGAAGAGTCATTATTGTTTTAGCTGAAATTCAGGGGCAAAGGTTGATTTTGGCTAATATTTACGCACCTAACGCTGATGATCAGGGCTTTTTTATAGATCTTGAAGGGATGTTGCAAGCCGCTGGCACCCCTCATGATATAATACTGGGAGGAGACTTCCATCTATTGATGGACTCAGTTCTTGATCATAGTGAAGCAAAAGTGTGTAAGCCCCCTAGAGCAACATTGACACTTCCCAGGATGTGTAAAAATCTTGGTCTTACAGATATTTGGCAACTTTTGAACCCATCTGTTAGGGACTATAAATTATTTTCTTCAGTCCATAAGATTTATTCAACAATAGATTTTTTTTTTTTTTTTATATCTAAGTCCCTCATTTCATCTGTTGTTGATTGCTCAATTGGAAACATTTTAGTCTCAGATCACGCCCTGGTGAGTTTAGAGGTGTTGCCACATATGGAGAAAAATAAATCATATAGTTGGCGCTTAATGTATCCCTTTTGAAAAATCCTGATTTCCAACCAATGTTAAAGGCTGAATTCAATGTTTATATGGAGACCAACTGGTCCTCAGTATCCTCTGTGGGCGTGGCTTAGGAGGCACTTAAGGTGGTTCTTAGGGGTCAGATCATACAGTATGCCTCATTCATCAAAAAATCCAAAGCACGAGAACTAGTGGAGTTGGAAGAGCCTAGGCAGAGCTGAAGTGCCGAATGTCATCTGATGGCCTCAGAGAATTGACCCAATTGAAATATCGATATAATACTATTTTGTCGTGGAAAGTGGAGTTTTGTTTATTCAGGGCAAGACAAAACAAAGCAGGGAAACTTTTGGCTAGATATATGAAGCAGTCTTTTTCTACTATTCCCTCAGTGAAATCTGCTGGTGGTGAAATATTTACCTCAGCCATTGATATTAATAATAGTTCTATCTTGATCTTTATAGTTCCATGTCTTCGTCTACTGATAAAGATATTAGAAACTTTGTGGAACCTCTAGAACTCTCTAAATTGACGACTGAGCCAAAAAATTCTCTTGATTCTGAGATAACCTTGGAGGAGCTTGATGAGGTAATTAAGGCCCTGCCTACAGGCAAGGCTCTGGGGCCAGATGGCTTTGCCGCTGAATTTTTTAGATCTTATGCTACAGAACTGGCTCCATATTTTTTAGAAGTTTACATGAAATCATTAAAGAATGGAAAGCTTCCGCCAACCATGATGCAAGACCGGATCAGTATGATTCTTAAAAATGACAAAGGTCCAAGCAAGTGTAAGAGTTACCGTCCAATTTCCCTGATCCAGCTAGATGTTAAAATATTGTCAAAAATTTTGGCTAATCGATTAAGTAAAGTTATGACATTTCTTATTCATATAGATCAGGTTGGGATTATTTAGGGCTGCAGCTCTTCTGATAACATTAGACGTTACATCAATATCATGTGGTCAGTGGTGAATGATCAGACTTCGGTCACTGCCATCTCACTTGATGCCGAAAAGGCATTTGATATGGTAGAATGGGATTATCTTTTTAAGAGTTTGGAAATTTATGGGTTTGGGAGTATGTTTATTGGATGGATTAAGTTACTTTATAGACACCCTGCAGCGGCGGTACAAACAAATGGATTAATTTTAGAGTATTTCACTCTGGACAGGGGCACCCGGCAGGGTTGCCCTCTCTCCCCATTATTGTTCTGTTTTGCCCTGGAACCATTAGCAGCCACGATAAGAAAGGAGGTTGATTTTCCATGGGTGATGGCAGGAGGTATGGCGCATAAGCTTCTGCTTTACGCAGATGATATTTTATTATTCGTCTCTCACCCTACTAAATCTATGCCTTGTCTCCACAGAAATATTAATTCGTTTTCTAAGTTCTCAGGATACAAAGTCAATTGGTCTAAATCTGAAGCTTTGGCTCTGACAGCATACTGCCCAGTAACGGCTTTCCAGCCAGGCGCCTTCCAGTTGCCCAAACAGGGCATAAAGTATTTGGGTATTTTATTCCCAGCAAATTTGTCTGATTTAGTTAGAGTTCATTTTGACTCTTTAATAAAAAGGTTTTCGAGCGATGTGGTCAGATGGGCTCCATTAATTTATGGATGACTGGGAAGGTTAATATTATTAAAATGAACTATATTCCAAAATTCAACTACCTGCTTCAGTCACACCCTTCTCTTATTTCAAGCAATTTGAGAGCATAGCGAAGTCTTTCATTTGGAATGGTAAGCATCCCAGATTACATTTTAATAAGTTACATAGGTCGATTGACAAAGGTGGGCTTGGCCTACCCAAGATTTTTTTTTTATATATTATGCGTTCGGTCTCAGACATTTGGCTCATTGGTTGCTTCCACCTGAAAGAGCCCCTCCCTGGTTTTGTATTGAACAGGAAGTTATTGTCCCTATTTTGCCTTTGCAAAGCCTTTCTATCAATATAACTGGAGAAGTTAAATTACACCTCGTTATCTCGCAATTGCACTCAGTATGGACAAAATTGTCCAGAGTGTTTAATTCGGATATTTATCTAAATTTTGCCTCGAGCTTATGGCTAAACTACGTATTAATAAGTCCCCTTTCTGCTGGACAGATTGGATTGTGAGGGGGTTACTACACTCAGTGACCTATATGAGAGTAGTGTGTTGAGGTCCTTTTGAAAATTTGGTTCAACATTTTGGGATCCCCAGATCTCAGTTTTTTAGGTATCTACAGCTGCGCCACTTGCTCTGTACTATTTTTGGGAATAGCATTTACCCCCCTAAAGCAGCAGACACTATGAGAGTGGTGATTACTGCTTTTAGAAAAGGTCATGAGGCATCAGTGTATTACTCCCTGTTAATTCAGAGTCTGGGGTATGGAACCTCGACCACTCTCAAGAGATTATGGGAGAAAGATTTAAACCTGGAATTGGAAGAGGGAGAGTGGGCTGGGATTCAAAAAAATGTCAAGACTGCAAGAACTTAAGGTGTGCCTTATGCAATTTAAGATTTTATATTGGTTCTATTGGACCCCCTCTAGATTGTATAGGCTTGGTCTTAAAGACACACCCACCTGCTGGCGATGCCAATCAGAGGATGGAGACATAATCCATGTCTTTTGGGGGTGTGTTGAGACCCAGGAGTTTTAGTTAAAGGTTCAGAGTCTGGTGTGAGATGTATTAGGCACTTGGGTATCATTTTGCCCCAGACTCTGTATTTTGGACGATGGGGCGTTCATTGACACTCAAAATAGACACATAAAGAGTTGGGTCTTAACCAGTGTCATGATCGCCAGACAGATAATTTTAAGGGGCTGGAGGTTGGCTGTAGCACCCTCCTTTCAGGAGGGGTGGTCAGAGATGGGAAGGGTGGCAGCCTTTGAGGAGGGGTCGTTTAGTGGAATGGGGAAGTACAACAGGTTCGTGGAGTTTGGGGCAGGTGTGTATTTTTTATGGATGGGTGATTTTGTTTTTAAAAAAATGTGTGTGTTTTTATTATTTGCGACCACTGGGATGTTGTTGGGGCCAGGGTGGGGTTGGGGATTGGGAGGTGGAGGGGTAATAGTGGGGGTTAAGATTGATTCTGTGTATATATATGTTTTGTTTTTCTGTGTTTGTTTATGAGAATCAATAAAAATTGTTAATCTGAAAAGATTATTATCCAATAAGCAGTTTTATCCAGTAGATGATATATATCGGTTTTACAGATTAATCGGTGCCGATAGTTGCTTTGTAGGACTATCGGTTATTGGCAAAAATCTATGGCTATGGTTGCCGAAAGTTTTTTCATCATTTTGTCATTTCAAAATAAGAGTCCCAGATGTGTTTCAGGATCGTTTATACTTAAAACTCTTGCATTATTGGGATTTGGGTTGAACAATAAACTGCATCTGGGATTTAAAAAAAAAAAAAAAAAAGATTGGATGGCCAGAAATTTTCTTCTACTCAATTCTGACAAAACAGAGGTACTAATGATTGGAACAAAAAACTCTAAAAGTAAGCCGCTAAAATATAATTTGACTCTCAATGGATGTACTGTTACGTCATCTTATTCTGCAAAGACCTTAGGTGTTATATTTGATACCAATCTGTCCTTTGAAAAAAAAAAATGTCCAGTGTTTGAGAACAGCATTCTTCCACCTGAGAAATATTGCTAAATTATGACACATGCTCTCTGTTGCTGATGCTGAAAAATTAATTCATGCATTCATGACCTCAAAACTAGATTATTGTAATGCATTACTGGGAGGATGTCCAGCAAGTTCAATAAATAAACTTCAATTGGTTCAAAATGCAGCTACCAGAGTGCTGACTAGAACCAAGGAATATGATCATATTAGCCCAATTTTATCATTGTTACATTGGCTACATGTTAAATTTCATATTAATTTTAAAATTATGTTATCCACATACAAAGCTTTGAATGGTTTAGCTCCACAACACTTAAGTGACCTTCTGACACACTATATTCCATCATGTTCATGACAATCACAAAATTCTGGCTTGTTAATAATTCCAAGAATATCAAATTCCACAAAAGGAGGTAGATCCTTTTCATACTTGGCTCCTAAACTATGGAATAGTCTCCCGAATACTGTTCAGAATGCAGACACACTCACTCAGTTTAAGTCTAGACTAAAGACTCATCTATTTAGCCAGGCATACACCTAATTTATTCTTCAACTCACAATTAGGCTGCTTTAGTTAGGTCTGCCGGAACCAGAAACATCCATCATGCTCTATAACTATGCATAAAATTGAAATGGCATCTACGCAAATATTATTCTGTTTGTTTCCATGTGTCAGCCTCGTGATTCATATCCCGAGGTTACCAGAGACGGCCAGATCCAACTCCATTCCTGCTTGGTGTTGGACTCCACTGCTATGTGTCTCATTTTTCTCCATTAACCAACATCTTATGGTGTTTTGTGTTCCTTGCCACAGTCGCCTTCAGCTTGCTCACAGGGGTTCTAAATACAATCATTATTTAATTATTTAATTTCTATACACATTTTACAATCATATTTAATCAAACTACACAATGATCACTGTAAGACATTATAGATGTTACAGTTTCTTTTTTTTTCTTCTTTTTTTATGCATGATTTCTTGTACAGCTACTTTGAAATGATGTGTGTTGTGAAAAGCGCTATACAAATAAAAATGACTTGACTTGACTGTTAGAGACAATCATTGACAGGTGATGATCCTTATCGTTCTCATCTCTCCATTCACAAGCCGGTGCTCAACCATGCCCCCAATGCCACAAGGGCCAGTGGTCAAGGATGTCCTGCAACCCACATAGGACAGACTCAGTATGATCTTCTGAACTTTTCCACGCAGACACCAAACTTTGTCTCTCTATGCATCTCAACCCAAGATGCCCAAGCTCTCTGTAGGACCAAACATACAATATAATTTCATACACCAGGTTTAGCCTAACTATATAATTCACAATAACAGATAATCAAGCATCACCATGCTCTAAGTTAATGGAGTAACCATTATAACTTTTTATCTGGTATCCTATTAGGAAGTTCTCATTTTAGGAACAGAGCCCCCCCCCCCCCCCCACCTCTTTTTTATTTTTATTTTTATCCCCTTTTCTCCCCAATTTGGAATGCCCAATTCCCACTATTACCTCCGCTTCTGAGACCATCAATCCATGCATCTTAACACGTGGCTCGTTGTGCATATCACTGCGGAGACTCTCAGCATGTGGAGGCTCGTGCTACTCTCCGCGATCCACGTACAACTTACCATGCGGCCCATTGAGAACAAGAACCACTAATCGCGACCACGAGGAGGTTACCCATGTGACTCTACTCTCCATAGCAACCGGGCCAATTTGGTTGCTTAGGAGACCTGGCTGGAGTCACTCAGCACACCCTGGACTCGCTGTGCTACCCAACCCCCCCCATTTCTCATATGTACTGTATATCTACCTTTGAGATTGTCAGACTACCTCATGTAATGTTATCCTTGCTTTAACCATATGATTTATTCTTATTACTCTTTTAATTGCTTATCATGCATGTTATTACCATTGCAATTATTATTATTACCCTCATGTTTGCTATCTATGAGGTCCATAGTTAATTTCCAGAATGATGCTTTGAAGTATATTTGGGTTATTTGAAGTTATATATTTTCTTATGAAATTCATGATTAAACTGTTCACTTTTTCGAGCTGGAATTTTGAGAGGCCTCTACACAAAGGATTGTAAATCAACTTTGAAAAGGAGGAAAAGAGGTGACTATGTGACCCAGCAGAAGACACTTCTGAATGGCTCAAGGCACCTTTGGGGTGCGGCCAACCTCACGTCATCACATGCACATAAACCAGAGGACAGCGCCATTTCATCAGGATTTTTTGACTGAAGGGAAGAGAGCGCATCTCTCTGTCCCTTAACAGTGATAAATCAGTAGTGTGTCACTTTGACTCTGTACCAGTAGCTGATGCTATGGGAACCAGATACCACAGCACTATGCTACTGATTCACACGTACAAGGCAATGTCAAAGAGCCAATAGGATAGTTGAAATGCATCGACATAGTCTCCCATTCATATTGAAAAATAGGAAGGAAAAGAGAGAACCTCAATAACCATGTATGCTTAGGAAATATAAAAAATGACACTCCATGCAGGGTAGTAAAACATTTTACAGAAATACTCAAACACACACTGGGGTGGGGCAAGAGTTCAGAATGGTCATTGTCTGACAGAATAATGTACTGCCACTAACCAACAGGGTAGCGAACATTAAAAACATATGTAGAAGAGTTAAAAACAGCAGGACATGAGTCCAATGGACAATACACAATAACACCAACCCTCAGGGCAGTAAACATAGAAGAAACAAAACTTATTCACAGCAAGGCCCTGGAAAGAGAGAGAAGAAACATCTAAGTTATAAAACCTGGCAAAGGTATTATGAGAAGCCCAGCCTGCAGCCAGACAGATGTCCTCCAAGGACACATCCTTTGCCCAAGCTCAAGAGGAAGCCATGCTTCTGGTCAAATGGGCCAAAAACCCCACGGGACACTGCACGCCCTGCAAATCGTAATCAATGGCGTCGACAACCCAGTGAGAAAGCCTTTGCTTGAAGATGGCCAGACATTTTGAAAGGTGTCCAAAGCAAAGAAAGCTGACCTGTCAACCTGAATTGACTCATACAGTCAATGTGCATGCGTAACAACTTCACAGAACATAGCATGTGTAGTCTCTGTGCCTTTTCTGCTTCAAACGGAGGAGGAGTGAGAACATGGATGGACTGAGTCCTGCATACAAATGCTCTTGCAAAAAGTAAAGAATCAAAAGCACAGGGAAATGCGCTGTGTCCTTATCTTGGGTGGAACAACAGTCAGCAAAAACTGGACACTTCATGGCATATAGCCACCCAATTGAGGAGCTCTTGCCTCTAATATGGTGTCAAGCACAGGCTGCAACAACTGTGTCAGACAAGCCCCGTTCAGGGACCAGACATGATATTTCCAGTAGATCTCTCCTCAGTAAAATGTTCAATGGGGGGCATTTAACAGCTCTACCAGCTCCGGGGGCCAAGAGCGGTTGGGCCACTCC
Source organism: Myxocyprinus asiaticus (assembly GCF_019703515.2). Taxonomy (NCBI): domain Eukaryota; kingdom Metazoa; phylum Chordata; class Actinopteri; order Cypriniformes; family Catostomidae; genus Myxocyprinus; species Myxocyprinus asiaticus. Next base: position 13,250,423 of record NC_059362.1, on the reverse strand, counting down.
AGAGCAAACAACAGCATGGTTCCCCTGTCTTCAAGAATTTTGCACAACACTTGGTGTAGTAAACCAACAGTAGGGAAAGCATACTTGCGTTTCGCTGGCCATTTGTGAGCTAGGGCATCCATGCCCAGCGGAGCCAGAGACATGGAGGACCAGAGGGTGACAGTGCGTGGTCTCTGTGGCCACAATTGCAGTGATGACCATGCAGATCAGACCGTGAACATACATGTCTGTACAAAAAGCTCTCAGAGCCATGAGAACTGTAAACTAGAAAATTTAAGTGCCATTTGTACAGGTGCCAAAGACCAGTTGACCATCAGTCACACACCAAAATGGCCACTGAGTCGAGTTTCATTCCAAGAAGAAAACTTTCCAACTAGCACCAACTTTTCTCCCAGTTGACTTTGAGGCCCAAAAGCTTCAAATGTGCAATCACCAGATCCCTGTGCTTGCACGCTTGCTCCTCTGATTATGCTAAAAGCAACCAATCATTGAGGTAGTTTAATAATCCGACACCTCTCAGTCTCAGTGGAGCAAGTGCAGCATAAACACATTTTATAAATGTGCAGGGAGATAGGGACAAATTGAAGGGCAGGACTTTGAACCAATATGCATTCCCTTCGAAGGCAAATCTCCAGAATGGCCTGTAACAAGGAGCTATCTGTTCATGAAATAATGCGTCTTTTAGATCGGTTGACTTGAACCGGTACAGAGGATGGAAGTGAGACAAAATCTGTCTCCAAGTAATAATCTTGAATGGAAACTTCCTGAGTTTCAGATCCAAGCAACTGGAGCTCAGTAGAGGCTGTAGCCCACAGTCCTTCCTGCTGCTAACAGAAAAGAGCAACTGTAGAAACCTCTATGCATGGCGGTATGCTACCTATCATATTGTCATGAGTAGTTTTGTACCTTGTGCAACTGCAACAGGGTTTTGAAAACTTTGTTGGAACATGACCATCATGGCATGGAGCCAACAGTAACACAAACACTGTGACGTGTTCTTGTTCCTGGCTTGTCAACCACAGGGTAGTGAGATGTAAACTTTACTTGGCCTTCTGGAGGCCTGAAGAAAGCCTTGTATGCATTTTAAATACCCATGTTGCGACATAGTAATGTTATGGTACGTCATCAAAAATAGTAAAACAAGCACTGAACATGACCGCCATCCATTCCTGGCTCACGACAGAAGGGAAAATGAGAGGGCTGTATTGGGGACACAGTTTGTTTTCTTTCTTTCATAGTCTAACTAATGAAAGCCCAGTGACAAAATATCCCTGCCATATTTATCATCTGCAAATGTGAATGATTGCAGCATACTGGAGCATCCCGCAAATCACCATGGACGCACCAAACAGGCAAAGCTGTTTGAAATGGAGAAGAGGAAAGACGCAAGTCTCAAGCCCTTGACAAATTATCCTCAAATTCTATGTGCGCACAGATCGTCACAGTTGTACTGGACAGGCAAAGCTTAAATGCCGGAGCCAAAGCCTGCATAGAGATGCAGAGCAAATACATTGTATGCAAACTTGAACTGTGCCAAAGTCATAAGGATGGAGTAATGCACAATGGCAATGGCGGACAATCCCATGCACTTGTTTATCAGCGTACTTGGTTGTGATTGGTTAATATATCAAAGCCCCTTTCAAGGCAAGTCAGTCCACTCTGCGGTCATCTTTGGAACACTCTCGGGCAGGCTGGGCAGCTTTTTCTTTGTAAATGAGTGGCATAAAAGTACAGCTCCTATCTACTTGAATGGGGAAAAATGGTTGGTCATGATTACAATCAAAGAAGATATTTAAAGTCAGCAGTAAAATCTGACAACAATAGTATAAATTATGCTGCTTTACCTCAGATTATGCTAAAAAACACTTTTTTAGGCTGGATCAGCTAATGCACATGCACGTTCTTGAGTTGATTGACAGGCGATGTCTTTATCTAAAAGGTGATTGGCTCTTTTACCTAGAAGGCGGGTGTTCGAATTTATCCCATGCATTTTAACACCGGTGGTCCAACACTTCAAACCTGTCTCTGTAAATATACAACACGGGTAAAAGTCCTGCAGTTTATTTATTCTTTTCTTTATTTAGTTATTTTGTGTTTGTTTGTATGCAGACCTATACATTGTAGTGTATAGTAGGTTCAATTTAAATATTGTTTATTTGCTTTTGAATCTTTCCTATAATCTCCCTATTATTTTAGTTTTCTGCTACACCCAGAGCCACTGAGTTCAGCGTGAGCCACGCAGCAAAAATAGGCTCGCCGCCAGAACTATCCACTCACTGCCTCATCTGGGACGCGTCACCTCGTGACTTACACTTGCAGTGTGAAGAGTCTAATTTGTTAACATGGGCGCTGAAACAAAAACGTGCTGCTCACACCTTGCTCATGCCCCGCTCACAGAGGATATGTGAAACCAGCGTTAGTCAAGCTTGCAAACAGCTGATGCTACGCTGATCATGACATCTACCAATACAATTCAGGTGCACAAGAGTGGTTCTATTTAAGTGCTCTGTTTATTAATTGCCTTAGCTGCCTTTTCATTGCATGGATGCAAGCTGCATTTAACACCCTCCTCAATCCCCAGCTCTACCATGTTGTATGTATGGCAGCTTTGGCTTTAATTTTCTCCACATCTGTCTTGTTTTTCTGTGTTCTTAGACTACCATTAATTGCCACTTGGAATTCCTATCTTCAATGTGTTATTGTGCCTAGTTCTTCATTCACCAACTTAATTGAACTTCAAATACTACACTGTATATTAAGTGGTCATTTAATCTATTATGCAAATGAACAATTCAATAAGTGAATAAAAGTTTTAATTTGATGGAAGTGGTTCTGACTGAATCCCAGGTAATTAATTAAATGTATTAAAAGAGACACAGTGGCTGCAATTTTGTACACTTTTATTTTGCTTTATTCACAAATTTTGATTTGCAAAATTGTGTTTTTTATCCCCACATAAATTCAATTTGCAATTTGAATGGAAACACAGCTGAAAATGCATCATATTATGGTGGTTAATCAGTAATCTAAGTTATTGTATAGGAAACTCGCCCCGCTTGGCCGTAAATCATGCAGGATTAAAACAACATTATTATAAGTAAATGACAAAATAGATTTTATTTTTTTTATTTTTTTATTTAAACTAAACATTTAAGGCAAGGGTCTTTTTAGTGCTTATGTAGCTCAACTGTTAGAGCATGGTACCAGCAACGCCATTGTTGTGCGTTTGAATCTCAGGGAACATAACAATAAAATACTTGAAAATGTAAAACCAGAATGCACTGTAAGTTGCTTTGGATAAAATAATTTGCCAAATGCATAAATTTAAAGTTGTTAAAACCTAACATTGTTATAGACACTGAGGGTATCAGATGGCTCAGATAACAGGATGATTATGATGAACTGAGTGGGCTTGAGTGATCAGGGCCTGAAAACGCCTGGCGTGATGACAAACCTCCATAGCATTCAGGTGACTTCCGTACAGCCAAAGGGGAGAGACGGGAAACTTGGCTCACTGTTTCCCCTTCATCACTCTTTACTGAAGTCTCTGTATTGCTCTCTCTCTCTCTATCTCCCTCTCTCTCTATCCATCTTTCTCCATGCTGAGACAAATCCCCTGGACCCATAATTCATCCTTTTCTCCCAGGGCTTGACAACAGGGCTGCTGGGGAGACAGGCTCACAGCACAATGAAGTTTCTGTTCCGGACAAATATATCACAGCTTCACCAGCAGTAGACATGTCAGGGCAGGTGTGAAGGGCTAGTGTAATGGCTTTGGAAAGCAGCTAATATAAACATGGAGGAATTTGATATGCGTGCGGTCCGACATGCCTTTCCAGCCCCCCAACATTAAAAAATGGAAACTTTATCACCGTAAGGACTGATCCTACTGTTCCCACTCCATCATTATTTGGCCGCTGACTGTCTGTAGGCACAGAATCCATTTACAGAAAGGTAGCAAGGTTTTATATGAGGCTGGTGGGTTCTGATTCATGGGTTCTGTCTCATCTGTTTGGTAGACAAGTCAAAACAAAGGCCAAAAGGATTAACATTCTTGTTAACCAGCAAAGACTGCAATGTCACAGGTGTTACGGGGGCCAGGCCGTGTCCCCAGTTTGTTATTCTGTAGAAACACAGACATGCAGCAGTCAGCATTAATAGAACATAAGTAACTTTTTTTTTACACACTGTCAGAGTGTGATTCCTCAGGGCCTTTTACTCTGAGTACTGTACTAATTTAGAAACTGTCAAATTTCCTACTTTTTGGGAACATCTCTGATCTTGTGTCTCATTGCTGTCTTTCAGCAGTCAGAGAAATGAGAGGAAGGTATCCAGTTTTCCATGTTCTGTAAGTTTTAAAAAGTCTGTAGGTGTGTCCCAAATCGCACACTCGCACTATTTTACGTCATTTTGAAGTGTAAGTAGTGTGAGTAGTATGTTTACACTACAAATGCAACAAAAACAAGTGTATTACGAGTACCCGGATGATGCACTTTTTCAACTGTCAAAACGGAGTGTGGAATGTTGGACACTTCGTGCACTCAGCGCACGTGGCTAGCCATACATTGCGGAAGGTGCGGAGTTACCAGCAGTGATGCTCCTCTGGCAAAAAAGTAGACCTTTTTGACAAATCAAATCAAATCTCTTTTATTGTCACACAACCATATGCACAAGTGCAACAGTGGTTAAAAGTCTTGGGTTCAGTGGTTTTGCAGTGGCATCACAGACTATGATGACGCCTTTCCACCTTATTTATCAGCGTAAATCCCACAATTTTCTATTTTTTTTTATTTATTTTTTTTTATGGTATACATTTTTTAAATATTGAGTGTAAATTTATAACCTTATGCTTATTGTTATGTTACCTTTGAATTCGTTTTAAAAAACGAGTTACTACAGCAGCAAGGGGGTTTCCATTACAGATCCTGAGAGAGTGACAGTAAATTTGTCTCTTCTGGAATGTCATTCAAATGTAATGGTGGATTTTTTCTTTTGGCCTTGGAGCAAATGGGTAAGTAAAAATAATATTTGCTGTGGTCTCCCATTCACAGTGTGAAAAAGGTCTGTTTTAAATAATGGAGAATATGACAACTAGCGAAACTTCTGTGAAGACAGCACCTTACAAAAGTGAGTTAAATGTTTACCATCATACCATGCTGTGTGAATATGTATATTATTGAGATATATGTGTTGAACTGAGGGTGCATTACGCGCTAAAGCTAGCGGCAACACAACACTTGGGTTTGAATCGTCACTTCTGTCAGCTGTTAAACAGCGAACGCTTCCGTGTAGTAAAATTTTTTTAATTGTTCCATTTGGGAGGATAATACACTTTGAAAATGTATACACTACATGAGTGCATAGTACATTTTGTTAGTGCATAGTGTGTCATTTGGAACACAGCTTGTGTCTATCACATAGACATACAGTACACAATAGAAATGTGGAACTTGACACAGCATCCTAATTCCGCAGTTTTTATGATGCAATGAAACCAAAGTGAGATACTTCAAGATCATCTCTTTAACGCATTTGTATATAGACGGGTCCTTAGAAAAGCCTTTTTAATAAGTCTACCTTTTTAATAAGTCTACCTTAATAATGTAGATTTTTTTCATGAGTGTGTATGTGTGCAGCAGATGACCTAATCCTTCCAATGTCCTGCAAAATTACTCTACAAAACAAACTCCAGCCAATAGGAGGCATAAGCTCAAAGAACGAACAGATTCATCCACAACTGTCCCGAAGGAGTTTTATTCCACAAAACAAACTCCATCCGCTAGGCAGAACCAGCACACAAAGAAACTATCTATAGAAGATTAAAAATCATGCCTTTATTATTTCATTATTATTATTGTAGTTAGTCGTTTCCCTTATATTTCTACTTTGATGTTGTAACCTATATTGCATTGTTGCAAATTAGCAAGCAAATGTTAAATATAAAGAAGTCTTGCTTAGATGAATTGCAATGCTACTGTAATTACTGTAAGAAACCCACTTGTGAAATAAAGATAATATTGTGCACAGTGTACATTCTTGTTTGAAATGAGACTCTGTTCATATATTTATGCAATCAGAATAAAACTCAGGTAATCTTAAATGTCTTTTACATGACAGTAATTCATTTCTTAGTTTTATCTGTTTTATCAACCCGTCCATGCTGATCAATCCTTAAAATCAAGCACTAAGAAAGTACACCTTGAAGCCTTAAGAATAAGATATATTTAATATAATTGAGAAATTATTATTATATATATATATATGCACAGAGGTGGACAAAGTACACAACTCCATTACTTGAGTGAAAGTACAGATACTACTGGTCAAATATTACTCCATTACAAGTGAAAGTTGTAAAGACAGATTTTTACTTGAGTAAAAGTACAGAAGTACTTGGTTTTAAAAGTACTTAAGTATCAAAAGTAAATTTCCTTTTTTATGTCAACGCATTGTTTTATTATTGTTGCATTGTTGTATGTAATACTTACAATACCTTATGCCTCTGAAGCAACCTACTGAATACACTGACTAGATTCTGGATAAACTGAGAATCACAATGTTTTTGTTTCAAATAAAGATCATGATTCTCCCACGATTCTGTACGCCAACTAAAGAAAATAACGTAATTTACTAGCGGTTCTGACAAAATATTAATTGCTGCAGTCCATTTAAAAATGTTTAATTGATTTGAATGAATTATTTAAAAAAACTTCTGTTTGAATGATTCAATGACTCACTCAAATACTTCACTTGTTTCATTACTGGATGAATCAGCATTTTTGAACAAATCTCTTGAATGAATGATTCAATGACAAATAATTTTTCTTTTTAACAGTCACTTGTCACCACCTGGTGGCGAAACAATGTAATCGGTACAATCATTATTTCAAGCGTCAAATTACTTTCAAAAGGTGTTTGCCCTATTTTGATCGTAGACATCAGTGTTTATATGCGAACTGTAAACTTTGATCTCAGTACTTCTGTGATCATTTGAATATTTGTAACGCAGAAAGAAATAATGATACTGTGTGGTAGAAAAGACTGTTTATAAAGCTGTTTCATACCTATACATGATAACTGCTCTTTCTGGCTCAGCGGCAGCACCAATGCAAATTTGAATGCTCCGGTATGATTTTTGTCAAAGGTTTAATATACAGGCAAATCGTTATCATTTTGGAAAGAGATCGTGTGGGTGTTTGAATCGAGATCACGATTTTTTTATGATTTAATCGTGCAGCTCTACACATAACTATAGTAATTATGCAAGGTAACAAAAAAAAAAAATCAATAAAAAAAAAAAAAACTATAAAAGTTACAAGATATTAACTTATTTAACTCTCAAGCTCATTTACATTTGAATTCACGCTTTTGCATGCTAACTAACGTCATTGTCGAACCTTACCTATGTGTTAGCGGTGTATCCACAAGGCTATGGCAACTTGACGGACAAATCCATAAAAAAATTATTTGACCAACCATACTTCATAATGAAACTTTAGCTCTATAGCACAGATAATTTCAAGCTTTCACAAGAAATTAAAAGTTTATATACCTCAATATGCTTCCGCAGGTTGGACGGCGAGTTTTTGAAGGCTGTGATATGGTTCGTTTTAGGCAAACAAAGCAAACATTTAAAACGAAACGCATCTTTAACATTTTCAGAAAACTGGAACATATTTTCTAAGTATGGCACTGCGCACTGCGCCGAGGAACCGCCATTTTCCATTTTCGCAACTGATCAGTGTTCAAAAAATGCTGGGAAATCATTGAACTTCACAACACGTGACCCTACAAGTGTGATTAGGCTGTCTGTCACCTGCAAAAAAACCAATCACTTTTTAGAGAAGAAAAAAAATCATCCACTGATTTTCAAAGCTGCTACACAGTAACGACTTTCTACTCGAGGACCTAGATAGAAATGTAGTGGAGTGAAAAGTACGATATTTGCCTTTCAAATGTAGTGAAGTTAAAGTCACAAGTTTCCAGAAAAAATTATACTCAAGTAAAATACAGATACTCAAAAAGTGTACTTAAGTACAGTACTCAAGTAAATGTATTTCACTACTGTCCACCTCTGTAAATGCATGACGGCAATGACTTGCTTTAATCATGATTATTAGAGATTACCATTGTCATGTGCACTTGAATTTAAATCACATACTGACATCTAAATAAGGGAAATAATCAAATACAAAAAAAAAAAAAAAAAAAAAAAACATAAAATGCACATTTCTATATCTTTAATTAAGGTGCAGCAGGAAAATAGATTCATTATAACTTACACTGAATTCTATATATAGTAGATAGCTATCAAGTAAGTACTGTGATCCATTTTGATTGGTCTGGCATCAGTCGTTCCAGCTCTTGTGATTGGTCACGTCTTCATTGGCCTCGCCCCACCCAGCACTGGTTGTCTGTTCTCTCACATCTTGATTTACAAGTGCACAAGTGAGTTTTGCTACAGGTTTATCGCAAAAGTTGTTGCAAAAGTCATGGCGGGAAGATTTGAAGTTGCAGTGGCAGATTTGAGAGGTTGTAAGTGCCGATTTGTGGTTGTACCGCGAAAGTGAATTAAAGTACAAAAGTAAACATGTAATACAAGTTTGTGTCTGTCATTGTAATTATATGAACATCATTTTACACATTTGTGACTATTTGTCTGCAACTTTGAACAGGTTTTGGATTATTGTCTGTGAGTGCAGATTGCAGCTTTCAAATTCAGATTTTTATTTTACAAGTTTTCACATCGGGGCTGTGAGTGTAAATTTTAACTTACAAGTACAAATATTTATTGTACAAGTACTCAAATTCAAATCTACAAGCTCTCGAGTTTTGCAACAGATTTACCTTTATATATAAGGGTCAGTTCAGACCAAACACGTTCCTGCGTTAAAAAAAAAGCTAGATGCAGCACAACGAATGGAAAAGTATGCAAGTGTCTTGAGATGTGCTTTTAAAAGTCCAAGTTCTTTTAACTTGACACAGCATCTTAAAATAGCGGCACTACTACACACAAAGCTAAAAGGAATAGTCAGATGCGGAACAATGGTTTTAGATGTCCATCTAGCACATGTACATAGAAAAACAATTAAAAAACAGAGTAGACAGGCGCAAAAACTTGTTTGGTGTGAACGGCACCAAAGTAAGCCCTTTGTAGGTTTATTTACCCTAAGTGTAAACAATGTGGCTTAGTGGTGCTATAAAATCATTACTCTGGAGCATCCTGACCAGCCCGACCATAGCAACCTTGACTCACTGTCTGTTTTGGTGACCAATGGTAGACTGTGTTAGTGTTGGAAAACTTGTTTGGAAACAGTCTTTATTTTTTTGATTCGTTAAGTGATGCTAGTGCTGCAAATATATTACACTTCACCATTAAAAATAACAATATATATATTATTATTATTATTATTATTTTTTTTTTTTTTTACTGGAAAACCAAAGCAAAAATAAGGTTAAAAATGACTTCAGACTAAACTAAAGTGTTTATTAGGCAACACTTCTAGTTTGGCAAATACAGTTCAAGGTCTGTCAGTTTGCTGAAAGCGAGATGTAGCAACTTGTTGATGGCTGCTCTCATGTTGTATCATATCTCAGATGTAAGAGATATCACTGTTTTGCAGATTTGGGATTAGGACAAGGTTGAACATGTCTCTCCTATATGTGTCTAGTTTTTGTTTGGGAAACTTGAAATCTTGGAATCTTGTTTTGTTCTTTGGACTAAATCTATGGTTCAATTGTGATGCATTGATGTTGCTCAAAAATGGTCGTAATGGACAGAGTGGGCAGTTGTTCCTTTGTCAAGGCCTGAATTTCAATATTAATGTGAAAATATCTCTTTTAAAGAGAATTTCCTTTTGCAGGAACTGTAATACGGTTCAACCTCATAAAAGGACAAGCGGATGTTTTCTCATAAATCTGTGTACTGGCTGGAAACGTTTGATATATCCTTTTAAAAATATGACTGTTATGCCAGTCTTTCATGGCCCAGAGGCATGTATAGATGTCTTTGGTTGCTCAGGAAGCACTGTACAGCTGCTTGCTATCATTTGACACTCACTTTACTAGCTCATTTTCCACACGATACTCTAAGAGTGTCACCGTTACTCATCAGAACTCCTCAAACATTTATCAAACCTGCTGCCCTAAAGTAGTTCAATCTCTAAACTTATTAATTTTAAAAGCTTGTCTGGCTGTCTGCGGAATAAATAATGGTGTAAAACTCTATAGGTTATTCAGCCTTTCTAAGTCTGAAAAAAAGGGAGTGGTGAGGAGATTTCACTCTTCAAGTTTCAGCACAATTCATAAATAATTAGCCCTTTGCTGCTATGTGCATGCTGATACCTATAGACTGTGTATGTAGGAGGCCATTTTTTCTGAACTTCAGATCATATAATGATTTGAAAGGTCAAACGGACAAATGTAAATTAAAGAATGTGCTTGTAGTATGTTCTATTGCACAGGACATGTTTTGAAGGGACCCCCCCCGAACTGAACTGGGTTGTTGATAACAATCTCTCTCTCTCTCTCTCGTCTTTTTTGGATTGATGCTGTTTCTTTCTTTTGAAACCTCAATGTTTTAGGATTTTGAAAAAAATTAAACAATGAAAAGTTATTTTTGAAACATTTTCAAATCATCCCTGTATAACATCAGATTTTGCAAAACTTGTCCATGCATGTCGAGTGCATGCTGCCATGAAAGCAAAAAGGGGACATACAAAATACTAGTGTTTGCCATACAATAGTGAGCCATCTAACCTTACATGTTAAACATGCTTAATAACTCTTATTAAAAAAATGTCAATGAATATGTACCTTAATGTAAAGTGGACACATATATATAATTTATAAATTAGTTACCAACATTAGAAGCCTATGTGCATAAAGTTCAGTATGGTTTAATGGTCATAAGGCTTTGTTATATGATCCTGTATATGCTGTGAATGAGCATGAAGACTTGAAAGGTGTTTGCAGAGGATTTTAGGATGAGGTAATTTGGGACACCACTCAGAGTAGCAACATTCTTTTGACATCAGTTCAACAAGGAAAGTAACAACACAAGTGAGTTAAGACATTACTGTAATTAATACAAACACAAAGTAGCCTGTATATAATGACATAATCCCTCCTTTTAATTTCACTATGATGATCTATTTTTTATGCATTGTGACAAAAATTATGAACTGGGTGTTGGGCCTCAGGTACTCAGATAAGAGACAAAGGCAGGCCTACACACAGTCATAAAGCCTGACTGCGGCCTATACGAACACTCAAAGCCTGATAATAACAACCGTGCAAAAATCAAACAAAGGGAGTCCAAAACAGACTACAGATCCCATGAAGCCTTGCTCACTTTACACCTATGTGTGAAATTCTGAAGGATCGAACTCTCAACTCCTATTGGTTTAAATGCACTACAGAACACGTCCTTCAACCATGATGTCATCGAGAGTATAAAAATCTCAGAGATCTTTCTGGGCTTTGCTTCCAGCGACAGTATGTGCCTCATCTAGATGCAGCCCTGCTGCTCCCAGGTGTAGCCTCGTTGCCCAAGGAAGTAACGTAAGTACCTGAAATTTGGCCATAAGATCTCCATCTCACTGGACAAGTTGAGATTTCTCCATGTTCCACCGAGCACGCTAATGGATTCGAAGGAGACCACTGAGCAATCTGCGTCTTCACCCTTTGGCCTGCAGAAGTGAAGAAAGAAGATTTCTCTTCCTTCTTCAACCGAGTCAACTTCGCTGTTTTCTCCACCAACCCGCCGAGAAGCAGCCGCCGTACCGCCCACCAACAGAGCGAGGAAACGGCCTCCCGTCATCACCCGAGCTTCAAAGAAACGAGTCGGAGTCAAATGGCAGACAAGCACACATTCTACCCATGTCCTCACGTGACTCAAGTAAGAGGTTTACGTCTGGGCAGAGATAGATTATTATAGTGTGTTATTCTTGTGTATCAAGGTTATTGCTTGTATAGTTTACTGACCGCCGAGTCCACTTATTGCTGCTAATAATACTCAAGGTATTATTGTAACTTACTGTTACCACGCATTAGATCTGCTGTGTTGTTGTCCAACCATGTTGGACTGTTTGTGAATTTCCTCCATCGTGGGTGAGACCGTCACACTGAGTTAATCCAATAAAGAACCAACGACCATGGCAGACAGATTATGAGCCGTTCACCACATCTCTGAGTGATAAAATAACGGTTGCCCTCTCTCCTATGACCGCTAAAACCGGCTTCAGTGCCATCACTCTGTTCTCTCGTACTAACCACTGTGGTGAACATCAGTTAAGATGGCATTCCAGGGACCAGTTTATGGCCTCTCTAACTGTCGGTGTGGAAGAAGATGTACCTCACTGTGATTGGATCCTTGGTGAATGAACATAAACAAATGTTCAGCAACATCAGATAAGATGCTAAGACAACTGCCAGACACCTCTTACAGGACAGAAAGGGGGACCTTCTGCCCCACCAAACTCATTTCTAAGTTTTAGGCAAGAACTGCCATAAATTCCTTCAGGACCTCCCGGATGCAGCAGCAGTGAAGAGCCACAGAGATCTATTCTATAGGTTTGGAGGCCTTAAATTAATATAAACTGCAACATAACCACTCCATCTTCATGCAAAGCACACTTCATGTTATTGGTTATTGACTGTTAACACAACAGTTCACGGGACAGACCTATTAACAGATTAATGAATGCATGGACAATGAATTAACCGTTTCTTATCGTGTTTGGTCTATATCTGTTCCATGCGATGCCTTTAATAATTTGAAAGAGGTTTGGTAAAGTAATAATGCATGGGTAAAACGTTAAAGACTTTATGCTAAGTACACTGTAATTTATGCTATGCAAATGAGTTCCATACTAGGGTGGGCAACACCGTGGCTACTTCAGACACCAGTGGCCACTCATACTCTTAGATTTCAATCTCCTCCTCATCAGAAAGGGATAAATATGTCCCCCGTATAGACACATCCTTGTCCTGCGTTTCCAACTCGACGGGGAAGGAGACATTAGCAGACACACCATGTCCTGAGTTTCTGACCTGACAAGGAAAGAGGCTACAAGATAGTTGAGGTTAAGCTTTTGTGAGCAAAACCTTTTATATTGCTTTATTGCTATATTGCTGCACTCTAGCTGAAAAAGGGCCCCAGCATTGAGGGACCTTATCTGACCCTTACGGCTCCTCCAGCAGCGCAGCCCAGTCCACAAAGGACCTCTGCATCAGCAGACATTGCCTGTCCCACATGGCTCCTCAGTGATGCAGCCAGCCTGCAAAGGACCCTGTGAAGATTCAACTGACCCAGCTGCCCAGTCCACTCTTTAAGGACCCTCTTGGTGCAACCGAAGTTCAGCATCCTCCAACCCAGCGTGGCAACGACTACTGGATCTCAACTCTGCGTCCTTCCCACTGCACGCTACACGCATCTCCAGTGGAAGACGTCTCTATTGCCAGACTGATCACCCGACTGTGTGGAACGTAAATATAAACTTACCAAACCTCTTTCTAGAGACCTTGGCATTAGTTTATACCTGCAGCATATGTTTTTCTAACTTGCTTAGATAACAGTTACCTGGGGTCAGCTTGTTACAAATAATAGGTATATTATTTATTTAATGATAAATAAGCATTATTTATCACCATTTTGCCAGAGCCATTAGGTGGTTTCCCATAAGGAGCATTCCCATACAATTCTCTCCCATTGCTACATTCAGTTCAACAGCATTGCATTTATCCACTCTGTGTTCAAATCATTTATTTGTTTTATTGTTTAATTCAGTACTTTCCTTTTTGGTTATTAGTTTATTATCCTTTAGCAGTGCATATTCGTTATTAGCATTATTAATCATTGTGGTATTTACTCTTGCATATCTATTGTTAATAAATTTCATTAATTTTATTACAAATGTGTCTTCATTGTGTTGATGATCAAAGACTCTACTAGTTGTCCAGACTCTCACAAATCCTTCAGATAAATCAGCTGACCAACTCCCTCTAGTTTACATTCATTCTAAATGATCGAACAGCTCTTTTGGGAGTGTTCTTAAATTGTTAAGATAGTATTCATAACTGATGCCCTGTATTGCAAATGGGGAGGGGTCATCTGATACACTCATAACCACACCTTAAGTGACACGTGATCAAAAATCACTACATCATCGGTGAATTGAGTAGAAATCACTACACCGCACACATACACGACCCCTCACAAACATATCCACACACACATTTGGCGAGCAGAAAACTTGGCGATCCAGCTTTGTCCCTAAGTTATCGTACCAGTGGAGACACACGTTAAACGGACAGACACCATTAACCCGTCTCTCCTCCCACATTCACGGCCATATTGTCTGGCCGGAAACTTCGCATGACGTACTCTCCACGAGAGCCATGTCCGCTATTTTGTGCACTCCACTCCTTACACGCACACACACACACACACACACACACACACACACACACACACACACACACACACACACATACACACACATACCTTCCTCTCATGTATTATAGGCTTATTTATTACCATATCTAATCATGTTACTGTTTAGTTTGTAGTTGGAAGTCGGAAGTTTATTGACTGCATTGTATTGATTATTAACTGATATTACTGCATCAATAAACTTTGTTATACTTTAAAGAGAAGTGTTTTGGTATTGTTCTGCATGCACCTGTGTCAAGGGCGGGCAGGGGATGTCAGTACTTGGATTCAAACCTTAATTGTTTTCCTTTGAATGTCGATGTTCTCCGGATGTCGACTTTCCTAAGAGAACAATCTGCCATACTGTCTGGTTATTAGTCCCTGATTCCAGGGTGGTGCCCCGGCGATATTAATCCTTATTAATATTCTATTGATTTTGATAATTGATAATTATTTTTGATGATTGTTGATTTGAAGGATCAATAAGCTAATGTTAATTCTAATCAATGTTCTATTGATTTTATTAATTAATAATTATCTTTGACAATAAATAATATTCTATTGAATTTGATAATTGATGGTTATCTTTGATGATTGTTGATTTAAAGTTATTGTCTTTGATAATTATTCATTATTGCTAATAACCATACCCACTGTTGAATGAAGCGCCCAACAGGGGCATTTTACATTTTTTATTAATATAAGAATGAATAAATAAAGCATTTATAACATGTAAGTTAAAATGTTCACTATATGACAAATATTGCATGACAATCTCCCTTTTTATTCATGTTGTTACAACCACAATTCAGTGATTTATAATGCAAATGTAAAGGACTCAACAAACCCCTTTATAAACCATTAACAAAGGGAACATTCATGTAAAGTGTTACTGAAAAAAAAGAAAAAAAAAGTATCACTTTAGAAAAGAATGCAGAACAAAAGAATTTTCACCAGTGGTCTCAGACTTTTCGGACACTGTATATGTTCATGCAGGATAAAGGAAATATATTCTATGAGGCTTCAGAAATTAGATTCAGCATTTGAAATAATCAGAAATAGGCTAAAAAGGCTGCTGTGCAAGTCCTTAAGAAGTTTCCCAGGTTATAGGGTGCATGTTGAGTTCATCTGCCAGCTGACTATGAATGGTGCTGATCTCTGCTGTTCCCCCAAAGAACAAACCCTTATTTGCTCATTTAGATTTGTGGAGATTCTATTTTTAGGGGAGACTTACAGATGGTGTTTCTGGAGGCTTTGAGCTCTTGGCTGTTTAAGTAAGCCACAGGGGCCTGCCGTAACAATTCTCAATCTTCCACTGTCCTTCACATCCCCCTTTCTTCAACTGGCAGAAACACAAGAGATGGAAGTGTGAACAACTGTTGCAACTCGTGCCGTGAACATAATAACACAGTATAATTCATGTGGGCTGCTAGGACCCTGATCTCATGTGCAGGGAATAAAACAGCCTTATGGCACAGAGGGTGGTGTGGCTTAGTGGATAAACCATCTGAGTTTGTAACTGAAAGGTTTAGGTTCTAATCCCACAATCAATAAACTGTGACAAATGTGTCCTTGAGCAAATCACTAAATACCAGTTTGCTCCAGCAGGGCTGAACCTGTAATAAGTGTACTGCGAGTTGCCTTGGATAAAAGATAAATGAGAAGTTAGCAAAGTTTAACACTGTTAAAGGGTCAAAGATGTTGCACTATATATATAGTATGTATATATATAAGTTGTGGCCAAAAACATTGGCACCTTGTTAAATATGAGCAAAGAAGGCTGTGCAAAATATATCTTTACTGTTTATCCTTTTCTTTCATGGCAAAGGGTTCTGAAACCATTCCTCCATACAGAATCTCTCCAGATCCTTCAAATTCCAAAGTCTACGCTGGTGGACTCTCTTCTTCAGTTCAAACCACAAATTTCCTATGGGGTTCAGGTCAGGGGACTGGAATGGCCATGGCAGAACCTTGATTTTGTGGTCAATGAACCATTTTTGTGTTGATTTTGATGTGTGTTTTGGACCATTGTTGTAACTTATGCTGGAACTGGCAATGACGAAGACGTGAAGATGAAGAACCCAAGTGCAGTTTATTTATAAACATGAACCAAAAAACCCTAACTAGAAACATAAATCATAAACATGGGCTTGACTATGGCTTGACTATGGCTTGACTATGGCTTGACTATGGCTTGACTATGGCTTGACTATGGCTTGACTATGGCTTGACTATGGCTTGACTATGGCTTGACTATGGCTTGACTAACACATACAATCACATTCAATACTTGACCACTACACAATGGAAAACATGAGGCTTAAATACATGGTCATGGGGGAACATAAACCAATGAACAAACAGAACTCATAACAAGCTAATTAAACAATAAACCAATGAAAACATGACACATGAACATGGAGGGAAAACATAAATCACATGACAAGGGAAACAGGAACACATGACATGAAACAGGAACTAGAATTTCAAAATAAAAGACATGAATCAACAAAATACACCTGACAATTGTCCTGCTAGAAGATCCAACCAGGGACCATTTTTAGCTTTCTGGCAGAGGCAGTCAGGTTTTGATTTTTTATAAGTTGGTATTTGATATCCATGATGCCATGTATCCGAACAAGATGTCCAGGACCTCTGGCATAAAAACAGACCCACAGTGCTAAAGATCCACCACCATATTTAACCGTGGGCATGAGCTATTTTTCCATATGGCTACCTCTCTGTGTGCATCAAACCCATCTCTGGTGATTTCCAACAAATTTCTACAATTCTCCAGCTGTGATCCTTGGAGAATTTTTGGCCACTTGAACCATCCTCCTCACCATGAGTGGGGACAATATAGACACACGTCCTCTTCCAGGCCGATTCATAACATTTCCAGTTGATTGGAAGTTCCTAATTATTGCCCTGGTGGTGGAAATGGTAATTTTCAATGCTTTAGCTATTTTCTTATAGCCACTTCCCATTTTGTGAAGCTCAACAACCTTTTGCCACACATCATAACTTTATTCTTTGGTCTTACCCATTGTGATGGATGACTAAGGGAATTTGATTTGTGTGTTACCTGATATTTATTCCCCTGTGAAACAGGAAGTCATGGCTGAACAATTTCATGTTCCTAGCCACCCACGTGTACTAAAAAATATTTAAACACAGATGGGAATATACTTCAGATATATTTTACTCATAATAATTTCTAGGGGTGCCAATAATTGTGGCAAATGTTTTTTTGGAGAAAAATAAAATAATTCGTTTACTTCGATTAAAGGTTAGATTTTTGTGAATATTTTGGATGAAAGAGCCAAAGGATAAACAATAAAGTCATATTTTTCACAGCCTTCTTTTCTCTTATTTACCAAGGGTGCCAATATTTTTGGCCACAACGGTAGATAATATTTTTGTTATTTAAAATACATTAAAATTGCAATTCATATGGGGCCTGGGTAGCTCAGCGAGTATTGATGCTGACTACCACTCCTGGAGTTGCAAGTTTAAATCCAGGGTGTGCTGAGTGACTCCAGCCTGGTCTCCTAAGCAACCAAATTGGCCCAGTTGCTAGTGAGGGTAGAGTCACATGGGGTAACCTCCCCGTGGTTGCTGAAATGTGTGGTTCTCACTCACGGTGGGGCGCATGGTGAGTTGTGCGTGGATGCCGCGGAGAATAGTTTGAAGCCTCCACACGCGCTCCGTCTCCGCGGTAACGCACTCAACAAGCCACGTGAAAAGATGCGCGGATTGACGGTCTCAGACGCGGAGGCAACTGAGATTCATCCTCTGCCACCCGGATTGAGGCGAGTTACTACGCCACCATGAGGACTTAGAGAGCGCGTTGGGAATTGGGCATTCCAAATTGGGGAGAAAAGGGGAGAAAATAAAAAAAAAAACTAAAAAGTGCAATTCATATAATACAGATTGAATACATCACCATGTTTAATATATTTTCATTTTTTGAATTAAAGGTCATAAAAATTTTTTTTGTGGGCCATTAAAGGTACAGTTTGCAGAAAAATGAATGAATTTTGTCATCATTTACTTCCAAAATATAACTAACTGACAGCCTCACTCCCCTTTCACTTTTATTGTACTTTTAATTTAAAAAAAATTATAATTCTTGAAATTTTCGCATAAACAATTTGGCATAAATTGTTATTATTATTACTTAAAAAAGTGTAAAAGTTTTTTTATTTATTTTTTATTTTATTTTATATTGAATCTATTATTTTATATTATTATTATTATTATTATATAAAATACAATTAAATATTATCAAATTAAATTATTATTTGAAAAAACAACAACAACAACAACAACAACAAAAAAAACGTTGAAAAGGTAAAATAAATTAAAAAAAATGTCCGTCATTACAAAAACATAAAACAGAGAGGACTCCTTTATACCCTCATAACAGTGTGTGTCAATGTCATTCGTTTTTTTATTTTTTTTTATTTGAATAATAGTTATTTTGGGAGGTCACGTGACGCCATGTGAGGTTTGGACGTATGAACAGCGAGCCCTGCACACTATTAATATCATAAACCGGTGAGATTCGATACACTCTGTTCCATAACTGTTCTAGGAGGACAATATGTCAAAGAATTCAAAATGGTCAGGCTCTGAAGACATTAAAAGACACTTACTTGCTCAAGATGATGCCCCCGAACCAGGGAGCTGTTTTGGTTGGAGAAATTATGGAAATTTGGCGAGAAATGTTGAACACGTCGGCAATGCTGAAGAAGGTAGATGCTGACTTGGAGGATCTTGCTGTAATATGTCGATCGATCACTGCCATGGAGATGAAATTCACTGAGGTGTTTACGAGAGTGGGGGATGTCGAGAAATCCCATCTATGTTGGGCACTTATTGGCTGCTTTTCTTTATTATTTGGTCCAAGTCATCAATTTCAAAAACTTTTTTTTAAATTAAATTTTAGTTTTATAATGAAATAAATTAATATGGTGGCACAATTATATTTTTGTCTACAAAACTAATCTCAAACATTTAAGCATACGCCTTCAGATAAAAAGATTTTTAAGATCATGAGAAACACTTCAGTCAGGTGTTTCAAAACTTTTGACCGGTAGTGTATATCTATGTCCCTCATTTCATCTGTTGTTGATTGCTCAATTGGAAACATTTTAGTCTCAGATCACGCCCTGGTGAGTTTAGAGGTGTTGCTACATAAGGAGAAAAGGAAATCATATAGTTGGCGCTTTAATGTGTCCTTTTTGCAAAATCCTGAATTCCAACAAATGTTAAAGGCTGAAATCAATGTTTATATGGAGACCAACTGGTCCTCAGTATCCTCTGTGGGCATGGCTTGGGAGGCACTTGAGGTGGTTCTTAGGGGCCGGATCATACAGTATGCCTCATTCACCAAAAAATCCAAAGTGCAAGAAATCGTGGATTTGGAAGGGAATATTAAAAGGGCCGAGGCAGAGCTGAAGCGCCGAATGTCGTCTGATGGCCTCAGAGAATTGACCCGATTGAAGTACTGATATAAAACTATTTTGTTACGGAAGGTAGAGTTTTGGCTATTCAGGGCAAGACAGTCATTCTATGATGCGGGGGATAAGGCAGGAAAATTTCTGGCTAGATATATAAAACAGAGAGAGTCATTTTCTACCATTCCCTCTGGTGGTGGTGAAATATTTACATCAGCCATTGATATTAATAATGCTTTTAAAGAATACTATCTTGATCTCTATAGTTCCACATCTTCATCTACTGATGAGGATATTAGAAACTTTGTGGAACCATTAGAACTTCCTAAGCTGACAACTGAGCAAAAAAAATTCTCTTGATTTTGAGATAACCTTGGAGGAGCTTGGCGAGGTAACCATTAGAAGCTGCGATAAGAAAGGAGGTGGATTTTCCAGGGGTGGTGGCGGGAGGTCTGGTGCATAAGCTGTTGCTTTATGCAGATGATATTTTATTATTTGTCTCTGACCCTACTAGATCTATGTCTTGCCTCCTCAGATTTATTAATTCCTTTTCTAAATTTTCAGGATACAGAGTTAATTGGTCTAAATCCGAAGCTTTGGCTCTGACAGCATACTTCCCAGTAACGGCTTTTCAGCCAGGCGCCTTCCAGTGGCCCAAACAGGGCATTAAGTATTTTTTTTTTTTTCTGGCACATTTGTGTGATTTAGTTAGAATTAATTTTGACCCTTTAATAAAAAGGTTTGAGCAATGTGGGCAGGTGGGCTTCATTACATTTATCTATGACTGGGAAGTTTAATGTTATTAAAATTAATTGTTTTCCAAAATTCAACTACCTGCTACAATATCTCCCTATAGATGTCCCCCTCTCTTATTTCAAGCAATTTGATAGCATAGCGAAGTCCATCATTTGGAATGGTAAATGTCCCAGATTACATTTCAGTAAGTTACATAGGCCGATGGACAAAGGTGGGCTAGGTCTACCCAAGATTTTGTTTTATTATTATGCATTCTGTAATGATTTGAAGGAAGTCACAAGAGCAGGATCTAGGTGCGGCTAAAGAAGTTTAATAAATAAATAAAGTAAAAGTACAAAATAACATGGAAAACTCAGGAACAAGGCTGAACTAAGAACTAGGAAATAAAACAAACAAAATATCCACAATGGGAACTGGTACATATGAACAGGAGAGAAAAACACAACAACTCACAAAGACTGGGTAGAAATCAGGGCATTATATACACAGGGGTAAATGAGGAAATGAAACACAGGTGAGAACAATAGGGAACAGCTGGCAATGATGAGGGCAGGGAATTATGGCAAGTGTAGTCTGGGGGAAACAGATGACTGGGGCAAAATACAAGGCAAAGCAACAGTGAATCATGACATAACCCCCACCACCACCGGCGGATCATGACGCCCAAGGAAGGCTGGTAAGGGAGGCAGGGCCAAGATGGAGTCGGAGACCAAAGAGGCCAGAGCAGATCAGGCGGACTGCTGAGAGACCAAGGAGACCAGAGCAGATCAGGCAGACGGCCAGGGGACCCAGGAGACCAGAGCAGATCAGGTGGATGGCCAGGGGACCCAGAAGACCAGAGCAGATCAAACGGATGGCCAGGAGACCAAGGAGACCAGAGCAGATCAGGCGGATGGCCAGGGGACCCAGGAGAGCAGAGCAGATCAAACGGATGGCCAGGAGACCCAGGAGACCAGAGCAGATCAGGCGGACGGCCAGGGGACCCAGGAGACCATAGCCGATCAGGCAGATGGCCAGGAGACCCAGAAGACCAGAGCAGATCAGGCGGACGGCCAGGAGACCCAGGAGACCACCTCAGGGTAGGGACTGGATCAGGAGGCCTGGTTGGTGGCCACAGGGCTGAAACAGGGTCAAGAGGCCTGGGTGGCGACCACAGGGTCGCAATAGGGTCAGGAGACCTGGGAGATGGCCACAGACTAGAGACTGGAGCCGTGGAAGACTCTGACGGCGGAGCTATGGAAGGCGGAGCCGTAGGAGGCTCGAGGGGCGAAGCCGTGGCAGGCAGAGCCGTGGGTGGCTCGAGGAGCGAAACCATGGAAGGCGGAGCTGTGGGAGGCTCAAGGGGCGAAGCCGTAGAAGGCAGAGCCGTGGCTGGCTCAAGGGGCGAAGCCGTAGAAGACAGAGCCGTGGCTGGCTCAAGGGGCGAAGCCGTAGAAGACAGAGCCGTGGCTGGCTCAAGGGGCGAAGCCGTAGAAGCCAGAGCCATGGCAGGCTCGAGACAAAGAGTCCTGGATGATTGGGAAACGACCTCCATGGTCACGAACATGGGAAGAGACTCGGGAACGACCTCTGTGGTCGTGAACACTGGCAGAGACTCGGGAACGACCTCTGTGGTCGTGAACACTGGCAGAGACTCGGGAACGACCTCTGTGGTCGTGGGCATGGGCAGAGACTCGGGAAGGACCTCCGTGGCCGTGAACAAGGGCAGAGACTCGGGAAGGACCTCTGTGGTCGTGGACATGGGCAGAGACTTGGGAACGACCTCTGTGGTCGTGAACACTAGCAGAGACTCGGGAACGACCTCTGTGGTCATGGGCAGAGACTCGGGAATGACCTCTGTGGTTGTGAACACTGGCAGAGACTCGGGAAAGACCTCTGTGGTCGTGAACACTGGCAGAGACTCGGGAATGACCTCTGTGGTCGTGGGCATGGGCAGAGACTCAGGAACGACCTCTGTGGTCGTGAACACTGGCAGAGACTCGGGAACAACCTCTGTGGTCGTGGACATGGGCAGAGACTTGGGAGCAAGCTCCGTGGTCGTGAACACGGGGAGAGACTTGGAAACGACCTCCGTGGTCGTGAACATGGGCAGAGACTCGGGAACAACCTCTGTGGTTGTGAACACGGGGAGAGACTTGGAAATAGAAGACTTTCTTCTCCTCTTCCTCCTTCAGACGGCTGAAGTTGGCAACGCTGGCTCTGGGATGGATGAGGCTGGCAATGTTGGCTCTGGGATGGATGAGGCTGGCAACGCCGGCTCTGGGACGGATGAGGCTGGCAACGACGGCTCTGGGACGGATGAGGCTGGCAACGACGGCTCTGGGACGGATGAGGCTGGCAACGACGGCTCTGGGATGGACGAGGTTGGCAACATAGGCTCTGGGACGGATGAGGCTGGCAACATTGGCACTGGGATGGACGAGGCTTCCAGCTCGTTGGCCGTGGTAGGCGTGGGTGTTGGCTCGTTGGCCGTTGCAGGCGTGGGTGCTGGCTCGTTGGCCATGGCAGATGTGGCCGCTGGCTTGTTGGCCGTGGCAGGTGTGGCCATTGGCTCATTGGCCGTGGCAGGCATCGGCACTGACAATTTGTGAGGAAGGGTCTTCATGGCCTTACGCACCGACATCAGTGGAGGATCATTCAACTTGGAGACGGGGCCGTGGAAGGCTTCAAGACAGGGGCCGCAGGAGGTTTGGAGCAAGGAGTCGAGGAAGGCTTGTCTGTGACATGGCGTGATGCAGATTCAGACTTGACTTATATGGAATGGAGCAGACCCAGACTTGGCTGTGAAATGGCGTGGAGCAGACTCAGGCGTGGAAGTCTTGGAAGCCGGGATCGGGATTGAGAGAGGAGGATCCTCTGAAGCGAGAGTTTCTAATATTAGCTTCACATATTCCTCCCATGTGTAATTTCTGGTCTCCAGTCATTCCCTCCACTGGCGAGCTGTGAGTCCGATCCGGTATATGGATTTCAGGGTGGAATCATCATATCCTGTGTGGCTGGCAATGGTGGTGAAAAAATGGGAGTATTCCCTTATAGATAAATCTGCTTGGCTCAGTTGGACGAAGTATGCCCCTAGATCCATTTGTGCAGTGAGTTGTTCTGTAATGATTCGAAGGAAGTCACAAGAGCAGGATCAAGGTGCGGCTAAAGAAGTAAAGAAATAAAGTAAAAGTACAAAAATAACATGGAAAACTCGGCAACAAGGCTGAACTAAGAACTAGGAAATCAAACAAAGGAAACATCCACAATGGGAACTGGTACATATGAACAGGAGAGAAAAACACAACAACTCACAAAGACTGGGTAGAAATCAGGGCATTATATACACAGGGGTAAATGAGGAAATTTAACACAGGTGAGAACAATAGGGAACAGCTGACAGTGACGAGGGCAGGGAATTATGGGAAGTGTAGTCCAGGGGAAACAGATGACAGTGGCAAAACACAAGGCAAAGCAACAGTGAATCATGACACATTCGGTCTCAGACATTTGGCTCATTGGTCACTTCCACCTGAGAGAGCCCCTCCCTGGTTTTGTATTGAACAGGAAGTTCTTTCCCCTATTTTGCCATTGCAAAGCCTTTCTATTAAACTAACCGGAGAAGTTAAGTTACACCCCGTTATCTCGCATTTGCATGCGGTATGGACAAAAGTGTCCAGAGTGTTTCATTCAGACATTTATTTAAATGTTGCTTCGAGCATATGGCTGAACCCAAATTTATGTATTAATAAGTCCCCTTTCTGCTGGACAAAGTGGATCGCGAGGGAGGTTAATACGCTTGGTGACCTATATGAGAGTGGATTGTTCAGATCCTTTGAAAATAAGGTTCAACATTTTGGGATCCCCAGGTCTCAATTCTTTACATATTTACAGCTGCGCCACCTGCTCTGTACTATTTTTGGGAGTAGCATATCCTCCCCTAAAGAGGCAGATACTCTGGGACTGGTGATTACTGCTTTTGGAAAAGGTCATGAGGCATCAGTGAATTACTCCCTGCTTATTCAGAGTCTGGAGGATGGAGCTTCAACTTCTCTCAAGAGATTATGGGAGAAAGATTTAAACTTGGTATTGGAGGAGGGAGTGTGGGCTAGGCTTCTAAAAAACATCAAGTCTACATCTAGAGATGCAAGAGTGTGCCTTATGCAATTTAAGATTCTACATCGATTCTATTGGACACCCTCAAGATTGTATAGGCTTGGTCTTAAAGACACACCCACCTGCTGGTGATGCCAATCAGAAGATGAGGACACAACCCATGTTATTTGGTGGTGTGTTAAGATTCAAGAATTTTGGTTTTATGTGTGACGTATTGGGCACTCAAATTGCATTTTGCCCCAGACTCTGTATTTTAGGCAAGGAGCGGTCATTAATATAGGGCATAAGTACAAAAAAATTGGGTTCTAGCCAGTGTTATGGTCAGTAGACAGGTCATTCTCAGGGGATGGAAGTCGGCCGGAGCGCCCTCATTTCAGGAGTGGTACACAGAGATGGGCATGGTAGCGGCATTTGAGAAGATGGCATGTAGAAGACTAGGCAACTGGGATTTGTACAACAGGAAATGGGGCAGCTATTTAGCCTTTTTGGAAGGCTCTCGGGGAGGGGCAGTGGAGAGAGACTAGTGGCTTTGGATGTGTGTATTGTAACTTTTTTGTTTTTGAAAGTATGCTTTTTATGTTTTGTTTATGTTTATGTTTCTAAGTATTTTCTGCTGTTTATTGTCTATCTGTGTGTCTTTGTCAATTGGTGTTTGACCACTGAGGTGCTTGTTTGTGTCGGGTGGGGGGTTAATGTTCGGGGGGAAAGTTATGATTTCATATGGTTTGATTCTGCATTTTCTGTTGTGTCTATTTGATTTGCTTCATGGAATCAATATAAAATTGTTAATAATAGTAATAAAAAATAAATAAATAAATAAAAAAAACAAGCACCATCTCACATTAGGCATTTTTGCATTGGTTCAGATGTGTTTACCTTCTGTGGTGTGACCAGAAGTGCATTGCTGCAGCTGCCTAGGAGACCCATGTTCTTGTTCTGTGTTGAGACCAGGATGTAATCACGTTCGAATAATGAGTAAAGACCACATTTCGGTGGTTCCATTTTCACTCTTAGACTACATTTTATCTCCACTGACAATTAAGGTTTAGGGTTGGGGTTTGGGGGTAGAGTAAATAAAAAAATCTATACAAATCACTTTTGGTGCCCCTCTGTGAGCATTTCACACAGAAACTGGAGCTCACACATTCAGAAACACTTCCTGCTTCGGCCACTGGGGAAAGTGCTTTGAATTTCTTTAAGCACAGGCAGAGTTTAGCTCAACCTGTTGGCTGTGTCCGAAAACTGTAAAATGGTGCCTTTGGAGGCTGTATACTGAGGTAGGATGATAAATGTTTTGTGACCAGTTTTCTTAAGAGTTCCATTCATTCAAAAATGCTGTCAGTTAAGCCATTAAATGATAAGGCAGCAAGTCAGCTGCCTACATTTTCAGATGCAGCCACTGTTTCTGAATTCACTGTGAGATCAGTCTGTTATGTGATTGCAATTATTTCCTGGTTTCCTTTGGACCGAACCCATGCCTTGGATGTTGCTCATGCTACACGTTATTAGTAGCATCAGACAGGAAGTATAAAATATTTGAATGGAGACAAACATGTCTGATTCAGCAGAATTGTTTCAGTTTCAGGGTACATGAACAACAGGAAGCAACATTTCGATTTTCTGTGTGATTATGTTAATTTAAACACCGGTATCAATGATTGCATTGTACTCTTAACCACCTAAACATTTAACTAGAATAATACAGCAGGCAATAGTTTGCATTGGGCCGGTATAGGTTCCGGTTTTTAGTCCCAGTCCATCCAATATCCAGTTATATTTGAACTTTACATTTTCTACATCTGTAGTGTGCACTATTCCACTACTGTACAAGAACATGAGGAATGAGTCCATGTTCACTCATGATCCTG
Source organism: Myxocyprinus asiaticus (assembly GCF_019703515.2). Classification (NCBI taxonomy): domain Eukaryota; kingdom Metazoa; phylum Chordata; class Actinopteri; order Cypriniformes; family Catostomidae; genus Myxocyprinus; species Myxocyprinus asiaticus. Next base: position 13,223,808 of record NC_059362.1, on the reverse strand, counting down.
TTAACTGAGGGCAAGACGTTAGAGATGATATCAGTGATATAAAGACAGGGGTATGAAGTCATATAATTTACAGGTTTGTGGTTCTAAGGGGTGATGACAATTATTTGACCAAAGACTTTTTGAAAAAACTTGAGAACTTGTTTCTATTTCTGTGGAGGCATCTACATTATTATTTCGTTTTACCAGATATTTTGTGTCATTGATGTTTGTAACCTTAATCAGTTATCATTTACATCAAAGGCTATTAGACTGTCAAAACCTGTACACACTCTGATGTGAGAGTATGGTGGGAAGGGAACTACATTAAATGAACTTAAATACATTGATTTCCTGTTCCCTCAGAACTTTAATATCCAAATACATTTAGTCTAACTCAAATCAAACCCTGAAGCAGTATCGCATCGAGTTATTTAATAGCATTTGTGCCTGGTTTTGACGTTGACAAGGTTAAGCTCTCAAATACCAAACTGCAAAAATAATTTTGCCCACACTGGCCAGCTGGCTCTATGCACTTTCACTAAAGCTCACCATCCGTCTGTGAATGTCTTCACCAGCCAACAAAGACCGCCTTTGTGCTCTGTCAGAGCTTTTCCTCACCATTCTCTTAAATAATGCATCAATGTAAAAAGATGCTAAGGCTTCTGCGTTGTTTTTTCAGAGAACTAAAGCAACTGGTCTATAGGATATTACTCAAAAACCAGATCTTTTGTGTCTCAGCACTGCATACTCTTTGATTACCAAGTCTAAGTAATTTATGGCAACCATATTGACAGATATGGTCATGTTTTGCCATGACATGTAGCTTTCTATAGCTCAACTGGTAGAGCATTGTGCTAAGTTATGGGTGCAATTTTCAGGGAACAAATAAAACTGATCAATTGTATACCTTGAATGCACTGGAAGTTGCTTTGGATAGAAGCATCTGCCAAATTAATTTATTGTTTTGCCAACAGGCATACTGTAGCAAACATTTGTACAACTATGTGATCTTAAATGGTACAAACATAGTTTGTTGGACTTAACAGGCTACTACATATTTCAATGTTTTTTTCCTGCCATTTTCAGGATAACTTGAATAACTCAGATAATTGATGGCGTCTGTTTGTTGATGTGTTCTGTTTCTGACATCTTGTTATCCATTAGGAACTGGATTCTTGTTTAATTCTGTCTAATATCTATAAGAGCAAACAGAGAATGTTGCTTTAAAAGTCTTTTAAGGACATGTAACTTTGAAGAAGTAAGACTGAAGATGGAGGAAACTGAGAAGTGAAGCATTATCAGAACATATTTCTTTTCATTTTTAGGCCTGTGTTCTTAGGCACGGAATGTTTTCAGTATAGTGCCGAATGTTTTTATCATCTTGTAATGATGTCAAAATTACCAGTACTTTGGTATCAAGTTGATGCTATAATATAAATATACAGTAGAATAAATATATATAAATTAATGATACCGATACTTTAAGTGCCGATAACACCAAACACCGACTCAGTTCAGTTTGGCTGCTTTCCAGCACTCATGCATACTGTATATGCACGCATGCATGGAAGATACTGCAAGTGTCTTGGTGAGATATCCCCATGAACCAAGGAAACTTTAGCAAATCTTGCTAAAAACATTTTCTCATAAGCACCTAATTTAGCCTGTTTATACTGATAAAATAGAATTAGAGTTAGAATTACTTAAAAAGTGTGAAGCAAAAATACTACATATATATTTAAGTAAATTCAACTTATAGTCATTTTATGTCAGCATGACTAGAAACTCATTGTTAGATATACACAAATGGATCAGTATATTCAACTTTATTTACTTAAAAAGGTAAGTTCCTTTGGACCAAACAAACTTGCTTAAATTATTTAAGTGCAATGGCTTATGGGTATTGCCCACAAACTGAGTTCTGTACTTGATTGTTTGAGTTAATAGTACTTAAAATCTTACATTTATGGATTCTTAAGCCAAATAAATTCATGGAACTCACAATTATTCTTTTACTTTGTTTATTCTTATTCGTTTTGATTTTTTTATTTATTTTTATTTTTATTTTATTTTTATTTTTTTTTATTGGTGATGGGTGCTTCAGCATCTCTAGCCCCTAGACAAGAAATTGATTTTTGCCTTAATTTTAAAACTGAATGGATACAGAAAGTGGTTTGTTGATCATTTTTACTCATTATCTATTGACTCATTACTTATTTCAAATCTTTCGGATTATTGATTCCCTCTTATCATTTAATCCTGAAATTAATTAATGCTAATTAACAATCCACAATTTACAGTAGGCTATATGTTGAGTTATATCTTGTATTTTATTACTCTTGTTTTTTTATGCAATTTTTTATCTATATGTTATGCATTGTGAAACATTACTGGGTTTGTTAAAAGGCACTATATACATAAAAATATATATTATTTACTGATTAATCTGCAAAAATTACATGTTTTTTTCCTTGGGTTCTACATTTTGCACAACTATTCTATGGCAGTACAATGAAGCTTTGTGCAAAGTAAAGTCATCTTTTCAGCTTTGACAGCCTGTAATCCTAGCCAGAAAGCAAATATTTGTCATGCATTAAGCCATTTCTGTTGATATACACAGGACATTACTATAAGACTAATGCCTGAATGAAATGCTGGAGTAAAAACCATTGCAATGGTGTAAACCACATGCGAGAATGAAATAAAAATACCTGCTGTGGTATGTACACACAAGAATGGTCAATGTAAAGTCCACAAATATGCCAACTGTAAACAGTCATTAAAGCCTAACTTTATTTAATAAACACCACCAGCCTGGCAAGGATAATATCCCTTCAAAAGTCTGAGGTCTCACAGAGACTTTTGCTTTACCTGGAAATTAGGCAATTACTGAAATATGTTTGAGCGGAATATCTCAGCTGTGTTTAAATATTCTCTGTTATCTGAGGAAAAAATACACTCTTTAAACACTTGAAATGGCAAAAGACCTTTTCAATTGACAAATCAGCTGTCAGGGGCTCAACTCCGCACAGACTTCCATTGTGATGTGTCCTCAACCTGTAACCTTTCAAACTAAAACATATTATATGTCTATTCCTCCCCCTGAATACAGGATTGAGTGTTTAACTCTCTTCAAAGGAAACTGAGTCATTCATAAAAGGTGTGCAGGGGCAAAAAGATGCACACGAACTGACAAATCCATAGGGGAAATATGATACATCTTATCTTTAGTGAGGAGGATGGAACAGAGATAGGGGCAGTTACTAAAATTAAAAGGAAATTGTTTTCTTCCCTCCTCTCTTGGTTTCTTTTTTCTCTTTTTTCCTGCTGTTTTTATTTGGGCTGTCAATATATTAGTTTCATGATAGTAATTACATGATATGCTGATTAGTTAATCAAATAAATCACATAAATCAATATTTGCTGAAAAAAAGCTGTCAAATAAAGATCAAGTTCAAAGACATTATTGTGACAGATGAAAGCATTGAATACACATTACAGAAAGTATGTACTGACTTTTAAAGAACTTGTATTCCATCTGCAACATATTTTAATTGTTGTTATATATACACATACAAACAGATACTGTATCTGGCCTTGTGCTGTTTCTCTGTTTTTTAGTATCTTGCGCCATGAGCACCTCAATCTTAAAATGCTGTGTCAAGTTAAAGAAAGTTTGACTTTCAAAAATGTGTCTCGATACCCATCCACATTTTATTCTATTGCGCTCCATTCAATTTTTGGACTCAATAACGCATCCTATTTGATCAGCTCCATACTCATTCACTAAATTAACATGTTTCATTGATAGCCCTAGTTTTGTTTTACAAAAATAACTCTAGTAAATGTAATGACCACGGTCATTATACCCTCCACACCAGTGTGCCCTCTTTCAAAATAATCACCTGTCGAGAGAGAGAGACATTATTTATTAAAATTTAAACAGCCTTAATATAAAGGCTAATCATGATCCCATTGTCCTAGAATGATCATTGAGCCTATCATTACATCATCCCCTGTTGAGTGTATAATCAGAGCTCCTTATTCCCTTCGTGTGGTACACAGAGGTACACAGTTCCCAGAAAATCTCTGTGAAGATGGTTAATGTGCCCCATGTCATATTCTTGTAATGAGGATCTGTCAGGATGAACCAGAAATATGAGAAGACCAGAGAGATGGAACAAATCATCCATGTCCAATGATAATGACTGCTGACGAGAGCGCCATGAAAACATAATGTCTACTTGTTCTGATGAAGCTAAATAGACCTGATTGAGATAATTAAACAAGCTACATGATTATTTTCCCTCACGCTATGAACATTTCCGTAGGCTTTGGAGATTAAATGTACATAACTTAAAACTTAAAAACAGAACTCAGCATCATCACAAAAAGCCAAGAAATGAGGTTGGAGTTCCTTTAAAATTAATAGAATGAAGAAATATGTGCTATAAGATGAACAGATGAGGAAATCTTCCAAGGCTGAACATGATAGGTGAATTCCATATGGCATTTATGTGAAGGGGACTTCAGAAAGGGGACAATAATTGTAGGGTCATTCCAAAAGAAAGTAAGCAACTAAATCCCTTCATGAAGGGCCTTTCTACAAGGCTGTTAGCGAAGGGTACTGTACAAGTGATTGTCATTTCAAGGAAGTAATTTTGCCTTTTCTAATGACTTCCACCCTATCAGTGGAAAATATGATTAAATACTTTAATTAATGACACAAAGTGGCAAAACTCTTGACAGCTATAAGCATATTTTTTGCTGCTACGTTATTAAGGTAACATTCTGATTCAAATAAAGCATTAGTGTATATTTCATTGTGTAGGGTGTAGTGTGTTAAAAACAACAACAACAACAACAACAACAACAGTAATGTACTATAGAGTGCTTACTTTAAGTGATGTGCCCTTCAAAGTAAATGGGGCATAGATTACTTTGATGCTTACCTATGAATGGAATTCGCCCAGTGAGATGACCATTATTTCAAGCACAGCACATCATTTCAGAATAATATACTCCTGTAGATCTGGCTTTTGATCAGAAGAAGGATCAGTCTTGGAGTCTTAATGATAAATTGATACTGGTTCATACTCACAATAAATAAAGGTAACATGCTTCAGTGGTCTAGGGCGATCAAGATACAAAGTGCCAGACACCACATCAAATAATATGGTGTGCTCTATGAGAAAATAATGCCTTTTAAACAACCATTGTGGAAGTCACGAGTCATTTGCCAAGTTTACAGTTCAGACAGAGGTTTGTTCTGACAATGCAATGGAGTTACCTGAAAGTTAGAAATGTATTCGTTTTTTTTCAGACCCATTAATTATACGTCTCATCACGGAATTAAAATTAGGCGTTGCTAGACAGACTGTAATTACAGGTAATAGTGTTTCGGAGATGTCTGCTTTTTGAAAGCCAATTTATGTATAGATCTGAGATTGTTTGACACCTAATTAAAATAAAAAAATCCAATTAAAATTGACCAAATAAGACTGTCAGAAAGAAACATACGGCTTATTTTTTTCACGTGATGTTGAAGAAAAAATACAGGTGCATCTCAATAAATTAGAATGTCGTGGAAAAGTTCATTTATTTCAGTAATTCAACTCAAATTGTGAAACTCGTGTATTAAATAAATTCAATGCACACAGACTGAAGTAGTTTAAGTCTTTGGTTCTTTTAATTGTGATGATTTTGGCTCACATTTAACAAAAACCCACCAATTCACTATCTCAAAAAATTAGAATACATCATAAGACCAATAAAAAAAACATTTTTAGTGAATTGTTGGCCTTCTGGAAATTATGTTCATTTACTGTATATGTACTCAATACTTGGTAGGGGCTCCTTTTGCTTTAATTACTGCCTCAATTTGGCGTGGCATGGAGGTGATCAGTTTGTGGCACTGCTGAGGTGGTATGGAAGCCCAGATTTCTTTGACAGTGGCCTTCAGCTCATCTGCATTTTTTGGTCTCTTGTTTCTCATTTTCCTCTTGACAATACCCCATAGATTCTCTATGGGGTTCAGGTCTGGTGAGTTTGCTGGCCAGTCAAGCACACCAACACCATGGTCATTTAACCAACTTTTGGTGCTTTTGGCAGTGTGGGCAGGTGCCAAATCCTGCTGGAAAATGAAATCAGCATCTTTAAAAAGCTGGTCAGCAGAAGGAAGCATGAAGTGCTCCAAAATTTCTTGGTAAACGGGTGCAGTGACTTTGGTTTTCAAAAAACACAATGGACCAACACCAGCAGATGACATTGCACCCCAAATCATCACAGACTGTGGAAACTTAACACTGGACTTCAAGTAACTTGGGCTATGAGCTTCTCCACCCTTCCTCCAGACTCTAGGACCTTGGTTTCCAAATGAAATACAAAACTTGCTCTCATCTGAAAAGAGGACTTTGGACCACTGGGCAACAGTCCAGTTCTTCTTCTCCTTAGCCCAGGTAAGACGCCAGGAGTGGCATAACAAGAGGAATACAACAACTGTAGCCAAATTCCTTGACATGTCTGTATGTGGTGGCTCTTGATGCCTTGACCCCAGCCTCAGTCCATTCCTTGTGAGGTTCTCCCAAATTCTTGAATCGATTTTGCTTGACAATCATAAGGCTGCGGTTCTCTCGGTTGGTTGTGCATCTTTTTCTTCCACACTTTTTCCTTCCACTCAACTTTCTGTTAACATGCTTGGATACAGCACTCTGTGAACAGCCAGCTTCTTTGGCAATGAATGTTTGTGGCTTACCCTCCTTGTGAAGGGTGTCAATGATTGTCTTCTGGACAACTGTCAGATCAGCAGTCTTCCCCATGATTGTGTAGCCTAGTGAACCAAACTGAGAGACCATTTTGAAGGCTCAGGAAACCTTTGCAGGTGTTTTGAGTTGATTAGCTGATTGGCATGTCACCATATTCTAATTTTTTGAGATAGTGAGTTGGTGGGTTTTTGTTAAATGTGAGCCAAAATCATCACAATTAAAAGAACCAAAGACTTAAACTACTTCAGTCTGTGTGCATTGAATTTATTTAATACACGAGTTTCACAATTTGAGTTGAATTACTGAAATAAATGAACTTTTCCACGACATTCTAATTTATTGAGATGCACCTGTATATTTTTTTTAGTATGTAGGAACACCTTTAAGTCTTTTGGTCATTCTTCAGAACTTCACAAAGCCCCATAAATGCAACACAATTGACTGGTTATTACAAGCCAACATGCTCTTTATGAGGTGAGTATTTAGGGCTGATCTGGCCCCATGGGGCAACAGTGTAGCAGACATGTTCACAAGTCTCTGATGCAGAGGACAAGTAAAGTCTCATGTCTTTCGTCACAAGTCCAAGTCAAGTCTTAATCTTTTGTCACGAGTCCAGTCTTAAATATATTTTGGTAACACTTAACTATATGTGGCAGGTTAGTTATATAAACCCTGTTTAAGGACAAATACTTTCATGTATTTTTATAGTGTTATTTATTGCGACTAGGCAAATGTCTGCACATTCTTTTTACTTCTAGAAGTCTCAAGTCAGTTGCCTATGAGTGTGTCTTAAGTTAAAGTCATTCTAGCAAGTCATTCCACTGGCGGCCATCTTTGGAACGTTTTCGGGAAGCTACTTCCAGTCATGAAAGTGCAGCTCCTATCTTTCAATGGGGGAACACCAAACTCTGAAAAAGGGTTAGTCAAGATTACAGTCAAAGAACATATTTCAAATCAGCAGTCAAATCTGACAACACCGGTATCATAAATTGTTCTGCTTTACCTCAGATTGGGCTAAAAAACTAAATTTTCCCGGCTTGTAAAGCTAATGCGTATGCGCATTCTCGAGTTGATTGACAGGCCAATGTCTGTATCGAAAAGATGATTGGTTCTTTTACCTGCAAAACGGGACTTCCTTTCTACATCCGTATCATGCCCATTCAGATTTTTAAGCCAAATGGATTGATTGCAACTTCCAAAAAAAAAAAAAAGATTTGTTCCTTTGATTATTACAGACTGCACTGTGAATTTGGTGATAGTAGGATAGAAAGTTCTGCTGCTGAAATCAGTTTGTGCTTACCGACATAATTATTTGAGCAAAAATACAACCTCTGAATCTCACTCAACATTGTTTATGCCCTGATAGCACACGTACATCACCTAGACATCTATTTGTTGTATGTGTTTACATCTGGAAGAAATATTTTTTAGGTTGTTTGCTCATCTTCAATACATCTATAAGACGTTTCCTTTCGGGTGTCAAGACATTCAGCAGATTTCTTTGAGATGTTTATGATTTAGAATGTTGATAATTCTGATCTTTTTAAGATGTTTAGCAAATGAAAATTAGATTGTGATGTTTTCCAGATGAAAAGATCTAAAACAGACATCTCAGAGATGTATGTTTGCTATATGGGTGTGAATGCAATTACTTCCTGGTTTCCATGGAACCAGATCCTGTGTCTCGGAGGGGAAAAATGTTTAGCTAAAATGTTGCGACAGAAATCAAGCATTCTTGTGTTACTTTTTACCATTGGTTGAGCACCCAAGTGAAAATGCAATGTTGTGTTAATAAGGGCAAATTAACTGCATCAATTTACACACAGTTAATGCTTGATCTATGTGAGACAGTCAATCAGTTTTTTCATAGTCTAATATGCAGTATATGTCTATGTTTTTGTTTGATCCATCATTGTTAATTTCCTGTGGTGCTGAAATGTATGTGTTTGACAGGATTTGCAGCATCTTTCCACTCACTTCTATTCATGTTTATCCTTCACATATCACTGCATAACACCCCTGAATGGACAGCCAGCTGCCTGGTCATCCACCACAAATGGCATGCAGAAACCGAGCAGCATAGCCATGGTAAGGACATTTTGATGTATTCAACAGCTGGTCGTCTCCCCAAGAGACAGTGAGGGTGGTGGAGAGTCCCATCAATGGAAACAGGGTATTAAGTGCATATCTAAATGCCTTGCCAAATGTAAAAAAAAAAAAAAAAAAAAAATGCCTGATGAATATGCGTCAAACATGGTAATTATATGGGGATACATAATAGTTCTGTTTTAGTAACTCATAAAAATAGATCAGGAATGTTTTGGTGTGGTGTACAAATGTGATCTCTCTTATTTCTGTAGCTTTTAATATGTGCACCACAACATAATATCTAGGCAAGGCAACTACAATTCTGAAAAGGGGTAAATAAAAGCACTCCAATACGCCTTAAATAAAAAATTAAAAAATAAGTGAAAAAAAAGTGAAAGATTATTTAGTTAGATTTCAGGTTTGCTTGTTGAGCTACAGTAGTCTCTTAAGGGACTCATCGTTGATTTCCAACCTAGTCTTATTGAATTAACGTTACTGTAACTACATTTTTGCAAACTGAGTTTTATATGCCATGTTCTAGGTTTCACTGCAGTTTCCTGCATTTTATTCTCTTTCACACAAATCACAAGTACAATGGCTGATTATGACTTTATAAACACTTATTTTTCGCTCTATTACTCACACACTGCTATGTTTTGATATCAAAACACTTTTACTCTAATGGATCTTTTTTAAAACAAAACATTTTAGCACTTGTATTACAGACCCACCTACATTTACAGGCATATTCCAATGTGATTATCTTGTACGGTAGCTCACTTGATAGAGTGTTAGAGTTTGGACTCAGAGGACAGAGGCTCAAGCCCAGCAAAGCATGCATGTTGACAATTGAGACGAAAGTGTCATAAAAGTGACACGAAATGCATGGGTGCTTCAGCAAAATGTGTCTTTAATTTCTCATTGTTAGGTTAGGGAGGTACGTTTTACTCATTAAAACCTCCATCTAACATTCATCTTAAAAACCTCGTCTGATTATGACAGCGCCCTTCACTGGACATTTAACTGGGAAACTGCAACAAAATGTGTAATGAAGAATATAATTTTGTTTGCCATGTTCACATAATTTTCATGAGATCAGGATGTTCATTTCTCTTCACTGAAGAGTAAATCTTTAAAAACATTTCTTTCCTATTGAACATGCTCATTAGATTCAAAATGTCCACTGCTAAATATATATTGTTGTGCTGAATTTAAGAGGTTGAGGTTGACTCAGCACAATAATTATAATTACCTGAATGGAACATTATTAGTTGAGTGTTAAAAATTTAATAATTCTTAATAAAAACCTATTTTTCTATTTTGGAACAACTATTTCCATGCATTATATTTTGCCAACATTTCTTTTCATAACTTTCCTAATTTCTTTCAGTGTAAGGGGAGAAAGAGTGTAAATGGTGGATACAAGAGTTTTCTTCCGATCTCTTGATGTGTTTACACAGGATTTACTCTGGAAGTAGTGGAAAACTCAAGTTAATAAATACGCAGGGGTTCGGTGGAGACATTTCTTTGTGAAAAGCCCTTTTGTTCAAAGAAAGAAACCTCTGACCCATTTCATCGCAATTAAGCTCGCCAGCATCCATTAGAAGCAGCAGGAGGCCCTGAGAGCTGCAACACTGCAGATATGACATGGAGCTGAAGTCAGACAGGAAGTGCAGTCAATATAAGGTCTTATGTAATGGCTGTTAAAACCACAGGTGGACAGTTGCGAGGGTGGATTGTGATTAAGTGTTCATATCAAACCATCTTATAAATCATCTGTAGAGTTGAAGAAGTTACTTTGAAACTGTAGCTTGTCAAGTAAAATTGAAATAAAAATTAAAGTTCCAACTACAGTCAAACTATGGCTACTAATAAAAAATAGTTAACTACACTGAAGATATTAGGGGGAGGGGGCAATATCCTTATATTTACATTTTTTTGGTATGTTTTTGTTTGCTAATTTTGAAAAGTTGTGGACCCTGGAAAGTGTGACATATTTGAGAGTGGCACTGTTCCCTACAGCAGCACACAGACACAGTGTGTGTTCCACTTCTCTATTGCTCTGTGTTCCGTTATCTGTTCCATAGACTTAACGAAATAAGCAACCAACTGCTGTCGTTTCTGACATCCATGATATGCAGTTTCAATTTTGCTTGGTTTATTAAAAACTAGGGGTTTGATTTCTGGGATCACTCACACACACTGTAAAGGTTTCAATGTTATTTTTTTTTATTTTATTTATCAATGTACTGTATGTATTCCAGTTTTGATTGAGCATGTATTTTACTTTGTGTTTTTGTTTTTTAACTGTTTGTTTGTTATCTTGTAAATATAGCCCTCAGTAAATATACTGTACAATTCACTAGTTTAAATACTTCTGAGTAAATGTACATGTATGTGAGATGTACAGGTAAATTCAACCTTTTACCATGCTCATAATGTATAGTGAATAATATTTTAATTATAAATATTTAATTATTTTTTAATTCTAAAATGTTATTATGCTTTTTTTTGGGGGGGGGGTGATCATATCATGTCTTTTTGGGGGTGATGGGGGAGGGGTCATGTCATTTCTGACCTAGGGCCCCCTTTAGTGTTCCCCAGACAACAAAAATAAAATTTATTATATTTAAAGTGTGACACATTGCATTAATTCTTATAACCAGATTACAGTTACTGGCTTTCAATTAAGTTAATTACTTTAATTACATTACTTAGGTTACACATGTTTCTTATAATTTTAAATGTAGATTCAAAACATGAATTATATTCAAACAATGTACATATGTATGCATTCACAAAATTTCATGTGAAAAGGGTTTTATAGTGTAACTTAAAAGTAAATAGTAATTTGATTATTTCTTCAATTAAGTAATTAATATAGTAACCTGATTACAATGTTTATAGAAGTAATTAGTCATTTTCAGTGGATTACTTTTTTGAATAACTTTCTTTTTTTTTTTTGTCGAATCAAATGATTCAATTAAATAAATCAAACTTACCAAATTTAAGCGGAGCACATATGATTAATATGGCTCATTGCAAAATTAAATACTAAAATGTAGTTTTTTTGTTTTGAAAATAGCTGAGCTAACAAAACATGAAATTAAGTAGCTAATACTAATCATAAAGTCATAAAGATGCATAATCACAAAGCTTCTCCCAACCCTGATCATCTCTGTTCCTGAGACCTGAGGCACACCACAATTTTTTGGAAGATATTACTTTAAAAGTACATTAACTCAACACATTTCTAGAATTATTTTCTGTAACAGTACAGGAGCAGATAATTCTGTAGATATACACTGGCAGCCAAAAGTTTGGAATAATGTACAGATTTTACTGTTTCAGAAGGAAATTGGTACATTAATTCACCAAAGTGGCATTCAACTGATCACAAAGTATAGTCAGGACATTACTGATGTAAAAAACAGCACCATCACTATTTTAAAAAAGTCATTTTTTATCAAATCTAGACAGGCCCCATTTCCAGCAGCCATCACTCCAACACCTTATGCTTGAGTAATCATGCTAAATTGCTAATTTGGTACTAGAAAATCACTTGCCATCATATCAAACACAGTTGAAAGCTATTTGTTTCGTTAAATGAAGCTTAATTTTGTTTGTTTTTGTGTTTGTTTTTGGGTTGCCACAGTATGCAATAGACTGGCATGTCTTAAGGTCAATATTAAGTAAACAAATATAAATGAAACGTCTTTATCTAGAAACTCATCAGTCAATCATTGTTTTGAAGAATGAAGGCTATACAATGCTTGAAATTGCTTTAAAAAACTGAAGATTTCATATAAAGGTGTACACTACAGTCTTCAAAGACAAAGGACAACTGGCTCTAACAAGGACAGAAAGAAATGTGGAAGGCCAGATGTACAACTAAACAAGAGGATAAGTACATCAGAGTCTCTAGTTTGAGAAATAGACGCCTCATATGTCCTCAGCTGACAGCTTCATTGAATTCTACCCGCTCAACAGTAAAGAGAAGACTCGGGTGCAGGCCTTATGGGAAGAATTGCAAAGAAATGCTACTTTTGAAACAAAAAAGAAAAAACTAAAAGAAAGGGTTAGAGTGGGCAAAGAAACACAGACACTGGACAACAGATAATTGGAAGAGTTTTATGGATCTTGACCCCATTGTGCTTTTGTCTGATCAGTTAGACTGTAAGGTGTGTGAGAAGTGCCCGACAAGACAACCACATCTATGGCAAGTGCTACAGGAAGCATGGGGTGAAATGTCACCTGAGTATCTTGACAAACTGACAGCTAGAATGTCAAAGATCTGCAAAGCTGTCATTGCACGTGGAGGATTTTTTGATGAGAAATCTTTGAAGTAGTTTAAGAAGTTCTGAAATTTATTTTGTATTTTTTTCAAATTGTAATAGTAATTTTTCACATTACTAATGTCCTGACTATACATTGTGATCAGTTGAATGCCACTTTGGAGAATAAAAGTACCAATTTCTTTCCATAAGAGCAAAATCTATACATTATTCCAAACTTTTGGCTGCCAGTATAAGTATTGCTGAAGTAATGCCTGGCGAAATGCAGAGTATCTGCAGGGCTCTCGAGTAGAGGAAGAGAAAGGGTGGGAAACTAGATCAGCTTACACACCTGAGCCGGATCAGGTGACCTGAAACTCTAAAGTGACCAAAGACACTAACAGAAACGGGACTTTCCTGATCTGTCTTCTTCTTTGCATATATACACACGCTAAAGCCAAAATCAGAAAAGATCTCGGAAATCAGTTAATAGAAATGAAGCCGCTCGACCAGCATACAACCAACATACAGCTCTTTCTTCTGCACATTTAAAATGTTTTTATTACATTAACCAATATCAGATTCTCTAAATAGATAGGAGCCATGAAAAGGTCAATCCTGTTATTAATTCACTATATGACTCGTTTGTGCCCACAGAGACAAAGCTGCAGTGTTACTATAACAGCTTTAGACACACAATCCATTCTCCCCGGGGCCATGAGCATCTATAAATATTTCAGTGACTCAAATGGATGCCATTTAGATCTGATGCAGCCTTGGCATCCACAGGTGGAGAGTAGACCTGCTAGCCTCCCCATACAAGCACTGTAGCATATTTATGGAGATGGAAGGATTGAATCAATACTGCAAAAAGGAGAGTTTTAAATCAAATAAAGATGATTTGTGGTGTTTTCCAGCATGAAAAGTGTTTGGGGGGGACTGTAGATTAAATTGTAGTTTAACAAATGATCAGAGAGCAATATTTGGTAAAACTGAATCCGACAATGAACTTTGTTTTTTGGGGGGGGGGGGGGGGGGATTTTGTCCCCTTTTCAACCCAGTATGGCATGCCCAGTTCCCAATGCGCTCTAGGTCCTCGTGGTGGCGTAGTGACTCGCCTCAGTCTGGGTGGCAGAGGACGAATCTCAATTGCCTCCACATCATTCCGTGCATCTTATCACGTGGCTTGTTGAGCGTGTTACTAGCACATGTGGAGTCTCACGCTATTCTCCGCGGCATCCACGCACAACTCACCACATGCCCTACCAAGAGCGAGAACCACATTATATCAACCACGAGGAGGTTAACCCAATGTGACTCAACCCACCCTAGCAACTGGGCCAATTGGTTGCTTAGGAAGCCTGACTGGAGTCACTCAGCATGCCCTGGATTCAAACCTGCGACTCCAGGTGTGGTAGTCAGTGTCTTTACTTGGTGAGCTACCCAGGCCATCCAACAATGAACTTTGTTAAACTGCCTTTAAAGTAGATTTTACATCTTGTTCAAGTAGCTCAAGCTCAAAGGTCTTGCTTCAGGTTTCTGTGAAAATTTGTTTTGGTTAATAGGTTTAACTTTTAAATGTATGGGTGCAAAACATTACTAAGTAACTTGTGTCTTTAGCGACCCTGCAAGTATATCTATCACAAATGTATCTCCAAAATGCCCAGACAGTGTGCAATTTCCAAAGCATTTTCAAGACAATTATTAAATAAAATATATATATATATATAAATAATATATAGTTATTTTTATTTTTTTATATTGTATTTTTCATATATCAAAGAGAGGATGCAACAAATAATAGAAATGGATTTGTTACTCCCGTGCTAAAATTGTATGAAACACAACTGGCAGTCAAACACATATTGAGCTACACATAACACATAAGCTACACATTAACTACACATATGTATTTTCTCAGGCACTTATTGAGTATAAATAGAAATACAGCTTACAGAATTTCAATAGTACACCTACAAAATGTTCATGTGTTTTACTTGCTATAGTTTCCTTCCATGTTGTTTCTTCATCAAATAGCAATGTCAAATGTAAATGAAGTCAATCACTGAAACAGCAGTGCCACCTTGAGTAACAAATAGCATTTATAAAAGGTATGTGTACATGCAAATGGAATACTGATAACTCAATATCGTTGTGTAGAAAATTGACAAAATACAGCAGTCATTTGTATGAATATACTACAGATTTGTCCTGTAATAAACTAAGAAATAAATATTGGGCAATAGTATACTTATGTAGATATTAAATAAACCTAAAAATATTACTTATGGAATTGCAAATACATTTTGCGGCACTATTATACAGTATCTTTTGTCATTAATGACCATATACACTTTTGGTAATTAAGCAATTAGAATATTTTTTAATTTATTATTATTTATTTATTTATTGCAATTTAACACATTGTATTTGTTTTACACTATTCGTAAGGGAAAGGTTGAGGAATACTAAATAGGTGGGGTCATAACTCCAAAAATTGGATGAGGTAAAATGGGTGTAATGAGGTCCTGGGTCACTAAAGTCTCAAGGGATGCATTTAAAAGTAAATCAGACCACCTTGCAATGCAGTGAAAGTGAAGAAATTATAACAGAAATGTATTACTATAATATTATTATATTCTAATATTCAATTTAGCAATACTACTAAATTGAGTAGTTTTAATTACAAAACTACAACTAAAACAAAGAATAAATAATAATATAATATTCTAGTTGTCTGTGTTACAAAAAACAAGTGTGAATGGAAAGTGGACTGAGAAACAATCAGTTTAAGGGCACATTCACGCTAGAGTTTGGTTCATTTGGTTAGTATAAAACTTTCTCTCTCTAAATAAATTGTCTTTAGAGAGCAGCTCACATTCTTTGCATCTCTTGCAATGCATCTGCAGCAGATAAACACAAGAGCCACTCTGTGCGTTTAAAGTTTTGGTCGTACATCCAAAGCGAAAAAAAAAAAAAAATATTTTTTAATTAAATAACAGTAAAATTGATGCCTTCTCGTCAAGTCTTTACCTAGCTACATTGCTAAGCAGCTGACGCTAGTACTCACAGTGGTACTTTGATAGTGCAACATACTGCGGTTTGGGCCAAAAAGAACAATATGAATTTAATTTAGATTCCGACCAAGCAAACAATCTTAATGTAGAAACAGCCTCAGAGTCAAGAACAGCGTGAATGCAAAGAGAACTGGATTCCCAGATGTCTGTTTTTAGATCTTTTCCTCTGGAAAGCATCACAATCTAATTAAAATCGGCTAAACATCTTAAAAAGATCAGATTTACAAACATTCTAAATCATAAACATCTCAGACATCTGCTGAATGTCTTGCTGACATCTGAGAGAAAACGTGTTAAAGACGAATAGCAGATGAGCAAACAACCTAAAAAAATATATCTTCCAGATGTAAACACACACACATCAGATATAAGTTTGGGTGATGTATGTGGGCTATCAGGGTTTCTTTCCACTCAGTTTAATTTGTGGTACATTTAAAACAACATGATCACAAAAGAAATCGGCGTGTTAGTTCTGAATTGTTTTTTCACCTATATTTGGACCCATTGTGCTGAATTGACTTGCCCTGAAAATTGACCACTCTGTCCCTTTGATGTCACATCCTTTTTGATCTCCAGCTAGTAAGTGAAAGAAAACTGTTTTGGTCTAGGGTTAAGGTTAGGTTTAGGGTTTGCGTTAGGAGTATATTAATGTAATTACTACTAAAATGTTTCCGAAAATCAGACGCACTGTGCTTTCATGTCACATCCACTCAAAGACGTTCTTGCACTTGTGATCTGTTGCAACTATAGTTCCAGCTTCGGCCACCGGGAGTGCAGTTTGGACATTTAGAAAGCATACAGCGATTTTAGAAGCTCAAATATGTAACCTGTTGCTGATGTTTTGTGAGATCAGTAAGCTTAAGATGTCTGATGTTTGTTCTTTTGATAACTCAAGTTTGAAAATATCCTTAAACACTGTAAAAGTTTTTGGTTAAATATCTGTGGGAGAAGCACTTGTCATTCCTATCCCCATTTTAATTTACCAGTGTTGGTAGAGAGTGGCTTTTTAATGCCTACATCCATAACAGCAGGATTTTATTAATACCAGTCTGCCTAATTAGCATGATGATCCCTGCTTTTCAGATGCTGAGTGAATCAGAACAGATATACACTACTGGTCAAAAGTTTTGAAACATTTACTCATTCTTTATTATAATTATTATTATTTATTTTATTTTTTTCACATTTTAGAATAATAGTAATCAAAACTATGGAATAACATAAATGGAACTATGGGAATTATGTTATGACTAAACAAAATCCAAAATAAATCAAAACTGTGTTATATTTTAGCATCTTCAAAGTAGTCACCCTTTGCCTAGAATTTGCAGACATGTACTCTTGACATTTTCTCAACCAACTTCTTAAGGTATCACCCTGGGATGCTTTTTAAACAGTATTGCAGGAGTTCCCATCTATGTTGGGCACTTATTGGCAGCTTTTCTTTATTATTTGATATCCAATTTATAATTAAATAAATTAATATGTTGGCACAATTATATTTTTGTCTACAAAACTAATTTCAAACATTTAAGCATACGCCTTCAAATCAAAAGATTTTTAAGATCATGAGAAACATTTCAGTCAAGTGTTTCAAAACTTTTGACCGGTAGTGTATGTGTGTGACCATACATCAACATGGCCATCTAGGTTGTTATCGCAACACTGTGCTTTATTTCAAATCCCCTTTTGGTATTTTATGGCCCTGTGAATGAATGCAGACTTCTGTTTAATCAGATAAACATAATTATCGCTACACAAGGAAGCAGTGCAGCAAAGCAACGATAAAACAAGAGTGAAGGCTTTAGGTGTGGACAAAAAAGGTAGAAAATGAGAGGAATAGGGTTGTTTTACTTTCACCAGTGCACCCAGAACAAGTTTATGTTCTACCCTGGCCATGTGTCCTCTGCAGGAAATGGGTTTTATTAATTCTGTTAGGTCCATGTCAGACGGGTGACTTATGGTCCACGTGCACAAATGTGAGGCTGCATTGTTGGCGACATTAACAGAAGAAAAGTGTATAAAAAAGAAACTGGAAGGAAAAACAAGCACCCACAGTTTCTTTCAACACGAGAGCGTGCAGCTCTCCCTTGTTTAGAGGAAGCAGCCATTTTACTGCACCTCTGTGGTCCAGGTGTTGTTTTTTAATTGGCCATTCTGAAAGCAATAAAGCATTTCAGTTACATCGGCTTGTAAAGTACTTTCACGCCCCTTCCAAATGATGTAATTACCTGGCCATTCACGGCACAGGCCAGTGTTAACAGGGATATGTAAGACCAGGCCATGGGCTCTCAGCAAGAGGGTTGCTGAGGTTTCTCCAAATATGTTTTTAATTTAGGAGTCAAAACAGCATAAAAGGAAGCAGTAGTTTGCTCCAGAAGCGGCTGCTCTTTCATTCACTGTTTCCATTGCAGCCCAGCTTGTGCTTTCAAAGCCGAGTGATGAAAAACGCTTATATTTTCCCTTTCATGTGTAAAGTGAGCCAATTTATTTAGAGGTGTTTGCCATCAGCAGCACACCGCTGTATTTACACCATATTCCCAGTTTGTTATCATCAGCTGTGCAGCTGTGTGATTTTTCTTACTTTTTTCTTTATGTATTTTACAGCATTTTTTGTAGCATTTTGAAGTACTTCATTTATCAGTACATTTATAAAGTTTTTATTATTATTATTATTGTTATTCAGAAAAAAAGAAAAGATATGTATACTGTATATATGTATGTACACTGATGAGCCAAAACATTATGATCACCTGCCTAATATGCTGTTGGTCCCCCACGTGCCGTCAAAACATTGCCGACCCATCGAGGCATGGACTCTACAAGACCCCTGATGGTGTCTTGTTGTTTCTGGCACCAAGACATTAGCAGCAGATCCTTCAAGTCCTGTAAGTTTTGAGATGAAGCCACCGTGGATTGGCTTTGTTGGTCCAGCACATCCCACAAATGCTCAGTTGGATTGAGATCTGGGGAATTTGGAGGCCAGGGTGCATTATCCTGCTGTAACAGCATAAGGACGGGCATGGAGGAGGCGGGAACCGGCTGAACAGTCAACAGACATAAACAAACAGACACACATGCAACGTGGCCACATGCGTCACTCTCTCTCTCGAACCGGCGTCTCCGTCTGCCCCTTATTTCGCTCTCCCATTGATCAGCTGATTCAGCACCGGCCATTCTCCATCACGGCCTGGTCATGCCCTCCTCCTCTGCCCAATTCAGGCCGGGCGCCACCGGTCTGACTAACCCACCCCCCATTTCTGGGGGGGAGACGCTGCCCTTCCGGCCGTTCTGTCAGCCGGTGGTCCACCCCACCTCCTGCGAACCTGGGGGAGAGACGAGGGGAGGCATGGTGAGAGGGAAAGGGTGAGCGGAGACAGAGAGAGAGAGAGTGAAGAACTTGCTCACCGGCTCCCGGATGCGCTGTCGCCCGGTCCTCAACCGCTCCTCCGCCCTCCGGTGGACGCCAGCTCGCTCCTCCCCCAGTGGGTAGAAGCGAGTCCTCCGGCCCCTGGCAGATGGAACCAATCCTCCCCTTCTCGGCAGATGGCCGCGGTTCCTCCGGCTCTCGGTGACCGGCAGCAACCCCTCCGTCCCCAGGCAGACGGCCGCGGCTGCTCCCCTGGTGGATGGCAGTGGCGAGGACTCCATGACAGCACAACCCTCCTCCCTGCTGGGTTTTGGCACCACTGTAACAGCATAAGGATGGGCAAGGAGAATGCGGGAACCGAAAAGCCAACATAAAGGTTTAATGATATAAATGAACTTAAAACAACATAAAACATATACGAACAGACACACATGCAACACAGCCGCATGCGTCACTCTCTCTCTCGAACCGGTGTTTCTGGCTGCCCCTTATCTCATTCTCCCGCTGATTCAGCGCAGGCCGTGCTCCATCATGGCCCGGCCACACCCTCCTCCTCGTCACACCTGCATTATCCACCATGAAGTGTTGTACTTGGTCTGCAACAATGTTTAGGTAGGTGGCATGTGTAAAATTGATGTCCACATGAATGGCCGGACCCAGTGTTTCCCCGCAGAACATTGCCCGGAGCATCACACTCCCTCCACCAGCTTATCGTCTTCCCACAGTGCATCCTGGTGCCATCACTTCCCCTGGTAAATGGCACACACGTACACAGCTGTCCACGTGATGTAAAAGAAAATGGGACTCATCGGACCAGGTGACCTTCTTCCACTGCTCTAAGGTCTAGTTCGGTGCCCATTGTAAGCACTTTCGAAGGTGGACAGGGGTCATCATGGGCACTCTGACAAGTCTACGTCTATGCAGCCCCATACGCAGCAGGGATGCGATGCACTGTGTGTTGTGACACACTCCTCCCGTAACCATCATTAAAATTTTCGGTGACTTGTGCCACAGTAGACCTTCTGTCAGTTCGGACCAGATGGGTTAACCTTTGTTGCCCCGTCTCTGGTTAGTGGTTTGTCATTGCTCGGACCACTGTCGGTAGGTACTCACCACTGCTGACCCGGAGCACCTCACAAGCTTTGCCGTTTCAGAGATGCTCTAACCCAGTCGCCTGGCCATAACAATTTGGCCCTTGTCAAAGTTGCTCTGGTCTTTACTCTTGCCCATTTCTCCTGAATTCAACACGTTGACTATGAGAACTGATTGTTCGCTTACCATCTAATCTACCCAGACCTTTGCATGTGACCTTGTTAGGAGATGATCAATGTTATTCGCTTCACCTGTGAGTGGTCATAATGTTTTGGCCCATCACCAAAGAAATGACAATTCTTTCATTATTTACTCACACTTATGTCATTCCAAACCAGTTTGCTGCTGTTTTTACCTCCTGTGGATCAACAGTCATTTTTTTAAGAATATTTATGCAACTCTTTCTATACCACAACTGAAAATGCTCGGTCTAACCCATGTTTGTGTTCAGATTACAAAATGACACATCAAAGGCATTGGTACTCTAGTATTTAGCAGAGTTAATCTCGTCAATGAAATAACTAATGAAAATTTTTGTTGATGAATGGTGAGACGAAAAAGACATAGTGACAATAATTAAACAGTTTTGATTAAAACATACTGTTGATAAAAATTTGACAAGATAAAAATAATATTGCAAGATTTTAACAATGCACTAACATTTTTTGTTTGTTTGTTTATTTTAAAAAAAAAGAAAATTAAGTAAAAGAATTTTCATACAATCCAGTTTTAGTTACATGTCATAACTACACAGTCACAGCTACACATTCATAGTTACACACAGTATCCTAAACTGTCTAAATGTGAGGAATTCACAACTAAGTAACTTCTCAAAGTAGCAACACTTCAGTATATTAATTATCAAGTCAAGTCATTTTTAGTTGTATAGCGCTTTTCACAACACACATCGTTTCAAAGCTGCTTTGCAGGAAATCATGTATTAACAAAAAAATTAAACTGTACTATCTATAAAGTCTTAGAGTGATCATTGTGTAGTTTGATTAAATATGATTGTAAATTGTGTATAAAAATTTAATAATTAAATAATAATTTGTGAGCAAGCTGAAGGTGACTCTAGCAAGGAACACAAAACTCCATAAGATGTTGTTTAATGGAGAAAAATAACCTTGGGAGAAACTAGGCTCACTGCGGAGGCCAGTTCCCCTCTGGCTAAACAACATGAATATAATACCAATATTAGTTATTTGTGTGCAGTGTACGTCATGATTTAAAATTTGTAAATTAAGTAAGCGTTAAGTAAGGTCCAGTGTTTAAACAAAACTTTAAGATATATGACTTATAATTTTGAAGTCCATCCTGGATTAACTGCAGAAGTTCACATTGTCGTTTGTTAGTTGGCTGATGAAGGCTTTTGTTGGCAAAGGTGATGAAGGCAGATATCAATGAGGTGCATCGCAGTTCAACCGGCAGGCCATTTCGGTGAGGTTCAGTGGGGTCCATCCTAAGTCCAAGGTTCAGGCAGTGCCATGAAGTATCCGATGTCTTACAGTTGGAGTTGGCATAAATTCATCCTCTGAAGTCAAAAGACTGAAGTGATGTCTGGCTAGCATCGGCTGTAGTTTGTCATCATCACTCAGCGACACGTAGCAGTGGAGTCCGACACCAAGCAGGAACAGAGCTGGATCTAGCAGACTCTGGTAAGACATGGAAACAAATAGAATAATATTAGCATAGATGCCATTCAATTTTATGCAGAGTTATAGATCATGATAGATGTTTCTGGTTCCAGCAGACCCAACTAAAGCAGCTTAATTGTGAGTTGATGGATAAATTAGGTGTATGCCTGGCTAAATAGATGAGTCTTTAGTCTAGACTTAAACTGAGTGAGTGTGCCTGCACCCTGAACAGTGTTAGGGAGACTATTCCATAGTTTAGGAGCCAAATATGAAAAGGATCTACCTCCTTTTGTGGATTTTGATATTCTTGGAATTATTAACAAGCAGTCTGATAAATAGCACCTAAACCATGCTAATGCAAGTCTACTAATGCCAACATAATTCTCCAGCCTATTCAAGAGAATGTCGTGATCTATCGTGTTGAAGGCAGCACTAAGATCTAAAAGCACTAGAAGAGAAATGCAGCCGTGATCAGATGATAAGAGCAAGTCATTTGTAACTCTGATAAGTGCAGTCTCTGTATTATGATGAGGCCTAAATCCTGACTGAAATTGTTCATATATACCATTTCTCTGTAGAAATGAACACGGTTGGGAGGACACTACATTTTCTAGTATTTTCAACATAAATGGGAGATTTGAAATCGGTCTGTAATTAGCCAATTCTCCAGGATCAAGCTGTGGCTTCTTAATAAGCGGTTTTTAAAGCTAAGTTTTTAAAGCCATTTAAAAGTAATCTCAAGGATAGTGAGGATTTAATAATATTAAGAAGAGGTTCTGAGATTACAGAAAATACCTCTTTAAAAGCTTAGCTGGTATTGGATCTAACATATATGTTGTGGCTTTTGATTTTTTGTACATTTTGTTAGCTCTTCATGGACTATGACAGCGAAGGATTGAAGCTGCTCATGAGGAAAATTATGAGACACTGTTTTCTGAGGTGCTGTGACAGTTGATTGCATAGTTCCAATTTTATTTCTGATTTCATGAAATCATTACTATTGTGCTGCGACGGAATATCTGGTTCAGTCGATGCTATATTCCTAACCAATTTGGCCACAGTCCTGAATAAACACCTAGGATAGTTGTGGTTATTTTCTATGAATTTGCTAAAATATGCTGACCTGGCAGCTAGTAGTGCCTGTCTGTGGCTACATACACCATCATTCCATGCACTGCGAAATACCTCTAATTTTGTATTCTTCCACTTGCGCTCCATTTTCCGAGCTGCTCTCTTGAGAGCATGAGTGTGATCATTGTGCGGGGCTTTTTTCTTTCATTTTCTTTAATCGAAGGGGGGCGACACTATCAAGAGTGCTAGAGAAGACTGTATTTATATTTTCTGTTGTTCTACAAGTTATTCTACACTTTTTGGCTTACTGAGTATGTGAGACAATTCTGGAAGATTATTAGTGAAGCTATCTTTAGTGGTTGAAAGAATAGTTCTACCTGAATGATAGCGTGGTGTAGACTGAATGACATTAGCTGATCGCAGCAAACAAGAGATGAGGTAATGATCTGAGATTTCATCGCTCTGTGGTAGAATTTCTATAGTATCAACATCAACTCCATATGACAGAATTAAATCTAGCATATGATTATGATGATGAGTTGGTCCTGTCACATTTTGTCTGACTCCAAGAGAGTTGAGAATATCGATAAATGCTAATCCCAATGTGTAATTTTCATTATCTATGTGAATGTTGAAGTCACCAACAATTAAAGCTCTATCTACATTAACTACTAGATCTGTAAGATTATATGCTATTATTTCAGGAGCTCAGGTTTTCAAAATAGTTTTCTTGTTTAATCTTACATATATATTAAACAAATAAATTTTACAAATACAAAGTATTTTATACATTTTATTACAAATATTTGAATATTTTGAAAGTTTGGTCTATAAAAATTTGATACTGAATATTTTATTTTTGTCAACTAAAATAATTTGCCATTTTTATATTGCGTAAAATGGACTAAAATAATAAATATGACGATGAAATTCTGACAAAATTTTTAGAGATTTAACGGACATTGACTAAATTATAAGAACATGTTCATTCAAAAGACAAAAATTATGTTTATGTATATATATGTGTTTGTTTTTTACATTTTTATTATTAACACTATGTAGTAACAGAACGTGAACGTGAACGTGAAACAGCATTTTTTAACTGTGGAGGTGAACGTCATGGTTACTTTCATGGTTACGTTGTGTCGATGTAGTGACACTAGGGGTCACACTTGGGAGCCCAATACACCTCTGATCTTTTGAAAAAAGGCCAATGAGAATTGGCGAGTGGAATTTGCATGCCACTCCCCCGGACATACCGGTATAAAAGGAGCTGGTATGCAACCACTCATTCAGGATTTGTGCTGAGGAGCCGAGACAAGGTCCCGGCTATTTCAGCAGGTAGTTCAGCGTTGTGGCAAGAGGGACACAACGTCTCGTTCCCTCCATCAGGGAACGGAGGTTACGAAAGTAACCATGATGTTCCCTATCTGTCACTCACTCGATGTTGTGTCGATGTAGTGACTTGATGCGCTGCTGACTCCAGAATAGGAGACGGCAGGAGAGTTGTGACATGCGATGGGAGCATAGACCGCCTTGGCGTCGCTGTGTTGTCTGTCCGGACCAACACGTGCTTGCCCTGGATCAACAGCCAAAACCTCCACAAGGCAAGCAATACTGCCAACAACTTTAGGCAGATGGTGTGCCAACGCAGCCGTGGGCCAGTCCAAGAGCCGGTGGCTGTGTGCCCATTGCATACGGCGCCCCAGCCCGTCTTGGAGGTGTTTGTTGTAACCACGACATGTCTGGAAACCTGCTCTAGTGGAACCCCTGCCTGTAGAAATGACAGGTTGGTCCAAGGGCTGAAGAGACAGTGGCAAATCAGCGTGATGGCCACGCGATGTGTCCCGCGGTGCTATGCCCATCTCGGGACTCGAGTCTGAAGCCAGTGCTGAAACGGTCTCATATGCATCAACCCGAGCGGTGTGGCCTTCGCTGAGGACGCCATATGCCCCAGGAGCCTCTGAAAAAGTTTCAGTGGAACTGCTGTCCTCTGCCTGAATGCCTTCAGACAGTTCAGCACCAACTGAGCGTGTTCGTTTGTGAGACGCGCTGTCATCGAGACCGAGTCCAACTCCAGACCGAGAAAAGAGATGCTCTGGACCGGGGAGAGCTTGCTCTTTTCCCAGTTGACCCAAAGCCCCAGTCGAGGTGTCAAAGCACGAGGTCCCTGTGTGCACATAGCAACTCTCGAGAGTGAGCTAAGATCAGCCAGTCTTCGAGATAGTTGAGAATGTGGATGCCCACTTCCCTTAGCGGGGCAAGGGCTGCCTCCACGACCTTCAAGAAGACGCGAGGGGACAAGAACAAGCCGAAGGGGAGGACCTTTTACTGGTACGCCTGGCCCTCGAAGGCAAACCGCAGGAAGGGTCTGTATCGAGGTAGGATCGAGACGTGGAAGTATGCATCCTTCAGGTCTACCGCCGTGAACCAATCTAGATGTCGGACTCTCACTAGAATGCATTTTTGCATCAGCATCTTGAACGGGAGTCTGTGCAAGGCCCGGTTCAGTACTCGCAGGTCCAAGATTGGTCACAACCCACCACCTTTCTTTGGTACGATGACGTAGGGCTGTAGAACCCTTTCCTCATCTCGGCTGGAGGGACAGGCTCTATCGTGCCCTTGCTCAGGAGGGTTGCGATCTCCGCACGCAAGGTAGTGGCGTTCTCGCCCTTCTCCAAGGTGAAGTGGATGCCGCTGAACCTGGGCAGGCACCTGGCAAGCTGAATCGCATAGCCGGACGGTCCGGGTCAGCCATCGCGACGGGTTGGAAAGCATGAGCCATGCGTCCAAACTCCAGGCGAGGGGGACCAAGGGGATAATTGTGTCGGACGTACCGGCGGATGGGGCCTAGCGGTGGGGCAGAGCTCGAGGTGCCATGTCGAGGGGACTCGAGCCCCGTGGCTGAGTCGAGGGACATCGAAGCACTTACCTGGCTCCTGCCGCCCACCATGAGATTGGCTGAGGAGGGGGGAGGAGGAGTCTTGTCCCCGAGGTCCATCGGCACTAATCTCTTGTGGGGGTATTTGCGCCACAGCTGGGTGCCCAGGGGTGGGGGGTCCGCCGCTGGAGCGCCAACCCTGCCAAAAATTAATGGTGGACGGCAGTCGTGATGACAGCCGTGCACACTGGACATGTGACCCAGAAAACAAGGAAACTTTTGCTGAACCTTGGGTACCGCAGCCTCTGGGGCGAAAAAAGAAACAAAAGAAGGATGGAGTGGTCTGTGCACCAGATCCAGAGAGATAGGTCTCCCTGCCTCTGGGTCACCCATCTTAGGGGCACTTTGAAGCCTACCTCGGGTTCTTGGCGGCCGGCCGTGAGACGGGGGGCGTCTGCTTCCTGCGATGGGCTGCACGCCAGGGCCGGGCCATGGGGGCGGGCTGCGGTGGAGCCGGAGATGTTGCTGCAGGGAGACGCCTTGGCGACGAGCAGACAGGGTGCGGGATTTTGAGCCGTGCCGGGGCAGGATGTGCTTTATAGCCTCCGTCTGCTTCTTCACCGTCGAGAACTGCTGGGAAAAGTCCTCGACGGTGTTGCCAAACAGGCCAACCTGGGAGATGGGGGCGTCAAGGAACCGTGCCTTGTCGGCCTCTCGCATCTCTACCAAGTTGAGACAGAGGTGGCTCTCCTGGACCACGAGAGTGGACATCGCCTGCCCGAGAGACCGCGCTGTGACCTTCATCGCCCGGAGAGCGAGGTCGGTCGCCGAGCGCAGTTCCTGCATCAATCCCAGGTCAGAACTACCCTCGTGCAGTTCTTTTAGAGCCTTGGCTTGGTGTACTTGCAGGAGAGCCATGGCGTGCAGGGCAGAGGCGGCTTGTCCAGCGGCACCGTAGGCCTCAGCCATCAGAGACAACGTAAACCTACAGGCCTTGGACAGGAGCTTCGGGCGCCCACGCCAGGTGGCGGTGCTCTGCAGACACAAGTGCACCACGAGAGCCTTTTCCACCTGGGGATCACCGAATATCCCCTGGCCGCTCCACCATCGAGGGTATCGAGAGTGGGGGAGCTGAAAGATCGGGACCGGGCAGTAAAAGGTGCCTCCCACGACCTTGTCAGCTCCTCATGCACTTCTGGGAAGAAAGGAACGGGGGCCCAGGAACCAATCGTCGAGCCGCGAGGGTTCAGGGGAGAGTGGAGGGTTGCACTCTAGCCCAACGCTTGCGGTCACCCAGGAAAGCATGTCTGTCATTTCCACGTCGGCCTGAGACCGGACGAGCCCGCTCTCTGATGCTGCACTCAATAACTCATCATCTTCCGGGGCGCCAGACGAGATGTCAAACCCACCCTGAGACGAGCCGACGATCTCGTCCGAGCACGCAATCGGGGCAAACGAGCGTGCTGGGGAATGGGAGGTCCGTGGGGGGATACCCGGCGGAGGTGGTCCCATTGAGGTCCCCAAATCGCCCCCAGTGCTAACCTGGGGGATCACCACATACCCCCTGGCCGCTCCACCATCGAGGGTATCGAGAGTGGGGGAGCTGAAAGATCGGGACCGGGCAGTAAAAGGTGGCTTGCTTTATTATGAATGCAAGCCGCGACCGCAACATTGCCATGGTCATGTTCTCGCAATGAGGACATGATCCATCCACAAACGATGTCTCCACGTGGGCAGCGCCCAGACACGTAAGACAGCGATCGTGGCCATCAGAAGTGGAGAGATAGCGACCGCAACCAGGAATAACACACAAATGGAAAGGCATCTTTAAAAAGACGTTCCGTGTGTGCCGCTCTTTTATGAATAGAAAATATACTCTTTTCAGAATATACTCTTTTTTTGCTCTGCCGAAGTGCCCAGGGGCGTTCTCTGCACAGGCACAGAGGGGGAGAAGCCACTGAAATACGCCGTCAAATCCAGCAGTCTTTAACTAGGTGAGTTTTTTTTTTTTTCTAGAGGAAATGTATTCAGTGCACTGAATGCAACCGCTCGGCTCCGAAGAGAAAATCTGAATGAGTGGTTGCATAACAGCTCCTTTTATACCCGTATGTCCGGGGGAGTGGCATGCAAATTCCACTTGCCAATTCTCATTGGCCTTTTTTCAAAAGATCAGAGGTGTTTCGGGCTCCAAAGAGTGACCCCTAGTGTCACTACATCGACACAACATCGAGTGAGTGACAGATAGGGAACATGAGATAGACAAATACATTTAGTGGATCCATATAATGGCTTCATAAGGTTTGGAATATAGTGCAAGAGTCATATGGACTACTATTTTACAGTGCATTTTTTTTTTTTTTTTTTTTCTGTGCCTTCAGGAGCTTGACGGTCGTAGTCAACATCAGCTGTTGATAAAAGCTACAGAAACATTCTTCAAAAATGTCTACTTTTGTCTACCACAGAATAAAATAAATGCATACATGTTTGGAACAACATACTGTAAAGGGGTAGTAAATAATGATTTTTTTTTTTTTCCTCGGGTTTAACTATTCCTTAAATAACCATAAGCCAACTTATGAATAAATCCTGTAAAGAGTTCTCATATAAATTTCAGGATTAAACTGGTGCACGGCACACACACAGCTATATAATAATTAAAAGCAGTTTATTTTATTCTGAGAGGGACCGCCCAGTCTGTTTACTGCCTCTTACCATGGCAACAATTGATGTCTGTTCCAACTTTGTGAGCATCCAATCAGTGTGGTCAGATATCTTGAATGAGGAAAAAATAATCAGCCGAATAGGCTTTATTGAATTTATTCAGCAGATAATGAAGTGCATTTAGTTGAGTCTTTGAAAGAGGTGTTGCTCTCTCAGAAGTAATAATTGATTCAAAAGTTTTATACTTTGTTTTTCCTAAAACAAATTACTGATTTGCATCCATGCAAATTCAATATATATTTGAGGTGTGAAGATGCTACAGGAAATATAATGAAACAAAGTAGTTCACCGCAACAGGGTTCCCATGGGAACCAGCCCCAGAGTGTGTTTATGCATATGTGTGTGTGCCGTCATAGAACCCTCATTCGGTTCAGTCTGTGACTCATTCCACATTCCTGGCCGGGGGAAAGAGCACTCCCTCAGATGAGAGCGTTATTGGTGTGAGAGATTATCCTATTGCACTTGTGAAACCGCCTTGAGGGAGGGGGGTGGATATCGAGATTCCTGATATCGTTGCCTCAAGTGCTCGCTCAGATATATCCTGTCAATGAAAGAGGCCACTTTTCCTGCTAGACATTTGAAGGCATGAGAGAAAAAAGGCAAAAACAGTCCACTTCAACCATCATATTGAGGCCCAATTGTCTTTTCAACACACTTTGGCTATGTTCACACAGCAGCATTATTATCAACTTTCAGTCCTGATTGGGAGCACTAAATATGATTATGTTCACACACAGTTCAGTTATAAATGAGTGACAACTGCATTCAAAAACCAAAGTGACTCCCTTTTCAGGACTCAAGTTTGAGAGTGAGTTTAATTAGACTTTGATCTGTGTACTGAACCACAGTCAACTAAATTAATTTGATTAATTAATTTGAATAATCGTATAAAGCGCTGCTTGTGAGGTTTGTTAAGGAGTGCTTTCTGCCCCCTGCTTACATAGCTCATAATTGAATTGCTCCAATGATTGAAAACCACTGTTAATAAATTATGATTTGACAGATGAACTCAGTTGTTCTTGTTTATTAAATAACATTGTGTCAATTGTGATAAGACTTTCAATTGTTACGAAAATCACCATCTTTAAAATCTACTTCACTGTCACTTAAAAAATTCAAAAGGCCTTCAGTTATTCAGTCACATTTGTATGTAAATACGGTTGTCAATTCCAAACATTGACTGTGTGAACATAGCCAATAAGATATCATCCTTTTATAAGTGGACTTGGCTTTTTTATTTCTGGTCAGGCCGTGAAAAAATAATCAACCCAAAGAACTGTAATAACATTATACATTGGCTATTCTTTCAGCAGTCTTACGTCAAGCAGATACAGGAAGATCGCCTGATGTGTGAAAAGCTTCTCTTCTCATAAGACCCGACCCTGTGTTATGACCCATCATGCCAGTAGAACGTAAAGCATCAAGAATGAAAGCATGTTGTGCTCATTCTCTCAGTTAGCAGCTTATTGGATTCCACCTCGCAGCTATAAATCAAATAGCTCCAAAGCTCATAAAAGTTGAAAGGCCTTGGCTACTGTGAGTTATATTTTGCTCCTCACTCAGTAACGTACTGATGGATACAGGCAGTACACACACACACACACACACGTGTGCAGCTATCATTATGAGGACTCTTCATAGACATAATGATTTTTATACTGTACGAACTATAGATTCTGTCCCTTAACCCTAACCCTACCCCTAAACCTAACCCTCACAAAAAACTTTCTGCATTTTTACATTTTCAATAAAACATAGTTTAGTATGTTTTTAAGCGATTTAAATTATGGGGACACTAGAAATGTCCTCATAAACTACATTTATAGCATAATACCCTTGTAATTACCAGTTTGTAACCTAAAAAAAAGTCCCCGTAAACCACTTAAACCTGCCCACACTCACACACACACACACACACACACACACACACAGAGAGCGAGAGAGAGAGAGAGAGAGAGAGATCAGATGTCCGATGACACTGTTGTTTTATAAAGGTTTAACTATAACAACATATAATGACATCTGATCTACGGTAATTTAAATTTAATTAATTTAGAACAGTATATTGGTGGTTGAAAAGAAATTTCGAGCAATTTCTGCTGTGTCCTTTGGTATGACATGCTATAATCTAAAACTAATTTAAATGTACAAAAAAAAAAAAAAAAAATACAATTGGCCTATAATTGTTATACATGCCGTTTTTATGACCTCATATTAATTGAGAGACTACATTGAAGATTTATACTTTTAAAAATTTATTTAGAAAATGGATAGTTCTGACTCTGAATTCTGACTGAAACAGTCACATCCAAAGCTGTTGTAAAATGACCATAAATGCACATTTGTGACAAGACATCCCATATCATGGCGTATTGCTGCTATGTTGTTTGGCAATTGCAAACAGTTGCAAACAGTTATACAGTTAACTATTTTACTTTGCGGAAGAATTGTTAAGTCATATTATTATTATTATTATTATTATTATTATTATTATTCATATATTTGACTGTTAATTGAACTTTGGTGTCTTTGGTCATACCTTTTTAAAAAAGCAATAAGCCACTTGATTTCATGTGTGATTACCTTATGTAAAGGTGTTGTAGGCACTTCTCTTAATGTCAAAGACAAGATCACCTCTTAACTGGGGTAAAATAACTTTAACGCACAGACTCTAGTGGCATATTGCTTTATTGTAACACTGCAGGCCTATTTAAATGAACTAATGATAGCAAAAAAGGTTATTAAAATGGTAAAAAAAATAAATAAATAAATAAAAAACACTTTAAAGAAATGATACCATTTCATGTCCCAGGGGTTGATTTTCATCTAAACGAACAGATTTGTTTTTTATATATATATACAGGTGCATCTCAATAAATTAGAATGTCGTGGAAAAGTTCATTTATTGCAGTAATTCAACTCAAATTGTGAAACTCGTGTATTAAATAAATTCAGTGCACACAGACTGAAGTAGTTTAAGTCTTTGGTTCTTTTAATTGTGATGATTTTGGCTCACATTTAACAAAAACCCACCAATTCACTATCTCAAAAAATTAGAATATGGTGACATGCCAATCAGCTAATCAACTCAAAACACCTGCAAAGGTTTCCTGAGCCTTCAAAATGGTCTCTCAGTTTTGTTCACTAGGCTACACAATCATGGGGAAGACTGCTGATTTGACAGTTGTCCAGAAGACAATCATTGACACCCTTCACAAGGAGGGTAAGCCACAAACATTCATTGCCAAAGAAACTGGCTGTTCACAGAGTACTGTATCCAAGCATGTTAACAGAAAGTTGAGTGGAAGGAAAAAGTGTGGAAGAAAAAGATGCACAACCAACCGAGAGAACTGCAGCCTTATGATTGTCAAGCAAAATCGATTCAAGAATTTGGGTGAACTTCACAAGGAATGGACTGAGGCTGGGGTCAAGGCATCAAGAGCCACCACACACAGACATGTCAAGGAATTTGGCTACAGTTGTCGTATTCCTCTTGTTAAGCCACTCCTGAACCACAGACAACGTCAGAGGCGTCTTACCTGGGCTAAGGAGAAGAAGAACTGGACTGTTGCCCAGTGTTCCAAAGTCCTCTTTTCAGATGAGAGCAAGTTTTGTATTTCATTTGGAAACCAAGGTCCTAGAGTCTGGAGGAAGGGTGGAGAAGCTCATAGCCCAAGTTGCTTGAAGTCCAGTGTTAAGTTTCCACAGTCTGTGATGATTTGGGGTGCAATGTCATCTGCTGGTGTTGGTCCATGAAAACCAAAAGTCACTGCACCCGTTTACCAAGAAATTTTGGAGCACTTCATGCTTCCTTCTGCTGACCAGCTTTTTAAAGATGCTGATTTCATTTTCCAGCAGGATTTGGCACCTGCCCACACTGCCAAAAGCACCAAAAGTTGGTTAAATGACCATGGTGTTGGTGTGCTTGACTGGCCAGCAAACTCACCAGACCTGAACCCCATAGAGAATCTATGGGGTATTGTCAAGAGGAAAATGAGAAACAAGAGACCAAAAAATGCAGATGAGCTGAAGGCCACTGTCAAAGAAACCTGGGCTTCCATACCACCTCAGCAGTGCCACAAACCGATCACCTCCATGCCACGCCGAATTGAGGCAGTAATTAAAGCAAAAGGAGCCCCTACCAAGTATTGAGTACATATACAGTAAATGAACATACTTTCCAGAAGGCCAACAATTCACTAAAAATGTTTTTTTTTATTGGTCTTTTGATGTATTCTAATTTTTTGAGATAGTGAATTGGTGGGTTTTTGTTAAATGTGAGCCAAAATCATCACAATTAAAAGAACCAAAGACTTAAACTACTTCAGTCTGTGTGCACTGAATTTATTTAATACACGAGTTTCACAATTTGAGTTGAATTACTGAAATAAATGAACTTTTCCACGACATTCTAATTTATTGAGATGCACCTGTATATTAAGGTCTCGTTAAAACTGAATTGGAAACTTTTTATTTGTTTTTACCATGCCTTCATCATTTATTTTTGGTACTTTTCAAATGTCTTATATGTATAGATTTATTGTTTTAATCATGTCCCGGTGTCATGTGTATTTTGTAGGTTTATGTTTTTCATGTCTTTTATTTTGAAAATCTAGTTTCTGTTTCATGTCATGTGGTTCCCTTGTCATGTGATTTCATGTTTCCCACCATGTTCATGTGTTTTGTTTTCATTGGTTTATTGTCTTGTTATCTTGTTAAGAGATCTTAGTGTTTATTGGTTATCTTTGTCATGTGTTCTCCCATGTCATGTATTTAACCCTCATGTTTTCCATTGTCCATTGTCAGGTATTGTTTGTTGATGTGACTTGGTTGTGAGTTCAAGTTCATGTCAAGTCTAGTTTATGTCAAGCCAAGTTTATGTCTAAGTCAAGTTCATGTTTATGTTTCATTCATGTTTGTAGTTAGGGTTTTTGGATTACACGTTGGAATAAATTTGCACTTGAGTTCTTTACTCCATTATCATCGTCTTTTTCATTGCCAGCAACAATTATTTCTATATTTATCTTTTTCAAAACTAAATCATTTTAAATAATTATATTCAAATAACTATAAATATAATAGATATAATAATAATATAGAAATATAGATAATGAAATTACATTCCATTATTGTGGCTGACGAGTAAAGCATTGATTAGACAATACAAGGCAAAATATTGTTTATTTCCATATCATTATACATCAACCTATCATTGGCCAATCCAATTTGCATTTGAATTAGCCAATCTGTATGAGGTGGTCATTAAGGTCTTTTCTAAAGACGTGTTTCATGCGTCAGGCAAACGCTTTTGGAGCGCATCACTTCACGTTGCGTCATGAACACAGTGTTTTAAGGATCATGTATCAAGTTAAACGTAGTCTGTGTCCCATATGATGCACTATACACTTTGCACTTACAATATACACTCTGCACTCTGCCATGCAGTGTATGAATTTTCAAAGTGTAATACTGGGTGGCCAAGAACCCAAGGAAGGCTTTGAAGCACCCCTAAGACGGGCAGCCCAGGAAGTCGGAGACCCGCTACACAGGAGTTGGTAAGAGCACCATTCCTTCCCCTGGTGGAGGACCGGGTGGATAATCCTTGTTTACCTTTTCTTATAATTTCGCCATACGCCCAAAGGGCTGCGGTACCCACATTTTCAAGAAAAAAGCGATTTCCTCACTTCCTGGGACACACTGTCGGCATCCACGGCCATCGTTATCATGACCGCTGGGAACCGTTTCTTTTTGGCAGGTACGGTGCCTCGGAGGCAGGCCTCCCACCCCCACGCGCCCAGCTGTGGCACAATCCCACCCTCGACACGATGGTAATTTTTGGCAGTCGACTTGTCCCCGAGGTGCAGGGGACCATTTGACGCCTGTAAGAGCATTGGGGGAGGTTACATGACGGCTGGGTGCGCTAGCTACGAGGCACGCAGAGGTCAGCCCGTCTCGCACCGCCAGTCCACAGTTCAGTCAGTCGTGCCATTTTGTATAGGGACCCCTAGTGTCATTACATCGACACAACGTCGAGTGAGTCACAGAAGGAGAACGTCTCAGTTACTGTTGTAACCTCCGTTCCCTGAAGGAGGGAACGAGACATTGTGTCTCTCCTGCCACAACACTGAAATACCCGCTGAAAAGTCTGGGACCTTGTCTTGGCTCCTCAGCACAAAACCTGAATGAGTGGTTGCAAGCCAGCTCCTTTTATACCCGTATATCTGGGGGAGTGGCATGCAAATTCCACTCGCCAAATCCCATTGGCCTTTTCTCAAAGATCAGAAGTGTTTGGGGCTCCCAAGGGCGACCCCTAGTGTCACTACATCGACACAATGTCTCGTTCCCTCCATCAGGGAACGGAGGTTATGACCCTAACCAAGACGTTTTACTATTTGCTACATTCTCCATTATTTATAATTGTTTTGTCAGACCAGCATCACAGTCAGGTAACTCTGCCCCTTTCACTTCTAACTCAAGCCGCAAGTGCTGAGTGCATGAAGTGTCCAACATTCCACAGTCCGTTTTGACGTTTGAAGAAGTGCATCATCCGGGTACTAATAGTACACCTCTTTTGTTGCATTTTCATATTACTATTTGCACTACTTACACTACAAAATGACCAGGGTTGGGAGGGTTACTATTGAAATGTATTCCACTACAGATTACAGAATACATGCTGTAAAATGTAATTTGTAACGTATTCCGTTAGATTACTCAAGGTCAGTAATGTATTTTAAATACTTTGGATTACTTCTTCAGCACTAGCAGATTTTTTCACTTCTTTTGACTATAAAAACTCTGCCAGTACAGTAAGACAAAATACACATGTTAAAAATACATTCTCTGATAAACCTAAATATCTTATGCAGTGTTGTTTCTAAAACAAGATCAATCAAATTGATCTTGTTTTAATGATTTTTAGATATTTTTTACAGGAAAACAATACAAAAATGATTATCAAGAATATATGATTTTTGCCCTAATATCAAAGGTCTTATTAGAAAAAAGAAATTATGATCCAACGTGAATTTTCTTAAAATATGAACGTGCCTGGTAACATGTGCATGTAAAATGGCTAGAAATAGCATTTTAGCTTAGCGTAAAGCTGACAATTTACACAAGATTTATTTATATTTCTTCTGCTCCAAACTTACTTCAGATTTACTCATCTGTCTGCTCGTATGAATGTAACACATCATAAGAAAGTGTTTCACCGCTGTTCAAATGCACTTTGGATCGCATCATTTATATGAATATATTTTTCCATCTGAAAGGACTAAATATTAAATGAAACAAATGATAATATGCAAAGTAATCTCTTCAGTAATGGAAATACTTTTTGAATGTAACTGTATTCTAAATACCAATGATTTAATTTGTTACTGTAGTGGAATACAGTTACTTATATTTTGTATTTTAAATACGTAATCCCATTACATGTATTTCGTTACTCCCCAACCCTGAAAATGACATATAGCACAGAAGTGTGTGGTTTGAGACCACAGCATGTGAGCAGAATTTCACTGGAGTGAGGAGCGCGTTTCACGAGACTGTGCTCAGCTTCGCTCCGGCCGCTCACAATGCACTCACTTTCTGCTCCTACCAAAAATGCGCTACATTTCTTATGTGGCCACACTGATATGTGTGTGCTTCTACACTAACAAATATCTGGTGTTGGCCCAATATTTTAAAAAGATTGGAATATCAGAGATGAGGCAGCATTTAAACTCGGTGTGATTAGCGGGCTGATGGTGACAGGGGCTAATTCCAACTACAGTGAGCTGAGAGCACAGAGGCAGTTCAAAACACAGATTTGTTTCCCAGACATACGTCTGTAAAGTAAAATAATGTAATTAGGCAACCTTGGACGTCTGTAAGGTTTACCGCGATTCGCACGGGTTAAGCGATGTCTGAATAAACCACAGAGATGTGTGTCAACTGCATTTACACACTGCTGTCCCGCATAGCTGACCTATCAGAAGCTGTGCTGATTAATTATGAAGTATTAAACATGCATATGCTGTATTTTTTTTAGTAGCCTACACCAAGGCATTGTTTGTGCAGTTGTTCGACTTTTGAACATGAGCACTGAAGTTGAGCGATCGCACATGAGCGAATATTTGAGCTGATCGACAACTCGCTCCACTCCGTTCACATGCTCTGTTTGGGATGCACCGGTTGTTTGAAACTTAGAAAAACACGTCTCGAGACCCCTGTATTCAGTGTTGTGCTCCACCCAGCTGTGTTTGAATGCTACGCAAGAACGTGTAATCATCTTGTGCTGTTTGCGTTTACTAAAGTGTGGTTTGCTCCTGTACAGCTGTGCTTTGCCTGTATAGCTAAATTTGTGCTTACTGCTCACTACAGTCTGGGACTCTTGAAAAACATGTTGATGGTATTTCAAACGTAAATTGCTCCATAGGAATATTTCATGTTACAGTCTGGAGCAATGATTAATTGCATTAATTGGCATTTATTTTATATATAATTATTCGCATTGGATTACCGCATTATTTAGACATCCCTAATATATATATATATATATATATATATATATATATATATATATATATATATATATAGATATAAGTTGCAATCAAAATTATTCAATTATTCACAAAAAATGTGATGCCTTCAGTGTGTAAATTGAAGCTCGGTGATCAATGGACTTTCCAGCAAGACAATAACACCAAGGATACATCCAAGTTGTCCAAAATCTGGTTCAGGGATAGGTCGTGGAATGTCCTTAAATGGCCCTTTCAGTCCATCATTAAAATCCCATTGCAAACCTTTGTTGGGATTTCAAGGAAGCAGTGGCAGCACAGAAACCAAAGAATGTCAATGAGCTGGAAGCTTTTGCTCATGAGAAATGTGTAAAAATTAAAATAGAGAGGTGTCCGAATCCTGAGAACACATACCTGAAACATTTATTTGCTGTTATTAAGGATAAAGGATGCTCCACACATGACTGACTTTGGGGGTTGAATATTTTTGACATGACATTTGTGGAGAGAATTAGTTATTTTTTATTTTAAAATTTGGGTAAACTGAACTCTTTGTTCTCAAAATCACTCAAATATGTATTAAAAAGTTACTTTGTTTACTGAGGTTTTAGTTGATGTGTTTTAATTCATATCACCAGAATGTTTTGCTGGTCAGGGGGATAATTTTGATTGCAACTGTGTGTGTGTGTGTATATATAACATTTTTTTTTTTTTTTTTAATTAGAGGACGTGTTTTTAACCATGTCAACAAAAGTGTCAGTGATCAGCATGCTGTCAGATGTGAGACAAGTGATGTTTGGAGAAAACTTCAAGATAAATACAGTATTTTTATTAGGCAACTGTAACAGTTAAAGGACGGGCAAGGAGGAGGTGGGAACCGGCTGAACAGTAAACATAAGATTTAATGTAAAACACAACTTAAAACAACATAAACATAAGACAAACAGACACATATGTAACGCGGCCACGTGCGTCTCTCTCTCTCTCGAACCGCCGTCTCCGGCTGCCCCTTATCTCGCTCTCCTGCTGATCAACTGATTCAGCATTGGCCATGCTCCATAATGGCCCATCCATGCCCTCCTCCTCATCACAGCGTCATTTCCAATCAAGCTGATATTTTGCCAAATTCCACCAAGAAATATAAAAATATATTTTAGTTGTGTAATTAGGATACATAAAATGTTAGCTGTTAAATTAGCCCTAGCAAAACATAGGAGGCGGCCATCTTATCTCAAAAACAATACAAATTTAATTTCCATCACCATTGTAATGACACTGTGACACTTTCATGATTTTTAGAAGAAAAAAAAAAAATATGGCATTAATCAAATGTGATGCATGTACATACACCATTGGACATTGTTAGTTAACAAATTTAAAAATCATTGGGAGTGTGAAAAAAAATAATTACTTTCTAGAATTCCACTGTGCTAACAGTGCCTGAAGTTAAAGAAACACCAAGATATATGTAGATTCTAACCTAAAATATTGATGTTAAAGAAAAAAAGTTAATGAACATTGTGCTATGTCAGCTATATTCCTTGTAGACTGACGCCCATCATCACCCAAGGGAATAGCGGTTGCTTGCTCAATCCTCTCACACTCCCTGGATTAAGGCCTGATTCATTTGCCCTGAGCTCTGACATCCTGCGGCATGCCTGACTCCTCACCCCCATGACTCCCGCTTTGTTCTACGGGATGCGACCCCATGACCTGCTACTTCTCCTTACCTCCTCTCTCAGCCTCACTTTCAGAATCTGCCTGCCCTCCGAATTCCTGTACGAGACTGAAACATGAGCCTGACCCAGTGAGCTCATCGACAGGCGTGGACTTACAAAATAACTCTGAAAAAAAAAAAAAAAAAAAAAAAACACAAGAAAGAGAGTGTGCGAGAGAAGGAATGTAGAAACAAAAGACAGGTTGGAAAGTGGAAGAGTCAGCTCCTGAAGAAGTTAAGTTACATACAGTTAAAACTTGAGGAAACACAGAAGTATACACTTGTCAGTTGGACTCACTGACTCATTCTCAGGACTGACAGCATACATCTACTTGGTAGCCTCTTCTTTAGAGTTGAGGAGTTTTATTCCCTCCTGCTGGAATTGGTATCTAAAATATACGTAACTCCAGAAGGCTCCACTAGCCCCTCTGACATGCTCTGACAGAGACGCTCTGGTGGAAGTAAGTGGCTTTTGTTTAATGAACAACTGATAACATGGATAGAAAGAGAAGGAGAGGAAGAAAGAAAGAGGGAGAATTCAGAAGTTTTTTTATGGTTTCTCTGATGCATTGAAAAGTATCTTCTGTGAATGTCTTAATGCAATTTTCAAAACTAATTTTGCCAGTTACAGAGTATGTCATGCAGATGAAAAGTTTAAATGGAAACAGTAATGGCAGGACTGTGTAATTCACAATGAATTGATGCTGTGAGTGTGGACAGGCTTTTTAAAATCTAATTCATGGCGGTATAATTGGATTAACTTTTATGAATTATTTAGCCATCTTCGTGTCTTTTTTTCCAGAACATTGACTGTTGTATACTGTACTGCTTTCTAACAGTTAACACTTGTTTTCACACAACATAAGTGTGAAGATGTGTGAACCTGCTTAAGTATGTATCTGCAACCTGATCTAGTTAGAATTTTGTATATGTACGTAAAGTTCTAAAACATGTATATTTTCTTACATTTGTATAGACACTGAAACTTACAAAATCTAAGTATAGACTGCATCAAAAACACAAACTTTATGAATGAACAACTATGAGGTTTATAGAATATTCATGAAATTAATCAGTTGATTTTCCTCATTTAATAATAAATGAGATTCATAATTTTAGATGTTTAACGGTATCACAGTAAACACATTTACCTAATTTTACCTTATCACGGTTTCATTCTCTTACGTGTGATTTCTAAAGACTGATTGGGACTATTTTGACAGCACACACTAGTAAATGAGTGAAACACAAATATGTTACACTGTAACCTACAGAGTTTCACTTTCTGTCTATTTCATACTTGTTGAGCTTTGATGATAACGAAAGCCATACAAAGAGTGCAAATGCCTTTACTTTTATAAGACCCATCTTGATTTCATTAATAAATAAGTTTGCCGTTAAAAAGTTTTCTCCATTAATTACAGATAAATGAGAGTCTCTCTATAGGATTGTGTCTGAGTATTTAACTCAGTTGACTGCGGTGGATCCCTCGCAAAGGTTCTGGCACTTTCAGTTCCGACCAGTCATCAGAAGATTTGTAGAGATTTCTCTAAAGTTGTAAATAAGGAAATGTTCATGTTTTAGATGCTGCCAATATGTAGATATTGTACGTTTCGGTGTCTATCCAAACATACAAAAAAGTGCATGTACACAAATGCCTATGAATACATGTGATACAGTTTCAAAAAGGCTGAGATTAAACACACTGATGTAATGAGAGGAAGAGAGGGAGTGAAGAAAGCTAGGAATAGATTTCTTTCATTTTGCTAATTCGGAAAATTACTTGTTTAGTTCAACCAAAATATAAGTTCTAATAATTACACGCAGTGTTTCAACACAGGTCTGGTGTAACTGCTTTAAAGTAGAGCACCCATATGGCTCATCAGGAAAAATACAAGTTA
The DNA here is from genome assembly GCF_019703515.2 of Myxocyprinus asiaticus. Lineage (NCBI taxonomy): Eukaryota > Metazoa > Chordata > Actinopteri > Cypriniformes > Catostomidae > Myxocyprinus > Myxocyprinus asiaticus. The sequence continues at coordinate 13,182,732 of NC_059362.1, read as the reverse complement.
TTTAGTCTGCGGAGTGCCATTCTCTCATATTTAGTGTTGCTGAATTTGCATGTTGGTCAAGAGTTCCCAAGATAGTAAGCGATGTATACATTATTTAAAACAATGACAAAAATATAAAAAATATTAAAATATGGTTTTATTGTCTGACACGCTATTCATTAATTGTGTGTTCATTTATTAAATATTTTGGCTGCTTTGCTTATGCTTTCAGCTACCAATAAGTGTAGTAATCTGAGCTCCGTTTTACCATGTTTATATAAATTCCGCAGAATACCACAGATATTCCCCTAAAATCAGTGCAGAAAATGAAAGGAGAAAAAAAAGGCAGTGTAAAAAGCAACAAAAAGCATCTTCTTTGCACTAGTGCAAATAGTGGCAGATACTCTTACACCCCTGTTTAAATACTAACATACAGTATAGTGGCATCACTGACACCCTACACCAACACCGACCCCTAACCCTCCCTTATAAAAATTAACCATGGTTTTACTACAGTAACCATAGTATCACCATGGTATTTTTTCTAGTAAAATCTTATTAACAACAAAATTAAACATGGTTCCTTTTAACCACTATTAACAACATGTTACTGTAGTAACTCCATAGTTAGTACATCAGAACTATATAGTTTCCACCAAAACACATATTTACTACAATATTACTACAGTAAAACCATGGTTAATTTTATACAGATCAAATCCTTCTCTCAACTCCCCGACACTCACTGTGACCAAATACCTGCGAGGAATCTCTTTTATGTATTACTGTAAGTAGTATTATAGTAAATATTAAGAGTAGAGACATGGTAAAAAGTATGTCAAGGGGTGGGATTCGAACCCAGATCTCCAGTGTGACAACACATACACATACCGTCGTTACACCCAGAGATACTACAGCTGCAGATGGGGGTACAGTTTGTCATAAACTATTGGAGCGCAAATAGCCATTTAGTTATCCAATCACTTAATCCACTAAATGTCTAACCCGTTAACCAGTTTAATGTTTCTGCCCCATCACGAAAAATTCAAATATGCCCGCCTTCATTTGATCAGCAGTTGACCCCAATTCAATCTGTCATGGCTGTCTTGAGTTTGGTCTGAGCAGTGGTGGGCATAGTTAGTGAAAATAGCCTCTGCCAACAAGGTGGGCTATTTGCACTTAGTGTAAATAGACACTCCAAAAAGATTCCATTTGGTTCTACATACAAGTTTATGGTTAGCACTTTACATTAATGTTCCCTTTGTTAAGGGTTTATAACGGGGTTCATTACTGACTTATAAGTAATTTACAAATGCATTATAAACAATTGATAATTTGATATGCAGTTATAACAACATGATAAAAGCATGACTTTAATGCAATACTTGCCAAATAGTGAGGCATTTTACCCCATGTTATAAATGCTTAATAATACCTATTCAACATTATTAAGGAGTTGCTAACATTAAGCCGGTTCGCACACTGGACGAAAAGCGTCACGCTACCTGTAGGACAAGGCACAGGTATCACACAAAGGATGCGTCAATGTGGTTCAGTGCAGTTGGCAGTCCAAAGTTGAGAGCAGCAAACTGAACAGTTAGAAATGGAGGTTTATTACCTAATTTCTCTATATTTAGCCTAGGATATCCTTCATTTAAGCTGTCAAACCACAAATAGACATATATGTTACTAAAAAAACATTGTGTAGGCTATATGAAAGATACTTCTATACAATGTATCACCAGTCATGGATAAAGGAAATAATCAATGTCCTTTGATAATGATTTGGGTCTAATTTAATGGAAAAGTATGTGAGTGGTGCTCCATGGGGATGCAGAATTTTGAGCAGCCTCTGGAGTTGTAGCTGGTCCGAGCAGTGACAGTGGTGTGCATACATGCTTGTTTGAATTTGAGAATGAGCTGTATTGTCTGGTGTGCAACCCCCTTTAGAATCCTATGTACATGAAGTTTAGTATGGTTAAAAGACCTGAAAAGTGTTTTTAGGTAACTAGGTCTAGTTGGGACACCACTTGGAGTCGCTTCATTCTTTTGACATTAACGTGACAAAGAAAAGTAACAACACAAGTGAGTAGACATGCAGTACCAAGTAAAAAAACAAAGTTGATTGTAGCAAAGTGACAGTCTCTCCTTTAAATCTCACTACAAAAGTCTATTTTTGCTACATTGTGACATAAATGTACAGCTTCATCAGAAAACCTGAATGAAAATGTCATCAGCAATATTTATTAAGTGACAGTCTAATAGTCCAAGCATTGTGCTTGACAAAAATGATTGTATATTCATTATTCATTTTGGAACAATTAGAAATTTCACAAATTCAGACTCTCTTTAATAGTATTATCAATGCTTTGACGTGGCTGAAACAGGTCACCTTCTTTGTTATCATTTTAATACGTATCTCAGCTATGGTGCTTTCCATGTCAGACTGCCGTTCAGCAGTGACTGCAGCCTGTGAGTCTCCTCGCATTTGCGGTCAGATCAGTGCGGGGAGAGCAGAACAGTTCATGAATCAGATGTTTTGTGAAGCAGGACCTGGCCTGAAGGCACGGCTCACATATGTGGAGTGTAGAAGGCGATGTCACATCGCAAAATGCCAGTACAAGCGCAGGACTGTTCTAAACACCACCATAAATAGTCTTAGACTTCTTTAGAGTCCCCCCCTCCTCAAATACACCATTAAGATGTTAAGATGACCGCCGATCCCTCCCGCAAAAAAAGAAAAAACAAACACGGTGGAGAGAGGACTAATGTAATTAAGTTAAAGCTTGGGGTAGGGTATTCATTTAATTAAGTCAGCTATGCTTGTTCCTCAACAACCATCAATCATTACAACTGACAGGTCTTGTGCCGCTTGGTTTGTTATTCCTCTTAATGCTGAACTATCACAAAAATGAGCTTTGTTTTAGAATACACAGCAGTTTGGCTGTATTTCTCATGTAATGGGAAATGAGGACAGCTGCTGTGTTATTTTTTTTTTATTTTATTTTTTTCCAAGAGAAGAGAGATTAGGATGATTATAAGAGGTACATTTGCATATTCCAAATGGATTTTGTAATACCACAGGAGAGAGATAACTAATTCAAACTATCAGAGAGTAATCATTACTCACATTAAAGTGAAAAGGGGTGGGTGGGGATTGGGCATTTTATTATATTACCAATTTATAAAAAAAGCTGACTAAAAATTTGGAAATGTTAACGCTTAGGAAGAAATTAAATGAAAAGCTATGGCTTCAGTGATCTTTAGAGATGATTAATTCTGATGATATTAAAGGTACTTCAGATTCTTTTTTAATAATAATAATATAAAAATATATAATTTACTATCAGTATTGATGCTGTTTTTTTTTTAATTTTTTTTTAATTTTTATTTTTTTTTATTTCAATCAATAACACTGGTGAGTCTCTCCAGGGTAACACATCTACATGAATAACACACAGTGGAGAAAAAACTAAAACAAAAAAACAAATGCCTGCATGATGGAAGGCAGCGAACGAAATTAGAGAAAATAGATGGAACCTCAGTTTCAGCTCATCTCAAATATAATATAGCTGCTGATTCTTCCTGTCAGAGATGAGCTCTCAGTATTTTTTTCATCTGCTTCTGGAATTGGTGAAGACTCAGAGGTAGATGATAGAATGCTTTTGTTTTTATTTTATTTTTTTATGTGAGGTCTGGGTATTTGTTCAGCAGGCAACAGACAAATATTCTACTGTATACTGGCCTGCAAAGGCAAAACACATTAAATACACATTTAGTCAAAACTGACATTGTGACAGACAAGTTTGGATCAGCTATGCTTATATTCAGAGAAAAAGGCAGAAACATGAAGGGAGCAATCTTTTTGTTGTAAAGAATGATTTGTGCGGCTAATAGCGCCATTGAATTGCATGTGCTGTCTGCATTGTTTTAGTGCCCAATTATTTAAAATAATTATGCAAATAAGATAACAGTGCAAACGCGCCCACAAAATTAGTTCTGAGAGCAATTTTCTGCAATTTTGCAGGCCGTTTCTGAGTGCTTGGTTGTGGAGGATGCAGCAGACTACGACTATCTGATATACTTTACTGTTACTGTATAGTATCGCTTCACCACTGTGATCCAGGCACCTTAATGGGCTCTTTAAAATGCTGAAAGTGTGTTCGACTACACTACTCACCTGGATATATATCGAGGTTATAATGCTCTGCATCACTTGATCGTCATTTGATGAATTACTACTGCCATTATCACTATAGAAAATTTACAAAAGCATCTGTTTTTAATAAAATTCTGTTCACTGCCTGTTTTCATGGGCACTAATACCACAAAGTTAATGTTATGATCTCGAAACACTTTTACCATAACGTGTCATTTGACCTTTGATTACAGACTCACCTATATATACACACTTAATCCAATGTGATTTGCTTCTGCGGTAGCTCACCTCATAGAAGGTGCCCGGGGGCCACATTGCTGTAATAATTTAAAAAGGGGCTAGAAGCTACTAGATTGCCACTATGCATAATCTTTATATTGTATGCTTAATATTATGCAAGTTTTAATTATAATCTGTGCTCTGTGGTATGCTTGTGTAGGTCCTACATTTAAATAATGGATAGGGTATTTCACTCACAAAGAACACTTATAATGGAACAGTGATGCATCTTATACAAAATATTATACTCACTTATTCACATTTCTATCTTTTTTGACATTCATTCAGTGGCACTGCAAAGCACATATAGAACTGTTACAAGTGTTGGGTGTGACCCATCTCAATGTTGTCATGCAACAAATTACTTTTTATTTTTCAAGGAATTACTCTTTATAGCTATCCAATTATAGCTTCTGTCCTGTTGTTACTTGTGTTACAAATACGATTTTAATTTGATCAAAATTATAGCGCTTAATTTTATTTTGAAGACGTGCATGTGCAAGCTTAGCACATGCATCAGGCACAGATGTGCAAGTATTTTAAGCATTCTCTTCTACAGTACAGTGTGTCCTCACTCAAATGGCGCTGGAAAGCTCGTGAATCGTTTTTCTTGTTTCAATGAAATATCAGAACAAACCAATTAATTATACTTCACAGTGCTACAGAGGACATTCTGGAAGAGTATGTTCGGTTTGCGCATCTCTGTGCACGCTCAATCAACTCTGTACAGCTGCTCTCACAAAAGCAGCTCTACACAGTTGTATGATCTCAGGTATTGGCACATTTTAACACAAACAAGTACATGAGTAAAGTATCTAACCTGATGCCAATCCTTTAATAAATGCATCATTCTTTCTGTGTGGCACTTCATCATTTGAAATAAGGAGTATTCCAAACTCCTGTTGAACTCTGCCAGTGGATGAAGCTGGTGACAGGCAGCACAGAACCCACTAGTGGAGACGATGTACTGTGAATAGTGGCTGTATGTGAAAGCGACATACAGGGTCCAGAATATGAATTTAATAAAATTCTCCATAGCGGGCCTAATTCTGTTCTATTTCTAAAATCTCTCGCGGGCCGCATCAAAGCAGTTGGTGGGCCGCAGATGGCTCGCAGGCCAGACTTTGGACACCCCTGGTTTAGGGTAAGGATGTCTGTTATGTCTCTATCTCTCATTTGATTTTAGATCACTATTGGTTAGGTTTAGGTTAAAGTTTTAGGTAAGGGAGGTGCATTTTACTCATTAAAACATCCATCTAATATTAACCTGGAAAACTTGTCTGATTACAACATAATTTCACTCGCTTTTATCACCCCCCACTGGACATTTAACTGGGAAACTGCAGCCAAACGTGTAATAAGGCACGTAATTTCATATTGCAAAAATATTGCCATGGTCACGTAATGTTCATGAGACCAGGCTGGAAAACAAACCCTTTATGTGAAAAATAATTAAAAAAGTAAGTAAAAAATTCAAAACTTAAAATTAAAGTAATTAGTATGTAATTAATTTTCCATGAAGTAATCACTAAAGTAATCTGATTACAGTTGTATATAAGTGATTAGTCATTTGTAGCAAATTAATATTTTTGAGTATTTATTTTTATTTTTGACTTGCCCAACACTGATGTCCAATCTATAATAAACCTAATTAAAGGTGCATTCTTTTCTACTGCACTCTTAAAAAATGTTTTACTCTTTTAATTAATTAATAGTAACTTTGAAACATAGGTATAAAATCATGATCAATCATCTGAAATAAAGACTCCAGTCATATCAGTAAAAATATAAAAGCTGTTTTATTGTACATAGAGAGGGTCCCCTCATGGGGACAGCCATGTTAGAATCACATGAGCAGCCAAATACTACTGGCTTAATTTCAGTAACCGCCTTGATACTGGATACTTTCACTCTTGTATTAAATTAACCATGGCTGAATGTGGCTGAATTTCTTCAATGGCATCTGTAACTAAAAACTATTGATTTTGAATGATGCTGCATCCACGCCGCTAGGTGTCACTGTAGGTCCAAGATGACACAAATGCAAAAGTTACTGAGTGCACCTACAACATAGAAAGGGTGTGTAGCAGCTAATAATGTAATAAAAGTCAATAATGTAATAACTGCCAATAACGTAATAAATTTTCCATTCTTAATGTAATAAAAGTCAATAATGTAATAACTTATTACATTATGGGCAAAAAGTTATTACACTATTGGTTCAGAAATGTTATTACATTATTGGTAAGTTACTACATTATCGACTTTTATTACATTAAGAATGGAAAATGTATTACATTATTGGCAGTTATTACATTAATGGTAGTTATTACATTATTGGCTGCTACAGGGTGCTTAAAAGAATTACTTAATTTAAATATACTGTTTCAGCACATTCAGCAGCTGGTTATACTGTAGAGATGAGTGATACCACTTATTTTCTTTTCGATCCGATACCAATAATTTCAAGTCCAATATCGTCGATACCGATACCAATACCAATACTTCTATTAAACGATTTTTTATTATTATTATTATTATTATTATTATTATTTCTTGGGATAAAATGGGTCATTTTTAGTCATAATTCGTTTTTTTTTTTTTTTTTAACATTTGTGAGCCTAAACAGAAAAATATTAGACTCCTGTTTTGTTTACCCATACAAAAATTAACCATGGTTTCACTACAGTATTTATAGTTTAACCATGGAATTTAGTTAAACCATAGTTACCACTCAATTAACCTACTACAATATTACTGTAGTAAAATCATGGTTTCTGTCATGGTTACTACAAAGTAAAACCATGGTTAACTATTTTTTAATTACTTATTAACAACAATTACACACAAACTCATAAGAAATGTCACCTTTACATATGTTGTTATTTTAGCGTGAATTTACTCCAGAAGCTGTTTCTCCGATTTTCTCTCATTACCTCTACAAGGCACTGATCCCTCTTGTTTGAATAAGCCTTGTGACAGAGCAAGCGCTTGTCTGCTTGTGTTTTTCATCATGCATGTTAAGATGAGCGGAAGAAGAAATAATTTCCATCTTGCACAAGTATTTGCTAATATGGCCTAATCCTTTTTATTTAACTTTGAAGCTTATGATTATTGTTCATGTTTATGGTAACCAAATAATAATACCCTAGTTTAAAAAAAAAAAAAAAAAAAAAAAAAAAATTTAACTAGAATCTATATTTTTGTGTGAGGATTGATATTTTTGATACAACATCAATATCAGAAGTATCGATACTTTAGGATCGATCCGCTCATCCCTATTATACTGGATTGTGGGTGGTAAGTGAATAAAACAGGTTTTTGTGCAGAAATAGTGAATTCACTGCAAAGTGTCTTTAATTCCTGTTATTATCTCTCTCTCTCTCTCTCTCTCTCTCTCTCTCTCTCTCTCTTAAATCATGTCAAAGAGTCAATATATATTTTTTAGTGATCGTATGTGTATATTATGACAATCTGGATAAGTTCCATCTGAAGTTGGGTCTGGCTTCTTCCACCTCTGTGGCTCTCACCTGTGCACTCTAGGTTTCATTTTAACAGACCAAATTACAATACCACTCTCAGCTGTTGACCTGGACTTGGTAGGGTCCATAGGCAAGCTGATCCCCTCACCCCATTCTGTGCAGTGGGTATAGTGCGCCTGAGTGGAGGGCGTGGATGTGGGCCACTGCTGTTCTTGGCAACCTATGATCATGTTGACCAGTGGGAGTGCTGGTGAAAGCAGGCAGATTTCTTCCCAGACACAATGCACTCCACTGGTTCAGCTTGTATACTGTAGGTCTGCAGGTTTTGATGAGCCTTTAAAATAAAGTTGAAGGTGAAATCAGGGCATCTCTATCACCTTAGACCTTTTCTCTGCTAAAGCAGCTCTCTAATTAGGTGGTTTTCTGAACATGTATTCCTTTTGTTTTGTTTTTCTATTCCTTTCCTCCTTAGTCTTGAAGGGAGAATGTTTTTTATTCTCAACAACTGCTTCACAGGGAGGTTTTTTTATGGGCTAACAACACACCACACATTTCTTCTGGAACAGAGCAGGCAGCTGTCGGAATAACAACTCTCATCAAAGGATACGGCGTGTCAAAGGAGGGCTATTCATATATTTTTGTTGTTATTCTAATCCAAGACAAATAAGCAAAGACAAGAGCTTGCATATTGAGGTAGATATTGTTTTGATCAAGGCTGAGAAAAAAGACAACTGCATACCCAATATGTTGTTCTCACAAGGGCATATGGAGGATATTAAAGATTTTTTTTGTAGATTTTTTTTTTTTTTAACATTGACACTGAAACCCTTGTGAAACATAAGTCAAGATGACAGCAGCTTAAGGCCAGAGTCTGTCTTCCCACACACTGTTTCTGATACACTTTATTTGTCTATCACCTAATAAAATACATGCGCACAGCTCTCAGTGACCACATGTTGACCAGAATCAGCTGTTCACATGCAACTGACTAGGTTGGGAGGTACAGTTTGCGTTTTTCAAGTTGACTGACACAACCAGAGCCCACAGCACAGTTCCAGTGGAGATGTAGGAGAAGAAAACCACATGGAGATCAGATTACTTAGAAAGGACTGTCATGTCCACGTCGTGGAATAGTTTTTTCTGGTTCTGTCTGCTCATGGTCTTGGGATGAAGTTGTATTCGATTTAGTCTAGGTTTCCGCTTGTAGTGCAGACTGCCCTTTTTTAGGCTTTATCCAGTTATGTCTGGGTTAAGCTCAGCATGACGAGGGTTGTGGGGCTCTAATGCACATCACTGATGCCACCTGCAGTTTGAACAGAACCAAGTGACTGGCCTGCTTTCAGGATTAACTCCGGGGCAGTGGAACACTAATTGAAAACAAATTCAAGTTTAAGCTCAGGCAGTTAACACAGCTTTGGTGAAATGTTCGCACTGTGCAAACAGTGAAAAGTGCTGGTTTGATCCTTTACTTTTTTGACTCGCATGTGTTAGAAGAGATTTTCAAATGATAAATTGGATAAATCAGCGGTTCTCCAACTTTTTTAGAACAAGTACTACCATTGATCAAAACAGGACATCCAAGTTTTTCAGCATTGAGAAAATTGACCTCTCTTCGAGTACAAGTCTGTGAGTGACAAAATGCCATATTTTGATTCATATCCTAATATATTCTTGTAGTTAAGATAAATCATGGGGCTGCAAGACCCTCATAAGTCCATTGACTTACCAGTAACTAATAAACACATAGAGATGGGTGATACCACTTATTTTCTTTTCGATCCGATACCAATAATTTCAAGTCCAATATTGTCGATACCGATACCAAAACCGATACTTCTATTCATTTTTTTATTTTTTTATTTCTTGGGATAAAATGGGTAATTTAAAATATTATTTTTAGTCATAATCCAAGTCTTTTTTTTTTTTTTTTTTTTTTATATATTTGGGTCACATAAAAATCATTTTGCAAAACTGTTGGTATAGTAAACTGAGTTAGGTTATCGATACCATGCTCCAAATTGAGAGCTGAATTCAGTGCTGCTCACTTTCTGGAAATCAAACATACAGTAGATAGCACTCAGACCTTTAGGGCAAACAGAAGGATATCTTCCTGATTTTTCATTCACCTCAGTTTGTTTTTTGTTTTTGTTCATTTTGCTCTCTTTTTAGCACACATAATAAAATTGTGATGTACAGACTCTAATAAGCCCAGCTTTCAGCATAAGAATGGTTGGCATCTTAACTTTGCATACCTGCAATGCAAACGTAAGAATATAGGCTATGTATTAAAGTTTTAGATGTAGAAAGCAAGAGAAATTGTACATAAAATAGAAATTATAAATAAAACATACCACCAATTAAATATAAAATGCAGATATTTTTATATTTTCAATATTGAATTTCCAATTCCCAGGGTTGTGCCACGTACCACCTGCGGGGTGGACTGCACCACACTTTGAGAACCTCTGGACTAAGATCTTAGGCGTATTTAGATGAAAATGTGCCAAGATCAGTATCCCTCATGGTGTGGTCTGTCATTTTTCCTTGGTTTGTTTGCTTGAGAGTGAGGCCTGCTGTGAAGAAGCGTTGTGGCAGCATTTGTTCAGCTGGGCCGTGGTAGGATTGCATAGCTTGGCTGCGATCCTCCTCGCGATGGCAGGCGCTCCTTTCAGGGTGCAGGCTTCAATTTCATATCCTCAGCACATTGCCTTGCAATTGTTTCCTACTGCAATCTATTGTGGCAAATTGAGAGATTCCATGAGCAGAGAGTCAGTTTGTGTTGGCTCTGTGCAACGGCGGTGGGTTTCAGTCGGCGTGGCAACGGTCCGATCTCGTATTCCGTGTCACAGTGTCAGTCCCAAAAAGCTGTTACCACCTTTTATTTTACCCAAATAATATTAGGATGACAACGGCATAGAGCCAGTCCAGTGTCTCTGGGGTGTATAGACTTACCAACACCATTCTGCAACAACCAGCTTCAAAGAGTAGCACTATGTCTGGTGACCTGGGATAACATTATTCTGTCAGGGAGATTGTCCTGCAGACAGCACGTGGAAACACTCGGATCAGAGAGTTACATTTTCCTAAATGTGTTTCTGCTGTGCCTGAATTTCAGAATGTGTTCTGTTCAAGCTTAATCTGATTTATAGGATGTGTTCTAAATGGTAAATATTCTATAGGTAAACATGTTTAGCTGTATAAGGCAAAGTATTTTAAGGAAATATAAATCTTCAAACATTGTTTTTTTTTTTTTGAAGAAGAAGAAGAAGCATTACAAATATTCAGTAGCTTCAACCTAGTCTCATAGAATGAATGTTACTATAACTAAGTTTTTGCAAAATTAGTTTTACATGTCACTTTCTACATTTCTCAGCAGTTTCCTGGTAACAATTAACACTAGAGGTGCTACAACAACTGTGCGTTTTATTCACTTTCACACAAATCACAGGTACTATGGCTGTTTTTTACTTTATAAACACATATGTTTTGCTCTATTACTCACACCATGCTATTATATCAAAACAGTTTTACTATTTCAGTTTCATTTGAGAAACTATACATTTTAACGCTTGTATTACAGACCAACCTACATTTACACACTTATTCCAATGTGATAAGCTTCCATGGTAGCTAACCTGATAGAGTGTTGGACTTCGGACTTGGAGACCGAGCCTCAAGCCCAGCCAAGGATGCTCGAAACAAAGTGAAAGTGAAGCCATGTGCCATGGAACCAGAACAAAATGATGTGATTGCTTCAGTAAATGTGCTTTTCATGTCGAATTTGCTTTTAAGACACTATTGGTTAGGCTAAAGTTAAAGTTTTAGGTAAGGGAGGTACATTTACTCATTAAAACATCCATTTAATATTTCCTTAAAAACCACATCTGATTACAACATCATTTCATTTGCTTTTGGTGCCTCCCACTGGATATTTCACTGGGAAAATGCAGTCAAACGCATAATGAAGCACGTATTTTTGGTTTTGAAAAATGGTGCCATTGTCACGTAAATTTCATGAAATCAGGCGTAATAGTTTTGTTAGAAGACTAACTTCCAATAAAACGGACACTATAACACAAGCGTAAACTATTACTGTGGTCAAGCATTTTACTTTTATAAACACATCATGCTAACTAAAAGAAATAAAGAGTGTTCTGCTGCAGTAAAACAGTTTTCATCACGGATCGCTCTCAGGAAGACCAGTTCCTTTTTTATGAATAGTAATAAAATCATATGCTTCCGTTTTGAGTTTCCCTAACAACTTTGAGAGTGAAAAGTACTCAGAAGCATGCTTTCTGATGCTTATTCATATTCCATATGTTGCAATGTCAAAAAGTCTTTGATGTTGTTTAAACTTCAGGGGGAAAATTGGCTAACAGTAAAAGAGAAAATTGAAAAGAACCCAGCCCACTCAAGTCTGTAAACAAACCGAGCAATCCGCCATGTGCAGATTAGACAAGCAGACTGATACAGCTGAACATAGGTCCTTAAAAATTGACTACATGCATTCAGTCTAGATCTGCTCAAGGAAAATATATGAATCTCTGTTATTGCTTTTTGAAATTCTGTGTAGATATGATTTCTTGAAACATAGCAACTGTGACACACAATGACAGCTGCAAATTAAATCATAAATTTGCATTTTGGACCCAGCAAATCAAGGCGCTTGACATTTTCCTTGAAATGAAGCAAACATCAGCACAGTGCACATTCTGTATCCCATTATAAATATGAATACATATATACATAAATGAATTGTACAAAGAAAAGACTTTTGTCTTTTGTGGAAGTGTCTTGTCAGTGACACAAACAACATATGTTATTCTCTGTTTATACAGTGTATACTTTTTTTCTTTTTCTTCTGGAAAAGTATTATAATATAGTGTCTTTTCTCTATAAAAATTGGTAACCTGCAATTATTACCTTAAAGATCTATATGTCCACCGAATCTAACCCTTAAAATTAGTTTTGTTATTGTAACGTAATGTACCGGTAGGTTGATTCAGACATGTCAAATATTTTTTTTTTGTCTTGAATCAAACTAGTTAATTTAGATGTTAAGCATGTTTTTTTTTTTTTTTACTTTTTTATTTATTTTTTATTTTTTTAATTATTATTATTCTCAAACTAGAAGCTTAGTAAATATACGCCAAGCCCTGTGTCAATGTGAATGGAGTTGGGTATCTATGCACAGAGAAGTCCACTGCAAATAAGAAGTGGTGTGGAGGGTTTAAAGCTTAAGAAATTTCAAAACGTCTACCCTTAACTCTGCAGACACTACACAGGGGGCTTGTGTATATTGAGCTTCTTGGTTGAGATATAACCAAAAGCTAAAATAAATACTGTAAAAAAAGATGCCTTTACTGGCTTGTGGGGGAGGATGAGAAATAGTAAAGGAGAACTTATCAAGGGACATGCCAAAACGAGCCGTTCTAAGGGAATATGTCAGCACTAATATTTGTAGGGAACAAAGTACCAGTGTTTTTGCGCAAGCAGTGAACTAGCCTTTTGTACCCTGCACTTCTGTGTTGTCGTCTCTGAATTATAAAATACAAGAAAAAGAAACTACAATGAAATAACACTGTTTCTAGCTTTTGGAAAAATAAAAGCTAAAAACATCAAACAGAAAGATCCAAGAAGCAAGAAAGAGGACTGTTATTGCCTCAAGTGCAACATTTCCTCCTCACAGTAAATGTAATGTATACAGTTCTGGTAAAATGTGATTACTCATAACAATCATATGTCAGTTACCCTTAACCAGGGATACAAACATTCTAAGAAAACTGTACTCTGACAACAAGTAATTTGTTCATCTTTCACCAAAGCACACACCACTTTTCCCCCTAAGGGACGGAATTAGTTAAATCTTGCTTTGCCATTCCAGAACCATGAAGTATATCATGTGATTTATGATGCCCTGTCACACGCTTTTCAAATGAAAATCTCTCTGCCTTTTCAAGAGAAATATGCACCGCAACCCCTGAAACTGTGGGCATTACTGCTGCCAAGCCACCCACCTATGTATAAACGTAATCTCAATCATTTCATTTGTATACCTCACTTGAGCATTGTGCCTTAGAAACACAACAAAACCAAAATTGTTTCAAATTGTTATAAAATGTATAGCTTGGTTATATGGGCTTTGTAAGATGCCAAATAGGTGTTTGTGTACCTGACAACAGTAATAATCAATTTTTGTAAGGCAACAATAAAAACAATCAGGAATAACAATTAGATTTATACTATAGAGGTCTTCTGGAAAAGTCAAGAATTGATCCTGTAATTAATTTAACAAGCTAATACCCACAACTTGAACAGTGTTCTTTAGAACAAAAGAGGAAAGAGGATCCGAAGGTTGAACGGCTGCTATTTAGTGCAACCTTAGCATGAATTAATCATCCCTGTCAAATCTGTACAGTACATCATTACAGTGTCCAAGCATTTGTTTGTGTGGCAGAATGATGAGCAATGAATGTGTGAAATCGACATGCTGCTTCTGAAAATTCATGTACCCTGAAATGGACCCCATTCTGGCGAATTACTGACAAAAACCATCCACATCAGACATATTTGCATCAATTAAAACATGTTCATCTTTCACTGTGGCAATACTCTGAGGCACAGGTTCTAGTCCCACGTAGTAACGTAGCCAGACATTTTTGGGTGGGTTGGCCAAGAGAAATTATCTGTAAACGTATTTCATTTAGAATCATATATTAACTCTATCTGGTTTTGATGAACAGGTCAGAAGTTTTTTTTTTTTTTTTAATACAGGTATATATTTAATAAAATTCATAGCAGTCAATTCACATACATGACATTTGTTACAAATATATTATTAGCCAGAGAAAATAAAGTGGTTGGAGCTGTTGCATGATACATAATGCTATCAAATGTATGCGCGTCTCATTGCCGCAACAGGTGTTATAATAAGAGTGATCTAGTTTTTTTTTTAGGTTTTTTTTTTTTTTTTTTTAGCTGTGCTGACATCATCCCACCCAACAGCCTCAGATATTAGCTGGTCATGGTTTGAGGCCAGTAAGCTTTTGGCTGTTGGTGGAACAGGGGCATAAGACAATTATTGGAAGGGCCTGAATGCCTAATGGGTAACCCTAGCCCACCCAGACCCTCCTGTGGCTAAGCCAGTGGTCCCATGGGAACCATCAAGTTATCTCATTCACGAAAACATGGTGAACGTGATTCTGAGGTTGCATTTCCACTCAAAAATTTAATTTTCACTCCACTGACAGTTAGGTTTGAGGTTGGAGTTTGGGTTAAGGCATATGTTTAAAAATATGCATTCCTCTCGACTGTGTTCATAATTTACAACAAAAAATACAACTCACTTTTGGTGCCACCCTGTGGATATTTCACCTCATCAACACTTTGTTTAACACAGACCAATTTCAGCAGCAGAACTTTTGGCCTACTGTCACCAGATTCACAGTGAGATACGTTTAGTGTGTAATGGATAGGACATTAAAGTGATAGTTCAGCCAAAAATTTAATTCTTTCATCATTTACTCACCATAATGACTGCCAAACACAAAAGGAGACTCAGTCACTTGACTTTCATTATAATTTTTTTGTTTTTGTTATTCAGATTAACATTTTTACTGGTTGATCTTCAAACATGACACATAACAAAGCAAAACATACATTTACAGAGTCAACCATTATCCCCCTTAAACTCCATTATTTCCCTTTCCCCCTCCCAATCCCCAACCCCACCCCGACCCCCAACAAACATTCCTGTGGCCAAATACCGAGTACACACGCAGATCAAAACAATAAAAAAATATAAAAATAAATTATATATAAGAAATAAAATAATAATAATAATCACACACATTTAAAACTATAAGTCCCTCTCCACTGCCCCTCCCCGAGAGCCCTCAAAAAAGGCCAAAAAACTGCCCCATTTTTATCAAACAACTCCCCGTTGACTAGCCTTCTATACGACACCTCCTCAAATGCCACAACCCTGCCCATCTCTGTGCACCACTCCTGAATTGAGGGCACTCCAGCTGACTTCCATCCCCTAAGGATGATCTATCTGTCGATCATAACACTCCGCTAGGGTAACACTTTATTTTGATGGTCCCAAATTGATATTTAACTGACTATAAGTGACTTATCAACTGGCTTCCTATAGCTAGTAAACAGTGTTTCAACAAACATTTAGTAGACTTTCAATAGCCTGTATAACAGCAGCAAAATAACAGCTTATCGACTGACTTGCTATAGGTAGTAAACAGTGTTTCAACAAACATTCAGTAGACTTTCAGTAGCCTGTATATAGATCTTTATTAATGACCTTTTAATGAACTGATGTTCTCAACAATAATGCCAGTAGGCCAGTAGGTCATTAATAGAGATCTATATACAGGCTACTGAAAGTCTACTGAATGTTTGATAAAACACTGTTTACTAGCTATAGCAAGTCAGTTGATAAATGTAAGTAGGTCATTAATAGAGATCTATATACAGGCTATTGAAAGTCTACTGAATGTTTGTTGAAACACTGTTTACTAGCTATAGCAAGCCAGTTGATCAGTCACTTATAGTCAGTTAAATATCAATTTGGGACCATCAAAATAAAGTGTTACCCTGGCTAGGACCCAGTTTTTTATGTACTTATCCCCTATATTAATGACCGCCCCATCGCCAAAAATACAGAGTCTGCCCAATACGTCACACATAAAACTCCGAACCCTCAACCAAAATTCTTGGATCTTAACACACCACCAAAAAAACATGGGTTGTGTCCCCATCTCCTTTAAGACCAAGCCTATACAATCTAGAGGGCGTCCAATAGAATCGATGTAAAATCTTAAACTGTATTAGGTGCACCCTTGCATCTCTAGATGTAGACTTTATGTTTTTCAGAATCCTAGCCCACACTCCCTCCTCCAATACCAAGTTTAAATCTTTCTCCCATAATCTCTTGAGTGAAGTTGAAGCTCCGTCCCCTAGACTCTGAATTAGCAGGGAGTAATACACTGATGCCTCATGACCTTTTCCAAAAGCAGTAATCACCACTCCCAGAGTGTCTGCTGCTTTAATGGGGTGTATGCTACTCCCAAAAATAGTACAAAGCAGGTGGCGCAGCTGTATACCTAAAGAATTGAGACCTGGGAATCCCAAAATGTTGAACCATATTTTCAAAGCATCTCAACACTCCACTCTCATATAGGTCACCGAGAGTATTAACCTCCCTCACAATCCACACTGTCCAGCAGAAAGAGGACTTATTAATAACTTTGGGTGCAGCAATATGCTCGAAGCAACATTTAAATAAATGTCCGAATTAAACACTCTGGACACTTTTGTCCATACTACGTGCAAATGCGAGATAACGGGGTGTAACTTCTCCGGTTAGTTTGATAGAAAGGCTTTGCAATGGCGAAATAGGGGCAAGAGCTTCCAGTTCAATACAAAACCAGGGAGGGGCTCTCTCAGGTGGAAGCGACCAGTGAGCCAAATGTCTGAGACCGAATGCATAATAATAAAACAAATCTTGGGTAGGCCTAGCCCACCTTTGTCAATCGGCCTATGCAATTTACTGAAATGTAATCTGGGACATTTACCATTCCAAATGAAGGACTTCACTATGCTATCAAATTGCTTGAAATAAGAGAGGGGGACATCTATAAGGAGAGATTGTAGCAGGTAATTAAATTTTGGAATACAATTCACTTTAATAACATTAACCTTCCCAATCATAGATAAATGTAATGAAGCCCACCTGCCCACATCGCTCGAAAACCTTTTTAATAAAGGGTCAAAATTAACTCTAATCAAATCACACAAATTTGAAAAGCCGTTACCGGGCAGTACGCTGTCAGAGCCAAAGCTTCAGATTTAGACCAATTAACTCTGTACCCTAACTTAGAAAATGAATGAATAATTCTGTGGAGGCAAGGCATAGATCTAGTAGGTTCGGAGACGAATAATAAAATATCATCTGCATAAAGTAAAAGCTTATGCACCACACCTCCCGCCACCACCCTTGGAAAATCATCCCCTTTCTTATTGCGGCTGATAATGGTTCCAGGGCAAGACAGAACAATAATGGGGAAAGAGGGCAACTCTGCCGGGTGCCCCTATCCAGAGTAAAATAATCTGAAATTAATCCATTTGTTTGTACCACCGCTACCGGGTGTCTATAAAGTAATTTAAACCATCCAGTTAAACTATTCCCAAAGCCGTACATTTCTGAAATCTTAAAAAGATAATCCCATTCTACCATATCAAATGTTTTTCGGCGTCAGGTGAGATGGCAGCAACCGGAGTCTGCTCATTCGCAACTGACCACATGATACTGATGAGACGTCTAATGTTATCAGAAGAGATCCAGCCCCGAATAAACCCCACCTAATCTATATGTATAAGAGATGTCATAACTTTACTTAATCGGCTAGCCATAATTTTTGACAATATTTTAACGACAAACTGGCGAGTTGGCAGAAGCTTTCTATTCTTTAATGATTCTGTATAAACATCTAGCAAAAGTGGAGCCAGTTCTGTAGCATAACATCTAAAAAAATCCAGCGAAAAAAACATCTGGCCCTGGAGCCTTGCCTGCAGGCAAGGCTTAATTACCTTGACAAGCTCCTCCAAGTTTATCTCAGAATCAAGAGAATTATTTTGCTCAGTCGTCAGTTTAGGAAGTTCTAATGGTTCCACAAAGTTTCTAATATCTTCATCAGTAGACGAAGATGTGGAACTATAGAGATCAATATAGAATTCTTTAAAAGCATTATTAATATCAGTGATTAAATATTTCACCATCAGCAGATTTAACTGAGGGAATGGTAGAAAAAGACTCTCTCTGTTTTATATATCTAACCAGAAGTTTCCCTGCCTTGTCATGCCCTGAATAGCCAAAACTCCACCTTCCATGACAAAATAGTATTATATCTGTATTTCAATCGGGTCAATTCCCTGAGGCTATTAGACGACATTCGGCACTTCAGCTCTGCCTCAGCACTTTTAATATTCCCTTCCAATTCCATGAGTTCTTGCACTTTGGATTTTTTGGTGAATGAGGCATACTGTATGATCTGGCCCCTAAGAACCGCCTTAAGTGCCTCCCAAGCCATGCTGACAAAGGATACTGAGGTCCAGTTGGTCTCCATTTAGACATTGGATTCAGCCTTTAGCATTTGTTAGAATTCAGGATTTTGCAAAAGGGATACATTAAAGCTGCAACTATATGATTTATTTTCCTATGTGGCAACACCTCTAAATGCACTAGGGCGTGATCTGAGACAAAAATGTTTCCAATTGAGCAATCAACAACAGGTGAAATGAGGGACTTAGTAAAAAAAAAAAAAAAAAAAAAAAAATCTATTCTAGAGTAAGTCTAATGGACTGATGAAAAAAAATTATAGTCCCTACCAGATGGGTTCAGAAGTCTCCAAATATCTGTAAGTCCAAGATTTTACACATCCTGTGAAGTGTCAATGTTGCTCTAGGGGGCTTGCACACTTTTGCTTCACTATGATCAAGGACTGAGTCCATCAAAAGATTAAAGTGTCCTCCCATTATTATATCATGAGGGGTGCCAGCGGCTTGCAACATCCCTTCAAGATCTATAAAAAAGCCCTGATCATCAGCATTAGGTGCATAAATATTAGCCAAAATAAGAGTTTTTCCCTGAATTTCAGCTAAAACAATAATGACTCTTCCTAATTTTTCTTTACTCTGTTTGGGACATTTGAATTGTAGAAGTTTACTGATCAGCGTAATGACTCCCCTGCTCTTACTCGAGCCAGCACTATAAATGCACACCCCATATCTTCCCAAATTTTTCAGCTTCCTGTGGAGAAAGGTGCTTTTCTTGAAGAAACACTATATCATATTTCTTACGCTTAAGAAGAGAAATAACCTTCCTTCTTTTTATGGGGTGCCCCAACCCATTCACATTCCACGTGGAGAGAGACAATCCACTCATATCAACATTTGACATTTTGACATATAAGAAAAAAATAGATTGTGTGTCAAAAACAAGATTATAAAGAACACATTCCAACATTAGTGCAACCATCAAAACCCAAACATTCCCCAGAACAAAACAAACAGAAAAAAGAAAAACATGCACATTAACCCCGTGCACAACAGTGCCAACTGGCGTCCGACCCTCTAAACTCAAACAGTCCATGCATGCCTACGAAAACCCCCGTGACAGCCTTGCCGTTGGATTGCTCAAGTCCGTTGTTTCTATACAAATTTTGTGAGACAGAATTACACAGCAAAAGATAATCTATAAAACAAACTCCAGCCAATAGGCAGAATAAACACAAAGAGCGTGTAGTTTCATCCATAAAACTGCCCTGAAGGTGTGACACTCTACAAAATAAACTCCATCCATTAGGTGGAACCAGCACAAAAAAGTGTGCAGATTCCTCAAACAGTCAAGCGATGTTCAGTGAGCCGGTCCACTCGGCTGCTGCATGACTGCAAGCAAATGACTTACTCACTCCAATGACTTTGCAAGAAATACTCCACAAAACAAACTCCAGCCAGTAGGCGGAATAAGCACAAAGATTGTGTAGATTCATCCATAAACTTTCCTGAAGGTGTGTTACTCTACAAAATAAACTCCAGCCGATAGGCGGACTAAGCACAAAGAGCGTGTAGATTCATCCATAACACTTTCCTGAAGGTATGTTACAAGAAATTTCTTTACAAAATAAACCCCAGCCGCTAGGCTGAACCAGCACAAAAAAAGCGCACAGATTCCTCAAACAGTTAAGCGTATGTTCAGTGAGCTGGTCCACTCAGCTACAAGGTGAGTACAACAAGATGACTTACTCACTCATGAATTTATGAAGGACAACGCTAGCTGTGGGCATGTGAATGTTTTATGGCCATCCTTAGCATCTATTCTCAATTTGGTAAATATATCAGTGCAAAAGTGAACTTCCGTTGATGTAAAAGTTTCTTGCATTCCTTGAATCGATCACGTTTCTCTCTTGTCGAGTTCGCAAAATTTGGGAACAAGAAAATGCTGTGATTCTTCCAAGAAAACCTTCCTTTACTCCTCACCTCGCGTAAAACATGATCTTTATCGGAAGATCTCAGAAATTTGGCCAGAATTGATCGGGGCCTTTCTCCCTCCACAGATCGCCAAGCAGGAACCCTGTGAGCTCGCTCGATTTCCAGCTTATGGCCTGCTATGTCGAGCAGATTTGGAAACAGCCCATCCCGGAATTTCACCATACCCTGTCCATCTACTCCTCCGGAACTCCTACGAGACGGACGTTATTCCACCGGCTACAGTTTTCCATGTCCTCCAACTTCTCCTAGACATGCTCCAAATCCACCTTGGTTGCTAGTGGATTAGCAGATAATTCCCTCTCCGATGACTCCAGGTAATAGATACGTTTCTCGACATCCCCCACTCTGGTAACCACATCGGTGAACTTCGCCTCCATGGCGGTGATCAATCGACGTATCACAGCAAGATACTCCAAGTCAGCAACGACCTTCATCAGCACTGCCGACATGTTCAGCATCTCCTGCACCTCCACGACCAAGTCAACTCCCAGGCCTGCGGCCTGCTCTGGGGCATCAGCTTGAGCACATAAGTGTCTTTTAATGTCTCCAGAGCCCGAGGATTTTTAATTCTTTGGCATATTGTCCTCCTAGAACAGTTATGGAACAGAGTGTATCGAATCTCACCGGTTTATGTCATAAAAAGTATTAAAACTAGCAAAGTGCGCAGAGCTTGCCGTTCACACATCTGATCCTCGTATGGCATCATGTGGTCCACCACTGAGCGTTCTTAAACTCACAGCTGAGTTTTGCTCTGTGCTCTAATGTAACAGGCAGCAGAGCGGTTTCATCAAATTCAATCAGAGGGCTGGATAAAAATTATTGACAGGTCATCCAGTTAAGGAGTTGACACCTGTCGGGTCATTTGCCAGACACAGTCTATGAACTGCACAAGGAGAGGAGAGTGATCAAGAGTTTGCATGATACCCATCTTCATGTCACACATGCTAACAGCACATTTTGTTTTCTAACGAAATTGAATGGTGACTGAAGTTAACATTCTGCATCTGATTTTGTACTCCAGGAAAGAAAAAATCATTCCAGTTTGGAATAACATGGGGGTGAGTATATGGTTATTTTGGTTGAATATCCTTTTAAGCCCCTCTGTCAAAGCTCCTCTGTATAGTACATAATTTTAGTGTCCGAGCATTTGTTATTGTGGAGAACTGCTAAGTAATTAGTGTGCATGTACAGTAGGTGTGTGTGCAGTGGATAGGGTGTTAATATGGTGGTGAGGTGGGACTCTAGACAGTATTGTGCTATTAAAGCAATTATCTCCAGAGTGCTCAACCAAGCCCTGCGTGGACCATCAGCCTGCATCCAAGTCAAGACAGGTCACCTCTGCTAAGGTCAGAGTGTGTTGGCCAGTGAGTAATTGTGCAATTGGCCTTTCTGCTGCATGAGTGGAACTGCTTAGCTATGCTGTGCAGAAAAAAATGGCTACATTGACAAGACCAAAAGGACATAATTGCTTGGAAGTGGAGGAGTGTGTATATGTGTGTGTCAAGGGGCTAGGGAAAGAGTTACCTGACACTGTCCCATTTGTAATTAAATGCTGTCAAAAAGGCTTTTATTTTCGCCTGAATTTAGCAAAAGAGATTAGCCTGTTAAGACGAGTGTGGGATTGTTTTCTCTAGCTGAAAGCCATGGCTAACCAGCAGCCAAGACAAACCAAGCTCAAAAGAGTGACAGCTTTCTCCCGCCTCTCTCCGGTCACCCCGGCAATTGGGCCAGAGCTCGGCTTGACATGGAGGTTCTCGTGTTCCATGCTAGAGGAATAATAACAATGACTTTCTGCCCATGTCACTTAAAGCACCTTGATGAGAACCGGGAAGAGCTGCGGCAGTGTCAGCTGTGCTAAAGTGTGAGAGTTTGTGTGTCTGTATACAGAAGGCATAAAGGGCCCCATTGATAAGAACAAGTTCTTCTTGTTAACCTATCAGTTCAGCTGGCCTGAAGCCAATGCAGGCAGTCTTGAGGCATGTTCTCACATTGAGAGCAGTTACACATTACTGCCTGTGTCTTGGTGGCCTAACTTCACGTAAAGGTGTCCAGTATGTCCACACACTTCTTGCTACAATTCAGGTGTGGTCAATTTTGACACTTAAAGTAGAGGATAAACTACTCTATTTTCTCTGACATTTGTTAAATAATTCCTAAACTTTCTGGCTTCAGTTTTCCCATGAGAAATACAATGACTGTCCTTGATGAAACTTGATAAAAAAAAAGAAAAAAGAAAATAAAAAAAGATATACCTGAGAGTTAAAAGTTGAACTTGTTACATTAACAGGTTTAAATAAGGAAGGGAATTTTTGTCATTCTTTACATTGTGTTGTTTTTTGTTATCTTTCCCATGGCAACATAGAATGAACGTTACTATAACAAATTTTTTGCAAACTGAGTTTAACGTGCCACATTCTACGTTTGGCCACAGTTACAGTTAACACTACAGGTGCTACAACAACTGTGTGTTTATTCACTTTCACACAAATCAAGAGTACAATGGATGAGTATGACTTTATTAACATTATTTTAACTTATTCATAACTTATTTTCCCCTCTCTTAGACACTGCTATATTATGATATTGAAACAATTTTACTCTAACGCATCATTTGAAAAACTATACATTTTAACGTTTGTATTACAGACCCACCTACACTTACACACGTATTCCAATGTGATTAGCTTGCAAGGTAGCTTACCTGATAGAGTGCTGGATTTGGCCTAGGCTCTAGCTTAACTAAGTATGTAAGGTGACACGTGAGCTGAAAGTGTCATAGAAGCAACACTAAATGACAGAAAATTTGCTTTTCATGTCAAATTTGCTTTTAGAACACCATCGGTTAGGTTTAGGTTAAAGTTTTAAGTTAGGGAGGTACCTTTTACTAATTAAAACCAAAATGTATTGATTATGCCACCATTTCACTCACTTTTGGCGCCCCTCGCTGGACATTTCACTGGGAAACTGCGGCAAAACATGTAATGAATGATTTTGTTCTGCAAACTATTTTCCAAGGTTACGCAATTTTTTCATGAGATCAGGATGTTTATTTTTACCAACCAGGTCTCATATCATGTTACTAAAATTTTTGCAATATGATTTTTTCGTGGCTTGTTGTATGTATTGTGGCAGTTTCCTGGTGAAACAAACACTAGAGGCACTAAAAAAAAAAAAAAAATAATTGTATTTCCCTTTTACACAATTCATGAGTAAAATGGCAAATTATCAGTTCATAAAAACTTGTTTTACCCTGTTCCACACAAAATGTTATTTATGACATCTAAATAGTAAATACATTTACTCTAGCGCAAGACATTTTCAAGACAACATTTACAAGCTTGTTTGACCAATTGCTCAGTAGCTCAACTAAAATAGTGTTGCACTTACAATGCAAGAAGAACATGCAAGTCAACACTTGAGCTGAATGTATCATAGAAGCACTACAAAATGACAGTTGCTTCAGCAAATTTGTTTTTTTATTTTTTTATTTTTTAATGACACACTTTGCTTTTTATGAAACTATCGGTTAGGCTTAGGTTTTAGAATTAGGTTAGGGAGGTCGGTTTTGTTAATTTAAAGCGGAATAGAGCATTAACCTTAAAATTATCATCGGTATGGGAAAAGAAATAAACCTCACTTTTAGCGCCACACTCATTTCACAGCATAACTGCACGATACACGTGAGGAACTACGTTGAATCATTTAGGCAAGGCAAGGCAAGTTTGTTTAGCACATTTCATACACAATGGCAATTCAGAGTGCTTTACATAAAAATTATAAAGAAAATACAAGATACAGTCCACAGTCATCAGTTTTGTTCACACCTGAACAACAGATTAAACTAACTGAATAAATACATAAATATATGTATCTAATTAAAGCTGTCTGAAAAACAAACTGCCTGACCTGATATTGTGTGTTCGCTTCCAGTATTCATTTTTACTATGGTTGAAACTGAGAGTGGCAGCAATTTTGACAGCTCAGCACTGTTTAAATCTCTCTCTGAAACACCTAATTAACCAGACGATCTCTCTCTGCAACGACCTTGCTTTAGAGAATTTTTTAGAGAGTTCAAAAAGCAGAATTCTGATTTCGAACGTGTCACATCACATAATTCCCTTTATTAAATCCAAAGGTTTTCATGCTACATATGTTTTAGTAGACTAACTTATTTATTTATGAAGAAAATGCTAAAGAGGATCAAATAACATGAAAGCTGATGATAAGCCTGAATGTTTTAAGTATGCATTTAGCATTCAAAGAGCTCAGATACAGCTTTCAAGCAGTATTCCATCTTTCAGAATTAAAAAAGTTTGACATATATTTGCATATTTTACATCAGGATATGCAGTTTTGTATGACATCTGAGATAAGAAAACCCGGTGTTGACTTATTTAAGTATAAGTCACTCTAAAGTCATTGTTTACAGCATTTTCGTTTAAATTAACCCACATTACCGTGGCAAGTAAAAAATACACATGAAATGGTGTAATGTATAGTATTCATACAACATTTGGAGAAAATCTGACATGACATACCCATACATTTTGCATCACAGAAGTTCAAGAAAGTTACATGATAATGGTGTCCCTCTGGGCAAACCACAAGAGGGAAAAAAAAATCAAGCCCAAAACATCTACCACATGCATTCTTAAAACAAAGAAATCAGGGCTTTTGCCAATAGCGTAAGTGTTTCAGATCTTAAAGCAGATATCGAAACCCAACTCCATTTTGAAGTTTGGTAGCATGCCACATTGTGAGCCAATGCCTTCACTAATTACATAAAGTTATAAAGAAATAAAATATATCAAGTTATGTTGTTTTGTAAAAGCAATGACATGCAAGCCGTTCTTGGCATTGGTGCTGTGTCCTTAACTACCCAATGTAATCATCTCAATACAACATAATGCACGCATTCTGTCAATTGGTAATAAAGAGTCTACCGAGATAATACATATAAATGTAAATATAAGTTGTATGGTTTTGTCATTCTAGGAAATGTCTCAGTAAATCTGATTGCCAAAATGATATGTAGCGTTCAAATGCAAAAACATCAAGGCAAAGAGCTGTTGAGCCTCATCAAGTCATAATGTAGTGATATGAAATTATAGCGCAGTTGGAAAAAAAATCTTGAAAAGAAGAGGAAACTAATTTCATTAAAAAAAAAAAAAATCAGGTTCAATTAAGAGTATTTGTTCAACTGTGCAAATTATGAATATTTCATCGGCCTCATGTTTTGCTGCCTGGTAATTAGATTTTATTTGAACCTGATTTAATCTGATAACATTCATATCACATTTCATTGTAGGCTTATGTTGTTCATTGTATATATCTAGTTATGTGTGTTTGTATGTGTGTGTGTGTGTGTGTGTGTGTGTGTACATGCTTAACACATTTTTTCCTAAAAGCAGCCATATCTAAAAAGAAAGAAAAAAAAAAAAAAAACCTATCTTTGGGGACATTCTCTATCTAAATAAATAAATAAATAAATAATAATGTCTTGAATAATATATATATTTTAGCAGTTTTACTTCCACGAGACTGAGCCGCTGGATTAGCCACACCCCCTCTTTCCAAAACCCTGCACTCCAAATATATCAAATGCGCTTTATTGAGACCGACATCATGCAGAAATGGTTGTTAAAAACAACAGCAGCAAAATAGCACCCTCAACTGACAACTGTTATGATGTAAACTTAAAAATGGCAGTAAATCTCAATAATTCGCTGCAACTACAACACTATGAGAACGTGCAAAATGACTGACACGTCTGCGGACACATTTTTGTTTGTTGTTTACAGAGTCTAGAGCTGTCACAGAGACAGGTGAGATATCTTACGACACTTATTTCAGTAATATCTCTCAGGGAGTAGGAACATTTTTTGTGTACCTTTCAATGAAAAAGTCGTTTACAGCACCTTTAAGCATTTAATACAATGTACTTATTAAGTACATTCGTGCCACTGCATTGTACTTACATTTAAAGTACCTACATCTGTAGTTACAATTTTAATCTTACCCCTAACCCTGAACCTAAACCTACCCATGAATCTTGTGAGATTTTTGCAGAACAATATGTAGTTACACAATAAATACATTGTACTGTATGCATTTTAACATTAGAATGTAGTAGTTAAAGACACCTAATATAACCTTGTGTGACTCTGTGTACACATGCGTGGACGTTGTATTTTGGCTTCACTATACGCAACGCATAATTTAAATTCATTTAAACCGAATGATCTCAGTTCAGGAGACTCTGTTCTGTCAGTAAAGAGTTGATCTTTTGAGTCATGTGACAAAACAACATGGTGTGATGCCGATCACAGGGGTCACACACCGATCAACAAATCTACATCTGGTAAGATGCCTAATTACATTTTTACATTTAAACCAGTTTAAGAAAAAAGCTTAGAGCATCTAGTTTCATCCGATATGCCATTTTTTAAATTTTTGCGATTTATCGCAAAATACCACGCTGCCAAACACAATGTACACTAATGTGTACTTTAGCAAATGTTTTCCTTACAAATACTATAATGTACATTATCACATTGAGAATCAATGAGTTCATCCAAAAGCTGAAAAATTTTGCTTTCAGAGGCTTTATATGGAGTTAGGATGAAAATAAGTTGCCTTTCGGACTGTTCTGAGACCAGTGCAGACAGACAGCACACTGGAGGTTAAGCCATTCACTAAATAGAGAGCAAGGGACTCGTCCTATAGTTTTCCTATGTAGCTAAGTGCATTCACTCATAAAATCTGACCAAAAGTTCAGTTTCAGGCTGCAGATGATGTTCGGACCATGTTTGGCAGATATGGAACAATGGTAATCAGTACATTGATTCAGAATTTATAATGTATAATTTTATTTTAACTTGGTTGGCAGTGATTGGATGATGCTGGCCATGACTTTGAATCAGAATTATTGATGCTAATTTCTGATATAATTCTATAGCTTGGTATTATTTAAAATTTCACAACTTAGTCCCGCTGTCCACATATGTTGCCATTGATTTTTAGGAAAACTATATAGTCAAGAATTTATTTATTTGGTGCTACTAGTTACAAATCAAAAGGGAAATAGAAAATAATCCATGTATCATTTGTTCTTTTCATATTCAATTAAGAATTCAAAATCAGAAAAATGACTTATTTCAATAATCATTTACAAAACCAATATTAAAAAAAAAAACAAATACTTGTTTTTCATACTTTCGATTTTATGCTCAAGTTAAAAATAGGAAATTGGAAAAATGGCCATGGGACACAGTGCATTTTGATAATTTGTTTCCATCTAAAAAGAAACGAAAAGAGGTGAAACAAATTAATTTGCATATGTGGATGGCCCTGAAAAGCCCATTTTTTTCTGACTGGTCAACCTGCAACGTCATCTGTTCTTCCTCAAGGCAATGAAACAAAATGAGAGTTCACTTCTGTTAAATTGTTCAGATTAATTTTTCTCAGTTAATATTACCAAAATAACGGAAATAACCATAAATCCACAAGACTATTGAGGCATAGACCTACACTGTAAATAAATAGGCTTACTTTCATGAGAGCAAGCGAGCACAGGGCACTTGGGTGTGAGCGACTTGCTAATCATATAAAGTTCATGATGTATGCTCGTCTCTCAAAAGCTCGACCAGTGAATTTAAAATCAGCATTTACACATAGCCTTCATATTTGTCTGATAATAAAGCACACAATACTGCCGTGTAGAAGCCTCCTATTCTACGCCCCAGTATAATAGGTTACCCATATTCCCATCCCATTTGAAAATAGGGGAATGTCGAAATGCTCTGAGCTGGCTCTTCAAATCATAGTCCTATCCACTGTTATGTAAATACTTATGGTCTTATATTAAATGTATGCTATATATATCTTCCAATGTATTATTTGTGATTTACTGTTGGAGCAGTTATAATTCACTGCCATGAATGCAGCCCATGACTTTCATCTGTCTGCTTCGATGCAGCCGTTCCACATTTCATTTTGTTCATCGCACTGCAATATGTAAAATGACAATAAACCTGACTGAAGCAGCTCAGTTAACAGGTAGGCCTATTCTACAAAAATAACTGAGAATTATCATAATGTTTGTGTTTAGATTAAATGCAAGTACAGACAGGGAGGATTGGCAGAAACGGTGCCCCGACTTTTTTCGCGCTTTCTTTTTGTTCCATACTTTTTGCGCTTCATCATGCAGTAAACACTGAAGCATGTTAGCATAAGATAACATTTATTTATATTACTATGCGCTATTTAGCATTAGATCCATTTCCTTCTCGATTTTGGCATCTATAATATAAACTTCTATAATCGGTAATGGATTTTTTTTTTTCCTGGGCAGACAGACAGCAGCAGATGTGGGAGGTGGCAGAAGCGAGGGAAGTTTAGCGGCATTAGCCGCTCGGAGAAAATGACCCTAATGAAATTGCAGGGAATGATTCATTCGTTACTTTCTACTGGTTTCTCATGTCAAAATGTTTTTAAACGCTTATTTAAAGTGATCAAACTAGCTAAGACTAATTATTGGGACAAAAAGCATCTCGACAATAAGTCCATCGGGACTTGGTACACGGCTTGTAATATTGGGACTGTCCCGGTATTTTCGGGCTAGCCAGTAGTGCCCAGAACTGATCAGCTGCGCTGCGTTGTACCACTTATAAATTTATAGAACAGTTTTTGTGGAACGAGGAATGATAACTGTAAGAAAACATTTGGCATATAGGCCTACATTTGGGATACAGTGCAAAGGACTAATTTATAAACATTCAAAAAAATATAATATATATATATAGGCCTATACAGAGCACAGATATTCATCTCTCTCGCTATTATCACTTCCTTGCCTGAATTCAGTGAACATTTTACTGTTAGCTATGTGTTATAGGTATTGTGTTGAGAGAGACAGCACAGTTGCAATAAACATGGCGTGTTTTGGAGAATATATGATAAAGAATTTAATGTTAATTGAGACGAATTCTTGAGCAAAAACAGACAACAGGTGCAAGTTGACCAATCAGAAGAAAGGGGCATTTCAGGGCTACCCACATGTGCGAATTCATTTTCACCTCTTTTAGTTAATTTTAGATGGAAAATCAAATGATCGAAACTAACAGTGTGCCGTGGCCATTTTTCCAATATCCTATTTTAAATTGAGCATAAAATCGAAAGTACGAAAAACAAGTCGTTTTTTTTTTTTTCACATTTTTAATTCTTAATTGAATATGGAAAGAACAAATGATACATGGATTTAAAATGCACACAGCAGTCATGCTCGGGTCTCAGGAGGACAAAGTGGGACTATTTATTTATTTTTATTTATTTTTTCAAGTCTAAAATACAGAAATATTTATTTTAGATTTAGGGTTCCAATTTGGATAAGGGTTCTAAATGTAAATTACAATCTAATCTAGCAATAATAATCAGCATTAAATAAAAACAATAGTCTTTGTCTATCTCTAAAAGTCTATGTCCTAATTTAGATAGTTAAGTAAAAGTGTGTGTCTGGCGGATGCCTGGGGACATCCTCATGGGAAAGGGATTTGTAAATACACTAAAATAATAATAATAAATATGAGCTCTGTACATACTATAAAACTATGGTATGCCATTATTTAGATAGTAAGGTAGGCATGTGTGTTAAGAGCTAATGGATTAATCCAGTTTTCCAGCAGAGCTACTGTATAATAATATATACCCCTGTGCTCAGTTTAACCCTCTGGTTTCACTCAGGTATTGGTACCTGGCTCTCTCCAGCTTCTCTGAATAATGAACGCAGGGTTGCGATCTCTTCATCTTGAATCGCGGTGGTGCGAGGATAGTCCAGCTCTCTGGGAACAGTGCAATTTATCTGAGGTGCCACATTCTGAAGGGAGAGGAAAAAAATGAGTTAAATGGAGGACGCAAGTCATGAATTATACAAAGGGCCCAGACACACACTGACCTTGGCTCCCTTTAATTTTTTCTTGTTCATTTCCTCTTTCTTTTTTCTTCCCCTTTCTTATTTTGACACACAGTGTCTAAGTCACCTAAGTGAACAGAGGAGAGAACAGAGGTCATTTTAGTTTTTCTCTGAAGCAAAGTAGGATGATTAGCAATATGTGATTTGCAGTGTCATGCTTCAGTAATTTTGTCTGGTGTGGTAGGCACCAGGGCTCGGACCTACTAAAAAAAAAAAAAAAAAAAAAAAAATACTAAAAAAAGACAAGGAAAGAAAGAGTTTGTCAGAGGATTAACATGCCTCAGAGGTTCAGCTGTACAGCAGGAGGAGCTAATCGATAGTGTAAATCAATAAACTTTACATCATCTCTCACTGCGCCTCCCTCGGTGCCGAAAGGATCATAACATAACACACTTCTCAGTCACACTGAGTGTGTTTTTAACACCAGCATTACCATATCCCGGCATTCCTAGCGAGCCTCCCCGGGAGATATCTGAGACTTCTCTTCAAAAGTCGTCTCTCTCAGCGAGAAGCAAACTGTTTTGTGCTAAACCGCAGGGAGCAGATGGAGGTACAGATTGGGATGAAGGGGGGTTTTGCCTGAGCAAAGCCATATGGGGGGAAAAATGTTATTTGCGGATCTTTCGTACATTTTGTAGATGATCGAGGCGATAGCAGCGGATCATAAACAAACTATCCCCACAGCCAACAAGGAAGTGCAGCAAAGCAGCCATCTCCCAAAAACCAGAGCTGCGTAATCTCAACCAAATCACATTTGTCTTGAGGCAAGGGAACTATTTGGGCAATTTGTAAAATGTAAATAACACAACTGAAGTAAGAGATCCGTACTGTCTGACTGGATCAAGCTGTATAAACAGTCACACATTCACACCCTTGTTGAGACATTTACAGTCATTAATTGTAAACAATGGCAACAAAAACATGGTGCAATTACCGTGAAAGTGAAACATAACTCCGTAGCACTATTAGTTTCAGCACATAAATCACTAAACTTGGATGATGGGAGTGTCTGAAGCATTAACCCCAAATCAGACATGGCTTTCAGGTGTGAAATTAAATTTTTTAAAGATGTAATCTGAGATTAACAAAATTATTATCCTGCCAAAGAGAATTTTAGTGTGGATTGTTATCAGACCAGGCAAAAGGCAGTTAGTCATCAGAGTTAAACCCATTCTTAAAAGCTTAAAAACAATTGGGAATTATTTAATCCTTACAGCCCACCATATGAAAGCGATTATCTTCTCCACACTCTGAGAAATAAACAAAAGTCAGCTAAACCATTTGCCTTAAAGCGGCTCACAAATGACACTCAAGTATTGCTATTTAATGAGCTGGATATGAGCTATAAGCATCCAGCGCCGATCAGCAGGCAATAGATTTTTAATTTAACTTAATAATTACAACCAGATGAACTTCATTGAAATTCTCAATCTGAGGAGATTTTTGGTGGTGGTTTCTAAACATTCTCTTTGCCGGAGAAAGAGGTTTGTTTGTAATATCCTCTTTGGATTGATGGATTCATGGTTCCCATTTGAGCAAATGGTTATTTAAAAAAATAAAAATGCTGTCACTCTATGGATAGACTGAAGCTCAGGCTGATATGTGTGGCAGACACTCTGACTCGGCCTGTCAGTCTGACTGAAACAGATTATGTCACAATGGTTTATGCTCTCGCTAGATGACTGCTGGCACATATTCTGTGAAGTTCAGAGTTTTTCATGATGCCCTCAAGTATATAAATACATTCCCCTTATGCACACCAACCTAACACCATTTTATGCACAAGCATCGCCACATTGTGCGATACTGTTTTCTTTTTAAGTATCAAAAGGGAATATGCTGACAAAGCCTTAAGTGTGAATAGATAAACTCTCTCTCTATTCCATTTTCTCTTAATCATGCTAGACTGAGCGCAGGAGAGGTGTTTTGACAACAAGATCGACCGTGTGTGTATGTGTGTCACTCAGCCTCATTTGCAACGAAGCTGATTCACTTATTGACTTGTATGCAGACCCTCATTTGCTCAATGCTCATTAACTAACAGACTTGATTTTGCATTTATGAAAGCTCAAAATAACTCTCCAGAGGTAATTTTTTAAGAGACAAGCGGATAAATGTATGTACTGAGAATTACCCATGGGGCTGACTCACAGATATTGGCTCTGGCACGCCAAATACCCTGAAGGCACCTGAGTCAGTGGCATATTACCTCATAGTAAGTCAGCATACACATCAAAGGTCGGAAAAAGTGCTGACCTAGGATCAGGTCAACCTTGTCACTACAATCATCATAAATAATAAATACAATATTATAAATATTCACTTTACATTATTCATGTTGTGTCATTGTAATTATAAGTACTAAATAATACAAGCAAATGGGTACATGGGTAGTTCCTTCAGTATCCTGCAGTGTGACATGATATAATACATCAAAAACTATTTAAAAAATAAAGAAATAATTATTCTATAATTATTATCTATATATTTATTAAGAGGCTTCATGGAGTATTTGTTCTTAAAACAATTATTTGAACCATTTAAAATGAGTGAAGGCCTAAAGGTGATTAAAATAGAAATCGTAAAAAGAAATGGTGACCAGTTACAGGACATGGACTTTCCCCTATACATATATTTACAATTTACCTTAAAATCTTGATGTTAAATGCAAAAAAATAAAAATAAATAAATAAATAAATACATTAAACATGTCATTTACACAAAACAATTACTTGAATACACCTCTTCTATAATGAACATGTTTTCAATTACTGAGTCATTTTGTCATTCTTTGGTCAAATCATTTTCTCAAGCCATATTTTTTTTTTTTTTAGTTTATTTATTATTACACCTTAATAATAAATAAATAAATCACATTAAAAGGTGAAATTCCTGAAAAAAATAAATAAATAAATAAAAAAAAAAATGTGGCATGAGGAGTGCGGCATATTTTGTCCAGTTCATATGGAGTAACCCTGAGAAAACTTCTTGTTCTTCTTGACTAAAAAATGCATGATATTTGTAAAAAAAAATTCCAATAAATATGTTTATTATTTTTAATTTTTTTTTTATTATTATTACATTGTGTAAACTCTCACATAAAAGTATTTAATACCTTTTACTTGATGGTTACAGCACATCACATTTGTAAATGTATAGGCTATATTTAGAAAATATATAATATATATATATATATATGATATCAACATGGACACAAAAAAAGATAACTATACTACATTTTTTAAAGATTCCTCATTTTTATCACCTTGGACAACCTTCTTTGTCAATTACCCACATGTCGGTTATTCACACTAATTATGCAGAGCTGATTGTAAATATATTTTGTTAGTGTAATTACTATTGTAATTAGTCTTATTTATATGTAATATGTAACATAATTGCTGTAATGTAAAATGACACCATACAGTATAATCATATCCAAAATGGTATGACATCTAACATCTGGTCCTAGATCAGCACTTTTCCTTTGAGTACACTGAACCACCAAGCCGTGTGAATACTGGTCCGGTGCCGATGACCCAGAATAAAGGTTGAGCAAGTCAGGAGATCTCAGCACCACCCGGGGAAACCCACCCCCCACAGACTTAAGACTTCCTCCTGCCAGAGCTCGGCAGAGGAAAATCTACAGCAGATGTGACTTCAAACGGCAGAGCTCCCAGCAGGATTCGGCCGCTGGATAAGTCCCATCCTCTGGCTGCCTCTCTGACCCCTGTCTCACTATCTTTCTCCGCCAAGTTGGCAGGAAAAAACAAGGCCTTACTTGTTGCAAGCCCCTGTTTTTACAGCTTTCTGAAGCTGTCTCGCTCGGCCGAGTGAAACATTGCAAATTTTGACTGTCCTCTTGTGAAGAGGCTGGAGGCCCATTGAACACTTGCTCTCTCACCATCTTGTAATGATGTGCTCGTAAGTGTAAAGGAAATGAGGAGCTGAGAAAGGGTTATCTTTTTATTTCTTCCTAATATGTGCAAGATCTAATGCCGTGGAGCATTGGCTTAAGCATAAATAAAAAAATAAAAAAAAACGTTTTTAAGTCCTTATGCTAAGCTGCTTGCAAATCTTTGTGAAGAAACCACACATACAGTACATACACGGTTTCTTAACATTTTCAGCACAGGTACTATACAGTACTACTAAAAGTATCAGAGATGTTGTCTGACAAAATCAACAGTATTTTTCTATATGTTTGATAACATTTATCTCCCTTGCTGATTTTTTGTTCAGTTATATTAGTCATTAGCTGGTCCAAATGGAATATGGAATTTGCAAAATTTTGAAAAATGGATTTAAATTAGTGTTAAAGGAGCTGAAACTTGTTGGTATCCAAGTGTATATACAGGTGCATCTCAATAAATTAGAATGTCGTGGAAAAGTTCATTTATTTCAGTAATTCAACTCAAATTGTGAAACTCGTGTATTAAATAAATTCAATGCACACAGACTGAAGTAGTTTAAGTCTTTGGTTCTTTTAATTGTGATGATTTTGCTCACATTTAACAAAAACCCACCAATTCACTATCTCAAAAAATTAGAATATGGTGACATGCCAATCAGCTAATCAACTCAAAACACCTGCAAAGGTTTCCTGAGCCTTCAAAATGGTCTCTCAGTTTGGTTCACTAGGCTACACAATCATGGGGAAGACTGCTGATCTGACAGTTGTCCAGAAGACAATCATTGACACCCTTCACAAGGAGGGTAAGCCACAAACATTCATTGCCAAAGAAGCTGGCTGTTCACAGAGTGCTGTATCCAAGCATGTTAACAGAAAGTTGAGTGGAAGGAAAAAGTGTGGAAGAAAAAGATGCACAACCAACCGAGAGAACCGCAGCCTTATGATTGTCAAGCAAAATCATTCAAGAATTTGGGTGAACTTCACAAGGAATGGACTGAGGCTGGGGTCAAGGCATCAAGAGCCACCACACACAGACATGTCAAGGAATTTGGCTACAGTTGTCGTATTCCTCTTGTTAAGCCACTCCTGAACCACAGACAACGTCAGAGGCATCTTACCTGGGCTAAGGAGAAGAAGAACTGGACTGTTGCCCAGTGGTCCAAAGTCCTCTTTTCAGATGAGAGCAAGTTTTGTATTTCATTTGGAAACCAAGGTCCTAGAGTCTGGAGGAAGGGTGGAGAAGCTCATAGCCCAAGTTGCTTGAAGTCCAGTGTTAAGTTTCCACAGTCTGTGATGATTTGGGGTGCAATGTCATCTGCTGGTGTTGGTCCATTGTGTTTTTTGAAAACCAAAGTCACTGCACCCATTTACCAAGAAATTTTGGAGCACTTCATGCTTCCTTCTGCTGACCAGCTTTTTAAAGATGCTGATTTCATTTTCCAGCAGGATTTGGCACCTGCCCACACTGCCAAAAGCACCAAAAGTTGGTTAAATGACCATGGTGTTGGTGTGCTTGACTGGCCAACAAACTCACCAGACCTGAACCCCATAGAGAATCTATGGGGTATTGTCAAGAGGAAAATGAGAAACAAGAGACCAAAAAATGCAGATGAGTTGAAGGCCACTGTCAAAGAAACCTGGGCTTCCATACCACCTCAGCAGTGCCACAAACTGATCACCTCCATGCCACGCCGAATTGAGGCAGTAATTAAAGCAAAAGGAGCCCCTACCAAGTATTGAGTACATATACAGTAAATGAACATACTTTCCAGAAGGCCAACAATTCACTAAAAATGTTTTTTGTATTGGTCTTATGATGTATTCTAATTTTCTGAGATAGTGAATTGGTGGGTTTTTGTTAAATGTGAGCCAAAATCATCACAATTAAAAGAACCAAAGACTTAAACTACTTCAGTCTGTGTGCATTGAATTTATTTAATACACGAGTTTCACAATTTGAGTTGAATTACTGAAATAAATGAACTTTTCCACGACATTCTAATTTATTGAGTTGCACCTGTATATATATATATATATATATATATATATATATATATATACACACACACATACATACATACATACAACTCTGCAAAAAATTAAGAGACCACTGCAAAATTATCAGTTTCTCTGGATGTACTATTTATAGGTATGTGTTTGAGTAAAATGAACATTTTTTTTTATTTTATTCTATAAAGTACTGACAACATTTCTCCCAAATTCCAAATAAAATATTGTCATTTAGAACATTTATTTGCAGAAAATGACAACTGGTCAAAATAACAAAAAAGATGCAGTGTTTTCAGACCTCGAATGATGCAAAGAAAACAAGTTCATATTCATTTTTAAACACAATACTAATATTTTAACTCAAGAAGAGTTCAGAAATCAATATTTGGTGTAATAACCCTGATTTCCAATCACAGCTTTCATGCGTCTTGGCATGCTCTCCACCGGTGTTTCACATTGCTGTTGGGTGACTTTATGCCACAAGCAGCTTAGCTTTGTTTGATGGCTTGTGACCATCCATCTTCCTCTTGATCACATTCCAGAGGTTTTCAATGGGGTTCAGGTCTGGAGATTGGGCTGGCCATGACAGGGTCTTGATCTGGTGGTCCTCCATCCACATCTTGATTGACCTGGCTGTGTGGCATGGAGCATTGTCCTGCTGGAAAAACCAATCCTCAGAGTTGGGGAACATTGTCAGAGCAGAAAGAAGCAAGTTTTCTTCCAGGATAACTGTGACGAGGAGGAGGGCATGGCCGGGCCGTGATGGAGCAGGGCCGGCGCTGAATCAGCTGATCAGCGGGAGATCAAATAAGGAGTGGCCGGAGATGCTGGTTTGATAGAGAGAGATGCACGGTGCCGCTTTGCATGCGTGTCTGTGTTTGTTTATGTTTGTTTTAAGTTAAGTTTCTGATTAAACTTCACGTTGACTGTTCAGCCGGTTCCTGCCTCCTCCTTGCCCGACCTTTGAACTTAACTTAAAACAAACATAAACACAGACACACATGCAACGCGGATACGTGCGTTTCTCTCTCTCAAACCGGCGTCTCCGGCCATCCCTTATCTCGCTCTCCCACTGATCAGCTGATTCAGTGCTGGCCATGCTCCACCACGGCCCGGCCACGCACTCCTCTTCTTCACAATAACCTTATATGTGGCTTGATTCATGCATCCTTTACAAAGACGAATCTGCCTGATTCCACCCTTGCCAAATTTCACAGTGGGCGCGAGACACTGTAGCTTGTAGGCCTCTCCAGGTCTCTGTCTAACCATTAGACAGCCAGGTGTTGGGCAAAGCTGAAATTGGACTCATCAGAGAAGATGGCCTTTCTCCAGTCCTCTACAGTCCAATCCTTATGGTCTTTTGCAAACCTCAGCCTGGCTCTTGTTTGCTTCTCATTGATGAAGGGCTTTTTTCTAGCTTTGCATGACTTCAGCCCTGCCCCTAGGAGCCTGTTTCGAACCGTACTCGGCGTGCACTTCACCCCAGCTGCCGTTTGCCATTCTTTTTGTAGGTCACGTGATGTCATCCTATGGTTATTGAGTGACATTCGAATGAGTTGGCGGTAATCCTAGTCAGTGGAGAGTCGTTTTCGCCCTCTGCTGGTCTGCAGCTTTGTTGTCCCCAATGTCTGCTGCTTGACCTTGTTCTTATGAACCGCCATCTTTGAAATTTTAAGGATGGAAGCAACCTGATGCTCACTGTATCCCTCTGCTATTAAAGCCAGAATTGAACCCTTCTTTTCCACACTGAAAACTTTTCTTTTCAACTCTTTTGGCATGGTCAATGGTTATTTTTTTATTCCAATTTCTTTTGAGGTACTACCAGCACTGTTTTTGCCATCCAGCTGGTCCTATTTTAAGAGGATAGTGATGACCACAGCAGTGGTTTTTTTCCTCATTTTCCTCATTAAATAAGATTTGGTTCAGGTGATCAGCTAATCAGTTTGTGTTGGATTTCAACAGACACTGGAATGGAATGGCTGCTATACACGTTGATATGCTGATTTAAGAAAAATTTGGAGTGGTCTCTTAATTTTTTTCCAGAGCTGAGTATATATATACATACATATAAGGCCTTGTAATTATATTACAATATGTAAATGTAAACATGCAAAAAGCTGGAACATGCAAAACTACTAATCACATATAGAAGTGAAGTGCATGTTGATCAGGAGAGCGAGTGGGTATCTTTCTCTTTCTGTAGTGCTCTGATTGTGGATTGGGTCCATGAGGGGTCAGTGAGTGAGGGCTTTGAACCAGATTTTAAGCTCTACCTCACAGACACCCACTGAGTGCTCAACCAGCAGAATAAATGTGACCTGAAGCCTATTTCCAGTCAAATTTATCAGCAGCAGAACACTTTTTATCAGATGATTTGCTATGAGTGAATGTAATACTACAGAATGCTGCATTTAGAAATAAAGATGCTTGCAGCCACAGATTATTTACTCTCAGCTATCATATATAGGTTATTGTTTTACAGTAAGTATCTGTATTTAAAAAAAAAAAAAAAAATGTCATTAATAGATATTGACTGACATACTTCAGGGTTGTATACATAAGTAACTGGCTCTGTACAGTTTTCACAGTGTCTTTGGGGAATATATATCACAGAAACTGAAAGACATGACCTAATACTGTACGTTATAAAACTTTCTGCTGTGTGAGCAAATGCTATCCATTCTGGTAATCTAGGATTTGAGAATTTTCCAGTAAATGTAATTTCATGTAAAAATATGATAGGGCCTACCATTTTACTCCTGCATATTTGTTGTGGTTCGGTACATAATTCATTGTCTGTATGGCAGACAGATTTATGTCTAAATTAAATTTTGTGGACTGAGAAGGACGATGCAGTCAATCATTGACATTTAGAAGACAAAATGAAATATAAAAGACATCTGGAAAGTAAATAAAAGGGCTCTTCACAACGTGATACTATGGAGACAATAACTCCAAGCTGGGAACCTGCAAGTGATGTGATCTCTTCTTCACTCAATTTATTTTCAGTAAGGCGGGAGACACTATTTCTCAGTGTTCACCGATTATAATTATCCGCCCTTTCTTGTCATTTAAAACTAACGGTCGCAAATTGATTGCAATGGGCCCTAATAAGTGTGTGGAGTTTTCCCTCCCAGTGGATTTAGGCCCGCGAAAAGCTGTCCCTTCACTGTTAGCCGGCCTCTATTTAAATATCATGTCGCGTTTACAGTAATCTGGCCTTAATTAAAATGTACAGTCTGACAGAGTGCTTTATCGGCACATTCTGTGCGTCGTGCACGCTAGTGAGGGATTAATGAGCGTTTTGTATCGAGCTTGAAATGAGAGAGAGAGAGAGAGAGAGAGAGAGAGAGAGAGAGAGAGAGAGAGAGCATCTGAGATAAATTCCTAGTATTTTAGACCAACAATGGCAGAGAAAAATGAATTAATCCAGGTGAGCGGGAAGCGCATGGCTACATCACAGTGCTTCATCAATTTAAAATCCTGTTTAATTGCTCTCATAAAATTAGCAGGTCATTCTCCTCATGTGTCTCAGCTCACTGCAATTACCGTTTAAATGTCAATTGACCGAATCTCCAGAGGTTTCATTCGCGTTTGTATATTTTAAACGACTTTAAAATAAAACTCACAGGTAACACATAATGTTAAAGGGTCTCGGAACCTCTAAAATCGCAAAAACATGTTCCAAAACAAGCAGTGTATCTTTCGACGTTTTAGGCAAAATATAATTCCTTAAAGAAAGCACTATTTGTATGTTCAATCCAATTTAAGAATATATAAAATATGCATGCTAATAAATGCAGCGGTAAAGAGATTAACACGAAAAGCAAGCTCGTAATCTTAAATAGAGATGAGCAATTTAAAATGTAAGTGTCATTCCACCCCTGCCTCTAATCTCCTTACTCAGGACAGTGTGGGAGGACCGACCGAGAAACTCTGTGCAGACCAAAGGGAGAGAAAGAGCAAGAGAATTGGAGAGTGAGAGACACGGAGGTGTGCAGTAAACAGCTCATTACCAGCGCAATTTTCCTCTGTAAACATCCCTCGGAGATAAATCGGCGAGCTCTTGTTTTTCGCTTTCAAGAAGTATGATAATGTGAAACGTGATGACGTGGATGTATTTTTGGCTTTTTGGGCGAGTTTCCCGTTTCGGCTAAAGACTCCTGGAAAAGTGGACGTTGCACGTTTGAATTTGATTTAAATTAAAGGTTTAAACGAGGGCTCAGTTGTGGGAAGAGAGGGAGCTGATTTGGCTAAAAAGTACTGAGCGCGGACATTGAGCTCTCCATACGGGAGTCAGTATGCTATCCGGAGGCGCAGCGGGCGGAGAGGAGCTCGGAACCGATTCGTTAAAACAGTATATTACCGGAATGGCGCTGGATGTTTACGTCCTGTCCATTCCACCGAGCGCATGAAGAACAAGAAGAGAGGGCTATTTGAAGTATTGGCTTTATCTCGGATACAATCATGTTTCATGAGGTAGGCTGATTTAATGGAGACAATGCATTTATTCTTTGCTGGATTAAGTCTATTTACCCATCCGAATCCAGCGATATACTGTAGGTAACCTCTATATATCACGTTAAAAAGTTTGGAAATAAATGGCTACTCTTTAGTTGTAGTGCCCTATGTATAGTTGAAATGGGCATTCGTCCGAAACTATTGTGCTGTTCAACCACGGGCTTTTACTTACCCGCACACTATTTCAACTCATATCATATATGATAAGGCTTGTCCAGTCATATCTGAAATAACATGTAGGTAATACGTTTTACACGGATAATTAAAGCGGGTTTTCTGGTCAAACATCACTGCCTGACATGGCACCGTTTCTCTTCTTGTTTGGCCGAAGCACTCTGTGCTCGTTGCGCGGCTCCCTGTACCAATGATTATTCATTCACATCAACAGTCTTCGCTGCTCGTCCGACTTCACATGATCCGCCTCGAAATATTGTCTACGATACAAACTTTGAGTTTAGTATTTTATCATTCTGTGATCATTTTTGGATCTGCTTTAGACAAGACATGTACAGCATTTATAGTGAAAAAAAAAAAAGCTTATTGTTGGGGGTGGGGGGGTGGGGGTTGATTTAAAAAAAAATAGTTATGTAGGCCATGTGGAACGGTTATGTCATGTCTGCTTATGGTTAACTGTACACCCCTTAATATCTTTGAATATGTGTTTTTTTTTTTATTTTTATTATTATTTTTTTATTAATTATTATTATTATTATTTAAATCACACCGCTGCCACCATCTGTCAAACCTTGGTTCTTGGTAAGGATAAGGGTTCTCTTGCCAGGCATCGATTCTCTTAACTCTATTAACAAAGCAGATGGTATAGGCCACAATAGCACATCCATGGCAAATGTGTTTACTGAACATTCCAGATGCGAAAATGTGTGTTAATGTATTTTACAGTGGCAGAAAAGCATACGAGATGGAGGAAAGTTTTTTTGTTTGTTTGTTTGTTTGTTTAATTACTCACAGATCCGTGTACAGTTTGTCCGATTCTGTCATATTCCATGCTTTACTAGGTAGCATCTGTGCATTATACAATTTTTTGGATGGTCTGCTACAACATTTAAATTTTTGTGAAATATGACAGCAGTATAAATGTCTGCCAAAAAGCCTGTTTTCTGTCTCCAGGTACAAAATGAAAGTTTCTTCCATCCAGTCTTGATTAAAGGGCTGCAGCTGCCTTGCCCAATTATAAAAGAGTTTGTTTTGATTAAAAACAGTACACATGCAGCTTACTTTGAGTTTTAACTTTAGCAGGTAACAGATTTAAATCACCTGGAAATGAAGTGGTAAAATCCAAACAGTAGATTTTGAAACCTTAGAGAATGCAAAACCTTTTCACAGAGAGAAAAGCCTGTATTGATCATTTATTCCAGATAGAGGGACTAAATTGTACCCCAACACCATTTAATTTGACAGGCAGCATTCGTCACATTGAGCTCTGAGAGGACATCCTGCACTCTTTTAACTCATTTGATTGGTTTTTCCCATCTCATGTTCTGTGATGCACCATGAAGATGCCATATGCATATTTAATATTCATATGAAAAAGCAGTAGCCAAAGACTTATAATGAACACAAACTTACTGTCAGTGATTTCTTACAGCATGCAG